>NW_027555625.1:77523092-78160592 GCF_003287225.1 Phascolarctos cinereus | reverse complement strand
GAATAGTGAACTTAAAACATCAGAATATTTGTTAAACCTAAAGGGAAAGGAAGAACATAGAAAATATGTTTCTTCCTGTCTCACTCTAGCCTCAAGAAAGTAAAGATTCACAAATGCCTTTATTTTTATCTTTTCTGAGCCAGAAACCTCTGAATGAGCAGCTGGAAATTGGAAAGGTCTGGGCAAGTCATCCAGGGCTGTTCCCTTTGAAACCAAGGGTGAAGCCAATTGGCAGGAAGATGTAAGGAGTTCATGACACTGCACTTGACCTTTCTACACTGTGTGACTGAGGGAGTCAGAGGATCTACTTAACCGTTTCTGTGCTGGAAGAATCAGGACAACAAACCCTAGACTCAAATGGATGGAAATTTAAAATAATCATAACATTTTAGAGCTATAAGACAGTTCCAAATATGTATCACATGATCTGTGATTTAGTCCAAACTCTTCATACTCTGGGAGGGGAGTGGACCTGTCCCAGTTCACAGAAGAATGTGGCAGTCTAGGCATGGGAATCTAGGGCTCTTGACTACCAGTTCAGTATTCTTTTTACTGAACCGTTTGGAGTTCTCAGGATGAGACTGAAAACAGCTAGGCTTGATGGATAACTGTAAATGTAATATCCAATCAAGGCAACATGCTGGGAGCCCCTTGAGTGAAAATCAGTTAAAGAGACAGTTATTTGGTAGAAGTATTTGTGAAATTAAGATGTGAATTCAAGCAGATGTGAAATTTAGTTACACACACAGCCCCAACAGGAAAAGATCTGGTTCTATTCCTGGTTTCACCATTGCAACATGTTATTTCCCTTCTTCGCATCTAAGTCTCTTCGACTGTTACAGAAAACAAAGTGCAGGGGAGGAGAAGGGGTGGACTAGGAATCATCTCTAAGGCTCATTACAGCTCTGACGGTCTATGTTCTCCATCCTAAGTACCCTCTTAGCTCTGACATCTTTTGCTACCACACAAAAGAGGATGAGAAGGAAAGGAAAACAGGTTAAAACTAATTGGCAAATAAAGAAACACTCATTAAAATTCATGCCACATTCTCAAGTCAACGTTCTTCTGACCAGCTGTGCTGTTCAAATATAGGAATGTATAGGTATAAAGTAGCCAAGGTGAAAAAAGCAGCAGTTACCCTTAGCGGATGAGGGCCACTTGGTCCACGTTGACACTCTCCAAGCTAACTTGACAGCTATAAGAAATGGACCAGACAACAGCTTTCATTCTAAATCCTGTCTTCAGATCGAGCCAGGTACAAGAAACTATAAATGACAGGAAGGCCATACCAAGTGATAAGGAAGTAACAGAAGTTTTAATACATAAGACAAAAAATATTTAAAAATAGAAATATAAACTATCTCATAGAATGTGAAAATTAGAAGCACCAATCTCATTAATCCTACAGAAGAAGAAACATCACAAAGGTAAGTCATTCCATCTTTCTAAGTTTCAAATTCAACATCACTTTGTGATTGTGATTCCCAAAAAGACCCAGAGAAGGATTATGACTTGCCGTTAACATGGAAAGTTGGTGGCAAAGCTAAGACCACACTCCTGGTCCAGGGCTATGTCACTATATAGAAATAGCACTTATTATTTCAACACAACACCTCTGCCACAGGTAGTACAAGCATTATTTCCCTCATTACACAGAAAGACGGAACTGAAATTAGGGAGAGGAGTTGGCCCGCAGGCTACTGTGGGTGGAAAACATACTGGGTTTGGAGTTACAAGACCTGAGTATAAATTTTGACTTCAGTACTCACTACTTGTGTGACATGGGGAAAATAATTCAAAGTCTCTCCATCTCAGTTTACAACTCTTTAACGTAAGAGATGGGGGTGAGTGGGAGGTAGTCTAGATGATTCCTTTGTTTTTTTCAGCTCTAAACCTTCTGACTCTTGTAAGTATCGTTAATGGAACTTGGGCCTAAATGTCCTAATTCCTTGTAAACGTAATCAGCTTCTATTGAAAAGCATCCTTACCTATCTTAATGTTCATTAAAATTCCAATAATCTCCAATTACATTTTTTTTTAGCATTCTCACAGATTTACTACAGCTGGTAGTAGATGACTACCTGGATAGATACAGATATGATGAGTAAAGTTAATAATATCATTTTAAGTGCTTTGTTAAATGTAAGCAATAGCCACTAATAAAGTTACATTTTGACAACTATAACTGGAACAGACACCACAGAACAAGCCCATCTTCCCAATTAAAGATAGTCCATTTCTTAGAAATATGCCTGTTTCAGCTTTTTCCTCTATTAAGCTGCATTTGAACTTGGGTATTAGTTTCAGGCCAAAGAGTAATCAGTGAATGCCTAAACGATGATCTTAAACAGTGACTGTTCATATCTTACCCATTACGGTTAATCTTTACTATTTTGGGCAAATAATTTTTCTTTATCTGGACTTCAATTTATCATTAGTCAAATGAGGAGGTTGGATTTTATATAAAAATTGATATATATTTATGTTCTTTATAACATCATTCTAACTTAGATATTTTAATTCTCTTTCAGCTGTGATATTGTATAGTCTAAATTTCCTTCTAATTCAAACACTCTGGGCTCAAAATTCTGGGATCTCTTCTAATTTTCAAATTCTAATATCGTACAAACAGTCAGGGCAATGGCTATTTAATTTATAGCTCCAACTTAATGATCTATGTTACCCTCAGGCTCTAGCACATATATGGGACCACTATTAAAGACAAACATCATGACACTTTCTTGAACAAAAAGGCTTTAAGGCACAATAATGATATACAAAAAAAGCTATCACAATGGCATATCAAAGATTGCAAGTACCTTCCCTTCTCTAGACCTTGGGTCCTAAATCTGCCAAATGAAGAGGAAAGACTCAGGCAATCTCTAAGCTTTTGGGAGACCCTGAAGTTCTATTACTCAGTGCATCATGTTAAGTCTTGGTCTTCATTGTAACATTGTCTTCTTAAACCAATATGTCTGCTTAAGAGTCTTGGAAGAAAGGATACTTTTATATAAGCTCCTCTCATTGCATCTACTGTCAGAGAGAATATGTGGAAGAAGGCTGGGAAGAAAAAAAACTGGCTTTTATTACAGAGTCAATAAAAACTAACCAGGGTAGAAGATAATTACCAAGTGCTCAAGAAACAGGGAAACCCCATGATACCCTTCTTTCTGACACAACCTTAATTCTGTTTGTGTGATAGTTTCAAATACCATAATACACCCAATGGAAGAGTTTCTCTAATTTGGATAACTGGGAACAGCTGAATTTTAATAAGCTGTATCATTTTATCAGAAATGCAAAACCAATGTTTGCCTATTTTCATAACTTATTATCAGAGAGACCCTATACTGTAAGTAAAGAAATATGAAACATGCAATGGTTTTGCTAATAAAACAACTGGATCAGAAGGCAATATGTATCTCGGCAGTTTAAAAAGAGCCTCAGCCAGAGGCTGGGATTTACAAAGTCTCATATTCCTAGTTGGAATCTCACCTTTCTTGGATCATCCACAGAGAAAATCACTGAAGTAGATTAGATGGGTGACAATACCATTTCTGTCTCTACAACTTAGTTCTTTTGTTCGTTCCAAAGAAGAGACTGCCACTGATTATGAATATTTTTCTTTGCAATTTCCATGAATTAATATTATCATCCCTTGTTCCTGTTAGGATATTAGTAGTGCCTAGGTTTATATTAAATAGTATTCATATGATACAAATGGGCAAAGCTATTTACAAAGCACATGGTTTAAAAAAAAATCTTAAAGGATATTGCCCAGCCTCCAAACAAAAGTAGCTAAATACCTTAAAATAATAATTCTTACATATTTACCTAATACTTAACACTTTATAAAGTGCTTTCTACACAACAACTTTATTAGGTAGGATCACAGAATCATAGATTCAGAGCTGGAAAGCACATTAGAAGTCAACACCTTCATGTTACAGACGAAGGAATACAGATTGCCTTAAGAAATTAAGCTATTTGACCACTGTCACTGTGGTCTTAAGGGGCAGAGACAGGATTTATATCCAGGTCCTTTGACTCTAAATCCAATACCCTTTCCATAGTACTTAGCTGTTTCCTCATGAAATCAAGTATCTTTAAGCCACGGAAAAGTTAGGATCTGTGTCACTGGGGAAAGCATTAACATCAATGAAATCAAAGAATCTTGAGATACTGAATTTGCTATTTTTATTGTAGTGTAATTAGTACCTCATTCTTTTGGGTTTTTTTAAGGAGTTAATACAGAAGTGGTCCTATAGCAAGTCACTATCCTGCTATTAATCTCTTATGTTTAATATTCAATGGACTAATGCACAGCTGGATAAAATAACTGCTCTCCATAGTTCAATAACAGTATCAGGATGTGAGCTCTTTTGTGAAGGATTAATAAAAGCTCTCTAAGAAAATGTCAGTCACAGATAGTACAGCAGAGATGACAGGAACCTCTTCCTCTTCACACACGCTTTGGATTTCCTCTGCTAGGTCTTGTTTTAATACTTTTTTGTTCAATGAAATTTGGAGATTATGTATAATTGGTAGAGCAGCCTCCATTTAAAACATTCTTAAGTGTTCATAGTTCATTGTTACATCCAGATGATTGTGAGTGATAGTTCTATCTATGATAATGCTCTGGTTCTGGCAGTTGACTGGTTGGATTCTTCAGGATATTTTAAAGTCATTTTTTATTTGTAATCTGGAGTTTTGGTATTGGTTAGTCAACGAAAGATATATAATTCTAACTACCAGGCTGTCTTAATAGTTATTTGAAAGATTCTAAATTTTTATAGCCAACAGTGATGTTGCAGTTTCTACCCTTTCCTTGCATAATTTACATTAATTACTAATTATGGACTCTTCAAGGATAATTCTTTTCTAATTTCTGGAGCCAATGATATGGTCCTTAAATGCCACCATACCATCCTCAATTTCCTCAAACAAACTCATATAATTCATCTATTTCTTTGATACTTCTTTGTCAGATATTATTCAGCTAAACTGTTCAAGCAGATGTCACCCACAGAGGACCTTTTTAATCCATTCTTAGATCTTAGCTGTTTCATAAACTCCATCTAGAGATAAAACCACTTTTTGCATTTTCTTATTTTGTTAGTGCCTTAAGGGGCAAGTATTTTGGGGATTTTGAGGCTCAGAGAGGGGAAATTATTGCTGAAACTTACATGGCTACTAATGATCGTATTGTACAAGACCACAGCAGTAGTAAGTGGCAGTTTTGGGTCTTAACTCGATGGATCAAATAATTAACAGTAGTTCAGAATTGGAAGGGACCTCAGCAACCATCTAATCTAACCTATATCTCCAAAGAATGCCTTTTACACCATTCCTGAGAAGTAGTCGTTGGTTGAAGCTCTCCAATAAGGAAAAATACTATCTCTCAAAGAATCCCATTCCAGTTTTGGATAACCCTGATTCCTAGGAAGTTTTTAAAATCTAATGCTGCATCTTTTCAAATTCCAATTAAAGCTCTCTAACACCAAATTCAGTTGCTGTTCAAGATAAGACAGTTCTGTCCCCAAATGTACAGAGCTGTCTTGATAGGTAACAAATTTCCTGTCATTTTAGGTCTTTCTCATAAGAAAAGCTTGATGGCCACTTGTCAGGAATGCTACCTCAAGTATAGGGTAACTTTGATGTCCTCTATGTTTCCATTTGAGCTCTGGGAATCTATGGATCAATTTGTCCTCAAATTTTAATCTACTCTCATTGTACTTCCTAAATGACCTATCAAGTGATACATGTAGGTATACTGAATCCAATGGATTCAATATAAGGGCTCACATTTCCTTTTTCCTTTAATGTTTACAAAGAACTTTCATCCCAGCCATCTTGGGAAGGAAGGTGCAAGGACTATTATCCCTATTTTGTAGATGAGGGAAATGAGGCTATAATAGATTATATAACTTACTCAAAGGTACATAGTAGTAAGTGGCAGAGCCAGATCTTGAACCCAGGTCTTCTGACTCTGCTACTAGTGCTTCTAACATTATCATGCTGACTCTCTAACTAAACTGCTCAATATGGCTTAGACTAGTTCTCAAATATTCTGCAAATGAAATTCTGTTTGTCTCTGGCCCAGAACCGGTCATTTCTTCTCAGGAATACGATGTTTGAAAATCAGTTCCTCCTATTATAGATTTCTCCCTCAGCTTGTAGAAAATCCATGATTCCCTAAACATTGGTCTTGGAGAGTACATTGACTCAAATCTTCATGCCTAATTCATGAAGCGCAGTCTGGAGATTAGCGGTGCTGGACACAGACCAGGCATACTTTATCATATTCTAATAAGGAGAGGCTGAAAATTGCATTTCTAAAGCTACAGTATTAAAGGGCAGACCACAAAACATGACCCAAACATAACTCAGTAGTTTTACACTGTCTGAAAAGGCTTTGATATGATAAAGTATGCTGACGAGGGGAATCAACACAACTAGAAATTTCTGAATTTCAAAAGGAAAAAAAAAGTCCAGCAAACATTCAGTATGCACATCAAAGCACACATTATAGATTATAAACTCCTACATTGTAAAGCCTATTAAACCATGGATTGGCTATCTAGATGCACCACAGGAGATCGCTATGATAACAAAAATATAGATGTTGATTGGAACAATAATGGTTATTGTTAATAATAATAGCAATGCATATTTCTGTAGTGTTTTACACTATAGAAAGTACATACCTCATAGTAACTTTGTGAGGAAAGCAGTGCAAAGATTATTTAATAGACAAAGAAAATGAAGATCAGGGACAAATAATAACCCAGGTAGTAGTAAGAGAGTGAAAAAAAGTACTGGATCCGGTGTGAGAAAAACGAGCATTGGATTTAGAGACAGAAAACAAAAGATTGAATCCCTGTTCTGCTATTTATTACTTGTTTCACCTAAATCAAATAAGTTCTTCCCATTTGGGAGAGAGGGGGGCTTATTCTCCTCATCTGTAAAAGGAGGAGTAATGACGAAATGATCCCTTGTTCCAGCCAATTCAGAATCCCCCAAAAAGTCAATCTTCTCAAATACTCAGCATGTTGTAAATTGGTTTTGATTCACAGAATTCCACCATCTAAAAATCTGACCTATATCTGACCAGAAATCTCCTGCCACAATAGTGCTGATGGGCAGGCATCTAGGTTCTTCCTAAAGGTGAGGAGACCTCTCTGCTTTCCAGACAGCCCATTTCACTTGTGGACCGTTCTCATTGCTGGGAAATGTGCTCTTACATTGGTATCAGATTGCTTCTGGTTCTATTACGTCAAACAGAACAAATCTAATCATTTTTCCTCATGATAGATATTCACATCCTTAGAAGATGAACATGTTGTCTCCCCATTTTCCCCCAGGCTAAACTCTCCCTCCTCCAAGCGATCCTTAGAGGTCATGTCCTCTAGTCATCCTCCTGGTCATCTTCTTCTGCGTGCACTTCAGCGTGTGGAAGTCCTTAAGGAGCTGCATTTGCTGGATATGTTGGTTAGTTTTGCTGATTTATTTTTTTTTTCTGTTACAAGTGTTAGCTTGCTGAGTGGGGAAGGGGAGAGAAAGGATTTATTAGGAAATGAAGGTGATGTGAAAATAAAATATATCAATAATTTACAAAAATTAAAATGTGGCATCCAGAACAATTACACACAATACTCTAGGCATGGTCTGACCAGGGCAAAGTGTAGCAAAACTATTATGTTCCGGAGACTATATTTCTCTTAGTGCAGCCCACAGTAACATCAGCTTTTTTACTCATTTATTTTTTGGTTGGTTTGCTGGCAGACATGTGAATCTGTTAATTTAGTTCAGCCTAGTATGGAGCATTAGAAATTGGGGAGTTGGAGTTAGAAAATCTCGATTTGAGACTCATCTATTCACACAGATTTGCTGGGACACTGGGCAAGCTATTTCTCCTTTCTGACCTTCTGTTTCTCCTCTGTACAATGTAGTCAACTTCAGTTTCCTCCTCCTTGTACTATCTTCCATCTTGGGATTTTGGGAAGAAAGCAATGTATAAACCTGGAAGGGCTATTGCAATGTGCATTATTTTTATTATTGGGTCATTTAGAAATATTTATTACACAAAACTAAAAACAATTACTCAAAGCTCCAAATGTTTGCTAAGTTTCAGAGGCAGTTGTGTTTCTGGAACATATGGTTTATTAGAGTTGTAGGATTTTGAGTGGGAAAGGACCTATGAGAGTTGTCCCTTTTCAAAGTGAAGGATGGGTTTGATGGCTGAAAAAATTTGCCTCATGGTGACCAAGGAAAAATACAAGCATAGGCCTCCATTCAATGATGGCTCTTACTTTTTTTTTTCTTTTTTTTTTTTTGTGAGGCAATTAGG
Source organism: Phascolarctos cinereus (assembly GCF_003287225.1). Taxonomy (NCBI): domain Eukaryota; kingdom Metazoa; phylum Chordata; class Mammalia; order Diprotodontia; family Phascolarctidae; genus Phascolarctos; species Phascolarctos cinereus. The sequence goes on along the minus strand of NW_027555625.1, from coordinate 78,152,242 downwards.
GTTAAGTGACTTGCCCAGAGTCACACAGCTAATGAGTATTATGTGTCTGAGGCCAGATTTGAACTCAGGTCCTCCTGACGGCACGGCTGGTGCTCTATCCACCTAGCTGCCCCTATCTTACTTTATTTTCAAAAATGAGTTTTCTACACAATTCTCAGTGGCCTAGACCTACAAATATAGACTCTCATTAATTTAAAGGAGTTATTTTAGAAGAAGCAACATGATTAAACCTTAGTATGAGTCCTGGCTCTGCCATTTTACTGTGTGATCCTGGGTAAATCATTTCCTCTCACTAGGTCTCTGTTTCCTAACTTATAAAGTGGGCTATTTATTTTTTGATCAAAGGTTGCCTTATAGAAAGTTATACTTTCTCATTGTATAAGCTCATCACATGCTTAGAAAAGAAAGCACAGATAGAGTAGCTGATGTGAGCTGGATGGGAGTACAGAAATGAGAAAAGACCTCCAGCTGCCCCTGCACTTACCACTCCAGACGCTTCCACCACGGCTGAAGGATCTGATTCCACATCCATTCTTGTAGCTGCCATTAGTTTTAAGTGGGTTTCATAATTCTTTGAATCCACTGCTGCTGCTCCAGCCAGAGCTAAGCTTATCTGCATCCCAGCTTTCAGCTGCCACTTCCCAGGGGAGCTCCCCACAAAGCATTTAGCTCCCACACTGATTGTTATCCTTCAACCAAGTCTGCACTTGCTGGGGGCTACATCTGTATAGGCCCAAAGGGCTATTATGAATTAAGACCATTGCTTTTGTAGCATTACTAGGTTTAGAGCTGGAGGGGATCTGAAAAGTCAACTAACCAATATCCTCATTTTACCAAAAAGGAAAACGAGTCCTAGAAAGTAGAGTGACTTGTCTAGGGCACAGAGTCAGGGTCAGAACCTGAGGCCTCTAACTACAAATGCATTGCCCTTTCCTCCCCATTACAGTGGCTCCTGTTTTCTCCATTATCAGGAATGTCTTTTATATGTCATTACTTAAATAAATAGAGATCCAGGAAGAGAGCATAGCAGCAGCTGACCTCACTGTGGTGCTTTAGGTTTACAAGGCATGTCCATCCTTAGCAGTACAAGAAACAGAGAAAGCATAATGCATAAGAAGAGCACTTGATTTGTGGTCTGAGGACTGCACCTCAAAATCCAGCTTTCCTACTTGCTGCATTTGTGACCTTGAACCAATCATTTAACCTCTCTGGATCTCAGTTTCCACATCTGTAAATTGAAGGCATTGGATTACATGATCTCCACAAGCTCATTAACCCCCACACCTGAGAGGTGGGTAGGATAATTGCTATCAAAGAATCTTAGTCCTTTAGCATTCTAAGGGACTTTGGAGCTCATCTAGCCCAGCCCCTGCATTTTCCGGATAAGGAAACTGAGGTTCAGGACAAGGGGAGAAGGTGACAACTATATGTTAATAGTGGTAGAACTGGGATTTCCTCCCAGTAATCCTATGAGGCAAGTAATGCTGGTATTATTCTCCCCAGTTCAGGACAGATCATTACTTACTATACTTCTCAATCACAAAAAACAAAGTTCCTTTTATTCTGAAAGGTTTAGGGGCCATATAACTGTAGCTAATGCATACAGATTTTTTCCCCTAACAAAACAAATAAATTTGATGTAGCCTATGAACACTAAGGGTGAAAGAGAGTCAAGAAAACTGGCTGGAGAGGCTAAGGCAGTCTATTGAAAAACAATGGTTCTCCAAGCTCCTGACAGGTCCCCTCTGAGTTCCTTTAAACAAATACAGCTTGACTGCTTGGGCAAAGAGCTCTCTTTGACAAACCAACGATGATGGTTTGAATACCACAGCTTTGATTTCTAAAAAATGATGAGCTGTATGGGCAGGCCTTTCATCACATGCAGAATACATAAAATGGGTGTCTGAATTAGTTATAACAAATCGCAACCTTTAAAAAAAAAAAAGGTCATTTCTTCAAAACTCCAACTCATTTGTAAAGTATTGGACCCATGCAGACTCATAGGTTTTAGATAGAGAAGGGTCCTTAAGGAACAGTTGGTTCCACCTCTCATTTGACTGACTGATTAACTAGTAGTGAACAATGGTAGGTCATGTGACAGAGAATACAGAGGAAGTGGCAAAGCTAGAATCTGAACACATCAACTCTGACTAAATAAAATGTTCTATCTACTTCAAAGTCCTATAGGTTAGAATAATCAAATTTTATTATCAAAAATACCTGAAGGGTTCTGGTGCTTTTTAATTTAATTTTTTTATAATATTCCCTACTTAGTATTATTGGATTGTCCCTCTTCTAGTGGTCTTTAAACTGCTGTTGGGGTAGCCTAGGGTTTTCAAAGGCTATGCCACCAGAGCAGAAATGCTGGCAGGTCCTATCAAACCAGAAGGACTTCAAAGAGTCACCTGGGGACAAACTATGGTTCCATTGTCAATCAATCAGTAAGTCAACAAGCATTTATTAAGTGCTTACTATACATGCTAGGTACTATGCTAAACACTGAAGGTACATCAAGGACAAAAACCATCCCTGCTTCCCTCAAGGAACTTACATTCTAGTGGGAGAGACAACATGCAAATAACTGGCTACATATAAGATATATACAAAGTTTATGAAAAAAAATCTCAAAAGAAAAGTATTAGCAGTTGGAGAAACTGAAAAAATGTCTGAGTTTAAAACTTCTGTGTGGCCCTAAGAAAATCACTTAAACTCTTTTGTTTTGCCTCAGTTTCCTCATCTGCAAAATGCAGATATTGCCATTTCCCATGAGAGTCTAACTTTCATGTTCATGAATTCCAAAATGCTTTATCCTCACCATGACTTCCAGTCCTATTTTTCAGGTTTTTTCCCCTGGCTATGACTCTTTGAAGTCCTTCTGGTTTGATAGGACCTAGCTATATTGTTCTTTCCTTTTCTTGGCCCCCTAGAGAACCAGTGGAACTCTACATTACTGTTTTCTCTCAAATCTTTGGTCCACTTGTCCTGTCACTGATCATGCCTGGCCATACCCTGAGCCTGGATTACTCCCATAATCTTCCTCCACTACTATTCACAAGCTGGTGAATGAAGTAGAGAAAAATAACACACACACACACACACACACACACACACACACACACACACACACACACCCCATGTTGATTGGGTTCATTACAAATTCATGTTACATAATTTCAGTTGGGCCCTCAATGCAGCAAACTAATTCTTTTATACCTCCATAATCAATTTCCTATCTTAATCATTATAGAAGCTATTGCAAACATTTTCATCCTTCCTTAAGCCTTCTCATTGCAACTTCTCACCTCCAACCTCTCAAATGATGACCTTGTCTCATATTTCACTCAGAAAATTGAGGCCATTTTCCTGGGAGTTCCATTTTCTCCTTTCCTCTTCATCTAACCTCCCTCAGGTTATTTTGCCCCAACTAGCTATTTCCTTTCCTTTACTACTGCACAGGATGTAGAAAGAGCCCTAATCCTCGCCAAGGACAAATCTTCTTCAGTTATCTTTGATACTTCCACTCCCATCTTGTCCAAGAGATTATCTACATTTTTGTCCTCATTCTCTCTCCAAACTTCAATCTCTTCCTACTTATTGACTCCTTACTTGCCACTTACAAACCCTTCTCTCCTCCATGCTTAAAAAACCCTCACTTGATCTAACCATCCCCGCTAGCTGTTATTCATATCTCTTCTCTCTTTCTGGGCTATAGTCCTTGAGAAAATGGTTGATAAGGGGTTCTTCCATTTTCTCTCCTCTTATTCTCTTTTAAGCCTTCGAAATATGGCTTCTGACCTCATTGATGAATTGAAGCTTCCCTCTCCAAAGTTGCCAGTAATCTCTTAAATGCTAAATCTAATGATCTTTTCACAATCCTTGTCTTTCTAGACTTCTCTGTAGTTTTTGGCATTGTCAATCACCCTATTCTCTTGGATATTCCTTCCCCTCCAGAGTTTCATGACTCTTCTCTTTCCTGGGTCTCTTCCTAGCTGTTTGACCACTCCTTCTTAGTCTCCTTTGCAGGATCTTCATCCATTTCAAGTCTGTTCATGAATATTTCTCAAGGCTCCTGGACTACTGAAATCGTCTTCTAATTGGTTCTTCTGCCTCAAGTCTCTCCATGATCTAGCTACACTAGATTACTTGCTGCTCCTTATGCATGACACTCTATCTCCCAACTCTACTTTTTCAATGGTTGTCACTAATACCTGGAATGCTCTCTCTCTCTTTACTTCTCCCTCCTACTTTTGCTGTCTTCCTTCAAGACTTAGCTTAAATGTCATGTTCTGGAGGGGGAATTTCTGGGTGCTCTCAACTACTAGTGGGAGGAACCGACTTGAAATTCTGGCTTTCTATTAATTAAGTCACTTCAGACTCCTCTCTGAGCCTCAGTTTCCTCATCTACAAAAAAGAAAGGGGCAGCTGGGTGGTGCAGTGGATAGAGCACCAGCCCTGGAGTCAGGAGGACCTGAGTTCAAATCTGGCCTCAGGCACGTAACACTTATTAGCTGTGTGAGCCTGTGAAAGTCACTTAACCTCATTGCCTAGCAAAAATAAAATACAGAAAAAGAAAGATTTGTAAAATATTATGATTTTATAAATCTTTTTTGTCTGTTTTACAGGAGGTATGTAGCATAGGAGCACTTGGGGGGAGCAACGAATTGTTCCACATTCACCCTTGCTTACTTGATGATGACATTTGTGTTGGGAAGAAGGGAAGAGTAATCTGTGATGTTTCACATATTTAAAAAAAAACTTTTTTAAAACAGTCTGGTTTTTTTTCTTCTTTCTATACGCCACTTCTTAGTGGTACTGGTCTCAATGGAAGCTGGCAACTGGGGCAATCACTCAAATCTGTCATACTCTAGATATGGCTTTCCTCTTATGGGATATCATAGAATCACAGAACATTCAAGCTGAGGGGTCCTTAAAGACCATCTAGGCAGCTAGGTGGCTCAGTGGATAGATTGCTGGGCCTAGAGTCAGGAAGACCTGAGTTCAAATCTGGCCTCAGACAAATACTGGCTGTGTGGTCCTGGTCAAGTCACTTAACTTCTGTTTGCCTTAATCCATTGGAGAAGGAAATGGCACACCTCTCCAGTATCTTTGCCAAGAAAACCCCATGGACAGCACTGGCATCCACAGGGTCATGGAGTGCCAGACATGACTGAACAACAAGTCCATTATTTATGCCAAGAAATGAGGTCAGTGAAACTCAGAGAGGCTGAACGACTTAGCTAGACTCACATGTTGTTAGCGCTGGAGTCTGTGTGTATGTTTTCATATGTATTTAATTATACATACCCTGCAGATATAATATTAAGCATATCTGTAATTAATATTTCATAAATTAATGAACATTTAAATTTTTTAAAAGTCTTTGTTTAGGTTCTCTTCTTTTCTTCTTTCTTACTTTCTCTCTCTTTTTTTTAGGCAATTGGGGTTAAGTGACACAGCTAGTAAGGGTTCAGTGTTTCGTCTGACTTCTTTTCTTTTTGCAAGCTACGTAACAAAGTCACTTATATCTTCTGGACCCATTTAGCAACAACAATAAAACTCTACCTATAAAATGGGGATAATATTTACAGTTTTCAGGTCAAATGGCTGTCTGAAGAATAGTGCTACAAACCTTTAAAGTGAAATAGAAGTGTGAACAAGTTATAGTCTATAAATTGCTGCCAAAAGACTCATTTCATGCTCTAAAATACCAGTTCTAATAAAAAAAAACCCATATTTTAATGAAAAAAAACTATTCTCTTAAGAAAGCAATACCAAAAAAACCCAAAATTACTAAGATTGCTTGAAGTTTCTTCTATCTACTACTATACTTTCTTTATAATTATGTCCTTTATTTTCATATACGTACATCATATATTGTAATATGAAATGGATATTGACTGAATCTGAGGTAAATATCCACATGTATTGACCTCAGAGACAAATACTGACTGAGACAAAGGTAAAATCAATACTTACCTTGAGGGATAATAAATCTGGATATCTATTGAAATAAGAGGTCAATATTTGCATTGTTACAAACACTCATGGCTACAGTCATTCACACAGGTTTGTAAAGAAAGTGGTCAGTGGCTTTTTTTCCCTTCAACAACAACGAGTGGTAGGAGAACAATAAGATGAACAGTCATGGCACCAGTAACAATAACAACAACAACAACAACAATAAATAATAATTTCAATAGCACTTCAAGATTTACCCAGTGCTTTCAGCATATATCTGTGAAGCAGGTAGTTAGTTGTTCACGGATAATTTCCCCCACACTATATATGAGGAAACAAAATCTCCAAAGTCAAACCTCCTGCCTAGTTAGGGTGTTTCAGAGCCATTGAGACTCGAACCCAGGCCTTATTACTCTAAAGGCACTGTACCACATCCTCTCTGCATTCTCTTCCTTGGAGTGACTGGCAATCTGGTCATTGATTGACATTGCTGAGATATTTGAACTGAGCTAATACATCAGCATTTGGCACAAAGTTACCATGAGGAAGGGAGAACAGAGGCCAATTACATATAAAAATAGAGCTAATGCCTTTTAAAGAACAGCCTCAGTGGGACTCTCTGTTGGGATCATCAATGTCTCTGCTCATCTCAGCCTCTTCAGCTTCTTGAATCTGTACATACTCTAGTATCAGTCCAGCTTGACTATTCAGTTCATACTTGTGTTCCTCCCAATTTAAAGAAGCCTCTTTTACAGTCAGGCAGGGATTGTCATTGCCTAAATATTTGCAACTGTCAAATCTGCCTCAGGAGTAAGTCTAGGGAGAACATTGTAAGATCAGAGTATTTTATGATTCAGGGATACCTGATCTCAGAGATAAATGCAGGTCTCACAACAGCCCTGTAAAGTATGTCATTAAAGTGCTACTAGCCCCATTGTACCTATAACTACAATCAGGCTCAGAGGGGTCAAACAACTTATTCAAGGTCAGACAGCTAGTAAAGAGTTAAGCTAATCTTTTTTAATGGTTAAGAAATAGTTATTAAACAGCCACGTTATGTGATGACTAATATTGTTAAACTGAACCCTTCTTAGCATTACAAGGATTTAAGCCATCTCCAGAAGCCTTGAGATGGAAAATGCTGTCTACATCCAAAGAAAGAACTATGGAAGTCGAATCGTTATCACTTATTTTTACCTTCTGTTGAGTTTTGTTTCATCTTTCTGATGGTTCCTCCTATTGGTTTTAATTTTTACTTACAACTTCACTAATGTGAAAACATGTTTAATAGGCATGTAAATGTAAAGCCTATATCAGATTGTGCACCATCTTGTGGAGGGTGGGGGGGAGGAAGGGGGAGAAAAATTTTCAACTCAAAAGCATATGGAAGTGATTGTTGATAAATCAAAATAAATTAATAAAACTTTTTAAAAAAGAAATAGTTATTAAAAACAACTTCAAAAAGTAAAAATGAAGGGGTTTTTTTTGTTTGTTTTCTCCACAAATGTTACATTTTCATGGTCAATCAAAACTCTTATCATCTCAGTTGTTATCTTTGTACTGTGATCAGAGTTCAAGTTTACCTAAGCCATTATCTGAATGGGGCTCCTACCTTCAGGTAAGACATCTGCATGGGGTTTATAAGAAATAGCCCTCCTGAGGCACAAGCTTTGCCAGGTGACAGGAAGGTCTTGGCATTCTTTGCTTTATCAGTTGCACAGGAGAACAGAGCAGCATATATTCTGCAAGGTTAGTGTCTTTTTCAGTTGGTCCTAGGGACCTGTGGTTGGGGAGATGGGCATGTCATGCAGGTGAACAAGAATCCTCCAGGCTGGTGACTAAAGTGACTGGTTAGTGCACAGTTCGCTGGAGAGATGAAGCGACATGTCCGAGGTCACACCAAGAGAGTTGGAGTAGGCCTAGAAGTAGAACTCAATTCTCCTGACTCCCAGACAAATGCTCTTTCCTCTACAGTACAGAGGGAGAAACTGAGGGCCGAAGATGAGAGGAGACTTGTGCAGTCACACAGTCAATTACTGACAGAGTAAGGACTCCAAGCTAGATTCTCCTGACTTCCAAGTCAAGGTTGTGTCTCTCCCAGGCTTCAATGAGCTGACTACAATAGATCTTAAAACATACACATAGCAAGTGCTTACACTGTCTTTTGCCCATGGAACAGTCACTTTCTAGAAAGAGAGTGACTTCATTTTATATAACATAAGCCAGGAAAGGGGAGCAAAGGGAGAGTGAGTGGGCTTTGGAGCTAAGTGGTTTGACCTTCTTTTTGGTCATGCTTCGATGACTGACTACCCTTCCAATCCCACCAACTGTGGTCAATTTCACCAAACAAAAAGATGAGCCAAGGCACACCAGACCACTAACCAAACCAAACACCAGGATAAACAATCCAAGCATTCCCAGGAATGGGAGTTTGAACAGTGGCATTTTTTTCCCCCAACCATAATGTACCCAGACCATTTATTTCACTGATCAATCAGTACATATGTATTAAATGCCTAATATGTGAAGGTACTGTGCTAGAAATACAAAGACAAAAATGAAATAGTACCTACCCTTAAGAAGTTTATACTCTATACCTACGCAAATAAATATGTACACAATAAATACAAGGGATTTTGGGAGGGAAGTACCAACATTTTAGTGGGGAGGGTTGTCATCAAAATGGATTCATGTAGGAGATGACACTTTAGCTGATCTTTGAAGGCAACTAGGGATTCTAAAGCAGATAAATGTATTCCAGGAGCTGGGGACAGGGATGGAAGACTTTGCAAAGTGCATGATAGATGCAGAGATAGAAGACAGAGTTGTGACAATGAACAACAGGAAGACCAGTTGGGCTGGATCAAAGAGTTTGTGAAGAACAATTTATAATAAGGCTGGAAAGGTAGATTGGAGACAGGTTGTGAGGAAATTTAAATGTCAAAGAGAAGAATTTGTATTTGATCCTAGAGGTAACAGGGAGTCACTGAGTTTATAGAGTGGATGAGTAACATGGTGAGGTCTAGGCTGCAATGACTATGTTGGTAGGTTGCATAATAAATATAGTGAGTTAGTTTCAATTCTACTGTGTGATCTTGGGTAATTCCATTAATCTGTCTGTGCTTCCTGTCCCTTACTAATAAAAGGGGGAAAGCGGGACTCAATGACCTCTAAGGTTCCTTCCAAATCTATTCCTTCCTTAAAATCTATTATCCTAAGATCCTATGTGATCATGCTGGCAGCTAGGTGGAAGATGGATTGGAGAAGAGAGACTTGGGATGAGAAGATGAGTGAAGAGGTTATTGGAACAAGGGTGGTGACCATGTGAATGGACAAAAGGGGATGGCTTTGAAAGATGTTATACAGGTAAAATCAAAAGATTTGGCAACTGATTGGGTATGTAAGGTGAGAGAGCATGAGGACCGTGACAATGAGTTTGATACTCAAGGTAAACTGGAAGGATGGTTGTAGGCTCAAAAGAAATAATGAAGTTCAAAACAAGGGTGGGTTTTGAGGAAAAGATACTGTATCTATTTTGGACACAATGATTGTGATACACTTATGAAGCAATCAATTCAAAATATCTCAAAACAGTTCATATTCATAGAAGTTATAGTTGCAAAATCACTTTCCTCACAACATCCCTGTAAGTTAGAGGCTTCCAAAAATTCTCACTTAGCATATGTTGACACAGGCTCACAAACAAGAAGGGGCCACCCTATGTTTACACCAGAAATTCAAGCCTCAGAGCTGTGGTTCAAACACAATATTCACGAAGGCATATCAAGGCCTCCCCAGGTCTGCCAATCAATTTGCATATAGTTATAGGGAATTAATGTTCTACTGAGAGTAAATCCTCCTTTGGGTAAGGTATCTGGCCACAACTGTGAACATTTGTAAGGGAAATTCTCCTTTTATTAGAAACAAAAATTTATTGAATGCTTCCACTAGAGTCTGCAGATGGCTATTCCTGGTATGAAGGAGACCCTCTGATATTGAAGGCCATGCCTGGAAAGGATTCAAATATAGATCTAATGACAGATGATGTGTCTACAATTCTGAAACCATTACAGCTAAATGTGAGAGGTTTATATCCAGATGGTTAGAGGCCAGTGGATGCATATTTGTAGCAAAACTTACTTATGGAATTGTTTATTATTAAAGTGTGAGGGTGTTAGAAACTGTACTTCTTAGAAACTTCCTACTAATCATAGGAAGAGTCTTCCACACCAATGAAACTACATTTTTAATGTATTTAGAGATTTACTAATATGTCTGGCTCAGTTCTGAGTAAATTTTCAGGATAAAGAGTAGACATAATTTGTGTATTTAAATAGTGAACCAACCATAGGCATCTCACCAATGGCAGACTATACTCATTTTAATGTGTTTGCCTAGAACAGTACAAAGTTAAAACTGGAGCTGTCTGAATCAGACTGTGTCTTTCTATCTGCAAAATGCACGTGAAGCATGTTCTCATTCAAGAGTAATACAAACTAGAACCACCTGGGAAGATTCTCTATTCCATTTTCCCTTCCTCAGTCTACAAATATCAGTGATTACATTTGATTGTGTTGTACAGAGAGCAATATGGCCAGTATTGGAGAAAAGTTTAGACAGGGACAAAGGCCCAGTACTCATAAATCATGCAGGATAGAGGGGTCAAATGAGGATGTAAAGCATGCCAAATTCAATTCAATTCAATTAAAAAATATACATATATACATATATATACATACATACATACATATGTATATACAAATATGTGCATAGATGTGTGTGTATCTCCCCAGAGGATCAACTCTATTGAGGGTTCTAGGGACATTGCTGTGAGGCCATATTATAACACTGTACCCCCTGAGTTCCTACTGGTGTGCTTCTCATTAACCATCAGCCAGTAGGCCAAGCGATTTTGTAAGAACAGTTGGTAAAAAATATTCTCCCCCAGAAACCTGTGACTCCCACTTCCACCAATACACATAATATCTGTGTAAAGACTGGGTTCAAACTTAGAGTATAGTAGTAAAGAGTCAGGGAACATGTGAGGCAAACAGATGGCTAACTACCCAGGAGTTAGGAGTCTAACTCTCCTCATAGACAGGCACTACAGGAAGTCCCTTCTCTCTTCAGAGTTCCCTTAGGGCAATGCCTCCAGCATTTCTCTCTTGCACAAATGATCACCTTCCCTGAAGCTGCCTTTCCTCAGGTGATTCTTTCTTCATAACCATCTGTCCTTGATGTGTCTCTCTCCTCCCAATGAAGATGCTTCCTTGCTGTCAGGTACTGTAGCTCTGGTAATACTGTAACTACTCTCTTAAATCTGCTTGGATTGTTCATTGGAAGTCTCATGGGACCCCTAAACAAAGCTTCTAAACTCACAAAGTTCTCAATATATGTCCATCTTGAGGTTGTTGCTTGGTGACCTACTTAGGAAAGTGGAATCATAAGAGTGATAGATAACCACGTCTTCATGGCCACCATGATAGGGTGGGGAATGGGGCAAGCTGCTCTTCTCCCATCTGCTTCTTGGGAAGCCACTCAAACCAGTTATGTCTAAGTTGATGCCAAGAAGGAAAGAGAAGAGGACGCACAGGTTACTCCCTTTTGTATTAACTATTGAGTTCTGGCTTAGCAACCAACTGTTCATCTTCCACTGAAAACTCTGAATATTCAGCTCAGCAGGCAAATTAGAGAACTTAAAAAAAATCATCCCATAGTACAAACACCTCAGCAATGAGCTGCATATGGTTAGAGTTAGGATCCCCACAAGTTTCCATGTGGAAGAGTGGAACCAAGGAAGGAATATCTCTGTGTTACAAGGAATAGCACCTACAGTCAATCTGTCTTTGTCACATAAATATATTAGAAAAATGAAAAATAAATAAGATACAAGGGGATAAAGTCATTACCCATAGGAGAAATCAGGGAATGATTCTGGAGTTTGTCATTACTACCCCCCCCACCAAACCTATGAAAACCATTTTCTAAACTCCCCTCTCTCCATAGAAGGTACCACCTCTTTTTCCCAATCTCCTCATTAATAATCTCAATTATGCTTAACTCCTTATTCTCCCTTATATAACACAAACAATCATGGCTAAATCTTGCATTTCCTGTCTCCATAATAATCCTCACAACTGACTTTTTCTCTCTATTCACACAGCTACCAGCTTAGCTCCAGCCTTCATGCCCTCTTAACCAGAATACTGCAATGGCCTGCTAATTGGTCTCCCTGCCTCAAGTCTCTCCCCACTCCAGTCCACCCTCCACAATGCCACCAAAGTGATCTTCCTTAGGTGTAAATCTGACCAAATTACACTGCTACTCAGTCAATTCTCCCTATTGCTTCTAGGATGAAATATGAACTCCTCTGTTTAGCTTTTAAAGTCTTTTACAACCTGGCTCTAATCTATTTTACCAGCCTCATTATAAATTACTTCTATTCCTGCTCTCCACAGTCCAGTGAAACTTGCCTTCTTGCTGTCCCTCATACAGGGCACCCTATTGTTTGCCTCTAAGCTTTTGTTCTTGCCATTACCCAGGCCTGAAGCATGCTAATTTCTAATCTCCATTTCATAAAATCCCCCACTTTCTTCAAGATGCAGTTTAAGCATAATTTTCAACATTAAGCCTTTCCTGCTTTCAAACCTGCTTTCTAACCCAGCTGTTAATGCCCTGCCTTATTCTCTTTATATTCTGTGTGTGTGTGTGTGTGTGTGTGTGTGTGTGTGTGTGTGTTCACTCGGTGTCTCACTCAATCGACTGTAATTCCTTGAGAGTATGTATCATGTGTTGTGTTTGTATACTTAGTGCTCAGCACAGTGCATGACACACAGTAGGTACTTAATACATGCTTGTTGATTTAATGACTGACAGATGGAATGATTGAAGCAGGGGGGCACTACATTTGGATTTTTGAAGACTGGGTAGAATAGAAAAGATGAAATTACAAGCCTAAGGAACAGGGTGGACAAAAGTCCAAAAGCAGCAAAATGCAGAGTGTGTTGGGGAAAGAGAAAATAAAGATAAAGCGGAAGAAAGTTCATTTGATCCCACATTGCCAAGTTCTCACTGACAAGCTCACTGCAAATCCCAATCATTATTTTTCTAAATTTTGGGACTTTCTAATGATAATCCCTATTTCCACTGACTCTCAAAGTGTGGGTTAAGTTCCTGCTACTCACGGCTAAGAGGAGATGTTGTTTGATTTAAATAACTAACAGGTAAACCAGCACGGAAAAAGGATGTCACTTAAGAAAGGTAATGACTTCTGACAACAATGAATTGCCATTCATTAGGATACTTTGCTCATTTCCAAGCCAGATAACCAGGTTTGTAAAATAGCTCCAGGCTGTAACCAACCAGCACTTGGTACCTGGCAGGGAGAAGTAGAGAATGAGCTTATGGCCTGCCACTTAAAAGCTGAATGACCACAAGCAAGTCACCTCTACTTTTTCTACTTCTTTTTTTCCTCCTCATCTGTAAAATGTGGATAATAACACTTACACTAACTACATTACTGAATTGGTATGGTATGGGGAAGGACCTTTATAAGTCTTAAAGTATGCATTCCCCAATTTTTATATGGCTAAAATATGGATTTCTTCTCAAGGGAAGAAATCCAAGCTTTCCATTGCAACGTGAAAAAAAAATTCTAAAGATCAATAAATATTAGAGAAATGAAAATTAAGGCATCTCTGTGGTTCTATTTCATACCCTTTGGATCAGCAAAGTTGGCAACACAGGGAAATGACAAATGTCAGAGGAGCGGCAGGCAAGCAGGCTTACTTATCCACTGTTGGTGGAGTTGTGAGCTGGTCCAGCCAAAGCGGTAAGTAATCTGGAACTATGTCCCCAATTTACTAAATTGTGACTATTCTTTGACCCAGTAAAACTACTACTAGGTCAATATCCTAAATAGAACAAAGAAAGAGGAAAAACATATGTAGACATTTATTTATAGTAGTTCTTCTGTTGTAGTTAGGGAGGGGAATCTAAGGTTGTCAGCTGGGGAATGGCTGGGCAAATTATGGTATATTAACTGTTGTGGTGTAAGACAAAACGAAGAGGACAATTTTGAGAAAACTAGGAATACTTTTATGAAAAGATGGAGAGTGAAGTGAGAAGAAATAGGACAATTTATAACAACGTAAAACTGAACAATGTGGAAAACCTTAAGAATTCAGATCAATGCAATGACCAATCATGATTCAAGGGGACTGATGATGAAGAATGCTACCTATCTATTGATAGAGAAGTGATATACTAAATATGCAGAATGTGATGCATATTTTTGGACATGGTCAATATGAGATTTGTATTGCTTGACCATGTATATTTGTTAGAAGGGTTTCTTTTTTCTTTTTTTTTCTTTTGTTTCAGTGTGGGGTGGATGGGAGGTAGAAAGGAGAGAAAATAAATGTTTGTAAATTGAATAAAAATTAATTTCAATAAACACACTTTAAAGTACAAGATAAATTTGAGTTACTAATATTATTTGGTCATAATTCTACCACCAAGTTCTACTGCCCCTTCATAATAGGGAGGTCACTCTAGGTTCACGAAGGTTCTACCTCCTCTGCCAAACTCTACCATCCTGGAAAGGTTTCAAGTACAATCTGAGAAACAGACTATGGACATATTCTGAGGACCAGCCTGGCTACATATGGAGAGGTTTATTACGAATATGTTGGCCACATGAGGGATTTAGATGAAATTATCTTAAAGTTCCTTTGTATGTCATACAACATAGTCATTTATCACAACAATGCTTAAATATTTCAAGTATTTTCATCATGATGAATTTGTTGGTCCTAGAAGCCTATAAAAACAAAGAAAAAGACAAAATAAACCTCATCCTTGTATAACTCCTTTTTGCTTTTGCAATGATGATGGCAGAATGGAAGAAAAAGTAGCAGAGTGATAAAATTAACAGAGTTTCCAAACTTTTTAAAAATTAACTACACTGTTGGTATTCTGTAAGTGAATAATGAGTAGACACATGATTGCGCACACTGAATGATATCAATCTTGACATTCTTACTATAAACGAAACCAGAAAACAAAATGAAGTTGCAACTAAATGGAAGAATGGCTTTAAGATTTTCAATGGAAAGTCAATTAAAGAAATTGGTGAAGTTTTTATTGTGCATGTGGATGCAATAAGAAATAGCAGTTCATGAAATACTTGGCCATCTCACATTGAAGTGCTCATGATAAGCATTTGTAAAAATACCACTATGAAAATAATTTCAGCTTTTGCACCAATTGATACAATGTAGAAAAAGAAACACACACACACACACACACACACACACACACACACACACAACATAAGTTTAAGAACCCTAACATAAAGTAAAAGCCAATCAGATTACAGGAATAAATAGTAAAATTATAATAGCTGGGGATTTCAATATATCCATTTAGACCTAGACAAACTGGAAAAAAAGATAAACAAGAAACAAAGATTTAAAAAGAATTTCATAAAATTTACATAGCTCTTTGGCAATTACTGATTGGTAACAAACTACTACACATACATTTGAGCTGTTCATGACACCTTTATAAAAGCTGAGCATGAATTAGGACATTAAAAACCTTACAAACAAATGCAGAAAATAACTGATATTAAACACATCCTTTGCTGACAACAATGAATTACATATATGTGTATATATATGTGTGTATATATATTATATTCAATAAAGGGCCTTTGAAGAAAGGATTAAAAGTTAATTGGAGCATCCATCTGACTCTTGGTATAAATAATTTAATTCCTAAAGAATTGGAGAGTCAAAGAAAAAATTACAGTCCATCTTTTTTTTTTAAACACAACTATACTTTTGAGTATGATGTATGGTTGCAAATTAGAAGCGTTGAAGTTGGGACTCACCAAAAAGTAATGGAAAGGTACAGGATAAGGTAAAACTGACTGTGATATATTAGAAATCAAAAAAGTGTCCTAAGTAATGCCATAAGAGGAACATACACATACACATATGTATTCCTCTGAATATATCAAAGTAAAAAAGGATGGACTGGTCATGAATAGAGAGTGAAAGGTATTTGAGATATTGCTTATGTGACGTGCTGGAATATGTACAAAATTAAGATCTAAAAGACGGGTTCATATCCTTTTAACAGTATGCGCATAAAATGAAGGGATCTGGAAGAAGATTCATATCCTTGTGGTGGATTTATGGAAGGATATGGGTGAGAGATGCACAGAATGAACTAGCATAGATGGATTGCAATGCTTATTACTGGAGAGTGATTGAGACAACAGAACCACCAAAATAGTGAAGTATACAAACAATGAAAATACTTGAAATATTTAAGCATTGTTGTGATAAATGACTATGTTGTATGACATACAAAGGACCTTTAAGATAATTTCATCTAAATCCCTCATCTTATAAATAAGCAAACTATATCCTGGAAGGGTCAAACAACTTACCCAGTCACACAGCTAGCAGGAAGAGCCAGGACTCAAACACTGGTGTCCTGATGCCTTGTCATGGGATCTTTTCAATACTCCTCCATATTTTTATGATACTATCATCATTCTCATCATCATCATTAAAAACAAAAGCAATAAAGAATAGGTTCACTGTCCTGTTGAATCAGTTGATAAATTAAAATCCTGGAAAATTATCAAGAATAATAGCAATTTAAAAGTCACATCCAATGCTCAAAAAAGTAGTCTGACTTTAACAATAGAATCTCCCCTTGCACCTGGCATTTAATTCCCCTGTTAAACCCTGCTCTTAGCTTTCCTTCCTTCCATTCCTTAATTCCATCAACAGCCTTACTCAACAACTTGGAACTCAGACTTAATTTCTAATTCCATTAAAAAAAATCACACTCTAAATACTAAGTGGATGATCCTTTCCCACACTGCAATGACATACCAGTGACCACGTTGAAATCTGTGCAATAGATTAAGACAGTACCTAAAGACTTTTATCACCAAGGCCAGAAGTAGAGATAGGCATAGGAAGAAAGCTGGTTCAGCACTACAAAAATGGAATAGGGTTGTTTTTGTTTTGGTAATGTCTGTTTTTTAAGAAGAAAAGCACAGTTCACTGTCCATAGACTGGCTGCTCTTGTGGATCCTTGGCTTATAGAGAACAATTCTCACTCACATGAGCTCCTGGAGCTCAGGCAAGGTAGGGTTGTGGATATTTCTCTGTGTGTCTCACTTGGTGTAATGACTCAAAGAAAGGAAGCCAGAGTTGCAGTCTGTGGTATCTATGTTTTCCTTCCCCCTGGGCATCTTTAGGACTGTGGCTAAAGCTTGGTATTTCTGTTAGTTGGAGGTCAGCCTCCTGGTAGGTGAGTCCATGATGATAAAGCCTTTCTGAAAAGGTTATATAGTTAGAATTAGGTTTAATCTCTTATATGGCATCTGTCAGAGTCTGATAACCACCTCAGTGTGTGATCGAGAGCTCCAAACATAATAGCGGTCATCTTTATGGCCTTATGTGAGAGATATCAAAAATACCTGACAACATGCTCAAAATTATCTCCCTTACACCCCTCCTTTCCTCCCTCCTCCCCCAATTGTTCTGCCATTTATGTGAGATTTTAATCTGCAGCCATTCATTACTAAGAGTTAAAACTAAGAGGGAAAATGCCTTTTTAAAGTAAAAATGCTCCTGGGGGCGGGGAGGAGAAACAGACAGGGGGTGGTGGTGGTAACGTATTAAATCATGAACACTTTCTAAAAATGGCTTAGTTTAATAAATGAACTACTTGTCACTCTGGATAGTATAGAAAAGGTATCAGGGAGCAGAATACAGGACCTGTAAATTTCAGGTGGGAGTGGAACGAGGGCAGAAAAAGGCCTGGAATGTGAGTAAATTCACAAGAATAGCAAACCTTAAAAAACCAAGCTAGGTAAAGGGTATCCAAGCCTTCCCTTTCCTCTTCACCCATTAACCTAACTTCTTCTTGCCATGCTCTTTCCCTTCAAAAAAAAAACATATCATAGACTTCTGGAGTTCTTATCAGGTCATGTCATTCCTATATCATGCAGAAAAAAAAAAGTCCTGAGTGTTTCCATATTGCCTACCAAGTAAAGTCCAAATTCCTATCTTTCACCAACATAGACTCAGCTTTGTCTTTGAAGAATACTCTCTGCTTCTTCTGTCCTCTCCTGGAATTTTTCAGTATTTTTTTTTAATAAATAGAATGACCTCTCTCCCCATCTTCCCTTATTAAGACTCTAGCATCCTTTAAAACTCAACTCAAATACACTTTGTCCAGTAGGCAACCCCCTGATTTCCCTCCCAGTTAACTATAACCCCAAACTAGACCTCCAAATATACTTTACATATCTCTAATGCACTTAAGTAATTTTATAAATTATATTTTATTATATAATTGTATATTTATTATTCCATATCAGACTGGAAACTCTGTAAGAAACTATGCCTTTCCCATTACCAAACACACTTAAGACATATAGTATTTGTTTAAAATCCTATGGTGAAACATCTGGGCTGACATCCTCATTTGGCTCATCAAGGTTAAATGGCTGGTCTAATTTTGTCCTGCTCATAAGTGGCAGAATAACTTTGTGGTGGCCTTCTAATGGATGTACCTTTTAATAGATACAACACAATATATGTGACCCAAACCCCAGGAGAGGTAAAAGAAGGTAGCACCACGGTAGAAGTAACAGAAGAGAACATTATTGAGTGTTAAATTTGACAAAATAGTTTACATCCAAGAGGCCAGAGAGGGGAAGGTGCTTTCTTAAGATTACACAGATAATCTGGGGCAATAAAACCATAATGCAAATTCCCCAATTGTGCAAATTGTAGCCTACTAAATTTTCTTTTATGCATCTCTTGTCTATTTCCTCTTGTAAATGCTCCATGGGAGACATATCCACTTTGTAGGGTGGCAGGAGGATTTTCCTCTAGATGTCTTGATGTCTAGATGTCTACCCTGGATGATAATTCTTGAAAATACCTTTTACGTCCATGCAAGGATGTTTCAACATTAGCAAAACCAGATAATTAACTATGTAATAATAGGTAGTCACAGAGCTGGGACTCAAATTCAGGCTTCTTGCCTTACAGTCTGGTGCTCTTTACACTGGTACACCCTTCTTCCTATTTTCCTAGGAATGCTGGAGATGCTGGAAGGCCGTTAGCAATGTCACAGACCAGATACAGGGAGATACCTTAAATATCCCAGAATGAAGGCGAGACACTAACCGGCTCACTCTAATAAAGCTCTTCACCTGAGAGGTTCAATTTCATCTGCTCTGGACTCTTCAGCAAGAACATTTAAAAAGCAGCTTCGCCCTTGACTTTTGATTCTATGTGTCAAAAACACTTAATTTAAAACCCTTTGGATCACCAATACTGCATTAGGTTCAGTGCCTTCTACACCATATCGTCCCCCTACCCGATGGCTTGACATTTCTGCCCTCTGTATTATTGTTATTTTCTCACTGCATCAATTCTACCTATTTGCAATGCATGTTGGGAGGGGGATAGTGAATGCTATCCCTAGGCCTTTTCTAGCAGAGGTCAGTACCAAATGTACCTGAACAAAAAAGAGATTTACCTCATGCAGGAATATATAGGAAAGGAATATTATATTTTAGGGCTCTCTTATTGTCATTAGCAATGGTAAAAATGATATTCTCCTATTTATATAGTACTTTAAGTTATATACAAGGCACTTGATAAAGTAACTTTGTGAGGTAGATAATGCAAATATTATTACTGGCATCTGGGAAAAGAAGAAATGTAGTCTTTAAAGGGTAAAAAGACTTATCCAAGGTTACATAACTTATAAATGTCAAAGAAAATATCTGAACTCAGGTCTTCTGATTCTAGGTCCAGAAACCTTTTTATTACACCATGAGGACTCAAGATCCAACTTTTGGCAGCACTTTCCTGTCTCACAAGCTGACTTCTCTTAATAATGCTCCTTTCTATAACCATAAGCATACTATTTGTGTCCATTAAGGAATAATTCCAGCACTGTGCAAATATAATGGCATGTTTGGCCCTGAAGAAGAGATGAGAAAATGTACCTCACTGACACTTTTACAGGGGTCCCAGGATACTACGGTATGCACATTGCATGTACTGTCATAATCAGAAGATATGTTAGTTTTGCTTAATTGGTTTTTTTTTCTATTTTCTATTTCATTCTTTGTTTCACAGATGCTCTCCCTAAAGTGCAGGTCTGACCATGTCACCTCCCTACTCAATAAACTTCAGTGGCTCCTTATCACCTCCAAGATCAAATATAAAATCTGTGTGGCATTAAAAGCCCTTTATACCTTTCCCTCCGACTTTCTAGTCTTCTTTCATTACACAGAAAGTTCAATGACTTTGAGATCCACTTACACAGGCTTCCTTGCTCTTCCTCAAACAAGATACTTCACCCCTTGATTCTGGGCATTTTCAATGGCTGTCCCCTATGCCTGGAACACTGTCCCTCCTTCATCATTGCCTCCTGGCTCCCCTGATTTCTCATTTAAAATCCCACCTTCTACAGGAAACCTTTTCTGATTCCAGCTTAATTCTAGTGCCTCCCCTCTGTTGGTTATTTCCATTTATACTGTCTATACCTTGTTCGTACATACTTGTTTACATGTTGTCTCCCCAGTTAGACTGCAAGCTCCTGGAGTGCAGGGACTGTCTTTTACCTTTCTTTGACTCCCTCATACATAGCACAGAGCCTGGCACATGGTAGTTACTTTATAAATGTTTAATGACTGATTTCAAAATAATCTGGGGCAATAAAACCATAATGCAAATTCCCCAATTGTACAAATTGTAGCCTACTAAATTTTCTTTTATGCATCTCTTGTCTATTTCCTCTTGTAAATGCTCCATGGGAGATATATCCACTTTGTAGGGTGGCAGGAGGATTTTCCTCTAGATGTCTTGATGTCTAGATGTCTACCCTGGATGATAATTCTTGAAAATACCTTTTACGTACATGCAAGGATGTTTCAACGTTAGTAAAACCAGATAATTAACTATGTAATAATAAATGCTATTATAAAATGCTCTTAAAAGAAATAAAGAATGGTTAACTAGTTGGAGAAATATCCATTGCTCATGGTTGGGCCATGCCAATAGAAATGATGCTACCTAACTTAATTTGAAGACGATGCATTAATACTAAAACTATCATCAAACCGAAGGAGTTCCTTTATAGAGCTAGACAAAATAAAAACAATATTGATTGGAGAAACAAAGGATCTAGAATCTTAAGAGAAGTAGGGAAATAAAAGGAGGCTACATGTACTTCTAGATATCAAATTATATTACAAAATACTAATCACAAAAACTAGGACTAGTAAAATAGTTAAGTAGACAAAGAGCGAATACATTAAAAAAAGTAAAAAATAGGTAACTGGAACTAGCTAGAGGAGGAGTAAGGAGCAATAGTGAAACCCAGTAAATGAGGGTTCAATAAACCTAAAAACATAAACTATTTGTGAAAGAACTCCCTATTTGGAAAAACCTGCTGTGAAAACTAGAAAAACTCTCAGAAATTGCGTTTAGAACAACATCTTGTACCAAAATAAACTCAAAATGGATATCCAAATATAATATAAAAATTCCTATCATTTACAAAAAAAAAAAAGAATGAGGTCAGACATCTTTCACAATTAAAGGAGAGAAATCTTAAGCATACAAAGAATAAGGGAGACCAGAAAAGATCACAATACCAAAGTTCCTGAAAGGGAAGGGAGCTCAGACACCATCTACCCCAAACTCCTTCTTTCAAGGTGAACTGAGGCCCAGAGATAGTAACAAATTTGCTCAGGGTCACATGAGTAATAAATATCATAGGCAGTAGTTAAATCCAGGTTCCCTGACACAAGGGCTAGTGCCCTTTCAATTCTTTCCTGTGGTTGTTAATTGTAAATTATTCTTTTTTTTCATAAAAATTGTATTGATACTGATTGGTTTTACATCACCACATTTTCCAATATAGCTTTCCCCTCCCTCTCCCAGAGAGTCATCTCATGTAAGACAGAAGGAGAGGAAAAAAAGGAAGGGAACCTATCATTTCAGCAAAGCTCTTCAACATATCAATTGAGTCTAATATTATATGCAGTGTTACAAATATATGTCCCCCCATTTCTGCAAATAAATGGAGAACATTCTCCTATCTTTTCCTTGGGATTAATCTCACTCCTTATAACTTTGCAACATTCATTTTCAATTGTTCTATTATTATTGTTACTTCTACTTCCATTGCTATAATCAACGAGTGTATTGCTTTCCTGATTCTGTTTGCTTCACTTGGGATAACATCTTTGGGATAACATATTTGAGGTTCCATCTTGCCATGCTTCTTTGTATTCCTCATTGTCATCATTTCTTTCAGCACAGTGATAGATTCACTATGTCACAATTTGCATAGCCATGAACACCTACATTATTTCTAGCTCTTTATTACAACAAAAAGTTCTGCTATTCTTTGAGAACTCTCAAATGTCTTCAAGCAAAGACTGGAGGACGTGTGGAGCATGTGGAGGGGGAGGGGGATGTTCAGGCGATTCATATCCAGATTTGGGTTTGAAGTTCCTTCTGACTCTGAGATCTTGAGGTACTAACCACTATACTTAAGTATGGAGAGAATTAGCTACCAAGTGATTAATTATTTGGTAGAACAACAATTCACGAAATTGTTTACTATTGACAGCTTGTATTGCAATAGTGAATTTTTAAAATACATTTTATTTATTTCATTAAATATTTCCCAATGATGTAATAAAGGTTTGAGGTTTATAAAGCACAATTCTTGTGACAATCCTATGAGGCAGGAAGCACAAGTACTATTATTTTATTTTACAGATGAGGAAACCGAGGCTTAGAGATGTGAACTGATTTTCCAATCATGCAACTTACAGATACCAGCAGTAATACTCAAATCTAAATCTTTTGACTCTAAATTCAGTGCTCTTTGTATTGGACAATATGCCTCACTACAAAGGAATAGAGGGTATTTTAATCTACATTAATGGAGGGAGGATTCATGCATGATGAAATCATGGATCCTTGAAGTATAAATTTTAGTAGTACTCAATAATAATCCCAAATCACAAGTCTAAAATCAGGCAACAACCATTCCTATCAAAAATATAGATCTTAGTTTATTTTATTTTTACCTTCACCTGACACTGTTTGACCATGTATTGACCATTTAGGATCATTCTCCCAGCAGTAAATGTGATCAATAATTCACTCACACAGAATATATAACTCTAAATTTTCCACTCATGTGAACCCCCTGATAACGAGTACTGATTATACAACAGCAAAATGTCCACTTGCCAGTGTCCCTGCCTTCTTTCTCACTCAGAGGACTCACTGAAGAATGATCCTTTCCTTGCTTGCAAATGAAATATTTAAAACAATGTTTTGATGCTCCAAGTTACACCTGACATATTTGTCGATTTCCACGGGCGCTTGGCGTGATTAGATTTGGGGGTCAGTTACTTTAAGGTCATCTTGAGACCACACATTTTAATTTCAAATGGAGGATGACAAACCTGATAAGCAAAACTTTATAAAATAAAAGGATATGAAATCAACTTAGACTACTGGTGGGTATGGGGAAAACTTTTGCATTAAGTCCTGTCATCTATAGAAATGGAGGCTAAAGTTACAAGACATAATTCTGCTGACAAATAACCTTGATAAGTTAAGGCACATGGCAAATTCGCTGAAACAGGCAGACCCTGTGTAACCCTGCCCTACCAATGAACGTCATTCAGACAACCAAACGCCACTATAATGATGCAAAACCCACTGCAACCTTGTTCAGTCAATTGTTCAATGTTCCTATTGAAATAACTGCCCCCCCTCCTACCACTGTTTCACCTGATGTATTTTTACAAAACCATAATGAACATTAGATAGGTTATAAACATGTGACATCATGGAATTATGCTATCATGGAAAGCCTACTGGATTTGTAGTCAGAAGACTTGGGTTTATTCCAGACCCGCCACTTCTATTTGTATGACTTTGGTATATATTTACTGTCTGTGGGCCTCAGTTTCTCAAACTATAAAATAAGGTTGTTGGAATAGATGGTGTTTCTTTCATATCTAAATCCTGAAATTCTATGAATTCCAAACTTAGACTAAAAAGATCTGGGACTGAATTCAGGTTTTCTCATTTGCTAGCAGTGTGACTTGGAGCAAGTATGGACCTCATATTCTTCATATGTATTTTGATTCTTCCATAGAGGATGATAGCTTCAACATGGATAGTCCCTCCATGGGTGTGGACTATAACTCAACCAGGTATTTTCACCCTACATGCTTCTTATCCACAGTTTTCCAGGAACACATCAGAGAATCTACCAAAAACAACAGAAATATATCTCTAGCGCCTTCAATATCTGGGATAATAGCACAGCAGTAAGACCTTATCTCTCATGCTTCACTCTTACTATATTGTCAGCTTACTTTTTTTTGTGATCATACACGTCCTTAATGATGTTTGTGGTGTCTCCCTTGACATGCAAGCAATCATTGATAATGCACAGCAGTCTACTTAGAGAGGGATGATGGAAACCTTGCCCTTTGGATCACCTACAATTTTGGTTATCTAGGGAAGATAGGGGTGTTCCATAATTTGCAGACATACAACAGCACTAAGAAAATATCGGCGATAACAAGGAGGGCTTTTGTTAGTAGGTGGTGAGCACCTTGGGATCACTGAAAGCTCTGTTCAGTTTCCCAAATACAATTTAGCTCAATCTCTTCCTCCACATGGGGATAATACCTTCACTACCTTATCTCACAAGACTGTGATGACAACTGAGCTTTGTAAACATTTATAGGTTATTGAAATGAGGCTTGTTTTTGTTGATACCCCATAGCTTGGGGAGCCTGAGCAATTCAGCACTCTCTGGGCCTCAGTTTCTCATCTAAAAAAATAAAGACATTAGGTTAAAGGGTCTCTCCTATCGTAAATCCTATGGAACCTATGAATCAACGCATGTCTACACACTATACTGCTTTAAAACAAGCAGAAAACTTTTATTCTTAACAGGAAAAAAATAAGGGCTTCAGCATCAGATTAGAAGACATTTGTCTACACAGAACATATTATTAAAGGCTAATAGTAAATTTTATAAGATCATTATCATTAATTTGCAAGATGGTAGCTTGAATAAGAAGCAAGCTGTCAAAATCACTAAGGGTTAAACTCTAAAGACAATGAGATGGCAAAGGAGTACTTGAAAACTCAATTAAAATAAAACCAGTTCCTGTTAGTTTTTCAATCTAGATTTAAGACCCATTTTGTATTATCTATTCATATAAAAACGGTACAGCAATTGAATTTTGAATTATGATAACACATTTTCTCAGCTATAGAAAATGTTGGCTTTCAGCCCAATGAATACAATAGCCACATGTTCAAGGTTCTTAATTATCTAATTAATGTAGTGTCATTTTAGCAATTAGTTCAAATGACCATATGTAACTTTTTTATAGGTTTTTTTTAAAAGATCAGAACACTGGCTTTTGAAAAATGTCATAAAATATCGTGATACAAAAATTATGCATATGAAATAACAAATGCAGGCTGAAAATCCTCTTAGTATTAGGAGGGAGGGTGCCATGCCAAATTCTCCAAAGAAAATAACTCGGTATCTTGGCCCGATAAAGCTTTGGTTGACAGTGTGTGCACAGCTCCTCATGATCCATACCAAACTAGTTTGTTATTGTGGATTTCTGGCAGAGATTAGATATTTGTAAATACTGACATTAATAATAACAATGCCATTAATAATAGTTCACATTTCTAGAATTTTACAGGCTGGAAAGTGCTCTCCTATCATTTCTGTGAGGTATGTGGTGCCAGTGTTATTAATAGCTCTAATTTATAGACAAGGAAATTCAGGGTCAGGGAGGTGAGCAGACTTGCTCACAGAGCCAGAATCACAGCATAGTCAGGTATTTGAAGGGCTGACAAGCAGAAGAGGGATTAGGTTTGCTATGCTTAAGCCTGGAAGAAGAACTAGAAGCAAGGAGAAGCTGCAAATTCACGTTTTGATCATTAGGGAAAAGCTCCTAACAATTGGAACTGTGGCAAAGGCTGACTAGGAATGGCTGAAGCTCCTCAGAGAAGGCCTTCCAAAAAGGTAACTGAGATGGTCACTTTTTAGGTAGGTCATAGAAGTGATTCTCGTGCAGACACACATTGGAAGAGACAGACTCAAAGGTCCCTTTTCGGTTCTGAGATTCTATTTTTCTGTCATCTAGAAACAAAAGGAATTTGGGGGTTATCTAGTGAATTCAAGCCTTTAATTTTGCATGATAAGAAACTGAGGAATAAGGAGGTTAAATGATGCTGGGTTACCATTGGTACTGGAATTTGTATTATCCAATGTCCTTCCAATGATATCGTGCCTCACACCTCTCACTCCATCTCTCCACCTCAGAACTGCATGCCAGAAAGAAGTGGAAACCCCTGAAGATGCAAAAGTCTGAGCGAAAAGTCTGCCAACAAAAAAAAAGTCATGCGCCAATGTAAAAAAATAAGGGCAAAAGGGGAAAACAACACTGTACATTCCTTTCTTCAACTCTTTTTCTGTCTCACTTGTAAAAATGTATTGCAATTTTAGTATCTGATATAACTGTCTCTCTTATAAGGCACCTCCTTCAATGTGAAGAAATAGCAATATTTTAATTTTAATTTTTTTAATATCCTGCAGAGACCGGGTGGGGGTCACATGTTGTTTCTATAATTGACTAACATCAGAACCACTGAATTATAAAGCTAATGTTGTAGAAAAATGTACTTACACTAAAGAAATTGTTTCTGCATCATTTGCTGTGTCCTTCACTCTGGTTACCGGCTTATGTTCCATAGGACTGGTTTCACATATCTTTGATCAATCCTGAGAGCCTCTTTGTGAGGGAGGACTCAAGAAATGGAAGTTGCTGGAAACTGTGGTTACCAAGAACTGCTACCTTCCTGAAGTATATATCAATATATTTTTTATATCATCTTATAATGGAAAGCTTCTAAGAGATCACCTAGTATATCTCCCTCCATTGTTTTGTAGAGAACAAAACTAAGGCACCAAGAAGGAAAGCAGATTTCACAAAACCACACAGAGAGAATCAAGATTGAAGGCCACTTGCAATGACAAATCCGATCCTATTTTCACTCTGCCTCTAAGGAAGGGTGCTTAACCGTCACTCAACAGATATTGAAACCTCTGTATGAAATGTGCTACTTTATTTTGTTATGTTTGATTCCATTCCACTTAATTCGATTTAACTTGATTCAAACAACATTTATTAAGAGGCAGTAGAATGTATTAATAAGAACATTACACCTGGAATCAAGGAATTAGTTTTGCGTGCCATCGGACTCTAGGCAAGTGTTAAGGTCTCTGAACTTCAATTTTATGACCTGTTACGTAGGGATGATCACCTACCTATTTCCAAAGGTCACTGTGAGGAAAGTATTTCATAAGCAACAAATTACTCCAAAAAAATGAAAATGCAAACTAGCATAATTATTATTATTCCACTAAATTGTTCCCCCTGCTTTGTGCCTCACAACATAGATAGGCCTTCAGGGAGACATACGGTCCAATGCTTCCTCAGACACTGACTATCTGTGTGACCCTGGGTGCCTACAAGACCCCTATGCCTCGGTTTCTGAGGCATCTATAACATGGCTTCAACTGTCTCTAAAGTCCCTTACAGTTCTAAATCTGTGAGGATACAAAGCAAAAAGAAGTCATAAGTGGCAAGTTCTTCAGGGAAAGGCCTGGACACTCTGCCCTGACGGTGATGTTGACCCCTTACAAACACTCTGGGGACCTTTGGTTGGGCCAGAACGCCATTCCTGATGCACTCAGCTCTGCCGAATTCTGGGCCTCTATATAAATGACACCACAGGTAGATTCAAGCCTTATAAAAATAAGGAGTACCTGAGGTACCAGGATGGCCCCTTTACGAACCCCTGCCTCAGCCACGGCTTCCCTCCTCTCTCTTCCAAACAGCTTCATGTGTCAAGTCTTGTTGATTCTGACTCGACTTCATCGCCTCTCCCCTTCTTCAGACTCATCTCACCTCTTTCCTTCACTCCTGCAACAGGCTTGTAGATGATCTCTTTCTCCAGTCTTTCCCCTCTGCAGTCAGTCCTCTGCACAGCTGAACAGACGATATTCTTAATGCAGAAGTCTGATCTTGTCTCTCTCCTGCTCAAGAACTGCTGGTAGCTCCCCATGGCTTCTGGTGTCAAAATAAAACTCTTCTCTTTGGCTTTCTAAATCTGGACCTGGACTCCCTATGTATACTCCGTGCTTCCCATCTACTGGCCTAATTGCTGTCCTTCACAAACATCCCCTGCCCCCCCGCCTCAGCACAGGCCTGGAATGCACCCGTTCTTCACTTCTGCCCCTTTAGACACCTAGCCTCTTCAAAGCTTACTTTACATCACCTCCACCGTGTGAGTTCCTTGGGAGCAGGCACTGAGTCCTCTTTGGTTTGGTTGTTAATTTTGCCCTTCCTTGTTCCCCCTGGGCTTAGCATAGTGCCTGGGGGTACTTTGCAAATTCTTATAAGCTAATTGCACCCCTATCAATTAGCCTAATGCTTTAATGCACAAAATTCAACCTAATAAATACTTCTTGATTGGCTATCTATGCCTTCCACATGTTGCTGCTGGTTCTGCCCAAATATAATAAATCTAATCCCTTTTCTGCATGATGTTGTTATTCAATTATTTCAGTCGTGTCCAACTCTTCGTGACCCCATTTGGGGTTTTCTTGGCAAAGATACTGGCGTGGTTTGCCATTTCCTTCTCCAGCTCATTTTACAGAGGAGGAAACTGAGGAAAACAGAGTGAAGTAACTTGCCAGGGTCACACAGCTAGTAAGTGTCTGAGGCCAGATTTGAACTTAGGAAGGTGAGTCTTCCTGACTCCA
Source organism: Phascolarctos cinereus (assembly GCF_003287225.1). NCBI lineage: Eukaryota > Metazoa > Chordata > Mammalia > Diprotodontia > Phascolarctidae > Phascolarctos > Phascolarctos cinereus. The sequence goes on along the minus strand of NW_027555625.1, from coordinate 78,123,322 downwards.
GGCCCAGTGCTGTATCGACTGCGTTACCTAGCCTCACGACAGCTCTTCATATGCTTGAAAACAGCTATCATGTCCCTCTCCCTGGCAATCTTTTCATACTTAACATGCTCATTTCTCTCAGTTAGTTCTTCTTCCTATGACATGGTCTCAAGGTCCTTCACCATACTGACTGCCCTTCACTAGATACTCTTCTGCTTATCAATGTTCTTCCTGAAGTGTGGTGTCCAGAACTGAACACAATAATACAGACTCTGGCTTACTGTTGAAGGATGACCACAGCAGAATGCAGAGGGACTGGTACCATCTTAATACTGGAAGCTATGACTCTCTTAATGCACCAAGATGACAAAGACAGTTTTTCCTGCTACTTAACTAATTTTTCAATCCTTTGAGAGCATCCCCATGCATGGACTATCTCCCCCTCTATTGCAGACCGCTGAATTATTACCCATCCTTAAAAGCCCAAATTTTCCTCCAGGAAGACTTTCCTGATCCTATAGGTATAACATACTTTTCAACCTAACAGAGGACTTTGTTTGTACCTCTTTGATGGATTTATCATATAATATCTGTCTTTGCATCTCACCCTCTTGAAAGATGGTAAGCTTCATCAAGAAACATAATCTCGCATATACATGAGCAACTGTGAGCTGTCCTGCCTCCAATTATAGTGTGAATTTAGATTCACAGAAAGTTAAAATGGAGAGGGATCTTAGAAATCACAGGCTTATGGGATCATATATGTGGAGCTTGAGAGGACCTTGGAAGGCCAGCTGCTCCCAACCCTCTGCTGTAGAAAGTGGGGCCCAGTCAGGGAGATTACTTATACAAGGTCTCCAAGTTAAGAAATGGAAGAGGTAAGGCTTGAAACCAGGTCTCTGATGGTAAAGCGAGTTCCCGTCAATGCTACCCAGTGGCCACACTTTCTTTTCCTGTTTGGGAAGACAAAGGCTACAGCTGATATCTGACTTTTGGTTTCAATTTAAGTAAAAAAGATTCAGGCCAAGTTATTAATTATCAAATCCTGATTGAAGTCCTATCAAGAAGACATTGCTTGATATATTTTGAATACGCTTTGAATACATTCTGCCATTGAAAATGTATAAATTAACCAAGTAATCTGGTAAACCTTAACAGAGGTCCTGCACTTTTGGCTAAATTGAAGGATATACCATCAAGATAGTCTGCCCTCGAGAAGGCTTCAGAGTATTGTGGAATTTAGGATAAGAAGACCAAAGTTTGAGTTTAGTTTTACTGAATACTAACTATGGAACATTAGGGAATACATTGCTGTTTTCTGAGCTTCAATTTCCTCTTTTGTCAAATGAAAGGGGTGAAACAGGTAATCTCTAAGGTGTCTTAAAATACTCTGGGCCTCAGTTTCCTCATCTGTTAATGAGAAGGCTGGAGCAGATGGCATCTATCCTGTCCAATTCAACGAGTGTATATCAATTGCTTCCCAGGCACTGTGGAAGGCACTAGGAGTCCCTGTCCCTAAGTATTGAATAGTCCACTAGGTATGTAGGGAGGGGATACAACATTTATACAAATAAGGATGACATGAGTGAATAGATAAGGGACACTGACTGGGAGAATCAAGGAAGGCTGCATGGACAAGTAGACACCTGAGCTAAGCCTTGGAGGAATACAAAAATATCTTCTCCAAGTTCCAACTTGGTCATTATAATTACAAAGGATTCTGGTTTTGTTTTTGATTTCCTCACTGATCTTCCTACTTATATTGCTGTATTCACTGTATATATTATTTTCCTAGCTCTGCTTGCCTCATTTCCATATCAGGTCATACGTCTTCCCATACTCCTTGGAATCCTTTATATTCATTATTTCTCATGGTGAAATAATATTCCATTTTATTCATGTATCACATTTGTGAGTCTTGTGCCAATGGATGACCAGTGGATGAGCATCTGCTTTGTTTCTAATTGTTTGCTAAGACAAAAAGTGCTGTTGTGAAGATTCTGGTGTTTATAGGACTACTGCAGGAGGGTCTTCCACGAGAATTTATTCTATATTCAGAGAAAGATGACACATCTCATTCATTCTAATCTAGATAATTCATAACAGAGTATGGGAATTTTCCTTCATTCAACTCTCTTACTGCAAGTGGATTTGGAATTAGGAAACCTGGATTCAATCCTGGTTATGTGACCCAAGCCTGTCCTGTGCCCTTTTCTCTTCTTCCCCTTTATTGGTGATTTCATCATTAGTTCAATTAGCATCTCTATGCAAATGATTCCCAGATTCATATGGCTAGCCTAATCTTTTTCCTGAGCTCCAGTCCCATATTAACAACTGCTTCTTGGATATCTTGAATTGGATGTCCTGTAGGAATTTAAACTCAATATGTCTAAAACATAATTCATTTCCTTTCCCCAAAAATCCTTACTGCTTGTCAAATTTCCTGTTATAATCTAGGGCAGCATAATCTTCCCTATCACCTGGTCTTTCAATCTTAGTAGCATCCTTGATCCTCACTAACATTTAACCCAAGCATCCAATTTCTTGCTAAATCTTATTATTTCCACTTTGATGACATTTATTTTATTCATTCTCTTCTTTCTTAATCACATGGTCACTACTATATTTCAGGCTGTCATCATCTTTCTCCTGAACTATTGCGTTAGCCTTTTACGTGTTCTCCTTGGCTCAAGTCTCTCTGCTTCCAAACCATCTTCTACTCAGCTGCTAATGTGACCTTTCTAACATACAAGTTTGACCATATCAAAATACCTACTTAGTAAACTTCAGTGACTTCTTTTTAACTCTAAGACCAGACATAAAATCCTGTCTGGAATTTAAAGCCCATTTAAAACAGCCCCCCTCCTATCCCTCTGATTTTTTTTTTTGCATTTTAGTTCCTTCCATGCATTCCATAATCCTACTACACTGGAGTACTAGCTGTTATTCAGACAGCATTCCATTTTCTAATTCCTTGACTTTGAAATTGCTCCTTCTACATCCTAGCTTCCCCGGCTTCTATCAAGAATCAGCCCAGATCCCAACTTCTATAGGGGGCTTTCCTTGGTACCCTCTAGTCCCTTCCCTTTAAGATTACCTTTGAGGTAGACTAAATATATCTTGTATGGATATTATTATTTGTATGTTGTCTTTCCCCCTCCCCCCCATTAAGATGCAAACTTCTTCTTCTTTTTTTTTTTTGGCAATTAGGGTTAAGTGATTTGCCCAGGGTCATACAGCCAAGGATTCAAACTTCTTGAGAGCAGGGCCTGTTTTAACCTTTCTTTGTATCATAAGCCCTTATCACAGTTTCTGGTAGATACATAATAAATGCCTGTTGACTGACTGACATGTGGAAATGAGAAGAAAGTGCATTCTAGACATGGGGGATAGTTTATAGGAATGCATGGAAACAGATGTATTGCTGAGTTCAGAGAACAGATGATATTGTCTGGAACATACACTTCATGAAGGAGAAGAATATGAAATAAGGATGAAAAGGAAGCAAAATTGTCAGGGGCCTTAAATGTCACATTGAGGTTTTATTATTTTCCTGGAGAGAAAGTTTTTTGAATACAAGAATGACTAGAACAAACCTGTGCCTTAGAAAGACGGTGTCGGCAGCTGTGTGGAGGATGGGGCAGGGGTAGGGAACAGATGCCTTCACATAGGAGTATAGTTCAATAGTTCAGGCAAGAGGACTACACTGGTGTTTAGGTGAGTGCAAAGAAAGGTACAAATTTAAGTAATGATGTAGAAGTAGAATCAACAAGACTTGGCAACTGGTAAGATATGAGGAGGGAGAAGGAAGAGTCGAAGATTACTCCAGAGTCATAGACCCATGTCACTGAAAGAAGAGTGCTTCCCTCTAAGGAAATCAGGAAGTTTGGAGAAGGGTCCTGTTTAAGTGGAATATAATAAGATTTATTTGATAGGTGCCGAGTTTAAAGTGCCTATGGAATATCCAAGAGGAAATGACCAGGAGGTATAGATGCTAGCATGGGAATCGAGCTCAAGAGAGACATTAGGGTTAGATATTTAGGTCTGGAAGTGACTTGCACAGAGATAATACTTGAATCCATGAGAACAAATAAAAACACCCAAGGAAAGAATGTACAGAGAGAAGATAGCAGAAGAGGAAGGGCCCAGGATAGAGTCCTAAGAAACAGTCACACAAAGGAGGTAAGAGTTAGATGACGATCTTGACTCCATCCACAAAGAAGGGGGAGATGATATATGTAGAAAGAAGCCTACATTTTTAGAAAGACAATTGTATTAATTTGTTTGGTTTGGTTGTACTTGCAATAAGAGACAATTTTCTGGGGAAGGGTGAGTCATCGGGAAGTGATAGGGTTGTTTAAAAAAACCACACCAATAAAACACCTTAAAAGACTGTGAAAGAATAGTCATATAGGTGGGAGGAAAATCAGGAGAGAGCTGTGTCATAGTAAGTAATGAGTCCTCCTTACAAATCTAGGATTTGATGATCCTTCTTAAAGTGATGTAACCTATGTACCTTTTCAGATAGGCTAGTCTCAAAGGAGTGCTGTCAAAAGAGACTTTTGAAAGCAAAATGCTGGGGAAATGAACATCTTCAGGCAATCTCCAGGTGACTATAGTCACCAAGTGTTCAATGGAAAAAACAAACATACGATATATCTCTAAGGGCTGAAGGATACATAAAAATTTCCACAGAAGGCTGGGTATATACTGAAGGCACCTTATTGTGCAAAGAGATATGCTGGGTAGGTCATATGATAAAAATGATGGAGAATTCATGAACCTTCCCTCCTCTTTAAAATTATAAGATTAGACCTATAGATTCCTACGGACCCATCTAGCTAAAAATATGATATGCTCTGAAGGGGCAAGAGTTGTGGGCTTGAGGAGGGGATGGCTGAGAGCTGTTGCTAGTTGTTTTCTAACCTCAAAGATACCGAGGGGCACAGAATGATTGGCTCATATGGAACCAGGAGCTATTTTGTATACTAGTGATCTGGAACCTGACCTCTGAACAGAAGATAGCAGAGAAAGGTAGGGAAAGGAAAGGAATGGGCATTAATGTAGTACGTACTATGTTCCAGGCACTATGCTAAGCAATTTTTACAAATATTATCTTATTTGATCTTCACAGCAACACTGTGAGGTAATATTATAATCTCCATTTTACAGTTGAGGAAACTGAGGCAAATAGAAATTAAATGGCTTGCCCAGGGTCACAGAATAAGTGTCCAAGGCTGGATTTCATCTTGAGGTCCAGCACTCTATCCACTAGATAGACAGCAGAGGTCAGGATAAGATATGTAATCCCCAAAGCACAGCTATTGAGGCTGACCCATGCCACTGTTTTTAGCGTTTTTAGTTTTAGAAACAGGGCCAGAGAATTTAAATTTGGTATAAGCAGTACATGGCACACCTAGGCTATGTCCCTCTCCATAGCTGCCTCAGAATGGCAGAATATATGACATTTGTCTTCCATGAGGCCTAAGAAACAAGTAGAGCTTGAGATTAGGATTATCAGAAGGGAGAGCACGTTAGCGCCTGAGATGAGTTTTGAGGGTGGGAAAAGCAGGGCAAATACTGATGGCCCTAACGTGGAACATGGAGGAGACTGGGAAAGTTGCATCATGGAATGTCAAGTTATCCTATTGTAGTAGTGGACCTTTATAGTAGTGGAAGGAGAAGAGGCTAAAGTTGTTCGTTTTGTTTTGTTTTGTTTTGTTTCGGCAGCCCACAAAAGAGTTTGGTGAAGAGATAGAGAAGACAGCCTTTAGGGGGAATGGCTAGGATACGAAGGAACAGCAGCATAGGGATGATGAACATCATGGCAGTGAATTGATGCATATGTCCCCCGTCTGTGAATCCACTCAATAAAACAGAATGAATATTATTACTAATGCCCTTATCACATGGCAATGTATCATCAGGGGCCAGTGACAACAAGCTATGACAGTCACCATATATGAAAGGAAGTTTGGAGCCCCCAGTAATCTTTGATATTGGGGGTAGGGGGAAGTGTTCCCATGGTGGTGAAATCAGGTAGAAAGCCACACCATCAGAGTATGAGTGAAAATGGAAATTGGATGGAAATAAGATCACCTGACTTGGAAATCCATGATCATCTCTCTGAAGTAGAGATTGGATGCCACAGGATCAGGTAGCTACCAGACAGACAGAATCCTTAGTGGACTGTCTATTACAAGGGTGGGGAACCTATGGTCTCGAGGCCACATATAGCCTTCTAGGTCTTTGGGTGCAAATCTTTGACTGAGTCCAAGTTTTACAGAACAAATTCTTATATTAAGGGGATTTGTTCTGTGATGTTTGGATTCAGTCAAAGGGCTGCATAGGAGGACCTAGAGGGCCACATGTTCCCTACCCCTAGTCTATTGCCTGGTTTGGACAGAAATTAAAAGATCAAGGATGGGATAATCAGTTCTGACCTGGGCTCTTATCGTGTAAAGCAACAACAGATAAAAAGGAAATAATGTGAATGAATTCAGACCAAATGCTTTCATGAGACATGTGAGTACCATCCCATCTCCTATGGTCACAGGTGAAAACAACTGTTAGTACCTCACACAAAGGAGGAAAAAGCTCAGTTTGAAGAAGGGGATGACCCATGGCTATCCATTTACAAAAATGTCTTGGGCAAGCAGAGAGCTTGGCCCTAGAGAAAGAATTCTAGAATCAAGGTTAGAAAAGACTGACTTTGCCACCATCCAGCTATGTGACCTTGAGGGGATCACTTCTCTCTCCAGACCCAAGTTTTCTCATCTCTACAAAGAGGGGGTGGGTTCAGATGATCTCTAAGTTTCCTTCCAGTTCTCAGAGTATATGAGATTAATTTCTATGTACATAAAGGTATACATTTTAGAAAAGATGAGAGAACTGGACAGTTGTGAGGTCTTGGAAACCACAACAACATTTATTTTTTAGAAAGTAGTTTGTCTGAAATATGAAGAAAAAAAGAGCTAGAAGAAAGTATCTTTAAAAGATTCTCCAAGATTACAATGATTATTTCTTTCCTTTCAAATGCAGAGTATATTGAGGCTCCTTTAAAAAATTCATGCAGTAGAATCATTCCATGCAACTGTAGGAGGAAACTGTCAGACAACATTCCCAATTCAATATTATATTGTGCTTCAAGAAAAGATTTCCATAGATTCAAGATTAAAAAAGTCTCATAAATAAATGATAATCCTGTGCATGCCCTGAAAAATGAAAAAATAATTTTGTGTTTGCATTTTACTCTGCAGAGTAAAATTTAATCTCTCTTTTAATACAGCATGTTTTATATAAAGAGGTAAAAAGATGTAACCTTATGAAAACTGATTTTTTACATGTCTAAAAATCTCCTTCTGAGTATTTACCAAGGCATGTTCCATTTCTAAGTATAAGAAAGTCTTATGTATTAATACCACAACCTGTGGATAAATTTTAAGATTGGAAAAACTATGATTTTAAAAAGAAAGAAGTAAACTTTACAGTTAAAAGTAAAAAGCTAAATGCTATCAAATAGGCTCATTATTTTGATTGAGTTAGCTTTCCAAAAAAGAAATCTGAAAGCAAACATTATTTTAAAATTTCTGTAAATCAAGTCTCTTCATGCAGGGTAGGATGACATGCAGTTGGACAGGTAACCTATGGAATTAGTGCTAGAGTAAATATATCTTAGACTAGCACTGCTCATGGACAATGTCCTGGGCCGATAGTTGAAAAAAAAGGCAAGAACAAGCCTTATCAAATTTGTGAAATTGTGTAACCCCCTGAAATATGCCTTCCCTTCCTACTTACATCACCCCACCCCTACCCTGTGCTGTCCTCTCCTTTAAAATGGGAGTTCCTCAAGGACAGGATCTGATTTTGCCTTTCTTTGTATCCTCAGTGTTTAACATAGTTGCTAGCACACAGTAAGTGCTTTCATATAAATATATATGTATATATGTATGTATGTGTATGTCTATACACATACATACATATATACATATACAAATATTTTATTTTTCTCTAATCACATGTTAAAACAATTTTTTTTATATTTTCTGAACAAAGTTTGAGTTGCAAATTCTATCCCTCTCTCCTTTCCTTCCTCTCTCCCTGAGATGGTAAGGAATTTGATATAGTTTATACATGTGCAATCATATAAAACATTTCCATATTAGTCATTTTTGTACATGAAGACTCAAATAAAAAAAGAATGGAGGAAGAAAGTGACAAATAGCTTGCTTCAGTCTGTATTCAGACAGTATCAGTTCTTTCTCTGGAGGCGGATAGTACGCTTCATCATTAGTTCTTTGTGATTGTCTTGCTTTTAAAAGGCTCGTTGACTGACTCATAACCAGTGTTCTAGTGAGCATGCTATTTGGTTACCAATAAAGAAAAGCCATGATTCAGAAAATTTGAAGTTGCAGGGAATCAAAAAAGCTGGGTAGAAACAAGATGGCAGAGAAGCAGAAAGAAGTATTGCCAGAGGTATGGTAGACCCAGCTTATATAAACTAGAGTCTGCTGTTAAATTTTCAGTCAGTGCAGTTATACTTTAAAATCAGCAAAGGCTATTAAGGGTTTGGTTTATCAGTTTATTGGTGTATTTTATTATTGATTTGTTGATTTTCTAGATGTAAGAAAATGATGGGGAAAATGTTAATAATACAGACTAAACTTAAAAGTATGTTAAGCATTACTGGAGAGCCAGTTGTTAAACATTTACTAGCATAACAGTGAGTAAAGCCCAACTCCTCCACAGTTTTCTCCACAAAAATCGAGAAAATGTGCCAGACCAAGTCCTGATTGGGAAATCCAAGAAAAAACAATCACAACTGGTCATTTTTCTAGCCCAGATTGGCTTAGAGGAACAGAGAAGGTCCAGAGACATTGGAGATGAGCATGGTCAAGAGTAGACCAGATGGCAAGGAGCATTCTAGAGCCCAGAGGCTGAAAGAGGATGATGCTATGCTCTGAGGTAAGTCGAGATCCCAAATCCATAGAGGACACTGGGGTGACTTGATGTAGGTCATGCAAAAAGGTTCTAACTAACAGCTTCATCCCTTAGAACCCAGCTCTAGGTCCCGGAGTAGAATGAAGACAGCCCAGGAACACCGCAGGGGTGGTCTTGAATTCTAGACAGTGTACTGAGAATTGTCCATAGTCACAGCTGAGCCTCAGTTCCAGCCTCTAGCACAGTCTGAACCATGCAATGGAATAAACAGGACAGGAATTGAAGACCTAATAGAAACTTACAATTCAGATACTCTGAACATGCAGAGCTTTGTAGCTGGCTGATAGTAGCTGAGTCTAACACATGTCTATTAAAATTTCCAGTTGATGAGATATAGACATGAGTGCTGCTCAAATAGAAAGCTGGATCAAGAACTTGCTAGGATCAGGCCAGACAGCCTGATCAGATCCTTGCCCTAGATCATATCACTTTGGGAGCACTGAAAGCCTGTGGGTCCTAAGCCTGAACTGTCCCTGAGATCTAGGAGTAACAACACTCAATACTGCAAGAAAGCAGCAGAAGGTCCCAAGAGAACAAAAGCTCAACTCAGACATTCCCCCTAGAAATGCATAGAGCCTAGTAACAATATAAAATCCATAGTAAAAAAATAAACTGGAAGAATGAGCAAAAAAAGCTCCCCTCTCCCCCCCAAAAAACCCTACCATTAAGAGCTGTTATGGTGACAGGGATATCAATATCCTGAGAAAAAGAAAAAAATCAAAAAAAAAAAGAAGAGAAAATCTCCCAAATATCCATAGGCAAAGCCTGGAAGACACAGCTAGGACACAAATTCAATCAGAATTCCTGTGCAAGAGAAGATTTGGAATACACATTGTAGGAAGTATGAGAGGGAGTCAACTGGAGATGAGTAAAAGCATGGCCACAAAGCAATGACAACCAAGTTCAGGTTAGATAACATACATTTTTAGTGGACCCAGAAGACATGGTTTTGTGATTTCCTTAATGGCATCCAGCAAATTGTGTGTAAGAGCAAAAAAAGTGGAGAGTGGTGGTATCCAAGAGCTGGAAAAGGAAGAGTCGTTGTAGAACAAGGAGGCATGGAATTTGTGGGTAGAGAACAGTGTAAAGTTGAATCAGTTATTGACAACAAGTTTTCAGAGAGAAATGTGGACAGAGATTCAGGCAATGGACTGGACAAGGAGGTATGGAGTGCCTGGAGATTTCATAGAGAACAAACAATACATAACAATACTGGGAAATAGTTTATTCAAGTATCATTATCCCCACTATTACATATAAGGAAACCGGAAACTCGGAGAGATAAAACTTGCCCAAGAACACATACTGAGCAAGTGTCAAGCGCGTATTTATTTAGTAGTTTGTAGTTTTAACAGCTAAATGTCCAAAAAAGGAATGGATTGCCTCAGTAACTATTGAGTTTTACACTTAATATCACTGGGCCCTTCCATTTGCCCTGCTGCTGACATTTCTCCCATATGTATGGTCTCTCCCCAGTTAAAATGTGAGCTCGTTGAGAACATAATGTCTCATTGAGTACATAATCTATCTTACTTTTCTATTTGTATCCCCAGCATCAATCACAGTGTTTGGCACACAGTAAGTGCTTAATAAATGTTTTGTTCATGCTCTCATTCACATCACTGGAGCTATTTAGCCAGAAGAGATCCCTTTGTTAGGGTTCTTGTCCACTGGATTCAGGTTTCAGGAAGGCATTGGTCAAGAAGACCTTGGAGGACCCTTTCAACTTAAAGATTCTTTGATTTGAGTCTTGCTGTAGTTTCTTTTCTAAAACAAAGTTCAACAACTGCCATTGTGACAGTAAGTACATAATAGTCTTAAAAGTGACCAGGCTTATCAAGGAGTATACATAACATAATCACTGTGCTTGGTGAAGAACTAGCAAAGAATTGATTATCGCCTCCCTCCAATATACACTTTTTCCAGTCAGTAAAGAAGAGATAAAAGATGCAGAATAAGGAAGTAGAGCTTTATAAATGAAAACGTTCACTAATGAAATTAGTATCGTTATTGCAGGAAGTGCTAATTTTCCTGCTCAGTGAGAGTTTAATAAAAGTGTTATGTCTACTCTATAACTGTGATTAATCAGGGTGGTATTGAGAAAGAAGTACAGCAATTCTTTTTCAACAAGGCAATTTTCAAAATTCAAAAAGGTGTAAATTTCATGCAAATTGCTTTATAATCATATATGTACAATAAGAAACTGATGAAATTGTGGTTAGAAAAAGAACCCTTAACATTTAACATTTCTCCTTTCAAATACTATGGGGAAATGTTCGTTTTTAAATGACGAAACATTACCACCTGAAATAACTACACAAATATCAACAGAATGGAAAGGTTTTAATGGACTCAAAAGGATTATCATAATAATAATTCACATTTCTACAGCACTATAAGTTTTCTGAAGTGCATGACTCACACGAAGCCCATGGGATAAACAGTGCAAGTGTTCTTAGGTAGGTTTAGTAGTTGAGGAAGGAGGAGCAACTTGGCATGGTGGAGAGAAGAATGGCGTTACAGGCAGAAGGCTGGTTTTCAAATCCTGCCTACTATTTACTAGTTGTGTGAATGATGAGCTGGTCACGAAACATCCCTAAGCCTCCAGTAACCGTTTGAGATTATAAAGTATATGCTGCTTATGAACTGCTGTAGTGAAGAGAGATTCCATGTCAATAAACTCACAGATCCTTGACAGCTGATGTCCAAATGAGGTAACTGAGACTTGGAAAGGTGAGGTCATTTGCCCACAGATGAAGTTAGCAAATGTTAGTGATGAGTTGTTAAGCCACATGTCTCTGCTTCATGTCCATTGTTCATTCCACTGTAATGTACTTTGTCATGGTATTAAAAAACAACCTTGGCAAAGTCAAACACAGAAGAGCAAATGAGAGTTTGCAAATCAGCTTTTAACCACATCAAATTGCTTGGGCAAGAGTGTTTTAATTGGGCAAAGTCAAATTTCCACCTGTACAATTCCAAATAAAAAACTACTAAGGCATCCGACAAGTTTAAGCTACCATTCACAAATCTGAGTGAGCCGCAGACAGATAAAGTAGTCCATTCAGTAACCCTTTTTGACCCTGCAGGATGGCTTTATCTCTGCAAAGATCAGTCTACCTGTAATGAGCCATGGAGTCTGACAAACAGGCCCTGACAATCTCATTGTGCATGGTGTCTGGAGTGAGACGATATGTGAGACAATATTACTACTTCTGACTCGAGGTGTTCATCTGTTTACAAAGCTTGGAAAAATATATAACAAGCCCTCAAGTGTAAATATGACAGTGGGAGTATTATTAGACTTGTCCACTGATGGCCCTTAAGACTTTTAAGACACAAGCAAAAAGCAGACATCTTGGGTATTTACGGAAGCCAGTACTTAATACTGTGACATCTAACTAACAGCTTGTTGTCTCTAGAGTATAAGAAATTGGAAGCTCTTTTTTTTTTTTGTTTTATCAACTTAGAAACCTGTGGCTAAAGACTTGTGGGTAATAGATCGCAGCATGCTGGGATCATTCTGAAGGCACTTAGTATAAGCATGGGTCCCTTCATCTGGGAGACCTCTTTGTTGCTGCTTTTAAGGGCTGGCACTTCGAGGGCTAGAAAGGACCATGGCATTGGGAAAGCTGCATGCAGGGTGGAGGAAGGCTGGGTATAGCATTTTATGAAAGAGGGTTTTGGTGCAAGGAGTAGTATAAAATAACAATGACAACAGCAGCAGCAACAGAAATACTGAACAGCAAAAGCAATGCCGCTAGCAGCAGCAGCACCACCAGCAGCACTAACAGCTCAATCGGGAACTCAGATGTTATCTAGGACAGTGTATTGTTATAAAAAGAAGAAACTGAGGACCAGAGAAGTCACCTGGCTTGCTCCAGGTCATACAACCATTAAGTAGCAGAGCCAGGATTCATTGGAGAAGAGCTCCCCTGACTCAAAATGCAGCATTCCTTCCATGAAGTGGGAAAATGAGATGAGAAGGTCACATACAAAAAGATGAAGGATAACAGAGAAACAGCTTTGATATGGTATTGGCACTTGTGAAATATTAAAGGAACCTGAAGGATGCCCTTTGGGGAATGTATGACAGTGTCTGCAGACATCATGGAAGGCTTGAGAATTTTCCTAGTGCAGTGAACACCCTTGCCAATGAGGGCACAGATCTGTCCAAATATCCTAGAGGGAAGCTGTAATTCAGAGTTACAGACACTTTCTTTTCCCACCTCATCTCCATTTCCATCCTCACACATATTTCACAGTATGGTACCAAAAGGACATTATAATGAACTAGTGGTTTCCTGAGAATGGCTTTTGTTTCCTAGTGGACTATATGAGAGCCTTCTAGGGCAGCTGGTGGGGCAATGGAAAGAGCGTGGGATTCAGGAAGTCCTTAGTTCAGATCTCGCTTCAGACACTTCCTAGTTGTGTGACCCTGGGCAAGTCATTTATCCTCTGCTTGCCTCAGTTTTCTCATCTGTAATATGGGGATAATAATAGCACCTAGCTCCCAGGATTATTGTGAAGACTGAATGAGATAATAATTGTAAAACACTTAGCACTGTGGTTGATACATAGTAAGCATTATATAAATGCTGTTGTTATTCAGTCATTTCAGCGACCCCATTTAGGATTTCCTCGGCAAAGATCCTGCAGTGGTTTGCCATTTCCTTCTCCAGCTCATTTAAAGGTGAGGAAACTGAGCCAAACAGGGTTAAGTGATTTGCCCAGGATCACATAGGTATTAAGTGCCTAATTCGAATACAGGTCTCTCAGGCCCAGCGTGCTGTTTGCTGCACCACCTTATGTCCCCTCCTCTCCCTCACATCTCAGAATCCCTGAGCTCTTCCAGAGCCCAGCTCCAGTGCCACCTCTCACACAAGTCCTTTCTCCATTCCCCCCCCCAATTATCTTGGATTTTAGTTGTATATAGTTTGAATTCACTTATGTGTCTGTTGTTTTCCCTGTTAGAATAAAAGCTCCTTAAGAACATGGTAGGTTTCATGTTTTCATCTTTGTATTTCTACCACCTAAGACAGTGCCCTAGCATAGTGCCTGATGCTCTGGTTGATAAATCCTTGCTGTATTTACAGCAGCACTTCTTGTAGCAACAAAGCACAGGAATCAAAACATATCTATGAATTAGGGAATGGACAAATTGAATCACATGAATGCTATGCATGATCTCTGTCCTGTAAGAAGTAAGTGTAATAAACATACCGAAACAAGGAAAGAATTCTATTAATTCATATAAAATAATAACCAATTACAACAGTGTGAGTGGAGAAACAATAAAAACAATGAAATAATTCAAACTCAACACTGTATAACTGTAATGACCAAGCTTGGCTCCACAGAAGATAAATCAAAAGATAACTTCTGTTCCTTTAAAGAAGTGGTGGTACTATGGGTGTGGGATATTGCATATAACATCAGGTTTTTTGATATGCCGGTAAGTTTTGAAGAAATTTTATGTATTTCTTCTTTCTTGTTTTATTCTTTGCTAAAAGGCATGGCCCCTCTGGGACAGGTTGCTAGAGGAATGCTGTGGGTAATACAGGTGATATAAAAACAAAACATATCAACAAACTGTACTTTAAAAATAAATATTCATTGATTGATTGCTGGTCGACAAAACCTGAAGAATTCTGTAAATTTTTGGATACTGTATCAAATAAATTTATGGACAAGACTAAGCATATCCAAAAAAGTGTCACCTGCCTGTTAGGAGGAACGAAGACCAGACTGTATGACGCTCAGTTGAAGGGACTGGGGTGCTTAGCCTGGAGAAGAGGCACTTGGGGGAAACATGGCAACTGTACCCAGGTATTTTAAGGATTATAATACAGGATCAGGATTACACATACAGAGGGCAGAATTTTAGAGAAAGTTTAATAAAAATAAATGTTGTGTTCATGAAGCGGGGGGGAGGAGGAATTCCCAATGATTAGAACTGTGCAGTAATGGGAATGGGTTGCTTTAGGTAGCAGTGGGCTCCTTATCACTGAAAGTCTGCAAGGAAAGGCCGGATGAACAGCTGTGAGCAATGGTGTAGGGGCAAAGTTTTCTAAGATACAAGTTGGATAAATGTCCAACTGAGTGTGTTTCCAGTTTTATAATTCTATGAATAACAGTATACATAGTTGTGCCCTTTGACTCCCTCTCCAAAATGTTTTCTTAAGATATTCTTAGATAAAAGAAAGGAAGCAATAAATAAATAAATAAATAAATGGAAGAAATGAAGCAATAGGCTTTAAAGATTGCATTTCTGAAAGTCAGTTGAAACAACTAATTAAGATCACCTTATCAGGCCAAAGGCATGTACAGAATTGTGAAATTTCAGAGTAGAAGGAATTTCAAAATTCATCTACATTAACTCACACTCAAATAAAGATTCCCTTCTATACCATAACTGAAAAGCGGGAATCTAGACTTTGATTAAAGACCCAAAACAGGGTGAATGATTCATTACTTACCATTTTCCAATCTATTTTTGAGTAATGGTATTGTTACAAAGTTTTTGTTTGCTTGTTTGTTTATTTTTCCCCTCTTATGTCAAGTTTTGCTATTTGCTCTTCCATCCACTGTACCAACTCTTACCCTCTGGGGCCAAGCAAAACATGCCTCATTCCTCCTTGGCCAGACAATCCTTAGGTACTTTAAAATGGTTATCATGTATCCCTATTCTCCAGAAGAAACATCCCCATGTCTTTCATACAGTTTTTATATGAAATGAACTTGAAGTCCTTCATTATCTTGGTGGCCCTTTTCCACATACTTTACCAGGGTCCTTTCTAAACTGGGGTCCCCAGAACTGATCACAGAGCTCCAGCTTTATCATGCTGACGGCAGAATATGATTGGACGGATTTACCTCCTTATGACTGAAAGCTGTACTTTTATTAATTCGGCTTAAAAGCAAACTTGCTTTCTTGGCTGCCATGTCACTGCTGACTTATATAGAACTTACAGCTGATTAGAATCTCAAGATTTTTTTTTCACTGAGACAAGCTACTGTCTAGACATGAATCCTTCAGCTTATACTCACAAAGTTGATTTTTTAAAAACCAATCATAGATCCCTTACTATTATCCCCTTCTTAACCTCGACCACAGAGGAAATACCAAATACCTAGCCAGAACAAACAAGCAAACAGTGAAATGCAAACACAGAGCAACAATTCCGCTTACAGACGTCTTTTTGAAAACTCTCAGATGCAAATATGTACCATCTTACTCTTGGGTGCTGTCGTATCAGTCCTGGTATCAGCTAAAACTGGAAATGTAAACATAAAAAAAAAAAGATTAAAGGAAAAACTCAAATTTTAATAAAATTCAGAATTTTTAGGGGAAAATATTTCCCATAAGTGGTCCAATGTAACACTGTAGTACTCTGAAGTTCTTCTCTGATTGTGTCAAGGAGGTAATCCAGACCTCTCAAAGTCTATGTTAGCTGAATATGAACTCTGGTTGATTCTACCAAGCAAGAAACTTTTTAAGTCCTTTGACTCAGGAAAAACTTAAATGAAGGTCATATTCATTACCAGAAGGTGAGTCATCAGTGGACTTTTTTTCTTTTTTTCAAGCCAAACAATTCATGAAACTGTCTACCAGCACACAGAATGGTTGGATCTGCTTCAGTAGAGGATGGGGGAACATGGATAATGGACAACTATAGTTATTCTCAACTCTAGATTTTACCTTAAGTTTCACAGACTACCTCACCTCACTGATTTCAATTTTCTTCTTCATTTGCCACTTCTTGCAGAAGTATTAATTAACTGTGAAATAGCCAATGACCTTGAAATAAGGACCACTACTAGACAAAGCAAACAGGATAGTGTTGGGATAAGCTTTAGGAGAATATTATGTTATCTATGTGATATGTCATACAACAGCACCAACTTAGGAATGTTCTGGAACATTGTAGTATATTTCAGAATATACAGGAGGGGAGCTTTGGTGCAGACGAGGAGGATAAAAGACAGCCCTTAGTGAAAGGAAGGGTAGGTTGAGTCAGCTTCCTGAACACAGTAGAAGACAATTTCTAATCAAATACTTTTTTTGTGCCTTAAGTTCAAGTTACTGAGTGTTCCTAACACCACAACTATATGAAGGCATGAGAGCCAAGAGATAATTCCCACCTTTTGAGTGAGAAAGACTTTCATAATCTCTCATTAATTAACTAACACTCAAAGAGGTATTATGGTAGCACAGAAGTGTTGACTTCCATGAGACCAGAAGCGTTCCAGTAAAGAATGGGAAGAAGAGAATTTAGAAGGTAGATTTCTTTTCTGGATCATCTCTTAGACCAGTAGCTCCCTAAGACTGATACTTCCCAGTTGGTGGCAAAGCTTTCTACATCATCAAGTAGAATCTTTTCAGTCAATTCCATCCTCACATTCACATTTGGCATACTTCAGGAAGCACTCATGGAACATTAGTCTCTGGTCTTGAAGATATTTTAAAGATTCAAGATAATTATTTAATTTCATTGTATGTTTGGATCAGGACAAGGTTATGGGCCTCCAGGGCCTCTTTTTAAAGAGGGGGGCTCAGCAAAGTTTTTCTCATCATTTCCCACCAGCTAGACCACTTTGGAACTTCTCTGGAACTCTCTGACATGCCCCAGGACTTGACACCTTCTCCCTTCCTTTTCCCTCCATTTCTCAATTCCCTTCTGTGTGTTTTCCCCCTGTGGATTATAAGCTCCTTGAGGTCAGGGACTGTCTTTATTTTTATTTGTATTGGTATCCCTAGTACTTAGCACAGTGCCTGGCACATGGTAAGCACTTAAATGTTTATTGATTGATTGACTTAAATATAGTTGGTTTCCTTTGTAATTCTATGTATTTTATTTTATAAATTTTTTAAAAAAAATTAATTTAAGATGGCATCCATAGGCTTCACCATACTGACAAAGGGGTCCATGACATTTAAAAAAAAAAGGCTAACAACCTCTGGTTTAAATGAAGTTGTAATCTGGCATAACCACCTACTGACCGACACCTTATTATTATGAGGAATAAACAGAAATTAGGCTTTGTTTCCACAAGGCTTGAATTCTGTTTATTCCTCATAATAAGGAGAATGACAAAGGTGAGGACTAGCTTTGACATCTGCAAAGAATACTGCACCTGAGGTCAGAAGCCTTAGACTGAGCACCAGCTTCACCACAAGTTTTCTGAGCCTCAGTTGCTTTATTGGTTAAAGGGAGACGACACTTGCTGCCCTTCCTCACAGAGATGTTGGGAGAGTAGGATGTGCTAAGGGACATAAACATGGTTTATAAATTGTAAAATGATTTATGAATCAGAGAGATGATGATAATGGTAATCATTACTATAATTAACATTTTCATCGCCTTTGTTTTAGTCTGTTTTAACGATTCAATCATATGTTATATTCCCTGCTTACTATGGGTACCTCCCTTTCACTGCAACATGTTCCAAACAATTTCATATGCAAAAGTCCAAGAGGCCACGGATTCACAGTAACTAAAGTTAGACTGGACCTTAACGATAATATGGTCCAACCATCTTAATTTATAGAGGAAGAAATGAAGACCTAGAGATGGAAACTCTATCACTTATCTAAAGTCACACAGCTAGCAAGTTCCACAGTAGAAATTTTATCAGTGCAAGTCTTCCCCAATTCACAGGAAAATGGACGAAAAGAAAAGCTTTCTCCAAAGGTCTTACGACTTATGTTTTTAGCAATACAAATGAGGCTTTATTGTTCTATAGACTTCTCTTGATTTCAGATCTTTCTTTGGAAATAGCTGGCTCCAGAGACTGGCTACTTAACCCTCACGAGAAAGCTTTCAAACCTGATTGGCTCTATGCTGTCTGTGTACATGGGGAAAAATGAGATACATTATAGTTAGCTTAAAGAGTAGTATAAAGAAGGTGCAAAGTCAGAAATGGAGCAGTAATTCTTTTTTAGAATGTGATATGCTGCAGGAATAAGAAACAGCGCCACTAAGAGAAGCCACGTGGCATAACAAAGGGAACTGAACTCTCTTCACAAGAGTAAGGAGCAAGGAATGAGGGGGCTGTTGTTCAGTCATTTCAGCTCTGTCCAACTCTTTATGACTCCCTTTGGGATTTTCTTGGCAAAGACACTGGAGTGATTTGCCATTTCCTTCTGCAGCTCATTTTTCCCTATGAGGAAACTGAGGCAAACAGGGTTAAGTGAGTTGCCCAGGGTCACACAGCTAGGCAGTGTCTGAGGCCAGATTTGAACTCAGGAAGATGAGGCCCAGACTCTATCCATTGTGCCACATAGCTGTGAAGGAATGAGGCGCTAGGCTTTTAGAGTTTACTAGCTGAGTCACCTCACATCAATCACTTTACTAGCTGTGTTACTTGAAGATATTGCTGCTCTGGTATCCCCAGCTTCTTCTTCTACAAAATGTAACACTTCCTCTCTGGTTTCAACTGACTCATAGGGTTCAATTCAACTCACAGGGTTCTTGTGAAGTTCAAATGATAATGTACATAAAAAAACTTTAAAATAGTAATGAAAATAGTAGTAGAAATGAATACATAAACATCAGCTATGAACATTAATTCTCTATTAAAATCTTCCACTGAGACTCCTCGTGGTGTAGGGGCAATCTTTAATTCTGAAATCCATAAATCCTATCCAGCCATCTACCAAAAAGATAGGGCTTACCTAGCTTGTACATCTTGCCATCTACCATGCTGCTGCCTACCCCTCCCCCCCAACAACATTAGATCTACCAAGACCATCCCTCTCCTCACAGTTAATTCACTTAAAAATTGGCATAACAGCCTGGGACTCAGCTACTCAGATTGGTGGAAATGGAAATCCATCTAATTCACAATATATAGGTGACCTCACACTATGCTATCACAACCAGTCATCCCCTCTACCTCTTTCCCCACCCCCCACCCTACTCCTGACACACATGCACATATACACACTTCTTACTCTTGAAACAGTAATAAAGACAAACTACTATTGCCATTGGAAAGAATATGCCAATCAAGTACACTATAGCTTCATTCACAATTACTGAGACTCTGCCGAGCAAAATTGCACTTCCTGGCCCCTACTCTCCTATATGTATTTCATGCTTCTATCAGAATGTAGGTTCTTTTAGGGTAGTCTCATGTTGCCATTTGTATCTTCAGTACCTACCACAGTGCTTAACATAGTAATTAGTTAATAAATGCTTATTTGATCAATTCTCTAATATAATACATCCACTCGTCCACCTATCTATCCATCTATCTATACATCCATCCATGAAAGACTATGCCAGTGGAACAGACACTCTAAGAGATTCTAACAGATTAGAAAGGATTTGATTACAGTACAATCAATGAAATACATGTCTGCCATATAATAACCTCTTTAGCTAAATAAATTGAGCCTCATCATTATAAGTTTGGCCACGAGGTGATTAATGTTTTTAGCCACACCAACCCATAAAACAATTTGGTATGACACAGAGATGTCTGCACCCCTCCCCATACATGTGAAATCAAAGAACCATAAGATAATAAAGTATTAAGTATTATAACCCAAAGTATAGGTAGGTCCTCAACACATTAATTGTATGGCATTTTTGAATTTGTGGTACTAGAGAATTTTCTTAAAAAATTCACTATTAGTATAATTACTGAGAAGCAGGTACAACTTTCTTACCACAAGACTGTTTTTATTAAAGGCAGTTCTTTTGTTTTTCAAGTATTTTTCTTTTTGTTTGTGTGGGATTTTTGCTCTCTCCTCCCTTATATACAAAGACCAACAAAATGTAGCCTGGGAAATATTCCTCCAAGAGATGAGCCAAATTTACAATTTGTAGTAGAATATAACTGTTGTTCTGGCTCAGTGGACACAGTGATGGGTCTAGAGTCAGGAAGACCTGGGTTCAAATCTGGCCTTGGACACTTACTAGCTGTGTGACCTTGGGCAAGTCACTTAACCTCTATTTGCCTTGGCAAACCACTCCAGTATCTTTATGAAGAAAACCTCACAGACAACACTGGTGTGCTTTGGTTCATGGGATCACCAAGAGTCAGAAACTACTGAACAATAACAAGGAAAATATAACACGGATCTGATACTTGGTAACTAAATAAACAGACAAGTCACAACTCTGAATTAAATAGTCTCATTTACAAAATGTAGACAATCTCTGTAGTATCTACCTCACAGGGTTGTTATAAGATATAGGGAAATAGTAGTGCTTTGTAAAACAAAGTATCATTATAATGTTACTGATTATTTTTATCATGGGGTAGTGATACTCTTGGTATCTATTAACCAATCAACAAGCAATTTTTAAGTGCCTGCTTTTTCTGGGCACTGGGGTATGCAATGATAAAAACAAAGCAGCTCCTGCTCTCAAGAAGCTTCTATTCTACTAGCAGAAACAATATGAATATCTACAAAAAATATATAAAATAATTTTCAGGAGGTGCTGACTTATTGGATTTTGGTTATTCATCATTTTATGTATTGCTTTTTTTGTAATTTAATGAAAAGAACTTCACATTTATTTTCAGCCACACTATAATTTGAATTTATCCTTTAAGCGAGGTATAGTTCATTAAATTGGCTTTGTTTTATTTTTTCTATACAGGAGAAAAACAGATGTGGGTTTTTTTTCTTCCAACATCATCACACTACCTTGTAAGTTTCTTTTCAGCATCAAAATAACATAAAAAAGATTTGATATGTGCAATGTCCCAAATTTCTCTGAAGTGCGAGAACAACAAGCTTCTGAAGCTTGGGCTATTTCTGGGAAAACCGAAAATGTCTATTCCCTGGGAAGCCAGGAAGCCGGCCTCTCTGCAGCAGATTGGCAGCCAAAGCGTAAATTGAGGCAAAGTGCAAAATAACAAAGGGCATGTTTGTACACTTGGGGTCTGCAAGATAAATGGGCTGGAGATGGTCTTGTCTGTCTGCACACTGAATTCACGTGATTAAAGTAATTAGTTAGAAATCTTTGCTATGAGGCTACAGAGGGGAAGGGGTTTCCCTAAAGGAGAGGATAAAACATCCATGTAGACAAATGTACACACACCAGAAAACAAGTAATTAGCTATTTCTTAATAATGTATCTCTCCAGAAAGTAATGTGTTATATGCAGTGAGGCAGGGTGGTGCACTGAACGAACTTTGAAAATGGAGCTAGAGTAGGTGGGTTTGAATCTTGCATATAGTCCTTACTAGTTTGTAACCATCCACAAGTCTTTTCTCTTCTCTCTTAGCCTCAGTTTCTTTTTCTGTTAAATGTGGATAATAATACTTGAATTTTCCACTTAACGCTGCTTTGGGGACAGTGCTTTGGGAAACTGAAAGCACTAAAATAATATAATAATGTTATTTATATTATCTATTTTTAAATTAATATCTAAATATTTTATTTATATTATAAATAAAATACCAATTATTATTGTTTATAATTATTATTATTTATTATTAAAATTTCTGAGTCTTGGTTATTTTCATCTGTAAAATGGGCATAATACTCCTCGTACCTCATATCTCTCAGGGGGTATTGTGATAAAAGTGCTTCCTAAACCTCAAAGCTTTATACTAATTTTGTCATCTTCATTGTTTTTAGCACTGCATCAGGAATACAGCAGCACTTGAAAAACTGCTCATCGATTGACTGATGACAGTACACACACTATGAGAGCTAACAGTGGCCATAACAAAGAATGTTAATTAAAATAGAGAATATTAGAGATGATAGAGAATTTTGGAATCCGATTCTCATTTTTCAGAGAAAAATACTAAAGCCAAGAGCAGAGTGACTTGTTCTAGGTCATGAAATGACATATCTGTGGTTTAAACTCCACTGTACTGACTCTCAAGCTGAGGATGTGCCCACTATTCCATTCCACGTGGAATATAAAAGCAAAGTGTGATACTCATTTGCATTTGGCTAAATTGCTTCTCCCCGAAGTAGCTTGGGGAAGGAGAGAGCCACAAATGCCAGGCAGATTCAAACAGCATGTCATTCTTGATGTGTACCTGAATTGATTTCAGGTAACATTTGAGTCGTAGATAACTTAAATTTTTACTGTAGGGCTGCTATACAGTTAAGATCCTTCCAAAGATAAATGAATCACCTTTGTGACTCCATCATAGAAATTCCCTGATCATTCCATATGCCCTGACCCCAAAAGAACTTTGCTTCTTACCAGTCGCAATGATAAAACCCTCTCTGCCTCATGTTGACCGAGGTGTGACAGCAGGCTATATGTTATCAACAGCAAACTGCCTCAAATATCTTGTTTCAACAACAACAACAAACCAAGGGCCTGTTCATTTCTAAGCCCCCTTGTATCTGGGGCGCGATAGGCTGACATCTGCTGTTAAAGCAGAAAATTATAAGGAGGGCCTAATTGAGCCTCCGGTGTCTTGGAAAAATCCTGTCTGTGGTTTCTAATTGACCCTCTAGGTACCTTTATGGAACAATGAATGAATCCTCACTAAGTAATGGAGGGTGATGATTAATAGCCAGGGTTTGGCTGGACCTCTGTCTCTCTCAGTTGCTGTGCTGTTTTTTTTTTTCCTCTTGTACTTCTCTCTCTGCTTTCCACTCCCCTCCCCCCATCCCAATCATGGTACTCTATTCCCTGGATTTCATCAGTGGACTGTTGAATAATAAATACCCTATAGTAAACACTTTTTAAAATTGATAAATCATGATTCCAGGGGAGATTCTGATAACATTTATTTAAACTGGCATTCTCATTTTTCTGTTTGCCATTGCTTTTGACTCAGCCTCAGATACCTCGATATAAAGTTAAAGTAAGAGTCCTCTTTCCAATGTGCAGAAGAAGAGAAAAAAAAACAAAACTTTACAGATAGCAGAATTTGGAGTTGTTCATCTTGGCAGTCAGCATAGTGTTATGGAAAGTGCATTGGACTGGAATCAGGAGAACCGGGCCTGGGTCGTTGCTTTACCACTAATTCATTTCGTCATCCTGAGCAAGTTACTTTCCCCTTCTTATATAAAGTGAGGAGGTTGGAGGAGATGATCTCTGAGGTCTGTTTCACTTCTGACAATGTATGTGTAATATAAATATTGAATATTCTAGAAAAATCCCTTTACTCTTAACTGTACACACAATGAACTACTACTACAGGAGAGGAAAGTGAAACATTCTCTAAAACATAAATAGGAGACAAATGTTTATCCACAGACTTGTTAATGATTTCTGGATATAGATCTTTTTTTTTTAAAGAGATTCATCTGATTTCCAGAAACTAAAATCTTAGATATAATAAGAACAGGCTATTAGACTGCCCAAAAATCTTCAATAGCTCCCTATTTCCTACTTAACTTTCACACTCTTTCCTTCTAGTAGCCTTCACTGAGACCTGGCTCCCCTCTGATAACATGACACCCCCAGCTATACTTTCCAGCATTGACTATGCCTCTTTGCTAACATCCTTGTCACACTGGTCCTAGAGTGTGGGTGAGAATACTGTTTACAACCTATTACCATTCCCAGACTCATCTTTTAACTCCTTCACTCAGTAAGCTTTCCTTCTTTGAAGTCTATTCAGTCATCACAGTAACTTCGGATCATTCTCCCTCTATTGTCAAAGA
This sequence comes from Phascolarctos cinereus, assembly GCF_003287225.1. Classification (NCBI taxonomy): domain Eukaryota; kingdom Metazoa; phylum Chordata; class Mammalia; order Diprotodontia; family Phascolarctidae; genus Phascolarctos; species Phascolarctos cinereus. The sequence goes on along the minus strand of NW_027555625.1, from coordinate 78,098,739 downwards.
TGTCAGCCCCTGCCTCACAATTTCCATTTTCCTGCCAAATTTTGCTCTTATAAGAGGACTTTAATATCCAGAGAGATGCTTCCTCAAATTCCCTAATCTATCATTTCCTGAACTCCCTTAAGGCCCATGATCTGCTCTTTGACTCCACATCAGACACACAGGGATGGTTACCCTCAAGGTCTTCCATTACCCACAAGTGTTCCACTGCTCTAATTAGAACTCTGACATTCTTCCATCTGAGGACAATCTCCTTATGCTTCCAACATTGTGTACCTCTTCTTTATTCTCACTGAGACATTCAATCCTTCTACCCCTTGGGAATTTTCTCAGGCCATTACTTTTTACTTTAACATCATTTCTGACCTTAACACATGGCTATTTCGGATCTACACTTTTTCTGCTACAGAGTCTCTGGGCTCTTGGTCCCACTGAAACTCTTCTCTTGCCAAACCTCAGCTCTGGATTATTCCCCATCATCTGTCTCATCTGTTTCTATCTGTTGCTGTTCAGTTGTTTTTTCAGTCATGTCCAACTCTTCATAACCCATTTGGGTTTTGTGGGCAAAGATAGTTGAGTGGTTTGTCATTTCTTTCTCCAGCTCATTTTACAGATGAGGCAACTGAGGCAAACAGGGTTAAGTGACTTGCCCCGGGTCACATAGCTAGTAAGTGTCTGAGGCCAGATTTCCATTGCTGCTCTATCCACTGTGCCACCTAGCTGCTCTGTTCCTACTTATGAGCAGCTGAAGAGAGCTGGAGGGAATTTCCCAACTGTGCTGACTTAGGTACATTCTAAATTCATGTTATCCATCCTCAGCTGGGCCCTTTTATTCCTCCCTAATTGATTCCCTATCTTATTCCCTATAAAAGCCACTTCAAGCTTTCTCTACCCAAGTCCCACATATCTCCTTTCCTATCCTCCTCAGTTGAGGCTTTACTCCTACTTTGTCCCTTTCCCCCCAAATGAGGTATTTGATGTGAATTACATCTTTTCCTCTTCTCTCCATCTCAAAACCCTACTGACATTAGCTTCCACTTTCTCTTCCCTTTATTCAGTTCTTGCCAAAAAGATGGACCTTCTCCTTGATAAGCAAAACACATATGCATCTCATACCATCCTCTTTCATATTGTCTAACAGATTGCAGCCTCAATCATCCCTCCTCTCAAATCTTTAGCTCTCCCTATCAATTTGGTCTTTGTCTACCATTTTAAAATGTGTACAACTCTCTCCACCTTCAAATACAAAAACAAAAATACTTTCACTAGACCTTAGCATTTTCCCAAACTATCATCTTATATCTCTGCTCCTTATCTTAGTCAAGTAGTGACAAAACAAGTATACCAGGGCACTGTTAGTGGGGCAGGAGCTGGTAACTGGTCTAGCCATTTGGAAAGTAATTGGGAACAGAAAGCTAACAAATGAAATAGTCTATCCCTGTGACTCAGTTATATTACTACTAGGCTTATGCATCCCACTCATGCCTCAAAAAAAAAAGAGAGAGAGAAAAGGGATCTATATGTATAACTATATTTATAGAAGCTCTATGACTAGGGAGTGTCCTCTTATTGGGGAATGGCTAAAAATGATTAAATGGACAATGTCAGTGAAAGAACATTATGAACTGATACAGAATAAAGTAAATAGAATTAAGAGAACAAGACATACGATGATAACATAATGGGGAAAGAAAACTTTAAAGGATTTAGAATTGCAAAAAATGCAATGATAATGAATATGGTGAAAAAAATGTGAAGCATTCCACTCACCTGACAAAAAGGTGATCAATTCAAAATTTGAAAGGCATATATTTTCAGATACGGCTAAACTGAAAATTTGTTTTGAAGGAATTAATAGCAAGGGTACTGGGAGGGAGAGATTAATATAAAATGCTTTTTAATTAAAAATAAACTATTAAAATTGAGAAAAACTCAATTCTCTTCCACCCGTGCGAAAATTAGACTCACCATTCCCCCTAGCTATTGCCCTATATCCTTCCTCCCTTTCACCACCAAAATCCAGGAAAAAATTGTCTACAATTGCTGTCTCCACTTCTCCTTTTACACCTAAATTCCTTTGCAATGTCTTCTGACTTCATCACTCAACTGAAACTGACCTCTAAACTGCCAAATTTGATAGCTTTTTCTCAGTCCTAATCCTTCTTGACCTATCTTCTGTACTTGACACTTTTGATCATCCTTTCCTCTTGGATTTTCTCTCCTTTCTAAATGTCATGATACTACTTTCTCCTGGTTTGTCCCTTACCTGTCTGAATGATACTTCTCAATCTCCTTTGCTGGCTCATAATACATATCACACCCCCTAAACGTGCCTTCCTCAGGGTTCTATCCTGGGCCTTCTCTTTTCCCTCTCTGTTCTCTCTTGGTAACCTCACCAGATCCCATGGCTTTAGCTATGGCATGATTCACATACATATGTATGTATGTATTGCACACAAATACAGGTGTCTGTATTGTTGATGGACTGACTGATTTCAATGTCATTCAAGGTCTTACACAATCCTTCATCACCCTCATCCCCACATTTTCACACTCACTCCTAAGCACTCTAACAAACTGGAGGTCTCTATGTTTCAGAATGTGTCCTGAATTTTCCAGCCTCCTATGTTTGCTGATGCTATCATTCTAGCTTTCATCTACATTACTTAAACATAGTATCTTCAGAAGTGCTAAATCTTCAAACCAAAGTATAGGGGGAAGATACCCACAATTCTCTCTCTAATATATATTACAGAATTAAAAGATCCCTCTCCCTTAAAGATATAACATCCCTTGCCTCAGAGAGGATTTGTTGGATATGTACAGGTTAGCTCAACTGACTACAACAATCCAGGGGAAAATGATGCTAAAACATCATAAAATGACTTCATATATAAAAATGAAATGGGTATAATGTGGGGGGCGGGAGGGATGATAGCATGGAAGGAGGGACTAGAGTTTGGTGGAAGAAAGTAGATCTCAAAAAGAAGGATTCCTCATCAGCTTAAGGAGATAGGTTCCCATCAGTGTTTAAAGACTTAAATGAGGAAACAGAGGCCCAGAGAGGTTAATTTACTTTGCAAAGGTTATGCAGGTAGTAACAAATAGATTTGTTTTACAATTGTTATACAATCCTTCAAGTTTGACTTCTACTTCTTCTTCTTTTTTTTTTAATGTGAGGACAATTGGGGTTAAGTGACTTGCCCAGAGTCACACAGCTAGTGAGTGTTATATGTCTGAGGTCAGATTTGAACTCAGGTCCTCCTGACTCCAGGGCCGATGCTCTACCCACTGCACCACCTAGCTGCCCCCTGACTTCTACTTCTTAATATCAAACTGGGTGGGCCCCTATTCCCTATAGAAGTGTGAGTAAACATTATTCTTAGTGAAAATGTATTTCAATATTTTATGATAATGTGGACTATATAATTGTAAAGCGTAGTGAACTGTAAAGCTAAATAACTTTCAAAGAATATGCCATGTGATGCAGTATATAATAGACTTTATTTTTTAATACCCACAAATTCAATGGTGAACAATACACAATATAATGAATCTATGCTTCATTATCATTTATGTGAGAAATGAACTTCTCTTTACCTATTAGAGGGGGAAAAAAAGACCAAAGTTAACCTAAAGGGATCATAGGATGTTACAGCTAGAAAGAATCTTTAAGATCAACTAGTCCAAAACCTTCATTTTGTAGATAGGGAAACTGAGGCCTTGAGAAAGGAAGTGAATTGCCTAAATTCATACAGTTAATAAGTGGCAGAGCTATGACAAACTAGGAGTTTCTACTTCCAATTTCAACATCCAATGTTCTTTCCAGTATGCTCATGCGTGCTTGCTCTCTCTCTCTCTCTCTTTCTCTCTCTCTCTCTCTCTCTCTCTCTCTCTCTCTCTCTCTCTCTCTCTCTCTCTCCCTCCCTCCCTCTTCATATATACATAAGTATACACACATGTGCATATATACATACATAGATTAATATATGTATGAGTGTATAGCCACAGCACATATATATCCAACATATGGATACATATGATGATTACCAATTTATTTTTGTTTCAAATAAGGTTATAAGAGGGTCAGTACTTTTTGAACTTTTCATATTTAAGACCAAGAGAAAACGCCAGCCAGGAAAGCTTTTCCTCCCTCCCAGGAGTTTGGGAACATTAGCTCCGTCTGGACTTTAATGATGCAATGCTGTTACAATCTGTCTACTAGTCTCTTCCTGACTTTTCTGATTCCTTTTCTCTTTTTTTTTTCCTCCTTGGTCAGCACCTCATTTGTGGGTGTGCTGCCACAGCAGCAGAATTAATGCTTCAGTAATGCTGATGAATGCTGTGTCCAATAGCCTGAAGGTTGTCTCCCTAAACATCTCCTGGACTGGTCACTAGACAAGACTTTCACCACAGTTCTGTAGTATGGGTCTAAGATTATTTCACAGTGTTCATAGGATTTTACAGTGTTCAACACCTAGGACACTGTCTTGCATAATATTGTAATATTTTAAATGTCCATGGTATTGGTGCTTCTTTGCTTAACATAACTCATTTCTGACTTTGTAGATAATCGTTGAGAGTACCTGTGGCAAAAAAAAAAATCATTACTCTACATCTAACTTGGTAATAAACTTCTGTGACTTAAACTTATATTGGGATAAAAGACACAGGGTCCATTTAGATATGGCCATTTAGAAAGACTAAAAGTTTTTCTAGGTTGGTAGTGTCCTCAAGAATCTGTGCTTTTCTATCATCAGCTTCAAAAGTCTATGATTACCATTACACCACAGTGAAGCATCAGTCCATGATTACCTTTAAGAAACACTTGCAGAGAGCCAGAGATAAATAACAATGTGTTTAATTGAATTGCATGGCAGAGTAGAAAGAGAACTGATTTGTCATCAGAAGACCAGGGCTTGAAGTTTGACTAGTGATCATAGGGAAGTCATTTTTTCTCCACAGGCCTGTTTTCTTCTATGTAAAATGGGGTTGTTGGACCAGGTGATGGCTAGGATGTTTCTCCATAAGCCTATGGACCCTATTCATGATGACAATACAGGGTGATCTCTTGAAGAACAATCATTTAAACCCACAATATTTAAACCATGATACTGGATGAACTGGCCACTGAGATTGTCACTCAGTTCATAGATATTAGATAGATATTGCAGATACGCAATGAGCTGGGGCCATAATTGAATAATAAGACTGATTATTATGTGTTTATATGTGCATTGGTATACTAGCACATATATATATATATACACACATGTACACAGACACATAATATGTGTGTATGTGTGAAGCACTAACAAATATAAAATAAGTGGACTCTGTATTGAATAGGAGGAAAGAGGCAGACTAAGCCAAATTGGGTTATACAGTGTTTTGGATGATCCTGAGACATCAACTCTTGTAAAAGCCCATCTCCTTCGACTAATTCTCTCCTCATGACATTCTCTGGTTTTGACTCTTAGAGCACTTGCATTTCTAAATAATTAAAATTATAGTTGAATAAAAGGACAAAATAAATAAAATTTAGGAGTGTAAATAGAGTACACAATATTTTAAAGAATGACCTTGATGGGAGAAATGGCATAAGAGATGTCATCAGGTATTATTTGATCAGGAAACTTTATTAAAGGTAAGGATTGCCTAGTTTAGTTCTGAACTCTGTATCTCTAGTGTCCAGCACAGTCAAAGATGGAAGGAGTTTAATAAACATTTTTTAATTCAATCGAATTTCATAGGCAAGTGTTCTTAATGTGGGGTCTGCTTAAAAAAAAGATAACTATTTAAATCTGTTTGGTTTCTTTGGTAACTATGTGTATATATATATATATGTATATGTATATATGTGTATATATATATGTGTGTATATGTATGTATATGTACATACATATATAGATATAGATAGATATATATAAACATTATTCTGAGCAGAGATCCATAGGCTTCACCAGATTATCACAGAAGTCCACGACACAAAAGACTTTAAGAATCTCTGCCATGGAGGAGATAGCTAATGAGCTGGAGGACTTGTACAACCCTGAACTGGCCCCTTTGACTTCTTCAGGGTACCAATGTAGCACACAGGCTGTCCATTGCTCTTGAGATCAATCCTTATATTTCTTTTATTAAAGACATATTAATATCCTCTTTTTTCTAAGGGCTGCTCAAATTAATTAATTTTCCATTTCAAAGCATTTACCAAAAAGTATATTCTATGTAGAGCTGCTATGTCCCCATAGCTGTGAATTATGACACTAATTAACATGTAAAATTACAAATAAGTGTTTTGGTTATTAAAAAAGAGTTTATTTAATTTTTATACCTAGATTGAGCATATTCAAAGAATAAGATTGTTTTCTTAAATGTACTGGATTTTAATACAACTTGGTGATTTTTCTAATGTTGTTAAGCTTTATTCCTCTCTTCCAAAATAATTTCCATTAGCTTGCTTACACATTCACAACCTAATCTCCCAAGCAGGGACTCTTCGATCAGACCTCCTGGGGTAGCCCACATCTTTGCCACTGCCAAGTTACTAATTTAAGAGATGGTCAAAAAGTAGATCCAGAGAAGTACAGTTAGTGTGATGAATGGATGATCCAAATTCCTCTGAACTGCATATCATGAGTTAATGGGAAACCCTGAAGAGATTAAAGGGGGGAATTACATTACCCTGAATAATATAAAAAAGTGATATTCTATCTAAAAGCTTTGAGTGCAAGTGATTTGAACAAATATATTAAGAGAGCTACAGCAGATCCAATCAGGTTGAATGTTCCCCAGAATTTATTTTGAAATAAGCTTTATGTATCCAAGATGTGAAGAATGAATCTATTTGTGACTGGCAGCAAAGCTATTAGCATGTAGATTTTAATTCTTTCCTCAGTTCTTCAGATATTACATTACCCCTCTTTCAACACTGCCAACATCTTCCATTTCCAAGTGTAGTACATGTCTGTGAATCTCAGTGTCATAATCATGCTCTGATAGGTAAAGATTCCTTTCCCGTACTCATTCCAACTTTTAAAAAGTAGTTTAAACTTGCATTATTAAAGCAGTATCAAAGTTACTATATCTCAATCTTTCTTAAATAACATTATAACAACACCAACTCTGTGGTACGGAATATTATTTTATATTGGGCACATGATATAGTAGCCAATCCCCAAATCTGACTTACAAAAAAAAAAGAGGCACATTAATTTACAATTAAGCTGTGATGTTAATGAGGTTACACTGTGTGACAGGTTAACGGACTGCAACCAAAAGGCAAATGGTGAAATGAAGGCATATATTTTCAAACCAACAAGTCTGAACTGGACCATTACATAGAATCCCATTAACATTATAGTTATTGCACAAAATAATTTCATCTCTAAAATTAATTAAATAAATTGGAAGAATTTCAGTGGCAAGCAGACAGAACACTACTCCATGAATGACAAACTCATTTCAAATAAAATCATAGATTTAGAGCTCTAAAGGATCACAGATGTCTTATAGTCTAAATCACTCATGAAGAAACAGAGGTACAGGGAGTTGTCCGAGGTTACACGTATGACTGACATAGCCAGAATTTGAACACAGGTCCTCTGACTATAGATTCAAACAAAGCCCAATGTTTCTTGTGTTAAGAAGAGGTAATTTGCTTTGGTTGGAGGTAGGTGGAGCTGGGGAGAGGAGGCTCCTCCAGCTTATTTGGTGTAATTCTAAGATATAATCACAAATGATGATGATATATTGTGTTTACAAAATGGTAAAAATCAATTATCCATTTGCAAAGTATGAACATCTCTCTCTGAATCAGAAGAAGGAATGACATTGGGCAAAGAATGATTAGCAATCTTTCCTCTTCCCCTGCCCAGCCAGGTGGTCTTTAAAATAAACTATTTAAGAATTTGAAGAAGTAGACGGTATAGTGGATAGAGGTCCAGGCCTGAAGTCAGGAAGATGAGTCCTCCTGAGTTCAAATCTGGCCTCAGACACTTACTAGCTGAGTGATCCTGGGCAAGTCACTTAACCCTGTTTGCCTTACTTCCTCATCTACTAAAAAAAAATGAGCTAGAAAAGGAGATGACAAACCACTCCAGTATCTTTGCCAAGAAAACCCCAAATGGGGTCACAAAGAGTCGGACTGGACCAAACCAACTGAACAGCAACAAGTTCAGAAGCCAGCAGGGGAAGGAGAGCCTGGCCCTAAGGGGTGGAGGCTGGGAGAAAGGGCGATATCATTTCTCCTTTCATCTCTCCTTTGCCATGTCTAAGCTACTTGCTTAGAGGGACACATCTCATCCATGGAGCAGAGACAGACAAAGACAGAAAGAGGCCAGAAACAACACTGAGGAATGTGACCTCTGACATTAGTAAAGGGTAAAAGTAAAGCTAGGAATTCAAGAGAGAGCTACTTGTCTTGACAACTGAGGGGGGAGTTTCAGAGAACTCAACAAGGAAGGAAAGGACATTGAGGCACTACAGTTTTAGAGCTGTGATTTTCTTTGGGCATATGTATCCCTTATGTGTTCACCTCACTACCACTACATACCCATTTGTCCCACTTTTCCCAGAGACTATGCATAATATGTAGTATAAATAAATATATGTATACACAAACACATCTATCTATCTATCTATCTATCTATCTATCTATCTATCTATCTATCTATCTATCTATCTATCTATCTGTATATCTGTGGGAGAATCTGCCCCAGATTTATGGGGGGCAGTAGGAAATGTTTTATAGCTTCTATTCATACTATGCTATCTTAGTAAATGTCACTGCCACGAGTTAGTTGTGTCTAAAGGATGACTGTTTATGGGATGCACACTGGTAGGGGCTCCTTAGCTAAAGTTTAGGAGTAGCAACCTTCAGGATACCCCCTTCATCTTGAAGGAGTAGATGTCCCCTGGGGAAGTAGCCTAAAGAGAGTGCTACATCTGTGAAATCTGTAAAAAGTAAAAGTTTGATGCCTGATCCAAGCAACATGAATACAACAAAATCTGAAAAGTTTTGAAAATTGTTTTTAATATAATTTAATTTTGTCAATTTTGGAAGGAATTATTTATGCCTTGAAAAGCAGTAATAGAAAAATGTGATTTCTGAATAGCTCACAACTTCAGAAACTCTCATTTTGCCTGCTTTAGAAAGAAGCTATTCCCAATCACCACTCCTCCTCTGTCCCAACACAGAGCCTTCTCTTCTAAGGCTACCTTGTATCTAAAGTCCCTCCCCTCTTTTTTCTCTGAAGAAGGCCTCCATGCCACTTCTTGGCCATTTCCTTAACTGCTGCCACTCCTGCCATCATTCTCCTTATATGCCCCTCTTACCCACGTAACCTTGAACTCTGTTCCAGGGTCATTTTGGGTGAGCTTTCACTTTCTTTTTTCTGGGAAGGAGGCCTCCACATCAATTGTACTTCCTGGGCATTTCCTACCATGCCTGAGCATGTGCAGAACTTCCTTTCAGCTCCCATTCATGTACTGTCCTCCCCAATTAGAATGTAAGCTCCTTGAGGACAGGAGCTGTTTTGTTTATATGTATTTTTATCTCCAACTTTATACCCAGTTCCTGGCACATTGTAAGTTATTAATAGAGGCTTACTCTATCTATCTATCTATCTATCTATCTATCTATCTATCTATCTATCTATCTATCTATCTATCTATCTAGGTAAATGTTACCTCCCCTAATAGCATGTGAGCTTCTTGGGGACAACAGTTCTTTTCATTTTTAACTTATATCCCCAGCATTTATCACAGTGCCTGATATACAATAAACACTAAAATGCTTGTTGATTGATTATTTTAATGTATAAAAATATCAGCCTCAAATTGGGGAAGTTTATTGTAGTTCTGCCACAAACACTGGGGTATGACTAACAGATGAAGTACTAGAAAGGAGTCGTCTTGCTTGTTTTTGGTTTGTTTTATTTTTGTTTTTTTTTTCCTTAAGTTCTATGAATACTCTCCAGACTCACCGGAAACTCGAAGGAGGCTGTTGGCTTACCTGTAGATTGATACCAAAAGCATCAACTTTCCAAGGTGTCAGTGTGTGACCTATAGCAGATAACATCCTGCAGGGTCCACCCTGGAGGCTGGACCACCGATAGAGCATTTACTTTGCAACAATAGCTTGCCTGTGTTCCTCACCACAACCTGTGAGGTTGTTTGTGCAGGCATCATCAGCATTTCTATTTCTGGGTGAAGAACTGAGTTTAGAAAGGAGGAATGAAATGGCCTGCTCAAAGTCACCCAGCTCATGTCTCCAAGCTGAACACTCTTCCTGCCACAAAACAGTACCTCAGTAGACACTTTAATAAATGGTGGTGTTTTTTGACAAATTATAATAATGATAATAGCTTAGCTTTGTATGCTCGATCAGGTTTTGGACAGCATTTTACATTGGATCCTCATTATCCCATTTGATTTTTAAACTCCTTTGAAGTGTATCTGACAGACATCATCCCAATATTAAAAATAAGGAAACTGAGAAGGAGAGGAGAAATAGTATTCTATAGTCACATAGAAGACAAAGGGTAGAATCTGAGGAAATATGGAAATCCAAGTCTCTCCTGCTTTCAAAACCAGGACTTTCTCTAACAAGTGGCATAAAAGTTCGTAATAATATGACTAGACACAGCTTAGATTCTTAGATTCCTCTTGGTTTCTAGTGAGAGTTGAATGATAAAATCTTGTTTCCTAGGTGCCTTTAAATTTCAGGGAAATTCTATCTTTAATATCCTTTGCTGTGGAAATCTGACAAACCTCAACAACGTGGGAGGTTTTTTTGTTTGTTTGTTTGAATACTATTTGTTAAAGGGCTTTCTTTTTCTTTCCTTTTTTCTTTAACATGGAAGGGTGGGCTCACCACTGAGGACAGTAGGCCCAAACTTAAACTGAACAGTAAAGAGGCTGCGTTGGCTGAATTCAGAATATGTGACAAAGAACGGCACGTGATGAGTCTCGAGAGTTAGGCCAGAGACTGTGAAGGGCTTTAAATTCCAAGTCTGTATAGGAAGCCACTATTTTTTGAGCAGCAGAGTGACATAATCATTATTTGTGGTTTAGAAATATTTACTTGTGCTGAATGAAGTGAAGAAAGGAGAGACTTGAGGCAGGGAAATAAATTAGGAAGGTATTGTAATAATATAGAGGAAATATGTGCTTGCACTTGGGTTAGTGAGTCTGCATAAGAAGGCTCCAGTGAAGGAATCTGCATCTCTCTTTCATCTCTTCCTGCCTTTAGGTGAATTATTATAAGAGAGGGAACAGATTAGGTTACAAACTTGTGATCTCTGAAAGTTCAGAGGAGTCACAAGAGGTTCAGCAACTATAGCGTCGGACTGAGGAGGAGTCAATTGTGAGGACAATGAATCACTCAGCCACCAAGGTGCTGTGCTCAGATATAGAGGGAGTGAACCTGGAGGGAGGAGGGCTCTGTAGCACTCATTGTAAGCCTGAGCCCACTCTCCCCAGTGCCCGAGGTATAGTGTGTACCCCAGTTCAGTGGGATGACTCTGAATTCTGGTTCTTGCTATGCCTTTACAGTAACTATCCCTTTACGAAAACTAATTGACCTTAATTGGTTATCAGTGTTAGTGAGGTGATAACAATTGGTCAAAATAATGTTGGGGCTCTAATCACTAGTTAGATGACATGGAAGAGATGATACTGCTTAACTGATATTAGAAGGGCAATACATGAGAAGGGGGCTTAATATGACACTAGTAAAAATAATAATAGCTAACGTTCATAAGCACTTTACAATTATTAACTCATTACATCTCAGAGAAATAATATTAACAGGATTGCCCCAGACCCTTGGGGTCACCCCTAGAACCCTGAGGATTTGATGTAGTAAATCTCTGGGCACTCAAATTACCAATACTGGCTGGAACTGGGATAATAATCACCAAAGCACATATAAGCTATGGGAATAATAGCTCATATTTGCATAATGCCTTAAGATGTGTAATAAGATTTTAAAGGACTAGATTATACAATTTTTGAGAGCAGTATATTTGCCATCTTTATCTTCGTATTCGTGATATGAAGCACAAAATCTCGCACAAAGTAGGTGCTTTATAAATGTTTGCTGTAGTTCCCCACAAAGACTTTGTGGGAGCAGTTATGAAAGCATTATTATCCAGATTTTACAGTGAAAAAAGAGAAGTTTAGGTACATAGACACTATACCAAACAGAAGTGAATTAAATCAGCTGACCTTCTGGTATTACATGACATGTATTTAGCCTTTTTCGCTTATTTAAGTATGGAAAGAATCACAGGTGGTGAGAAGTAGTGAAGAGTCCTAGACTTCAAATTCAGAACCCAAATTTCCAAAATTCAAATGCAGGCTCAGATAACTTCCTCTGTAAAGTATCCAAGCCTGCATTTGGGCCTAAATTATCTCCCATTTTCTGGAACTCAGGCTTTTTTTTTTTCATATCAGTAAAACTGCAGCCTAGATCAAATGGCCTTAAAAAAGAGCTATAAATTGATAAAAGTTTAGATTCCAGGTCTATCTCTTCTGAGATATGGGACTGTGGGCAAAGCAAGGATAGACCCCTTTAAATCAAAGCTTTAAAGTTAGATGTCACTAATAAAAAAACATTATTAATCTAGTCCCTTAACAATCAAAGTTATAGCTAACGAAGGCCAATGAAAAATTCTCTCTCAATATCAAATATAGGAAACACAAAATCTTGGGAGGCCCATAATGATAAAGTGCCAATTGCGCAGTAAAGCTCAGGGACCAGAATGAGCAGTTCAAGAGTTCAGAGCGTGTTCATTTGAAAGGTGTTCAGTTAAAGGCAAGGGCAGGGTAGAGACAAAGGCAGGGAAAGGTTGGCGTTATGGTCCCTTCATCTTCATTACCACAGCAGAGGCAGGGCCAGAGTGCACACACCACTTCTAAAAGTGCACATGACTCTTTTGGTAGGGCTCCGAGGGAAAATGAAAATTCTAAACAAACATATCAATGTGCAGAATGTTGACAGAAATGCCCAGCAATTGCAGCCTGTGCCTCTGTCGGCAGTTCCCAGCCACCCCAAATCAGTGTGATAGGAACCATTCCCGTTTTCTCAGGGTGAGTGATAGATTAATTAAAGATTACAATCTACCCTCCTCAGAAGCCTAGAGAATGGACTGCAATCAGCAACTTAATTTTCTTCCAAAGAACTGCCCAACTTCAATGTGTTCTCCCAAGTATAATGATTTTCCCATCTGAGTAGTATGAACTTGAGAGGAAGAATCATGGGATTTTAGAGCTGAGAAGGACTTTTTAAGGTATCTAGTCCAACCTTCCCATTTTAATGATGATGAAACAGAGACCCAGAGAGAGGCTGTGACTTGCCAAGGTCAGAGAGATATTAGGTGGCAGAGCAAGGATTCAAAATCTTATTTCACAACTGGTAAGAGAATTTAGAGGGTTGTAAGCAAACTCAGTTTTACCTCCTCATTTTACAAAAGAGGAAACCGACCCAGAGACTGGAAAGTGACTTGCCCAAAATCACCTAGTTAATAAATAACAGAGCTGAGATCTGAGTCTGGGTGCTCTGACTCCAAATTTTGTGCTCTTGCTGTTATAATGTGCCTCGACACACAGGGCTCTGATTTAAGCCATCTGTTTCCCCCCCTCCCCCGCCCCGATTACTGTGGAAGCATCAAGGTGAAGATAAACTGAGAAGAGTGGAAGGAGAACAAATCAGTATTAAAGCTAGAGAACCCAAGAGTAAAGAAATCATGCCTCAGGGAAAATCAGAGCTAGAGTCAAGAAGCAGAGCAGATTTAGACATGGGGTTGGCAGAGGTAGAAAGAGGGGTGGAAAAGCAAGCAACATTTCTAGTGCAGCAGAAGGGGCAAAATCCAGGAGAGGCCAGGCTAGGCCAGGAGCTCAGACCTCACGTGACAATTTGACATGGTAAGTCTGTTTTCGCATAGTCTGCCCTCATTTTTATCATCATTTTGTGTGTATCCAAGAGCTACACTGTCAGAAAGCAGGATCCTCCATGTCCCTTGCCTCCGTAGGTGTCTATAAAATAGGGGGACTAGACCAGATAGATCCAGAGGTCCCATCCTCTATAGAGGGGATAGCTATAGATCTATGATCTATGATCTATGTTATAGTCTCCTTCTACTTCTAGTCAAAGAAATAAAGTGTTCTACTTCATTCTCAAGCAATACAAACTAAAATAATCTTGTAAAAAAAAAGCGGTTTAGAAGGTAACAAAATCAGCAGAACTGGTAATAGTATCTCTTATCAAGAAGCACTCCATAATCTTTTTTTTTTTAACCACCACCTGAATGGTGTAAAAAGAGAGTAAGCATCTAAGGGAAAAGGTTATAGAGGACAGTGCAAAAGATGTTGAAGATAAATTAAATTTTTATAACACCTTAAGTTATACAAAGCACATTCCCTACCACAAGCACTGGTGAGTTAGGTCCTATGATCCTCATTTCACAGACGAGGAAACTTGAAGCTTAAAGAGAGATTCTCAATTGGATTTTCTGATTCCAAGCTAAGGGCTCTTTCCATTTACAAACACTACCTTTCTTAATACCTCATCTTGCCATAGTCTATTTCCAAGGGCACTCCCATCTGCTACAGGGTAACTATGGCTTTAAAACCAAAGTAATATTCTTGAACCAAAAAGTAAGTATGTGACTGTGAGAGAACTGTGATCACTTAGTCCCGAGCAAACCAGACATGAAAGTCATCTTCCTTTCCATCACGTCAATGTCCCTTTGATTTAACAATCCCCACCTTTCCTCTGGAGGTAGACTAGCTTTTCACAGACACCACTGCTATTTTATTGACCAGCCTCAGCGCTTTATTGTGGAAATAAGCATGTTGGGTTGTGATGCTAAAAATATGATTCATAGAGATTTAAATTAAAATTGTTAATTGACATCAAATACGCAAGCACACCTTAAAAACTTCAGCAGGGGCAATCAATACTAGCAGTCAAGTTTCAAAGTCAAGCACTGACTTGACACATTCACAGCTGGAGGAGATCTTGTCCAGCCCCCTCATTTTAAGTAAAAAAAAATGAGATGTGCCCTCCTCTCTCCCTGAGGAGAACAGAATAGCTAGCCTAGTACCCCTAATCTTCTGCTCCTCTCCAGGCAAAAATCAACATCTCTTTTGGAGAAGAATGGCTAAGATTTCAGAGACGTCCATTTATGCCTCTCTGCAAACTACCCATGTAAATACACATAAGCTGCACACCCACTACACTCATAGTTGTGGAGGTGACTCAGTTATTGAAAACTATTCAGGCATGGTACGAGCTGTGTCAAATCCTACAAAACTGGAAAGGCCCAGAGATAGGTTGTATTTCTGTCAACCAAGGACCAGAATAACCTGGATCATCACCAGAAGACTATCTTCCAGGGGATGATATACATTTTTATTTTTAGCTCCAGCATCTCATAAGAAACGATCTCCTAAAATGTGGAGAAGTTTGGACCTACGTTGCAAAGAGAACTTCCCACACTGCCAAAGTGGCAGAACCTAGCACTTTTATTATTCCTCATTATTAATATCTAGAAATACCAAAAATCTGAATCTGACCACTGCCTCCTCACCTGCTTCTCCACCCAGATCCATAAATCATTTCCATTTCCAAGACTCTATTATCTATATGAAATGACAGCATAACAGAAACAATTGACATCAAATACGCAAGCAAAGGCCATGACTCACAATTTCTTTCTGCCACAATTTAGCTTTGTGATTTGGGGCAAGTCCCTATTGTTTTGGGGGCCAGTTTCCTTTTCTATAAAATGAACAAGTTGGATTTTACGGTTACTAAGGAACTTCTCATATCTGACATTCTAGGATTCTCTACCTAGAATCTTATTTTTAATGTGTTCTTACTGAATAGCTAACTTTTTTCCAACTTAGGGAATACAATTGGCACAACTGATTAAGTCTCGGTCTTAGATCACTCCATCACTTACTTCCTGTGCTTTGGAATGTGGCTAGAGAAGTCTCAAAGCCATCCCAATGTAGTCCACTATAAGTCAGTTTTTGCCTGAGGAACTATCTGGTGGAAAGAAGACTAGAGGCGGAGTCATAAGACCTAGGTTCCAACCCTAGCTCTGCCACTTGCTACATATGTAATAATAGGTATGTCACTTATCATCTTTAGATCTAAGTTTCTTCATCAGAAAATTGAGGAAGTTGAATTTTGAAGTCCCTTCCACTTCTAAATCTATAATCACATGATTTCTTAATGCTATTTTGCTTTTGCTTTCTGCAATCTACAAAAAAAATCAATTTGCTAATTTCCATCCAAAATGTATTTTGTATACAATTATAGCTGGAAAGGACCTTAGAGATCATCTATTTACAGAATCAGACTTTCAGAGCTAGAAGGGATCTCAGAGGCCATCTTGTCCAATCCCTGCCTGAGTATCTATTGTACAACAGCCACACTCACTTCCCCTACAAACTTGTTCTTTCACCAATCTGCCCCACTTACTATGACACTGTCAATTTGCTTTGCCAACTAATTGATGCACTTCTCTTTCCTTATTCATTTTGCCTTATATTTCCAACTATCTTCTTTTTACCCTTCTTGAGTCTATCCCCTTCAGATTCTTTTCTAATCATTCTTGACCCTTTGATCCTTTTCTTCTTTCAATTAACCCAGAAATACTATCTGGAACAGTATATAGGCTTAGAGACCATTCTCCTTCAAATGTTTTTCAGTTTCTTCGCAATACTGACAAATGTCTCCTCCCCAAGTTTAACCTCTGTCCCACTTCACTAGTCCAAACCCCTCCAACTGATGCGCATGATTTTGTTCACTTTATTATCTAGCATATAGACTACAGAGAACTGATCTGCTGGGACTTACAGAGATAGGGAGCTGTGCTACTGCCTATTTGATAACCAAGTCATGTAGCTCTGTAGTAGGTTCATCACAGGGGAGCCTGACCTTTCAAAAGGTGATTAGGCTTTCCACACTCATATCCATTCGGTTTATCACCTTCATCCAGGCTTCTCCAGAGACAATTTTATTTTTGTCAGTAGTCTAGGGTTTTCCCCAAAAAGAATAAGTGAAAGAGGTATTCAATATACCAGCATGAATAAGGTACACCAAATAGAAAAAAAAAATCATGAAAATACAAGAAAACTATAGTGTGGATAACAGAATAAACAATGGAATGCAGTAACTCATGTATAACTCGCAGGGTCAACTGGGAGGCCAATATTCAATCTTTATTGGAACATGGAACAGTTTCTGTAAGGCTGCTAATTAGGTGTTTCATATTTTACCTCCAGGCTGACATTTTCCAATCAATAGTCAACCCTAATCACCCACTCTTTCTTTGGCACCAGCCTACTCCTCCTGCTACTTGGGTCTTCTCTCTCCACCGCTGCTCAGGTAAAAAGGAATGTGAAGATGCCAGCTACCATCATTGGAGACCTTTTAGTGCTTACTAGGTCTATGTTAAAGGAAAGAAACCCCAAAAAGAAGCCTAGATTGTCAGGGGCCCTGTTATAGTCTTATTATTGAATTCCCTTTCCATGTGGAGAGTGGTGACCTCAACCAGCATTATGTTGGAGGTAGAGAAGGGCCTCCTCCATTTCAATAAAAACACATCTTTTGGCCTGGAGTACAGACAGGAAGCCAGTGACTGGCCAGAAGCCATCTCCTTTATATCGGGTATGGAATTCCAAATCATCAGTTATTTTAGCTCAGCAAAAGTCACACCCTCCTCCCACCATCACCCACATAGTGCACTTGAAACAGAGAATCTCTGCATATACTTCAGGAGTAAAAGGAATGGGAGGAGTCGGAGGCCTCACCACACTTATTTGGCTGAAGCCATTTTCTCCCATTTCTTAACCCACAGAAGCCAGAAGTAGAAAATGGTGGGCAGTTATCTGAATGATGAGAAGAAGAGGAATGCAAGAGATGATGTGGACGTACAAAAACAAAATTTGGCAACTGATTGGATATGTGGGATGAGGGACACAGAACAGATGAAGATGATGCTGAGGTTTTGAGACTGAGTGAATGGAAGGATGTGATATCTCAATAGTAAGGGGGAACTTTGGAAGAAGAGTAGTTTTGGGGTGGATGGAAGAAAACAAATTTGTCTTCACCCATGCTGAGTTCAAGATACCCGTGGGATGTCCAGACAAAATGACTACTAGGAAGATTATGATGTAAGATGGAAGCTCAGGAGAGAGACTAAGGCTGGGTAAGAGAACTGGAAGTCATCAGAATTGAAATGATAATTAAACCCATGGGAGTTTATGAGGTTACTAATTGAGAATGTTTAGAGACAAATGAAAAACTGTCCCAGGACTGAGATGGGGTGTTCTTACATTAGCTAGAGTGATAGATAATGATCCATAAAACTATTGCAATATGTTACTAGTCATCTTTAATCCTTCTCTGATGCTAGAAATAAAGGCAGGTATTGACTTGTAAATACATCATACTTGGGACCTAAAGTGATAGATGCTACGTTGCTGTGGGGGTACAAGACTACTGAATTTTGCCCTGTTTGCTGTGATTACTGATCATCTGAACTCATTCTACTAATTGATTCAACTAGACTTGAAGCTAATGACCATACTTGTCAATATTACTTCTTTCCTTGTTTCCTATTCACATTTTGCTATTCCTTTTTATTATTTCTTAAAATTCTTTGATATCGCATGGTACAGAGACAGAAATCTAAAGTGCCCTTAGATAAGTCATTCAACCTCTTCAAGTCTCAGTTTCTTCAGTCGTGAAATGATGGGTTAGACAATGCTTGTTCATTTGTTTGTCTCCCCTATGAACTGTTAGAACTAATTCCTATCCTTGTCCATTGGCTTTAGGTATTTCTTCTGGGCAAAAGATGACAAATCAGAAACATCCTTTGTACTTCATTTAATTACCATTGACCTTGCTCCCTCTATTCCTCTTCCTAAGATCTAAAAGGGGTGTCTCTTCACTACTTAAAGCTTCAGAATTTGGGCATTACAGAAGATTTTAATGAGAATCAAGACAGTCAAATCAAGGCTTTCTAGCAAACTCTCCAAATCACTTCACCATTTTCATCAGTCATCAGCCTCCTAATCCCGTCTTGGCATTTCTGCTACCCAAACGTCTTTTGCATTCGTTATCCTTTTCTCTTCATCCCAATGGCCACAACTATCTCTGGTCCTCATCACCTGTTCACCTGGATTATTATAATAAGTTCCTAAATGATCTTCCTGTGCCCAGCCTACCAATCTCCAATCTACCCTTCAAGCAAAGACAATGTAATCTTCCTAATGCATCGCTCTCACCACGTCACTCATTCAAAATTTAAGTAACTCACCCATGGTCACAGGGCTAGTAAATGTTAGGGCTGAAATCTGAAACTCTGGCTTCAAAATCCAATTCCATTACACCACCCTACTTTCTAGCTAATCCCAGTAATTAACTTAACCACAGTCTCTAATCTTAAAAATTACTTTAACCACAGCATAGAGAGCTGTGAAAGTTAACTCTGCTAAAAATCATGGGCTAGAGAGAAATCATTCAGCTATTCTATCTTTTCTTTTCCTCCCCTCTTTCTTGTTCACTGTCTATATATAGTACATGAGGGAAAAACAAACCATTTTAAAGAGGTCACCAGTGACTAACAAGCAACCAAGATGCTTTTAAAATTATGTGTTCTGAGAACAATTTGAAAGAAAAATTTATTTAATAAATTGTATTGAGCAAGGTAGTAGAGTAGTTGTTTCCAGTGATCCTCAGCAACCCCAAAACCTTTAAGAAAGAAGAAAGAAAGAAAGAAAGAAAGAAAGAAAGAAAGAAAGAAAGAAAGAAAGAAAGAAAGAAATCATGTATCAGATCCAAAGTAGCTGAAGCTGAATTCACAAGAGAAGAGGATAGAAACTTACTAGGTAAATAGCTCATGAAATAGCATTGGGACACTTAAATATTTAGAGCTTCCTCTACTCAGCAGTCCAACCCTTCAACCTGCTCCAAAGGTGAAGCATGTCACAATAAGTTTGTACAATTCTAAGGCTTTGACAATGGTTGTAGATATATCTGCCTAGGCAGACACACACACACACACACACACACACACAGAGACAGAGAGAGAGACAGAGACAGAGACCGAGACAGAGATACAGAGACAGAGAGAGAGAGATGACTGGTGCAGGAGTGGAATGGAAAATGAGAGTGTGTCCAAAGAACTACAACAGGCCTAGGGAAAAGCATCTATGACTGGGGAAACGTAATGACAAATCCACCTCGGGCAAGTCCTCAACCCCAGAGTTTAATCAGGAGAGGAACATGTTTGGGTCTAACACCACTAGCAATACATCGAATTCAAGGAACTATATTATGTAGTCACTGATAGTGACAGAAATGAAAGAGTGAGAAGGGAGACAGAAGGCCAGTGACAAAATACAAGAGAATGACTGAAAGACCTGAAATTCAATAGAGAAAGCTTGAATAAAAACCTAGCTTGCTAGCAGATAAACCAACAAAGAAGATAATAAAAAAGAGAGAAAAGAATGATTAAAAACAGTAAACCTCAAAACACTGTGCTGTATCATAATGGATAATGAACCAAAATCACCTGATGGAAAAGGAAACTCTATGTAATCCCCAGAGATCCCAGAACAACAACAATAAATGTTAGAATGGGTTTAAATAAGAAAATTTTAAAAAATCTTCCATAAGAAGAAATCAGGAATTAATTTAGGACAGAATACAGAGTTCATAATGTAGAATTCAAAAACAAATTTTAGAATAGGAAAAAATGAATATAAAATGGATGATATCTCCAAAAAAGTGGAAGGTATGGGAGAAAGAATAACAGATTTAGAAATCAAAAATAGTACAGGGAAGCAAGTTTGACAAAATAAAAGCAAAGGCAACAATGTTAAAAGATTATACACACTCCTTAAAAGACAAAACAATTAAGCTAAATGACAATATGCACAGAGACAATATGAGGATTACAGTTCTCTCTGGACGATGTGACAAATAAAATAATATGAACACCATAATGCAGGAAAAATACCAAAAAAATATAGAACTTTGGAATGTAAACAATGAAATAATGATAGATAAAACTTATAGATTTCTATGAAGAAACACAGACATGTACATATATGTATATATACACACAAACATACTTCACACTGCCAGACACTATATTAAGCATGGGAGATACAAATACAAAAGGGAAAAAAAACAACAACCTCAACAACAAATTATAGATTGCTTCCTGGAAACATACCATGAACACATGTGCACATAGACACACTTTAATATTCAAGGAATGAAGTGGTTAAATTTCACAGTTGCAATAACAAACAACACATTTAACAAGAATCAGGAGAAAGCACTTCTAATATGAAGAAAATAATTTGAGTAGCTCAAGATTATTCTACCATCACAAGAAATCAAAAGAGAGAATAAACTAGTCTAAGGCAGCTAGGTGGCACAACTAGATAGAGCATGGGCCCTGGAATTAGGAAGATATGAGTTCAAATCCAGCTTCAAATACACATAGCTGTGTTACTCTGAGCAGACAGACAGAATATGATGTTTAGGTAAACTGGAAAGAGAAACTTAGGATGGGGTAGCTAAACAATAGTGGGGAATGAGTCTATGGGAACAGACAAGCAGCAAAGTATTCCAAGCAAATTAAATCACAGGAGCAGGGTGCCAATATAAAAGGAAAAGAGGGTAAGAGCAATGTAAAAGAAATAAACAGAGGAAAGCACAAATCCAATGATCCTAACTTTAAATGTAAAGGGATTATACAATCAAATAAAATAAAATAAAGGAGAATAACAGAATGGATAAGAAAACAAAATGAAACAATCTTCTATATACACTCAAAATGAAAATGAAAGGCAGGATAAAATTTATTAAGTCTTTATTGATCCATGAATGATTATTCTTGGGGTCAATTATAACCTCTACTTTCATGACTCTCAAATCTATAGGACCAGGACTAATTTCTCTCCTGAACTAAAATCTAACTGCTTGATATACCCATTTAAATGTTCCACCAGGATCTCAATTCAATAATTCTAAAAAAAAATTATCATTTTTCCTGAACTATCTGTCATGTATTCCCAATTTCACTATCGTTGTTGCATTCATTACAATACTTCTACTCATTAAAGCCTCACACCCTGTAAACACTCTCTACAGGGGTGGAGAACCTGTGGCTTAGAGGCCACATGTGGTTCTCTAAGGCCTCAAGCGCTTTCAGTGGATCCAAACTTCACAGAACAAATCCCTTACGGGGATTTGGATTCAGTCAAAGGGCTGCACTAGAGGACCACATGTGGCCTGGAGGCCGCAGATTCCACCCCCAATCTGCAATCAAGTCCATGCCATTTTTCATAGATGCTTCTTTTCCTCCACTTACTTTGCTACCTTAGGATAGGCCAATGTTGCATCAGACCTGAGCTACTGTAATAGCCTACTAACTCATCTTTCAGTTTCCCATCTCTCTACTCTCTAATATATCTTTCATTTAACTGCCAAAAAAAGGAGGGGGAGGTTAAAGCATAGTTTTGATGATGTCACTCCTCTGCTCAATAATTTTAATGGCACCCTAAGGCATCCAAAGACAAAATGCAAACTCCTCAACTTGGCATTTAATGCTTTCTTCATACCCTAGTTACAATCTACCTCTCCAGCCTTATTTTCACATCACTCCCCTTCATACACTCTGTGTTCTAGCCAAACTGGTCTACTACTAGCAGTTCCTCCTAAACTCAAAATACCACCATTTGACTATGCATTTGTTTTGCTGTTTATTATTTCTGGAATGAATCCTTCCTTAATTTCACCTCGAAAAATCCTTCTTTTCTTTCAAAGTTCAGTTTGGATGCTATCTCCTCCATGCAGATTTCCTTGATATTCCTTGAAAAAAGTATTCTCCCCCACTCCAATTTTCCTTCTGTACTTTGCCTGAATCTTGGACCTATATCATCATTACACCCTACCTTGTTTTATATTTATCTGTATATCTATCAGAATGTATAAGGGAATCTCATTGAAGACAAGGACTATGTCAGATACCTTTGAATTAGCTCATTAGCAAAGTGATGAAGTAAGGTGCTAACTGGAAAACTTTACAGCTTGACAAGCAACAAAAAAAACCACTATGGCCAACCCCATTCTAGCCCGATTCATGAACATTAAATATAGGAGGAATGAGAGGTTTTAACAGAACTTCTTTGCTCTGGAAATGTGAGTAAATACTCCATCACACAATCACTGAATCTCAGAATTGGAAGGGATTCCAACATCCAACGCTTAACTAAACAGAAGGACTCTTCTACCATCTTGGTCACCCAAACTTTTCTAATGAGTGGCAGCTAATCATCCTCCAAGTTGGCCTTGGCAATTGTTACATAATATTGATTATAAAATTCGGCACACATTACACTCTCTTATCTCAGACTAAGTATGGCGTCATTTTCTTTAAGCAATACCTCCCAGGGCAGAGAGGTGGCAGAGAGGATAGGGTGCTGGGCCTAGAGTCTAGAAGAAGGTCAAACATGATTTCAGACACTTACTAGCTGTGTGGCCTTGGGCAAGTCGCTTAACCCTGTTTGCTTTAGTTTCCTCGTCTATAAAATGAGCTGGAGAATGAAATAGTAATGAAATAATAAACCACTCCAGTATCTTCATCAAGAAAACCACAAATGCGGTCTCATTAGAGTCGGACATGACTGCAGTGACTGAACAACAAAGTAGCTTCCAGTCTCTGAGACATTAAATACTCTTTGAAAGTTGTCATTTATTTGCTGATTTTAAATTTTGATTTGGGAAAATCAACTTTGGCTAGAGGATCCAAGAGAAGAAAAACTTCTAAATTATGTGTTGAAATACTATTCTTCATATTCACTCTCACGCAGTGGCTAAATTCCCCTGATATTTTCCAAGAAAAAATACCTCTATGTAACTAAATAGAATTTATTACCTTGTAATCTTGTCTTTTGCTTCTAAAAGGCATTTACAGACACAAGAGCTAGAAATAAAGCAGTCACTTGATCATGTGGGATAAATCACTTAAATAGTTCATGAGGAGATGAGTTTCTGAGACTTTCTCTGCCTACACATGCAGCTTCTTCCTCTCCCTCTGTATTCACCAGCTTGAATTTAACTTGACTTAGCTTCGCGTTGCCCTCCAGACTCTAAGGCCCAGAGAAAACGTCAAGGAAAGAATCAGGAAAATGGAGTCAGGAAATCTGGGTTCAACTTATTACCCTTGAACTTAACAAGTCATGTGATCTTGGATAACTCGCTTCACTCCCTCATAGCCTCCACCTTCTACCTGCAGAATGGGAATAAGAATACTTGCAGAGAAACTGCTAATGAAAACATAGCGCAAACATCTACATAGATATACACTATTACTATTATTACAATTTTAACAGACAAGTATGAAGTAACAGGCACCATTTTAACATAACTGATCAAATGATGTAAGATTCAAAAGTCTGAGGAGAGTCGCTAGTAAAACCTATGACCTTTATCTCCAAAAACACGTATGACATGAATTACCAGACAATATTGTTACCAATGGCTATACTACTTCCCCTCTCATAAAAGCATTTAGATTTTAGACAAAGCATAGCCAACAACATTTTCAGTACTTACCGAACATTAAAGTATATTTTATAGTTTTAAGACTTTCACTGTGCACTAGACACTCTGAAAAAAGGATAGACATTTCATTTATAGGTAGGTAATTATAGGTGTGAATAATAATGTTAATAATATAATGCTTTTAATGGTGTCAGTATTAGTAAAAATTATTTGGGAGGAGGCAGCATGGTATTACATTAGTAGTACTGGGTTTGGAGAAAAGTGACCTTGTTTTTAGACACTGATGCTGTTAATTAGTTGAATGACTATAAGCAAATTACTTAGCTTGGTTAATTCTCCATTTTCCCATTTATGAAATGAATGTTCAATAATGTGAAAGATGACTTTTAGTTCCAATATCTTATGTTGTATGTTCTAAGATTCCTTTGAGCTCTGACATTCCATGTTCTAAGACCCTGCTAGCTCTAATATTCTAAGTTTCTTTCCAGTTCTAGTATTCTAGAAATTCTTGATTATTTCTTTTAAAAAATTTCTTTGTTTAGTTTCTTCTAATACTAGCCTTGTATTTTCACTATATTTAATAACTTTTTCTTAATTTAAATTTTTTCCAAACATCTCACATTATCAATACTGGTCGCTTTCTAACTACAGACATATATAGATACATTGAGATAGATAGACAGGTACGTATATATTTTTTAAACCAAAGTTAGTAGGGGTATCTTATCTGCTCAATTACTTATCAGTGTTGCTAAATCATTTCCTCTTGTGGCTGATCAAATATTAATCAAAAACAGGAACAGAGTGATTTCCCAGTGTAGATATCTTCTAATGGTAATACATGGAGTCTAAGAGAGATCTGTAGGTCATGTAAAAGCTTTGGAATAAGGGGAGGGATTCCCAGAGAAAATGTCATTGGAGACAAGGTGAGGAGATCATATGCAAGATATATCATCTGGATTAATTATTACTATTCTATGAAGAGAAAAAGAAAAAAAAGCTTCCATATTTGTGAGCATGGATGCAGGGCATGTCAAAATGCTTCTTTGAAAGAGAAGGTTAAGCATAAGAACTGCACAGGACATAAAAAAAAGTTCCTTGTTTATGTATACTGACACTATAGCTAAGGTTTCATGGACAGCATTCTTTTTGATTACTTGATTTAAAATGAGATAATTATGGGATTCAGAGCTGATAGGGAACTTTAAAAGCAAGTTCTAGACTAGCCCTTTCAGGTAACATAAGAGGAACCTGAAACCCAGAGGAGAAGTGAAATGAAGTACCACACAACTTTTGAATAGCAGAGCTAAGATTCAAACACTAGTTTTTTCATACCAATTTAGTCACCTTTTTTTCGCAGTGTCATTTAGAAGTCAGGAAAACCAGAAATTATTTGCCTTCCAATCTTCGTCACTACAGTCCTTCTATAAAAATGAATCCACCATCCACAATGAAAATAACTGAATCTTATTTCAAATACTAAATATTAAACAATCTCCAATAAAACCAATTTTTCTTAGTTGCTTATTTCTCTTGATACACCTCACTCCCCCAAACTCCACCCCTCAAATCTAAATAGTGGATTCTGAAAGTTGCATGTCATAATGGAAACAAACAATGCATACAAAGTGTTTTGAAAGCCATAAGATACTGTATACTTGTCAAGGAGTGGAGGGATATATAGTCTCCATACGTAGAGGGATTACCCACCATTAGGAATAGATAGCTTTTTGAATTATTTACATAAGTATATGTTCTTCCACCTAGACTTTCAATTGTACAACCAGATATTATGCTAACACAATATGAGCAAGAAAGGTTGGATGAGATGGGAAGATTACATGTTCAAATGAGGATTTGAGGAAGAGTGTGTGGTAGACATACATACACGCATTACTGAAAAAGCAAAGGATGTACTCAGAAAATCCTAGGAATAAAGTCCCAGGAAATTGGGAAAATCCTTGTTCTTTCCCTTTGGTTCTCTGAGCCTCACTTTCTTCTCTGCAAAATGTATGCCAGGATGATAAAAATATTGGAAATGGAGTCAGAAGACCTGGGTTCAAGTCCAACCTCTACCCTTTGCTAAGTGACCTTGACAAAGTCATTTATCCTGCCTGGTTTTACTTGCTCCATTTGCATAATAAGGAAGTTGGACTGGATGATCTCAAGTGTATCACAATGTATCATATTGTATCATAAACAAGACTGTATCATAAATTTAGAAAATGTTTCCAAATGTCAAGAAATTCCTGAATTCACTTAGAAAAAATGGAATGCAGAAACAAAAGCAAACATCCTACACACCAGAGGATTCAACAGAATGGAAACAGACACAAATTGGATTTTTTTCCTAAATAATTTTGCTGACTTTCAGGAAGCCAAGGAGTCTTTGCCTAAAAGCCATCAAACGTGCTGACAAAGCAGACTGAGCAAGAGACGAAGTAATGGCAGGTGGAGAGGCAGGTGCTAGAAGAAGGTTGGATTCCCTCCCACTTTCCTTTTTCCCCTCCTCCCTATCCTGGTTTAAACTCTGATGGTTAAAGAATTCAAGCAGGGGAACAGAAGCTCACTAGCGATTTTTCTCAAAGTCATTACTGGGCCAGTCAGGTAAGGAAGTTCAGGGTCAACACTTACCTCACCATAAATAGCAATGATCTAGAAACTTTCCTTATAACAATGACCTCAATCAAGGAAAATGCTTATCACTGTAGCCAGTCCTGATAATGGATAAATCTCCCAAAGAATGGTAAAGTCAATATGAGTTTATCTCCTAGAGTGAGCTCGGCTTAGACTATGTGAACTATACTTCAATAATACTTCTAGAAAAGATGACATTTGCCACCAAGGGTTAGCTTCTCTAGTGCAGTTACACTTCATCCAGATAGCCACTTGCTCCCTAGTTAACTTCATGATAGAGATTATGACACCTCCTTCCATTCTCCTATCCCACAAGGACTGTACCATTCAAACATCTTCAGATCTTCTACTTGACCATCAAAAATACTTAAAAGAAAATAAAATGCTTCAATGATATTATAATTAGTCAGTGTATCTGGAGAATGGGGTAGTGAGCAAGCATGCAAACAGAGTCCATCTCAAACACAATGTCAAATATGAGTATCAGATGGCTAGGCAGTAGATTATGTGAAAAAATTTCTAGTTTTAGTCAGTAGCAAATTCTACATGAAACATCAGCATGTTATGGATATTCATAATGCTAATGCCATTTTCAGTTATGTAAATAAACAAAAATGCCCAGAATAAGGAAGATAACATTAGTGCCTAGAATGAAGCCTTACACAAAGTAGGCTGTTAATAAGAGCTTGGTGAAATGAAATTAATTGCATTTTAGTGAATGCAAACAATAGTGACCAGGGTGATGAACGGCCTAGAAACCTGGCTTCAGTCAAAGAAATGAGGAATCTTTGATCTGGAGATGAGATATGTGGAGAACATGGTAGTTTTCTTCAAATACTGAAAAGATTATCTTGTGGAAGAGGGATCTGTTCTGCTTAGTCTGAGAGGAAAGAAGAAGGAATATGAGGATGCAAGTTTCAAAGAACCAGATTTGAGACCAAGCAATATGAGATATTTATCAGGCAAAGTAAGACTGAGACTATGGCCATACTGGTGAAGGGAAGGTAAGAAGGATTTGTTTTAAAAAGAAGGAACAAAAAAGAAGGGACAGAAACAAGCCAACAACTAGTTTCAAGCACTTCTGGAACCACTTCATAGCAGTGTCTCCACATAACTAATATGCTAATTACAAATAATTAACTCATCATTAAAAGAGCATTAGTAAATCAAGTGTAATTCTGAGATCAATTGCAGTGGAAAGAGAGAATACTCAGATTCAAGACACCTGAGTTCAAATACTATATTATCCCTACCATTAATTCTACATAATCATGGGCAAATTATTACTCTACTCTGCCCTTCCCTTGTATCATCTCCTCAATGAAGGACTTTGACCAGATGAAGGCCTTTTCTATCTCAAAGATTTTGTACATTTCTTTGACAATGTTCTATAGTGTTCATTTTTCATAAGGTCAGATAGATAAGTGAAGACAATATTGTTACTGAGAGGTCTCAAAAAGCCTCTTTGCAGGAATGTGAGTAATGCTGGTTTTGAGACATTTGCTTAACAACACTGGTGAAGCCTTTCTAATACACTATATATTGAAAAATATTTGTCTTATATTTAGCCTCTCTAATGTGGGCTTTCACTGGTGGAGGGTAAAGAAAGCCTAAGAGTTTTTGTACATTAAAGAAAAATTCCCAAAGGTCCACTGAACCATTGGTTATCTCTCCAAGGTCATGAGTAATGCAGTATCACATTACTAGAATCTAGAAGCAGGTAGGTGACACAGTGCATAGAGATGAGGGCCTGGAATGAGAAAGACTTGAGTTCAAATCTGGCATCAGCCACTTCCTTAGCTGTGTGACCTTGGGCAAGTCATCTCAATAGTCTGCCTCACTTTTTTCAACTGTAAAATGGAGACAATAATAGCACCTAACTCTCAGGGATGTTGTGAGGAGTAACTGATATGACAGCTGTAAAGTACGTAGCACAGTGCCTAGCACATGATAGGAACTTAAGAAATGCTTGCTTGCTTGCTTGCTTGCTTCCATCCTTCCTTCCTTCCTTCCTTCCTTCCTTCCTTCCTTCCTTCTTTCCTACTGCAGTACATGCTGTGATTAAACTATCTTTTCACAAGGTCCTATGGGCTCTTTGGTAACTAATTCTCCTTCAGTGGGGTT
Organism: Phascolarctos cinereus; assembly: GCF_003287225.1. Taxonomy (NCBI): domain Eukaryota; kingdom Metazoa; phylum Chordata; class Mammalia; order Diprotodontia; family Phascolarctidae; genus Phascolarctos; species Phascolarctos cinereus. Next base: position 78,069,374 of record NW_027555625.1, on the reverse strand, counting down.
CAAGAAGAAGCCACCTTACACTGATCTGATCTATGAAATTAAAGATAAGTGTCACTGAGTTTGTGCTTTAACTGATTCCAAGTTGCTAAACATTTAACTCAATAGAGCATAAGATTTAGGGAGCTTGTGATGGAATACTAAGTCTGATACTGAGTGATACGACACTGAAGAAGTTACTTAAACTCTATGGGTTTCAGTTCCTTTCTCTTTTAAAATCAGACCACAGGACTAAATGATCTCTAAGGTCCTTTCTAATCTCTAAATTTATGATGCAAGTATTATTCATTATATATTAACTCCAATATACAACTGCCTAAATTAATAAAATGGCATCAGGATTTATCTAAACAGTGAAAGATACTCAATCATTTAAATCTATTTAATTAAAATAAATTTGGCATGGATAGTTTTACATTAAGCGTTTTTTCATATCAAGGTGATTGATAGGATTCATTTATTTACTGAACAAACATCTATTAAGTGTTTACTATACTTCACATTGGGGAAAACACAGAGTTTAGATGTTTGGGGGCCAGCTCTGCTACTGTTCACAGTCTGTTAATGGTATCAGATCTTGACACAGATAAAAATAAAGCACACGCACACAAACACATACTCTACATGAAAAATGTACATCTAAGGCACAAAAGAAAGTTGTCAAGAAATGAAATCAACTACATCCAATTAAGAGTTTCCATCACAACATTTACTATGCCACTTTAACTTTTTATTATTGTAGTATAAGAGCTATCAATAAAATTTAGCATCAACATTTCTCAAACATAAAGAAGAAAATCCTCTTCCCAACCTCAGTGCATGATTTCCCATAATCTCCGAATGCAATAGTTGGCTTGGCACATGGCTATTATCTGGGAATCAAGCCTGAAAAATACCTATATGAGCATTCATCTTAGATGTGCTCTCCCCCATGGACAGCAAGGCCCAGAAAGGCAGAGGATGCACAAACTTCTCATTTTGGTGCAGTTAAAAGGAAATGCAGCAACATACATCTTACTTTTTTAAAGCATACCTTTAACATTGTGCTTTGGTTATGTTTGTATAAAGGTAATAATCATTAATTATGTAATAGCATGTGATTTAGGTGTCATTAAGTTCTCTTCGGAACATATAGGTTTTCCTCACTAATTACAGTGTATAAACTAATAATTGGTCACATTTTTATTGTACTTTAAAGTCTCTAAAGTGCTTCCTCACAATAGCCCTTCAAGATCAGTAGTATCAGTATCATCATTCCCATTTTACAAATGAAGAAATCGGTGCTGAGAAAGACTAACTGACTTCATTATGGCCATAAAGCCAAGAAATGCCAAAAACAGGATTAAAATCCAGGTCTTTGGTTTCCCAATCATAAGACTATCAGCTATTCCCCGCTTCCCCCAGGAAATATCATTGCACACACTGTGTGCATTCAGTAAATATTTATTCAATGAACAAGATGATTACATTTTAAAAATAATCATTCTCCTTCAAATGATAGACTAAATTATTAATTTCAAAATTTCAAAGAAAATAATTCGACAATATAAAAATTTATTCTTGTTCTTTTTCACATGGGGAATCAATTGGACAATACATTTTTCTAAAACAGAAATGTAAATATCCAAGATCAAGCATTTTTGTAACAAAAATTGTCTCAGGATTCGAATTATCATCATTCATGAACTACGTTGGGATAAGTGATTTTTAGGTTATTTCATAAATATCTGAGAGTGTATAGGAATTGTCATTCACAATATTAAATACATGATGGAATTTTTCATTATATAGCATGTTCAACATTTTTTGGTAGAGACAAGTGCTCTTTTTTTTTTTTAGCAACCTGCACTAAAGCTTTGGAAAATCTTAACATAATTACTATTATTTCCTTGAGTTCATGAATTTAATGTAACATTTCTAAGTTTAGATTTTTGGTTAAAATATATTGAAATCTGAAGCCAATATTTTTAAGATTTGTCTTTCATATTCTCTGCCAGTTTAATATAACTTCTCTTCAGATGTAAAGCAGATTAAGGTTATCCTACCTCAAATACTTACTGGAAGAGAAAGGAAAAGGGGAAAAGAACAGGATTGTTTTAGCTGTAAATGGATAATTTGTCATAAGCAGTGTGTTGTTGTATTTAATATTCAGATCAAGGCATCTCTGTCTCATCCCTGCAAACCCTTTTGACAAAAGCCATCCCATGTCTGCCAGGAGTATCGAGTCCAGCTGAGGACAAATTTCAAGATGAACCTGAAATCAATTTGCCATCAAATTTTCATGCCTCTTCCAGACTATCTGTGGCATTTTAATTACAAGCACCCTAGGCAGGGGGTACTACAGATATTGACACTTGGTTTCTACAATAAACTTTATTGGCAACCTCTGTCTGAATGCAGTACTCAACTGGAATAACAAGAAATACACAAGGATCTGTAAGCAGCTGAGATCCTATAATCACTCTGAAACCACCCTGTTCAGAGGGTCTGGGGACATCCTGCATAAGAGGTTGGGAACATGAACATGTTGGCTCATGGAAGGAAAAATGACTGTTTAATTAGGAGTGCCACCAAATCTCGAAGGATTATCAGGAAAGAGGTATAGAATTGGATTCTGAGGAAATATAAAACACATGGATTTTAAACCCAGCTCTTCTGCTGACTACCTATGTGACCTTGGAAAAGTCACTCACCTCTCTGAATCTCAGCTTCCTCATTTTCACTTCATTTGAGGGTTTTGAACAAGATAAAATCTAAGGTCACTTCCCCAGCTCTAGATCTCATGAAAAGAGGGGTTTCCTATAGCCCAGAATTTCCTTGAAATACCACTGAGAGGCCGGATTTAACTGAGCTCCTATGGGGGCTGATTGTGTATGGAGACAATGGGGTGGGAAAGGGAGAGAAAGAAAGTTACTGACTTTTCTTAGTTCTTGTCATTCTTTTTCTGTAAAGGAATTCTGTATAACTTTTTGAGGGGCAATAAATCTTAAGTATTTAGGGACTTAAAACAGAGGAGAACACAATGTGATTTGCAAGACAAAATTTAGTTCTTTATACATACAGACATCAAGGAAAAATTGGCATTTGTGCCTTTCAGGCTCATGGAGAAGGAAGTTAGTATACAGATCAGCTGCCACAAGGGTGCAACGTTCAAGTCAATTTTTCAAAATGTTCCATCCTGCAGTTGTGATGGAAGTGAACATGTGTCAATATGGGGAGAGATTTGTCTTTGGAAATCACTACATGTGCTACATGCATGTCCAAACATGGGCACAGAAACAAAGACAAAATAAAGCACTGATGCATTCTACTTCATTTAGTGCCCTAGAAAGGGACAGACAGTATAGGATTCATGTGTCCTTAGGATTAAGAGTGGAAATGAACCTGAGAGAGCATATCTACCAAGCCCTCATTCTATAGAGGAGGAACTATAGCTCATCCATGATCAGAGGTAGCAAACAACAGAGCCCAGATCCTCTACTACTAACCGATCCTGGATCATTGTTGGGGAATGAGGGAGGAGAAACAAGAACTGAAAATGGATGTGCAAAAGGATTTTAAATGTCCAATTCTGTGGGGTAGGGATGGAAGGCCTACCGGCTAACAAAATCAAAAGAAAATAACTAGGTTCACTTCCCACCCACCCCTTCCCAATGGGTGGGGATGGATACAGCAATGAGGAAGGACACTATGGTAGAACAGCTTAGAATGTTCAGAGAAAAGACGTAGCTAATGACTCATTTTTAGAATGAAGTGAAGTCCCTCCACAGCCACACACACACACACACACACACACACACACACTCCCTAACAAGCTTTTCTTTTTCTCATTTTTTTACAAGCATATCATCAGTTTTCAGTTATAGGAGATAGAAAAATATTAAGTGCCTAATTTTGCTGCAATCTATGACAGGAGAGAGAAAAAGAGAGACAGAGAGACAGACAGACAGACAGATAGACAGACAGAGACAGAAAGGGACACAGAGAGAGAGACAGAGGTGACATGAACTAGGATTGTGGGCATGGTGCAAGGCAGCTGTGGTTTGCGGGAAGAGCTCCAGATTTGGAGCCTGAGAACCTGAGTTCTGATGATGGCTCTGTTAACTTATTACATGGCTGTACTCAGTAGGAAAGTATTCCCCCTAGCTCAAGGGCTCAGTTTTCTCCTTTGTCAAAGGAAGGGGTTTATCTGGTTAATTTTTAAGGACTGTTCTGGGTCTGAACCTGGGATAGCTCAACAAATATACAGAATAGGATATCAAGGCCACATCAGTGTGCCCAGTGCTGTGGGACAATTAGCTCTTGGCTTTGAGATCTGTTATTGTTTTGTTCAGTCTAAAAAGGTAAGAATTCAGAGGCAATTCTATGCCTTATTAAGCAAGGTTGAATCCTGGGAACTGTATTAGAGGTACCTCTTCTCCTTAGGGCAGCAGAAAGCCGCATCAGCAGCCTTCATTACAGGAGGTAGGGTATGCGTGTGCTTCGGTTTGTGTGTATGTGTGTATTTATACAGCATTGTTATTCAAGTTTGTCCCCAACAGTAAAATGTAGGTACCAAGAAGAGCGATACAAGCTTATCTAAAAACTCCCCTAAAGAAATTCTGAGCTGGGAGGGCATACTGGAGCAGGGGAAGGGTGTGGGGACTGTGGATGTATTGAGGGAGGATGTTATACTGATGTTATACTTTTCTCTCTAAGGATAAAATATCTAATGTAGAGGGTTATATGTGTGTACACATTTTCTAAACACAAAACACAGGCAGTTTTTAATGGAGAAGAAGCACTAGACAGCAGTACACTGTAACTTCAGGCTCACAAAATATCTGCGAGTTAATAATGCTGTGTTTTTAAGACTTCATTTTTTCTTCCTTTGGCTATGGTGACTTAGTGTCAGCCAAAATAAATGTTTCTAGCTCTGAAGACATGAAATTATAGGATTTAGATTTGGAAAGGATCTTAGACAAGGTCAGTTAGCCCCTTGATTTTTACTGATGAGGAAGTAGAGGCTCAAAGAGAGGCAGTGATTTGCCTAAGGTCATATGGCAGCAGAGACAAGGTTTGAACTCAGTTTATATTATTGCAAAGTGATTGTTCTGTGTTCTTTCTAATCTAAAATCTAATCAGAGAAATTGATTAAAAAAGTTTTTAAAAAATTTTTGACCTTATCTTAATAAAAGAACCAAACCTCACTCTCTCTTTTCTCACTTATATACATTTCTCTGTTTCTTTGTGTTTTGTTTGCTAACCTGAACCTATTAATGAATACTTATTCAACAGAATGTGGCTATTTCTTAGGCTTCAATTCTCTCATGTATAGAGTGGCCTCATAGCTAAGTCCATGAGATTCAAAATTTGTGATGAAAAAACTATACTCTGAACAGAATGACATGAAGAAACAAATAATGCAAAATAAAAAGACAACTGGAGATTTGCTCTCTATTTCCATAGGATACTGATGCTTACCAGTTGTCAAATGGGGCATCAGTGTGATCTTGCCAAGTATAAGAAATGAGGCTTCAGAAGGTAGACAATATTTTGCAGGCACAAATATTTGAATCTGATTATCTGCTTTTCATCATATTTGTGAACCAGGAAAAGGGGCTAAATATTGTGGTAGAATGGAAATGGAACCAGATTTGTAGTCAGAAGATCTGGACTGAAATTCCAACTCTGTTTCTTATTAGATGTCTACATGGTCTTGGACAACTCATATATCCTTTTTTAGACACCAGTGTTATCATTTGTAAGATGGGACTACAAAGTCTTTAAGATCATTTCAAACTTTAAATATTATGATTCTATTTAAATATTCATAGTTTTAGGGTTGGAAGGGAATTTAAAAATCACCTAATTGAACCATTCCTTTTCATAAATAGAGACCTTGAAGTAGCTCAAGTAGTAAATAGCAAAGTCAGAATTCAAACTCACGTCTCTGAGAATACTCCCATGACTCTTTTTATGGTAAATCACATTTTGACCTTTTACATGATCTTCTAAAATTCACTGAAATGGTTCAATTAGACTAGACACAATCATAGCCTTTACAGCTGGAAGAGTCTATAGAGATCATCTAATCTGTGAAGTCTGAATTTTTTTATGCCATAGACCCCTTGAGCAACAGTCACATGAAGTCTATGGACCCCTCCTTAGGAAAAAGAAGTTTTTAAATGCATGACAAAATACATAGGTTTAGAGAGAAAATAATCATACTAAAATATAATCAACATATTTTTAAAAAAGTTTATGGACTCCATGTTGAGAACCCCTGATTCCAGTATGATAGCCTCATTTCAAAGATGAGGAAATTGAGCCCCACAAGATTGGAAGCTCACTGTTACACAGCAGAGTAAGGATGAAAACCAATGTCTTCTAACTCTAAATCTGTTGGTTTTCCCATGATGCTATACTTTCTCCTGTTGGTCCTCATTTTAGAAAGCAGCTAAGCCGCTGACCAGATTCTCTTTCTGAGACAGAAAGCATACTCAATCATTGAAGTGTGCTAAGGTCACATTTGGGCCTTAAGCCCAAAGTATATGTCTACAGGGGGAGAAGAGAAGCCAAGAGAGATTCTGAAGGATGCTTTCTTTCCTCTTCAGTTGGTAGGTGGTTCATACCATCCACAGCAGCACTGCTTATACACCTCAAACCTATCCCTTCCCATTCAGCCTTTGGCCAGCCAAAATGGTCCCACCAGTGAGACGACATTAAATATAGAGTGCACAAGAACCCCTCCATGGAGAGGCATCTGAAAGGGGCCAACAGAAGATGATATTGCTTATTTTTGGATCACTTCTCCATGCTGGAGTTCAGCCAAGGAAAAGAGTTTGCTGAGCCAACAATTACTTATTACTCTGAATCCCACTGTTCATGATTAGGGACAGAAAGGCAGGGTCTTCTTTTTTCCACATATACTATACAAATCAGTTCATCTGGGTCATTTTAAAAGGAGAAGTATTAAGTCAATTGGAACTAGCCATTTCTTTGTGGCCAAATTATTGGAGCACAGTCCAACCACAAGAAAACGTGTTCCACACACTATCAGTACTAACACGACAAGGCCAGGATCAGCCCTAAGGGAGCTGTTAGTCCTCCTTCCCCATAGACCTACCCAACTTCAGGACAGGCAGGTTTATTTTCAGTGGAACCGGCTGGCTCTGTTCAACAGGCCATCCTGCTGTCAAAACAAACACTCATAGGTCCCTGGAGCATAGGAGGCGCTAGATATCCTGGGACAGGCCTAACTCTCTGTAGAGCTAGGACAGAGTAAATTTCCTGTCTCTTAATCACTTACAAGATGCATTTCATAGCTAAATAGAGATTAGTTTTTATGGCATCTTTCAATCCAAAAGACATCTGGTGTTTAACTAGCTATGAGACCCTGGACAAGTCCCATGGCCTTTCTAGATATGTGCTTCCATCTATCAAATGGGGATAATAATACTTATGCTACCTACTCCATAGGGTTAATATGAATTATGTGTTTCATATACCTTAGAGTGATTTTAAAACATTAATCAGGAAGACTTGGGTTCAAATCCCATCACCGACACATGCTGGTAGAATGGTTCTGAGAAACCCATTTACCCACCAAGACTGCCACACACAACTTTCACAGACAATAAGTTATGAAGAGATGCCTATCTTTATATTTTTCAATGTTGAGTTGGCTACACAAAAAATCACATATCTGGTAAAACAAGTGAACAAATGAATAAATTGATAAAGAACTGAATGAATAAATAAATACATAAACAAAAAGATGAATGAACACATGAATAAAATAACCAAAGAAAATTATTTTGATATTTTCCTCACAACAGCCATATCAGATAGAAAACTAAAATATTACTCTCATCTTACAGGGGAAGGAAGTGAGGCCACAGTGACTTGCCCAAGATCATACAGCTAATACTGGAATCAGGATTCAAGTCTAAGTATGATACATAGCCCTTTTCCACTATACCAAATACTCTCAAAAATACAAAGTTATACAGTAAAAATGATTATATAAACTGCATAAATTATGTAAAGATTATTACATAACCTGCATTTACTAAGATTGGGTTTTTAATATGATTATTTTGGTTGAGTGATGTTTGATTCAGTTTTTTTTCTACTTTTCATTGCTCTACCAGGCTACCTCTTCTATACAAACCTGGAAAACTTACTGAATACCTCCCTGAAGCATGAGCAGTTGCTAGGTATAAATTCAGGGCTACAGAAAGTAAAGATAGGCAGCTGCCCCACATGTAACATGTAGGGGGGAAACAATGGAAATTGTTTTTTTAAAGATGGACTTTTGAAATCATGCCATTTCCAAACTCTGTCATGGACACATAAATGTAATACTCTTGCTTTGGCTATATGTATGTGACTTTGCCTGCATTCCTCTGTCTCTTGTTCTGATGCTATTGTTTTATATAACTAGGATAAGCCATTTAGTTTCTAACAGTTCTAGGTCTTTTTTTGTTGTTTTTGTTCTAATAAATGAGAGTAATTTGTTTGTGGTCTCTATTTCCCAGAGATGATCTGAGGATGAACTAGATTATAAAGCATGAGCTTTAGATATTTCAGAAGGGATGTGGCATTCAAAAAGATATTGTTATTGTGAAAACTTGTTATTTTGTTAGAAAATCGTCAACAGCCTTACACTTCTCACTTCTGGTACAAAGACGTAGACATTTCTATATAAGAGCAAAGTCCCCAAATTGGAACTGTGAAAGAAAGGGAATTTCTAACAGTTTATGGAAAAAATTCCTCAGAATTTAATTTAGAGGGTTCCACTCTGTCAGAACAAGCCAGCTGGTCTGAATCGATTATATAATTACATCTGTGAATTAGAGAACGAATGTGTGTGCATGAGAGGCCATATTTATGAGAATGTGAGAGAAATTGGGCAAAAGGAATGGGAAAGATGGCATGTGAAACAATGATAATAATAATGATGATTGAAATTCATATGCCACTTTAATATTTGCATAATACTTTATTATCTCATTTGGGGCTAACACCAACGTTATTAAGTTATACATTACAGTATTATTTTCCCCACTGTACAGGTGACAAAACTGAGGCCCAGGGAGATTAGCTTGCCCATAGTCACACAACTAGTAAATGCTGGAGACAAGTTTTGCAACCAGGTTTTCTTGACTTCATGTCCCTTATCCTAAAAAGAGAAAAAGCATTTGTGAGAGAAAGATTTTAGTGGGGTTTTCTCTTTTTTTGTAATTCTGTGAATGAAAAGGGATGGGTATGTGTAGGAGGAATGGTGTGTGTGAGATTTTGTGTATATAAAAAGAGTACTTGTGTGAAAACGTGTATATATTTATACATGTATTACAGACAATGTATATGAATGTGTGGTTAAGAGAGAATTATTGAGATTTGGGGCTTTTTTATATCATTGTTCTAACAATTCCCTCCATCCATTTGATTTTGTTCCCCCCCCCTTTTTTTTTGTCTTTCTAGAATTATTTCTTCTATGGCCTTTCCCTAATGACCATGGTCCATAATCCAAGTATACAGGTTTTATATAGCACTCTGTTTCTCTGTAACTATTATTTATGTCATTTATCAAGCATTTTTAGTTTTGTATCTTTAAAGACATAAAAACTTAATGGGAAAACTCACTGTAAGAGAAAAATATCAATGTTACTAAGTATCTTCTGACTGACAGTTTTAAAATTTATTTGAATTTTATTTCCTCACATCATGTGCGTGCATGCATGCGCACGGGAACACACACACACACACACATACACACACACACACACACACACACACACACACACACACACACACACACACATACACACACACCCCGTTCGGACTTTAGGTTCAGAGAAAGCATAGAAATATGATTTACTATTTATCTTAGCGTACGGCACGTACACATTCTATATTGCATGTTAATCTTCGACTGGCCAAGTTTAGCAAATTTGACAACACCAGTGTTTGCTAGTGAGGAAAAAGGATCAACATCTGTTCTTTACCAGATATTATTCCTTCTTGGAAGGAAATAGAAACACTCCCTAGACCTCTATTTTCCGCACAGACTGATGGAATACAGGTTTTTTGAAATAGACAATCAAACCACAATGCCCCCTGGTGGTAAAAAGGAGAAAGAAATTCTGAAGTACTGCAATTAGGAGTTTTCCTCCTGGCTGTGTAAGCTCTGAACGGATTCAAAGTCTTAGGGGGCACCTCATCTAGCCCTCTCACTTCAAAGATGAAGAAACTCAGGTCCAGACAGCAGAAGGTGCAAGGTAATGAGGTTACTTAGTTATGGTACCAGGATGACAACTGAGACCTCTTGAATATGAGATTAAGAAACATAATAAGCTCTTAAAACATAAGATTTAAGAGCTAATTGAGAACAAAGATAGAACTTTTTGTGACGACCTTTTAAAAAAGATATGTAAAGCATTACGTAGAGTGGATGTTACTTATGAATTTTTTTAAAAAGGTTCTTCCTGATTAATTTCTTTCTAGAGTCATTTAGTATATCACCCTCCCTCTCAGGGTTTTTTGTGAAGTGAGGAGTAGAATAAAACACATAATTGATGCTATGTATAACCAGAAAAGAAAGCATGTGCATCATTACAATGAGGGATCGTAAATAATCAACCACAATGTTGTTATGGGGTCCACAAAAGAATAAAGGACCAGGGAAAGGGCTTCAGTTCAGTGGGTGGATCCTCCGGCAGGACTGCAGCAAGGTCATGAACGACAATTACACAGGATGTCAAGGGATGGCTAGGTAGCCATGTGTGCATTAGAGGAGGATGTATTCATACTGAAGTGATCATGGAGCCATCAAAGTAATGAAGAGTAAGAACTTCATTTTACTTTCATTCTTCAGGCTTAGATTGTGAGAAAATAAATGTGAATTTTAGGGTGTTATTTTTTTAAGTAAAATTGTCAGCAAAATCTGACAAATGGCCATTAGGGTTTTGTGTACTTACTTATAGTTACCTAAAAGTGGGGCAAGAGCAGATCCAGGATTTACTGGGACTAAGGACACCATCTTTCCATCAGACTCTCAGCATGCACCTCAGATAAGCAGCTTAAAGGAAATTTCCTTGGGTCAGACATAAATAGTTCTTCTCTGGTTTACTTAATCCAGACACACATTGCTTGTGAGTTAGGCCTAATAAATCACCAAACCAGCTAGCTAAACATGAGAGGCAATGTTATTAGAAGGTACGAATGCATTAAATGTGAATGTCTAAAATACTGGCTCGTTAATCATAAGAACAATAATGATACTTTTAAGGAATAAGGGAACAGAGCTCCTTTCATTGATAGAATATTTCATAATATCCTCGAAAAGAAGCCAAGAGCAAAAAGTTATCATGCCCACTTTCTATATGAAGACTGAGACCCCAAAATATCAAGGTCACACAGCTAATGGACGGCCCATGATGAGAAGACCTTCCCTTTTTGGATAAGGGACTTGAGAGCTGGAAATGATCTTAGAGGTCATCTAATCCAACTTGCTCTTTTTATAGAGGGGAAAACTGTTGTCAAGAAGGCACACGACTTACAGATTTGGCCCAACACCCTTACTCTACAGTGGAAGAAAGTTGAGGGTTAAAGTCTAGAAGTGACATGAGTAATAAACAGAAGAGCCAGAATTTAAATCCAGTTCATATGACTCCAAATCCAGTGTTCTTTCCATTATATTTTAATGAGATACCTAGCTCCCTGAAGTGGAAGAGGTATAATAAAACTCTATTAGTTACTGAATAGACACAGATGATGACCAATAATATTCTAATGTCTTGATCCCATTCGGATATTAAAGTTTAAATTCTAATCTCTAGGGAAGTTTTATAAAGGAGACCTAGCCAGTATAAAATTCCCAAAGGATTCCTTGAATACAGATAAGAAGCCACTCCTTCTATGGCCACTCAAAATGTGACTGGACAGTAAGCATATAAGAGCAGGGACTTTGTTACAGCTAAACTTCACGTTATTATCTCATGGCACATTTAAATTTACCAACTGACGCATCATGTCATGGAAAATAGAGGGCCAGCCTTGGAGTTAGGAAGACCTTGAGTTTGAGTACTAGCAAGGTGAATGCAAAACATGGGACCATTGGAAAGTCATATGACTGCTCAGTGGCAACTCTCTAAAACTATATATTACAAATAAGTCAATGATTTTTTTTTGTTGTTGAATGGGATTTCTACATTACCAGTAGTTACTCAAAATAACAAGCCAAGACTCCCACTCCCCATCCTCTCCTGAAAAAATGGGGAGGGGATGCAATTTCTCAACATTTCTTGAATTTATTAAAATACTGTGGGTGCCCTTCTGTGCTAGCTTTGTCAACAGGACAGACAAAAAAGCTTTGGAGGTAAAAACATAATTAATCAGTCAAGACGAATTTACTGAGAACCTATTATATGTCAGGACCTATACTAGGTACTGAGAATACCAATACAAAAAAAAAAAATAGAATAATCCTCACTCTCAAGGAGTCGCCATTCTAAGAACTTGGTGAAATATCAGTTTGATAGAACAGTTTGCTCAACAGTCCCTGCTCTGCTCAGTCTGTGCTACCTAAATAAACACATAATACAGTGCAGTTCTCATTCCCTTTAATGCAATCTTACTTTATGATAATACATATTTCAAAATGGTTTCCAGGGACAAAATAATAACAAACATTTGACTTTGCAGAATGTTTGATCATTTACAAAATGGCACCTTTATTATGCCTCTGTGAGGTAAGATACCTTGCTCCTATTTTTCCTGTTTCACCAATAAGGAAGTGGAGATTTAGAGAAGTGACTTGCCCAAGTTCATACTATCAGTAATGATTTGTTGTTGTTCAGTTATGTCCGCATTTGGAGTTTTCTTGCAAAGAATCTGGAATGGTTTGCCATTTCCTTCTCCCGATGATTTTATAAATGAGGAAACCAAGCCAAACAGGGTTAAGTAACTTGTCCAGGGTCACACAGAGATGAAGTATCTGAGGTCACATTTGAACTCAGGTCTTCCTGATTCCGAGTCAGGTGTGCTAGCCACTGCACCACCTAGTTGGTCTTATAGTAACCACAGAGTGGGGAAAAGGTCCCTGAATCTGGAGGCAGAGGAGCAGGATTTGAGTCCTGGCTCTTCTACTTCCTACTTCTCTGAAGCTCAGTTTCCTCATCTGCAAAATGGGGGGAGTATAGGGGAAGAACTGACTACAAAAAAAATCTAAGGTTCTTTCTTATACTAAATACTGTGAAACTAAATTGCTAAAATGAATTCTGAATCCGTCTCCTGACTTTCAGTTTGGGACTCTTTCTACTACACTATGCTGCTTCTCCAAAAAAAAAAAAAAGGGTGGAGTCCCCCTGAAAAACTGCCCGCAGAAAATACAAAACCAGCCTTGAAATCTTTCTTTTGGAAATTCTTTGTGCCAGAAAATATTGACTGTGCATGGTCTCTGACATACAAGTTGTACTACATGATATCTGGGCCTGCACACTGATCAATGACATTTTTGGAAAACATCGCCTGAATAATTCATCATGGAAGAAAGCTTCTGGATTAGCTGATGTTCCCTGGGCTTCCAGTACAAACATACATGTGTTTCTGAAATGTTAGTCCAGCTGGAACGGCATTCAGAAGAGTCGAAACGACAGGCACCCCATTTTGTACCTTACCACAAAGACTGGGAAACCCTAACACACGCTCAGTTCTGCATACAATCTACCTCCCTCTAGCACCCTCATCATCTGAAGATGATCCAGAGTATCAGCCATGTGTTTGAGCAGTAGGGTCTGGCAACTTTTACCACAATTGGCTTGACAGGAGGAAAAGTCAGGAAATAGGCTGCTTTCAGAAAAAAGGAAAAAAAAAACAAGGAGCGGGATAAAAAGGAAAACTGGCCATACTTTTTTTTCAGACTAAATGGAAAAACAGCAGGAACAATTCAAGTATTACATTGGCAAGTCAATTTAATCGTAATACAGATGATTTTAAACCCTATTTCCCTAGGGTAAGGACAGGCATGATGTTGTATTTGGGTTTTCCATACCCTCCCTCAATACACACACACACACACACACACACACACACACACACACACAATTTATAACTGAAGGATGTTGAAGCTACAAAAACCTCAGAACAGAATGGCAGGGCTTTAAAGGGGCTCACAGCATAAAACACAGAAGTTCAGAGTTGGAAGGCATTTTAAAACATTGAACAGATTATCAAAGTTGGAAGGAACCTTAAAACTCATCTAGTCAGCAAGTCAGTCAACAAACATTTAATAAGCAATTATGTGACAGCTACTAAGCTGAGCTCTGAGAACAAAGAAAAGTAAAACTGTGGTCCCTGCCCTCAAAGAGCTCACATTCTAAATGGGGAGATGACATAAAAATAAGAGACACATACAAAACATACAAAATCTGTACGGTGTAAGTGGGAGGTCATCACAGATGAAGACCCAGTCAAGGAGACTGAGGAGTAGTCAGACAGATAGAAGAAGCAGGATAGAACAGTGACATCGAGTTCAACCATCTCATTTTACGGAGATCTAGACAGCATATGTCAGTTAAAACCATATAGCTATTTAAGTGGTGGAGCCAAGACTACCCAAACTCTCCTGATTCCTAGGCCAATGCAGTTTCCATTAAAATCACATTGCATGGGTGCGGTAGCATACATATACACAAATCAATGAAGATGGGGTGAGGAGATTAGGGAGGGGAAGGAAGAAAGTAGCTGCTTCAACTAAAGTACACATTCTGTTTTGTAAGCTGATAAAGAACTCGGGGTGACAATGAAGGAGGTATTGGAATATGCACACACATAATTTTTTTTAAATTTATCTTTATAATAACATCATAGGCAAAGAAACGAGCAAAAGACACAAAGCTATGTGGATTAGTTTCAGCTATATCCTTACAAAGCTTTCTGTCAGGTAGATGCCTGTGGAGAGAAAGAAAGAAATGTTCAGTGCTACAGGGCTATTAATGTCTCTGGCATTATGCAGTTTATTTACAAAGGGATGTAGAGTATGTAACATAACTAGGATGCTGGGCTACTTGGGATTATAAACTAGGTCCCATGAGACCACGAATGGTCAACTAGAAAGCCAAAAACCTCAGTGGGATGAGTAAATGGTCCAGGTATTCAGACAGATGGAAATGTTTAGTACAGAGTGGTCAGTTCCAGTATTTGGTAGATCATATGATTTAAATATGTAAGGGACCAACTAGATGATCTAGTTGTAAATTTTCAATTTACAGATACAGAATGTGAACTTTTCTGGAGTGAGATGGGAGAATAGCTTGTCTAAGGTCACACAGTTAGAAAATTGCAGAGCAGAAAATTGAACCCAGGTCTTCCGATTCTAAATCCAAGGCAACTTCTACTATATCACAACGAAATGTCTTGAGCAAATGATTATATATCTAAATAAATAAATAAAATGAAAATGCTTAGGTCATAAACATTTAGCAAAAATTCAGACGAGATCTATAAAGTCCTTCTTTTCTTTCGGTAAAAGGTGGAATTTGTCCCTGCCCTTAAGATCCACTTAGGAGCAATAACCATTAGTAATCTCCATTTAGCTAAGCAGAGATGACCAGGTATTTATGGACTCATTTTTATTGGTAAGAACAATGGAGGTATGATTTTTTAAAAATGTCATCAGAGGTAGAACCACTAGCCTTACCAACTTAAAGAAGTTTTAAACAGGATGTCTGTTTCAACAAACATATTATTCTATGTGTCTTACAATAATCCAAGGCTGTTAAAAGCTCTGTCACGCTACCTACAGCATGCTAAGTTCTCACTCCAATTCTACCAAAGAATCAAGGTCTCATCCAGCTCTCAAAGTCTGCATCTGAGGCTCTAGGGAAAGGTAGAGATGTAGAACAGAAATTCCACAGGCCAAAATCTAGGGTCAAAACACAGAAAGAAGGAACAGAAACTTGGGCAGAGTTGGATATACTCAACCAATCAAAACTCCATTTTATGTCAACATTCCATCTGGGACAATGCCCAACTAAACAGCTTTGCTACTTTGTCTTTTTTTTTTTTAACCCTAAAGAGCATCTGATCTCAATGGACTTGGGTGCTTTGAGTATTCACACCCACAACCCCAATAATAGAAGTATAGCATAGTAGAGAGTGTACCATATTTGGATCCAAGAATATTGGATTTCAAATCCTGCTCCTGACACTTATAAGCTGTATAATCAAAGGCCAGTTATTTCACCCCTTTGGGCCAGTTTTATCATCTAAATAATTTGAATAATAAGACCTGA
The DNA here is from genome assembly GCF_003287225.1 of Phascolarctos cinereus. NCBI lineage: Eukaryota > Metazoa > Chordata > Mammalia > Diprotodontia > Phascolarctidae > Phascolarctos > Phascolarctos cinereus. The sequence goes on along the minus strand of NW_027555625.1, from coordinate 78,053,097 downwards.
AATAACTACCTTACAAGGTTATTATAAGGCATGGGATCATGGGATTATAGATCCAGAGCTGGAAGAGGCTTCCATGATCACTTAGTTCAACCTTTGATTTTACAGATGAGGAAACTGAAGCTCAGGGAGATTAAATGACTTTCCAAAGATCACATAGGGAGCGTCAGAGGTGGAATGTGACTTGAGGTGCTCTGAATCCTAATTCAGTGTTCCTCCTACGATTGCATACTGCCTAAATGAGTTAATGTGTGCAAAGCACTTTGCAAACTTCAAAGTACAATAAAAAATCAATTATTGTTGTTCTTATTATTATTACAGTTTCTATGAACCAAATAGTAACATACCCAAGAGTGTTTCTGTACAGAAAAAAACTCAGAATGAATTTTAAACTTAGTAAAATTTATATTTAATCAAAACTTACTTAAGTTAATTATTGATTCAACAAGGATGAAACTAGAATAAAATCATTTTTGCCTTAAGCTAAACTATTAAAATAAACCTCATATAGTTAATAGACTAAAAGTCTTAAGAATTAATCTTTTAGCCTTTGTAATATTCAATCTTGAATAAATCACTATTGTGCTTACTTCACAGAACAAGTAGAGACTTTACAAGTAAGGAAGGTATATTAAAGAAGAAACAATAGAAATAATAATGAGTTGTATTTAAGTAGATTTAAAGGTTATAAAGCTTTTTCCCTTTAAAAGAAATACAGGGTTAGAATCAAGATAATGAGGTTGGTTTTAAACATTATCAGTTTGAGATTCCAATGGTACTACATCTCATTGGAGATGTCTATCAGACATTCAGAAATTTAGGCCTGGACTCGCAGATCTATATCTAACCTGAATCATTTTCCTGAACTGTCTGATAAACATCTCCACCTGAATATATCACTACCATTCCAAATACCTCAAATGAAACTCTTTATTCCTCCCCCTTTCCTAATCCTGCATCAACTCTAAATCTACCTAGATCTGTGGAAGACACTACCATAAGTCCAGTGACCCAGGTTTGATTTTTCAATCTCAGACACGTTTGGCTCTTTCTTCTCCCTCACTCACCAAATCTGACAACTTCTTCAGCCCTGTGGTTCCCATCTTCATAACATTTTATGTACTTGTACTTTTCACTACATTCAGAATACTGTTAATAGCCTCCTAAGAGTTCCTCTGCTTCCAGTCTTTCCAATCCTTGATTCATTTTCTGCCAAGCTGCCAAGATAATTTTCCTAAGGTAAGAACTTATTACCTCCATCCACTGCTCAAAAACATTCACTGCTTACTTACTGTCATTAAGAACAAATTCTGACTCCTCAACATGGCAATCTATTTGGCATTAAAATCTCTCATCCTGATACACACTTCTGAATATTTCATTTGTGTCTCTGTATTCCCAGTGACTAGCAGAGTACATGGCCCACAGTAAGTGCTTAACAAAGGTTTGTTATTTATTGATGATGGCAGTGCTCTCTCTCCCTCTACTTGTCTTCCTGAGATACTACCTATCCTTCCCTGTTTCTCCTTGTAAATACCCTACTTTATACTTCTTTAGTGTATTAATATATGATATCGTAAATTATACTTATTTGTGTTTGAGTCTAATACTGCTACTAAACTATGAGCTTCATGAGGCCAAGTATTATGTCCTATATAAACTAGCTGTTACCCAGTGTTGGATCCAGGGTGCTATATAAAAAGTGAATAAATATTTGTTAAATTATTATAAATAGTTAATGTCTGACCTTTTGAAAACTTTCACTTCCCCACCATAATAATAATAATAGCTAACATTTATATGGTGCACTCTGCAATTATTGTCTCCTTTGATCCTGACAACAACCTTGGGAGGTAGGTGTTATTATTATCTCCATTTTATAGCTGGAGAAACTGAGGTAAATAGAGATTAAGCGACTTTTCCAAAGTCACATGACTAGTAATTATCTGAGACTGGACTGGAACTCAGTTCTCCAGGCATGACACTCCATCCATTATGCCCTTAGCGAGCCTTATTATGAATAGTACAAATAGCCAATTTAGAGGCCCAAACTTGGTTGGATAAGTTCCTGCTACAAACTACCAACAGATATGGAAACAGTAAGCATGATAGCTTCAGATCCAATATTTGTCGGCCCTATACTAGCATACTATTGAGCAACAATGTATCCAAATGAAGGGAAATTGCTTCTCAACTGTAAAATATTTTTTTTAAGGCTCCCCAAGACTTTACTTCCCACAAATATGCATTAAAAAGCACACCTGCATCTATCACTGGGATTTTGTTCACTCTCCAGGTGCTGGATCCCAAAAGTGTTTTCTTTTAAATCCTTCATCTTTCCCTCTGATTTTAGAAAGGTCTCTCATTAACAAAACGGTAACAGTTTGTGTGTATTTAGTACTTACGTGGCCTTCTGCAAGTAGCATATTATAACCAATACACTGCAAGGCAGGAGATCTGGGAGTCAGGAGCCCCAGGTGTGCCAGAAGCTAACTGTATGACCTTGGGTAAGTGCCTTTCCCTCTCTCAGCTGGGACTGACTTCCTCTGAAACATCAATTAACTGATAAAGTGTCAGCTATTGTACTGAGCACTAGTGATAGAAAGAAAAAGCAAAAATGTAAATTTACACTCTCAAGTAGCTTAAATTCTAATGAAGGAGACAACATGTATGAGTCAGAATGCAAGTGACTGGAAAGGAGGTAGCTATGGGGGTGGGTAAGAAGGTGAGGAGGCTTAGTGGAGAAGGTAACCCATGAGGAAGGCACAATTAGACGAGATGAGTGCCAAGTGCTCTCGCAGCTCAACCTAGGAATCTATATACCTCTAAAGTTTACAAAGTATTCTGTGCATGATTTCATTTGATCCCCACAAGATAACATTATTATTTTTATTTTACAGATGAGTACAACAAGGCTAAGTTAAATACCTTTCCTCAGACTGCTAAGTTGGTCAATGGAATTGCTAGGAACTGAATTCAAATAGTTTGACTCCAGAAACACTGACATGGAAGGGAAAGAAAGGGATAAGCATTCATTTAGCACCTCCTATGTGCCAGCAACTGTGCTAAGTATTTTTTTTTTACAAATATTATAGAATATTTACTGATTGGTCAATTTGATCCTTACAATAACCTTGAGAGTTGGATGCTGTTATGATCCTCATTCTACAGATGAGGGATCTGAGGCAAACTGAGGCTATTAAGTGCCCAGGGTCACACACCTAGTAAGGGTCTGAGACAGAATTTGAACTCAGGTCTTCCCGACTTCCAGCCCAGCACTCTATCCATTGTGCCACCAGCTGCCTCTGCTATTTCTACACACACTGGATTGGAATAACCATGTGATCACCACACAGAAGATGAAAATGGAATGAGAGATTTTACAAACAGCATCAATTGACATTGCAGACACACATTTCCCATACCATCCAATGGAGGGCAATGGTGTACACATGAAGCAAGGACCATAAGAAAGCCTTGCCTTACATAATAGATATATTTCTGAAAAGGTGTGTTTATTTAAATTTAATTCTACTTAAAATGGATCTGGCAACTTTTCTATTTAAAGGAATCTTCTCAGTGAATCTTTTACTATCTGGGCACTTTTCCCTAAATAGGTCAAAATGAATCAATACCAATAATTGTTCTTAATTTACCTGCTTTCTTGCTCTGGCAGGGTAATGCAGTGGTAAGAACAGTGTATTTAGACTCCCATCAAATCTGGGTTCTGTCACTTATTAATTTTGTGAAAAGACTTTGGAAGCTTTTGGGAGCTATGGAAATGTGAGTTATTATTACAAAAGACCACTATGCTTTGAGAATGGAGACTCCCCTCCTTCCCAAAGCCCCTCGAATATTAAAACCTTCAGACTATAGCAAATGCTTCAAAGGCTGGCAGTATAGCATTAGGGCTCCTCTTTCTTGGAGTGGGCTGGCCCCCTGAACCAAGAGTTAACAAGGGAAGGGGTATGGCTGATTCTTTCATAAACAGATCTTTCCAAGAAGGATAGGTCAAAGTATCAAGTTGGCACTATAGCTTCTGGATCCTACTCCATTATTCTTTACACCAGTGTCTTACATCCTCTTGAAGTACATGGAACTAGCTTGACCTGAGAAGCTCTGTCTCTGGAGCCATTCCTTCAAGTACCTTGCCCAGCCTGATTGCCCAGTGGATGAGGTCTCCCCAGCTGCTTCACAGACCCTGGCCTTCATCTATTCTTCCTCTAGTAAGATGCTTCTCATTCCTCTCTTCATTTTCCACTGCTCTATCTTCAAGTTTTGTCTACAAGCTCGGAGTTGCTCAGTGTGACCCTGTCCTCCTCGCCCCGAGTTCCAACAGGACATTCAGGTGCTGCTACATGCAGAACATTCAACACACCTGCATTGATTGAGTCAACAATCACTTATGAAATGCTTATTACATGAGCAGGCACTATGGAGAAAGAAAAACAAAAATAGTTTTTGCCCTGAAGAACCTCAAATTTTAATGGGAAAAATAACATGTTAACAACTTATGTACATACGAGATACATATAGAGTAAACTGGAGGTAATTCAGAGGGAAAGCAATAGTAGTAGGAAGGAGCAAGAAAGGTAGGATTTAAGCTCAGTCTTGAAGGAAGCCAGACAAGCCTGGAGGCAGAGGCGAGAGGGAAAGCATTCCAGGCACAAAGGACAGCCAAGGAAAAGACACTGAGCCGGGAATGTAAAAGAAAAAACACTAGACTTGGAATCAAAATCTGTGGTCTATTCCAAGCTATTCCTAGATGTGACCTAGGCCTCATTTTTCTCCCCCCAAAATGAAGATAATCTAAGTGGCCATGTCACAAGAAATCGCGTATGTAAAATATTTTTTAGATCTTAAACTACTAAATAAAGGTAAGCTAAAGTAATCTGATTAAGCCACTCTACACTGTCAGAATGTTGTCTTTCTCTCCCACTTCCAACAATAAGACATATGTTTAGAAACTTGAGAATAAGCCATGATTTCCTAGGTATGTGACCACTCTACTTTTTTATCCTATGTGTCACTTGGTCAGGTTTTGCAATGAATCTGCTATGGAGATCAAAGGACTAGAGGACTTCCTCCATTTTTTATTATCCAAAGGATTCTAGTGTAGCAAGCACTTAGACAGCTGGTCTATTGTATTATGAGTCCCTCTGATCTGCCTTTCTGGCTGCACATGCCTTCAGTCAAAGCCATTACTAGGGAAGAATGACCAGGGAACTGTCCTAGGAGGCTGAAAGCACTGACAGTGAAGTAGAAACCAACAAATTTAACAGCTAGTCAGCAAGGACAACTAGTTAAATAGGAAGGTGCCAGATGACACTCTTTCCCCTAGTAATTGTGCTCCATGTGAGCTGTCCCCAGCCCAAGGCATGGCAGCCTTGCTGCATCCTGGGATATCTACCTTTATAGCTCTCAACTAGATTTATGTGGAAAAAGTTGGTTTTAGGGGTCATTTCAGACCTTCTGCCCCACTGCAGTTTAGAAAACTAGCTCCACTTAGAGTTATATCCTCAGTGATGTCTTTCACATTATTTCTTAAAACCAAATCCTCACTAGTAGCATATGTGTTAGCCTATACATGCTCATTGGGTATCTTTTTACTATACCTTCCTTTACTTCTAACATCACTGGGAGTCAAATCAGATCAACATAAAGGAGTCCTCTGATTCTAAATCCCATGATGATGGTATCACTAGAAGAGTTTTCATGTTAAAGAGACAGCCTTTTGTAACAACAAGCATTTGAGGATCATTGGAGGCACATTTGGGAAATGGGCACCATCCCTATATTGTGCTCCTGATTGACTATATGCCTGGCTCGTTATCAGTCTTCAGTGCTTATCCATGCTACATCCAGTGATAAACCTGTTAGTTGGGCTGTCTGTCCAGCTTCAGGTCAGAATCTGGACGATTTTCATTTTTCATCCATTTTTTCTTACCAGTAAGGACTCTGAGAAATTTCTTTTGATATACTAAGGGTTCAGTGAAAAGGCTGGTTATTCACCAAGAAGTGAATCACACCTTAAGATGTGATCATCTACTGAAAATAGGAGATTGAGAAAAGGAACTATGATTTCAATTTTAACAAATCATTTAGTGTAAAAATAAACACAACTAGAAATCATCTCTAATAAACTAATATTAGTCTCCCCAGAGGGTTAATTATGTCGCTCTCTATTTAAGAAGAATGTAAATTACCAGTTTTAACAGATGTTCTTTTAAAAGAATTAGTTATTTGGGGAATGCTAGTCCTTTGTCAGAGCTCACCCCAGTGGAATATAAACATTAAAATCATCCAACTGTCTATGGCCCCTCCTTTCCCCACAACTGTTATCCATATCAACAATACACACTTTGGTTATCAGCTGCTTTAACAATAACAAGTATGTGTGCCAGCTAGAACCAGTGGCCTAGTTTTTATCCAACCTATTCAAAGTACTTCCAAAATTCCGATTCTACTAATGAAGAGACATACAAATAATAGTCTTATACCATTATGAATGTCAAATAGAGATTTTAGCCCATGACTTTTTAAAGCTCATTATTCCTCCTATGAAGTAGCTAGATTGCTCAGTGGATAGAGCTCTGGGCCTGGAGTTAGGAAGACCTAAGTACAAATCTGATCTCAGACCCATAATAGCTGTGTGAACCTGGACAAGTCACTTAACCTCTGTTTGCCTTAATCCACTGAAGAAGGAAATGGCAAATCACTCCAGTATCTCTGTCAAGAAAACCTCATGGACAGCATGGTCCATGGGTGACAAGGAGCTGGACATGACTGAACAACAAAATTCGTCTTATATATCTACTTTTTACCGCTAAAAGAGGGAAGATTCCAAGATGCAGACTACAGGCTTTAAAAAAAAATTAAATAAAAGTTTTCTAACACTTCTATCCAATAATGGGATGGACTACGTAACTCTTTAGGAAAAAGCTGGATAACAATATTACACAGATGCATCTTCAACTAGATGCCCTATGAAAACCCTTCTAATTCTGGCCTTCTAAGATGCAATATGTGCCAAGAGTCAAACTGAAGGCTCTTGAAGGAATAATTATAATTACTGTAGACAGGTGAAGTATTCTCTAAACAAGAAACTTCTGATACCTTGTTATTACACAGAATTCTTAAACAGGCCAATTGACTGTTTTTTAAAGGCTAAACTAATGGAACAAAAACTACAGAAAGTCCTACCAAGATGGAATGTTATTGTGTATGGGCTCAGCAAGAGACACTCAGTACATCATCAAAGGATTATTCCCCTTCATTTAAGAGGGAGCTTATCAGCAAAGTGTTGACAATCAAGTCATGATTTTTTTTTCCTTTTTACTACAATAACTTAGTCCAGTCCATTTAGGGAAAAGAGGCTTATCATGTGCATCATTGAAGGAAGTAGCCATACCAGTGAAATCAAAGAATTTTGAAATATTATACTATTTAAAGTAACAGAAATAAATACAGATCTACTTAAAATATCCCCACAGTTCTAATCCTCAAGCACATTTCAAAATAGAATGGATATTTGAAAACTTCTAATGGAGGGCTGAAAATTAAATTATGCTTTGCAAACTGAAAGAGTAGAAAGACTATCATATCATATCCCAGAGCTTCCTCTAAGGTTAATGTGTGTATATAAGATATACGGAAAGAAAGTATCAATACTGGTATTATATAAGGAAGAGGAAGGCCACTAGCTGTATGGCCTTAAGTAAGTCACTTTGGTAAAAGGTGTAGTACTTGGAACTATGCCCAAAGGGCTATAATACCATGTATACTCTTTGACTTAGCAGTACCACTGCTAGGTCTGTATCCCAAAGGAGAGAAAAAAACCAAAAAGGAAAAGAATCTACATGTACAAAAATGTTGATACCAGCTCATTTCTGGGGGCAAAGAATTAGAAATTAAAGGGATGCCCATCAACTGGGGAATGTCTGAACAAGTTGTGGCATATGATTATGATGGAATACTATTGTACTATAAGAAATGATGAGCAGGATGCTCTCAGAAAAACCTGGAAAGTTTTTGGGCTGATGCATGGGCTGATGCAAAGTGAAATGTACTGTGTACAAAGTAAAAGCAACACTGTAAGATGATCAGCTGTGAATGAGTTAGCTATTCTCAGCAATACAACTATCCAAGACAACTCTGAAGGACTTATAATGAAAAATGCTATACATCTCCAGAGAAAGAACTGATGGTCTCTGAATACAGATTGAAGCATACTTTTTTTTAAACTGTATTTTTATTGAGTTTTTTGTCTGTTTTCTTTCACAACATGACTAGTATGGATATGTTTTGCATGACTACACATGTATAACCTGTATTGAACTGCTTGCCTTTTCAGTGAGGAGCCATGGGATGCAAGGGAGAGAATTTGGAACTCAAAGTTTTATAAATGAATGTTAAATTTTTTTTTACACATAAATGGGGAAAATAAATAAATTTTTTTGATTTTTTGAAAAAGGTGTAGTACTTTGTAAAATTAAGGGTTTGGAATAAAAACTCTATAACACTACTTCTTCCTCTGACATTCTAGGACTCGGCTCAGAAGAGAAAAGGTCATTTTTTGAGGATGCATTACAGAAATTCAATTGACAGTTTGAAAAAGTTTTGATTTTGGAAAATCCAACCACAAGGAAACACTTTACTTTCTACCACACTTGACTTGTATTCTCCCTCATTATTGCTGTCATACTTATATCACAGACAGGGAAACTGAGGTTCAGGGAGATAAATGACTGTTGCCTAAGGCCTAAAAGAATATACTTTAGATATTGATCTGTAAGAGAAACAAGAATACAATCTCATCTCTTGTGGAAAAATAAGCTAATAACTCTTGAACTCCCTTCCCATTTCTAAAAATGTCCTCTCAGTGTGATTTACAAGATCCGAATTGGTGACCCAGTTCTTCGTGATAGAGGCAGCTCAGTGAAAGCCATTCACATGAACAGCCTAAATGGCAAAGACACATGAGAGGGGACCACCTGGAAAGTGAATTGTAGACTACTGCACTACCATCAGCCATCACTGGAAGCCAGATTTGCTCCAGGCTGGTTACCAGGAGAAGATAGGTACAAACTGGGTTAGAGTCACCATCAATACTAATCATAACAGAATTTTGGTCTAGAAGAAGCCTTGAAGATAACTTAATTCAAACCCTTTATTTCCAAGATAGTCACATCTGACTCTTTGTGACCCCATTTGGGGTTTTCTTGGCAAAGGTACTGGAGTGATTTGCCATTTCCTTCTTCAGCTCATTTTACAGATGAGGAAACTGAGGCAAATAGGGTTAAGTAACTTGCCCCAGGGTCACAAAGCTAGTAAGTGTCTGAGGCCAGATCTGAACTCAGGTCTTTCTTACTCCAGGCCCAGAGCTCTATCCACTACAGCACCTAATTGCCCCAATAAGGAAACCGTGGCCAAAAAACGTTAAGTGACTTGCCTAAGATCTCATATGTGGTTAAGTAGTAAAAGAGCCAGGACTAATGTCCAATCTTTCCATGATCCAGCAGATCCAGTAGTTAAAAGGTTGTGCTTCCCCATCAGCAGAGGGACAAAGGACTAGGAAAGGCAGTCAAAGAGGCAAGAGCAGAGGTAGGATCTGCACATAGGACAAGCCCACAGAACGCTAATCATGCCAATTCTCCATTTCTGCATCTTTGACTCCAATTCTCTGATGTCATTTCCTACTTCTGAAGAAGAAAGCTTTCCTTTGTCTCCCCCCCCCATCTGACCAGATGAGTCTTCCTGGGATAACTTGGTTTATGCTGGGATATCTTCCTGACTTGCACCCTCACACTACCTCAGGAGAACTAGGATTTGACTCCACCTACCCCACTGGAAATTCCCGCAGAGACAATGACTGGGTCTGCTTGAAGGAGTCTAAGGAAATTAAGCCAGAAAGGTCTTAGATGCTGAAGAAGGACCTCCTGCACTTGACCCCTGGCCAGTTGCTAGGGCCTGACCTGACTTCCAGGGAAAAGAGATCAGCTCTGCCCTAGCTTCTGAAAAGGGGATTTTTTACATTTCTTCCTTGTTTTAGAAGGAAAGGTAGGATTTAGAACAGATTTGTGGTTTTATTGGTATGGAGAACTCCCAGTGGGGAAATTACCTATACCAATGCATCTTGGCACATGATCTGATGCTTACAGTCTTAGAGAATGTCTGGCACAGAGATGTTAATTGACTTGGCCAGGGTCACACAGCCAACAAGTGTAGGAAGCACTTGAACTCAGGTCTTGCTAACACTAAGGCATGCCCTCTATCGACTATTCCAGGCAGTAGGTAATATAGATATTAGTATTCTCACTTTGTAGATTAGGAAACTGAGGCACAGAGTGCTTAAGTTACTTTCCCAAGATTACACAGCTATTAAGTGGCTGAATTGGATTTAAATCCAGTTATTCTGAATCCACATGCAAAGTATGTACACAATAGGATTTCTCTTCTTTTTCATGCTATATATTTAGAACAGTTAAGAGAGATGGCGGTCAGAATTGACATAGATCACACACATAACAGGTAGGCAATGGCTGAGTTTTCCAGTTCTTCTGTGCACAGTCTTCTTGAATTTCCAAAAGCCTACAAAGACGATAGACTAACACGTGGCTCCCTTCAAATGTGTGGGGAGACCCTTAATCGAGCTCATTAGTTCACATTAGTAGATAGGGGACACAGTTGGGGAATCAATTTTCAGAGGACAGAGTATGCTGACACATCTGTTCTTTACCAGACATCCTAGCTCCCCCCCCCCCCCCACCAAAGAAAAAAGCCAACTCCTGATTTTGGTGGTTCAGTGAAGCCAGTCACCTGTCTACATCACCAGCAAAAGATGAAAAATGGAAGGAAAAAAGAGATAAATAATTTATCCAGCATAAATATTACAGAAAATTGCAGAACACAGTTTGGTGTCACAATGTTGTTGTTACAAAATCATCCTGTTATAGCTTCTGGCAAAATAATGTTGTCCTTAACATCACTAAGACAAAACCTGAGATTTGCCAAGCATGCCATGGATGTCTGCTTGCTGTCCAGGACACTTAGCAGGATGCCCAACTGCTAGTCACTCTGGCAGAAAAGTCTATGGGGATCTGCTATCAGGAGCAAGTAACTAGGAGCAAGGAAAAAGATTAGGAAAATAAGTCACTGCAGACAGCAGGGTCGCTCCCACAGAAAGAACAGCAGAATCTCCGAGCTGGAAGGGACCTCACAGGACCTAAAGTCCAACGTATCCCTAACAAGAAGTCATTCATTGGAAGACTTCCAGGGAAGAGGAATCTCATATATATCCCAAGAAAGTTCATTCCACTTCTACTTAGTTCTAATTGTTAAGAAGTTGCTCTTTAGATTGAAATGAACCCTATTTCCTCTACTCCCAGCGTATGCCCGCTATGAGTAAGGCACTGTGCAGGGCAGAAAGGATACAAAGACAAAAGAAAAGTCCCACACAGTGTTGTTAATTCAACTCTCTAGGATCAAGCATAACAAAGCCAGTCGCCTCCCCTAAAAGGACAACCCTCCACACACTTAAGGATGGTAGTCATCCTTCCTTCTGCTCCCTACCAACTTTTCTCTTTTCCAGAGTATTCATTCATCCCTAGCTCTTTCCCTTAATTTTCATAAAGCACGACCTCTTGTTCTCCCCATATGAGCTGGGAGTCAGGCAACCCTGATGAAGGTTATATGGCCTTGGGTAAATTCTGTCCACTCTGAGTCTTCTTTTTAATTTTCTTCTCTGTAAATGTAGGAGATTGGAATAGATGACCTCCAAGGTCCCTTCCAGCTCTGTAATCTATGTATCTGTAATTATAAGCCCAATTCAATAGGCAACTGAAGAAAAAATGAATAAATAGAAAAGGATTTATTAAGCACTTACTAAGTGCTAAGTATTGTACTAAATATGGATACAAAAAAAAAAGTCCTGCCCTCCTAGTAGCTTGTAATCTAAGGGGAGTGGTGGTCAGGAAGGGGCACTTCGATCAACAAAGTTCCAGGGATAGAAGGGCCACAGGGGCCCTAGATTAACAATTCTCATTCAGGATCACTCAAGAGTTCATGCGATCATGATTTCAGAACCTGGGGGTGGGGAAAGGGAATGAAAGGGTATTCAAAGGGTAGCAAGGTACTTCATCAGTCAGTCAGCCCTTCAATAAATCTTTATGAAGTATCTTTTTTGTACCAGGGATTGTGCCAAGCATCCGTGACACAAGGAAAGGTAAAACACAGTCCCTGCTCTCAAGGAGTCCACAAACTAATGGGAGAGACAAAATGCAAACTATGTACAAACAAAGGTGTGTGTGTGTGTGTGTGTGTGTGTGTGTGTGTGTGTGTGTGTGTGTGTGTGACGTAAATTAGGGCTGGGACGTTTCTGAAATAATGGTCAGAGAGGAGCAATCACCAATCAGATGACATATTACGTTTCAATGAATTAGGCTCCATTTCAATTGAAATCTTCAAACAGATCCTGCCTGATCATGCTGGAAATTTTATAGATGGGAAATGTTTGGACTAGATGCCTGTAGTGGTCCGTTCCAACTCAGAATCTAAGATTATGCATTACTAATAACAACCACTCCTATTTTTATAGAACTTCATAGATTTATAAAATATGATTTTTAGAAGATGTTTAAAACAGTACTCATTCCTTTTAAAAAAAAAACAAGTTTTTTTCCCAAATGTTACTCTTCTGGTTAAGGACAGGACCATTCAAAATGAGAACGAAGGCCCCTTGGCCTCTCTCTTTTCCTTGCTCCACCTACACAATTAATAACCAAATCTTGTCATTTATTCTTCCACAACATCTTTTCCATTCATCCCCTTCTCTCCTCTCACACAGCCACCACCTTAGTTCACCCACATCACTTCTTGCCCAGACTACTGCAGGAACCTCCTAATCCATCACTATGACTAGGGTCTCTCCCTGCTCTGATCCAGCTGCCAAAGAGCCACAAAGTAATGTTCCAAAAGCACAGGTCTGACCATTTCACTCCCACACACACATTCAATGCAATCAAATTGCTCAATATTCCCTTTAGGATGCAATAGACTCCTCTGGTGGGTTTTTAGAGCCCTTCATCATCTGCCCTCACCTTATGTTTCCAGGCTCAATAAATACTACCGCCTTCCCTAGCCTCTGCTCCAGTCACACTGGCCTGCTTTCACACACCACACTCCTGCCTTTCTCTGGATGTTCCTGCCTGTTCTTCATTCTCTAAATGTTCTGCCTTCTCCCCTCCACCTCTTGGAATCTCTTGTTTCCATCAAAATTAGGCTAAAAATTGACTTCTCCATAAATTCATTCCTGATCCTCTCTCTAGCTAGTGGTTTCCCCACCAAAATGGCACTTATTTACTGTGAACAGATTTGGTACATGCTTTGATATGTTCAAATTGTTTCCCCCATTAGAATGTAAGCTTTTTTCGGGGGCTTTTTTTTGTCTTTATATTCCTAGAGCCCAAGCACAAAACCAGGAAATACAAGCATAGCAAGTGCTTTTTCACAGAGGAAGAAAATGAGCCACAATGAAGACCTTTTCTCTCTACAAACCACCAATATGAACCTAACTCCTCCCCTCCCCAAGCAGCTGATTTTACCTCCTAATTTGTTAGAAAATAGAGCCCACCCACTGTGAGCTTCCTCATTTCCCTTCCATCACTCCTCGGGACCTATCCATGTCTCCGTACAATCTCAGAGGAAGTGGCCCCTCTCCTTATCAAGGCTGGGTTTGGACTGTTCCCTTTGTGCCAAGTCTTCCACGAGCTTGACTCTTAGATAATTTCCTCTCTTTTATTTTCAATCTCTCCTTATTCACTGGCTTCTTCCTTACTCTTGGGGATCTCATCAGTGGCTTTAGTTTCACTTATCATCTCTGCCTGGTGACTTTCAAATCAATATGTCTAGCTTGAATCCCCAGTTTCAGATGATGGACTACTTGTGAGATATCTCTACCTGGATGTCCTGTTGGCATCTCAGACTCCACCTGTCCAAACTAGAGACTCATTGTCTTTCTACCTAAAATCTATCCTTCCTTCATCCTTCCCAGGTTCTGCTAAGTGTACAACCACTTGCCCAGCCAATCAGGTTAACAACATTGGAGTCATTCTTGAGTCTTGGCTCTCCTTCAACTCCCAGTTTCAGTCACTTTCTAAGTCCTATAAATTCTGTGTCCACAACATCTCATATCCCTTCTCTTCTCTCTATTCACATAGTTATCAACCTAATTCAAGCCTTTATTACCTCCCAACTATTCTAATAGTCTCTTAGTTGTTCTCCCATGTTCAATAGAGCTTCTAAAATAGTCTTAAGGCACAGTTCTGAGCATGTTGCTCAAAAACCCCAAGTGGTTCTCTAGAACTTCAAGTAAAAAGTAAAAACTTGTCAGACTGGCATTTAGGGTACTCAGTTCCACCAGATCTGCTTCCAGAACCATCACTGAGGGAAGAAAGGATTGTAGACAGGTGCTCATCCTTTTTTATTATCACAAGGAACAACTACTGACTAACTGGCATCAACATGAGATAGGCATAGAAGCCCTGGAAATAGCAGCACCTCCAGATCTGTTGCACCCTAAGGGACCTTTCCATCTCTGTCCCTGAAACTTTCAATATGTGTTATCTACTTCATTGGAATGTAAGCTCCTTGAGACTAGGGCTTGTCTTGATTGATTTTCTTTTTGTATCCTCAGAGCTTAGCACAGTGCTCATAGTAAGCACTAACAATATTTCATTAATTCATCCTGTAATCTGGATCCCATGTATCTTTTTTCAGCTTGAATGATGCACATTAGGCCCTGGACTATGCAAAGCTGAGATTCCATCTCCCAACTCTCACTCTCACGCATTTGCATAAGATTCCCACCCTGGCTAATACACTTTCCCTCTGCACCTTCAACTTTCAGAATTCATATTTTCTTCCAAGGCTTATCTCAGGTACTATCTCCTCCATGAGGTCAGCCTCCATTCACCCAGTTGTGAGCGAATGTCTCTCTCTCCTTCTTCAATTATCATGCATATACTTCTCTCTACATAGGGTATGGCTCAAGATAATGAATGCTGCTTGAGGGAAACTTTGTCTTTGTGATAGGCCAAAAGCCTAGCACACTACTTTGCATAAAGTAGGAACTTAAATGATTTCTGAATTTGTTTAATTGAATTGGGAACCATTATATCTGAACTAGGATTGGAACCCAAGCATCTTCTGACTCTTGTGCCTTTTCCATAGTACCAATATGCATTTTGTGAATGTGCCATTCATAACTGGATTGTATTTCATTAAACACTTAGCTTACTCAAATTTTAGTCCCCTCTGTCTAGCAGCTGCTGTGATAGGTTCCTAGGTAACCAAAAGGCTTAATAAACCTGCATAATTCTAATTAAACATTGTAAATAGTTTATCTGTTTAAGTGTCCTGATGAGTCTTTCATTTATCTGAAGGGAGGCAATCCATGCTGACATTCAGAATGAGACTGGCAACAGAACAGTACTTCAAAGAAGGGTTGTATATAGAGTGGCTTTCTTCTCACGGATATGGGAAGGAAGATGCTGGGCCAAGGATTCCTTATAGGATCACAGATTTAGAGCTGGAAGGGGCCTGAAAGGTCAATAGTCCATCTTCTTGATCTTACAGATGAGGGAGTTATACGATCTGTCCAAGGTGAGTGGCAGAGCTGATCCAGGTTCTCTGATTCCAAATCCAGCACATTTCTACTTCGCCATGTTGTCTCCTAACCGAAGCAGGACCAGGGCATACTGTTCTTTTCATTTATGGGCAATAATGAAAGACAAGGTACTGGGCTGAGTGCAAAGCATACAGTGAAGAACACTTTCTAAAAAATAGGTACCCCTGGAGACAAACTAATCCTCCACTAACTAATGTCAATTCACCATATATATTAACCTAACACATTGGGAAATGATGTTTGAAAAGGGAAATCATATAATTGTAAAACATTTATACATTCAAATTTTCCCAAGCAAATACATAATCCCCTATAAAACTGTAAATTCCACATAGGCAAGATCTGAGAACCAAGGAGGTTTAACATTGATGGGTTCAAGAATATCTCAGAAGAGGGCAAGCAGAATGGGTTAAGGGATTTGAGATCACCCCCCTCTAAGAATGGTAGAAGGAACTAGGGATGCTTGGCCTGGACAAGCCAAGATTCTCAAAGATCACATGACTAGAAAGTGGCTGAGATGGAATGTTTTCTTTATCACCGTAATTCCCCCAGTGCTGTCACAGGCTTGAGCACATAGAAGACGCTCATGGGAACACAGAATGTAGAGCTAAAAGTGACCTGGGAGGGTCCTTCATTTTACAGATAAGGAAATGAGCCCCCGAAGATTGAGAGTTACTTAAAATCACATAGCTAGTAAGGAGGATTTGACCCATGTTGCTGATTCAAAAGCCAGTGGCATTTCCCTTACACCCTTCTAACACTTAATATGTAATCACTGAATTTAATTGAACAATAGGAGAAAAAAAGACCAATAAATTAGTAGTTTTGGTGCCCAGTAGAAGAGGTAAAATATATGGCTGAAATCACATTGAAGGGAGCTGGAAGATCTGGATATGCTAGAGAATTGCCAGGTTTTTGTTTTGCCATCCATCTATAAAATGAAGAATTAGACTCAAGTAATTGCCAAGGTCCCTTCCAGCTCTAACATTAAATGAGTCCGAAAAAATATGAGATCTCCATTAAGACTTAATGCATTAGCTCTCAAACTATATGCAAATATTACTGTTTTCTACTTTGATAATTCATAAATTGTAATGTAAAACCAAACTTTGGATTAAGTACGCACGATTATTAGGCTACAAGTCAATTGCAGACAACATGCAGATATAAATGCAGCTAATAAGTCTTACTGTAATGATTAATCAATTTATGAATACATTATTTAAACTAATAGTTCAGGTAAGGTATCTTAAACAAGTTACAGAGCACATCGACCAACTCAAATACCAGCTACTAGATCAATAACAAACTGTAAGTAAACTCTAGGGAAAAGGTACACTTGGGGGAAAAAAATCTGAAAATAAAAGGCCCATATAGAAAATCTGCCACAATTTTAATTGTTTTTAAAAGGAGAATGAAGTAGTATTTACTGAAATAAGGTGATACCCCCAAACTTTAAACAATTAGTCCACTATGTGTTGCTTGAGACACTTGTTCATTGCTATATTGCATTCATTCATTCATTCACTCATTCATTCATTCATTCATTCGTCCAATATTTTTTAAGTGGCTGTGTTCAGAACTTCAAGTTGGGTACTGGGAAATACAAGTTTAAAATAGACTAGGCCCCTGACCTCATGGAGCAAGCATCCAGTAAGTAACAGTACATCCTATGAAATAATAATTTAGCCATTGAAATGTACAACCCCCTCCCACCAAATATACATATTGATCAAGAGTTTTTCAATTCAATTACTAAACAAAATCCAAAAGTATTTTAATAAGATAGTTTATGGAAGAGAATCATCTGGCTCTCTGAATGTCAAACATATCTTTATCAACATTAGTATGGGCTTAAAATTTACACAATCTCACTGAGATTCTCTTTTCTACAGACACCCTCCCCCTCTACTTGCACTGCTGTCATAGCAAGTGAGGCAGTAAATCAAATTCCCCCCTATTGCTAACCTCAAAAGGGTCTGTTACAAGGGACATACTCCAGGCTTTGATTGTGAGCTGTAGCTCTGTCTCAATTTTTTTTTTATATTAGGGCTAATTAATGTGAGTTTATTAAATAAAAAGATTGGGCACTAGTTTCTGAAGGTGTGATATTTTATCACAATTTCAAGTGAGACTGCATTTTTTAAAATTAATTAGAATCTGGCGAGAATGGCCACACATTATTGAGTAAGTAACAGCAGTTAAGTGAAACAGATGAAATATTGGTAAGCAATGCAGACCACAGTATAAGTATGTGAAGGAGGTCAGAGGTTAATCCCTATTGATTTTCAAGTCCGTGCAGAGCACCACTGGGAAAGACAGGTTCTGTTGGCAATCAGCGAGCACAAATACATTATAAATCTTACTGTCCACCTTCACTGATCAGTGTCACTTACTTCCTTCACTAAAGACCATTAGGAAACTCCAGCAAATTCACAAATATACAAACAGAAAATAGAGCATTCTGTGCGGGAATGATTTGACATAGAAAACTTTCCAGAAATCTTCGAGGCCCTCCATCCAGTCAGCTAGACTCTGTTCATAATTACAACACACCTATTTTGCTATATTTGGCACAAAACTCATTTTAAGGGTGTATATGAAATACACATGGCTCTCATTAGAAAAACACAACTATATATTGGAGAGAATGGTTGATTTTTATATGTGTATAAGTGGAACCTCCCAACAATCTCAATAAATGGAAAAGACAGCCCTTTCTTGAGAGACACTAGAAGAATCAGAATCAAGAAAAAGAGATAAATGGGTTTCTTTAGCAATTGTTACTGTTTTTATTGGTAGTGGCAGTGGTCATTTAAAGCTATGATTCCATTTATGTAGGGGACTCCTGGTGTGGAAACTCCCTCCAACAATATACTATTCTTCTATTATAGTCTGAGATAGTTTTGTAGGGTGTGAAAGATTAAGTGACTTGCTCAGGATCACAGAGACAGTGTTTATTGGATATAGGACCTAAACTCAGTTCTTCCCAATTCCAACCCAGCTCTCTAATTACTATGTCAGGCATAGTTTTGCTTAAGTAAAGAATTTAATTGTTAAACTAAGGCATGGTGACTAAAATCATACCACTGGCTATAAATCTGTCCTGGGGATGGAAATTTAGAGAATTCTGGTAATACTTACACCCCTTTAAGGAAGAAACTATCCTGTTCTTTTGTTACCACTTCCTATTCTCTCAACCTTCCACTCCAAGTCCCAATCCAGCACTGCTTACTCCTTCCATTGTGTCCTCTAGAATCCCAATTATATTGTTAATAAATATACTTTTGACTTTGACCGCTCCCTCTTGTGTTCATTCCATCTTTTGGCATTCATGTAGATCTAGATCTCTCCAGAACAAGGGTCCTTAACTTTTTTTGCGTGTCCTGAATCCCTTCTCAGAATATTACACACACACAAACACACACACATACACACACACACACACACACGAAAATACACATATATACATAAAGCTAAATATAAAACCAACTTTATATATGTGTGTATATGTAAATATAAAAATATTTTTTAAATAAGTTCATGGACCCCAATTTAAGAACTTCTGCTTCAAAAGATATTATTTGCCTGGCCATCCTTTTTTAGCATTGGTTGTACTTTCGTTCACACCCGCTGACACACACTGGTCTTCTCACAACGAGGGTGAGTCAGCATACACCAGGCTGCTCATTGCTACTTCTAATCCTCCCTCTGTGATCATCCCTCAACAACCTCTCATCCTTTAAGGTTCACTCCATAGAGCTACATAACTTAATCCAGATCCTGGTGGACATTATCCATCAACATCCACATTATTCTCCCTACTTTCCCAAGGAAATGTCAAAATCATCCTGTTCACTCCAACCCTTGCCCTTATACTAGGGCACTTCATCATATGTGTTGACATTCCCTCAAATACCCTGGCATCCCAGTCTCTCCATCTTCTCTAACTCCCAGTACCTCCTCCACTCCATCTCAGTCACATACAGTAATGGGCACATTCTTGGTTTTGCCATCATCTACAAATGTAATACTTTTATAATCAAGAATTTTTAAATGTTGTGACCATCAACTCCTTTTGTTTCATCACTCTTTAAGTTTCGCTTTTCCTAAACCTATGCTTTATGCTCACTATAACCTCTAGCCTTCCCCCATCCTAGTCAATACTCTCCCAGACTATCACACATGCTCTGCCTTCACTTTCCTCCCCACTGAATCTTGACTATAGATAAAGATCTAGATCTAGATATATATACATATATTGTATATACAGATCTATATATGTAGATTTACATATACATATAATTATATATAGATCTATATATGTGTATATGTGTGTGTATATATGTGCGTATATACATATAACCAGTTCAATGTTTACATTGTCCTCTACTCTCAAATCCCTATTGTCCTATGTCATTTATGTCTTAACAAACCCCAACACAGGATAATTCCCATTATCCCTTTCCTCTGCTCTTAGTCACATGCTGCAGATTGGTGTCAGAGGAAAATATGTTGTCTATTCTAAAATCATGTCATCGAATCTCAACTTGGACATCATTACTTCAAGGCAATCCTTTTTCTTCTCCAAATTTCACATTTCTCTAGTCATTCACACCTCTCCCATCTTCTCACCAGGATTGCCTCATGCCTTATCAAAAATATAGAGGCCATCCATCTGCCTAGAACTCTCTCATATTTGGTATGTTACATCTCAAAACCTCATGACTTCAGATCTTGTCCTTTCCTTTATTCCCATGCTCCCTTTACTTGTATCCTTTATTCCACTTAATCCTATATCATCAGTTTGCCCCCAAAATCATCTCCCCTCTTCTCTAATCTGCATCCTCTCCTTATTTATTGGTTTGCATCTTCCTACCTACAAACATGCTCAATTCTCCCACATCATAAAAAAAAAATGCTCATTTGATTCTATCATACCCTCAAGCTATCAGCCTACATCTTTGCTTCCTTTCACAGCCAAACTCCTAGAAAATGCTGTCTGTTTTTATTGTCTCTTCTCTCTTCAATCACTTCTTAACCCCTTGAAACTGGGTTCATCCTTCTGTCCTCATCATTCAACCTAAACTTCTCCATCAAAAGTTACCAGTAACTACTTAACAGCCAAATTCTATGGTCTTTTACTTCTACCCATCCTTCTTACTCTCTATGCAACATTTGACATAGCTGACCACACTCTTGTTCTTCTCCTACCTATCTAGCTGTTCCTTCTTGGATCTCACTGGATTATCATTCATATCCTGCCAACCAAATGTTTTTCAAGGTCTCCAAATGGGTATCTAGAAAGCATCTCAAACTCAACATATCAAAACAGAATCTACTCTCCTTCACACCATAGCCTCCCCTTTTCTAAACTTCCACATTACCTGTTTCCATCAAAAGCATCAACCATCCTCTCAGTTGCCAAGACTTCTGACCTCAGTGTCATCCTCAACTTCTTGCTCTCACCCCATATATCCAATCCATTGCCACTAACCTTCACAACATCTCTTATATAAGCTAATCACCTCGCAAATGGATTATTGCCATAGCATTCTAATTGGTCTTCCTATTCCAAGTCCCTCCCCATTACTAATAATCCTCCATTCACTTTCTGAAGTTGTTTTTCCTAAAGCGGAAGTGTGAACACACTATCTCCTTGCTCAATAAACCCCTGTGGCTCCCTGTCATCCCTATGATCAAATATAATGTATTCCATTTGGCACTTCAGACTCTTTAAAACCTAGCCCCTTCAAATCCTTTCAGTCTTCTTACATTTCATTCCCTTCTGCTCTATGAGCTAGCCACCCTGGCCCATTGGCTGTTCCTCAAAGACAATGCTCTTAATCCTATCTCGTGGCTGTCCTCTCTAAAATGTTCTCACTTCTGTCTAGTCATATCCCTGGCTTCCTTTAAGTCTCACTTGCTCTAGGTTGACTTTTGCTGTCTCCCCAGCTGCTAGGGATTTCACCCTCTGAAACTGACTACGTATCCTATATAGTTATTTACATTACTATTTACCTATTGTCTCTCCCACTGGAATGTCAGTTCCTTGTAAGAAGTCATTTTTTTGTTTTTGTTGTTCGTTCTTCATTTCTTTCCATCATTAGGTTTTGGCCAAGTGCCTATTCCACACTAAGTGCTTAATAAATGCATGTTGACTGACAGAACCTGAAAAGCCAGAAGAGGTGAATTTAAAAGGTTTTTTTTTTCTGTTCTAAGATACTAGGCCTAGATAACAACAATAAGAAAACATATGCAAATTATCAAGATCTCTAAGTAAAATATGATCTTGAACTAGAAAACCGTCCCAAATTATCATCCATGAGCTATTCTATCATTGGTATTTGCCATCCCTACTGAGATTGGGCCAGGACATAAACTGGCCAGGAAGTGTCTCATGAAGAAGCCTCAGATCATGCCTCCCTAGAGATATTCTGGCCCAAATGAGGGTCTAGGGAGAAGAATTCATTGGTCCTCAGTGTTTTAAAGGATCACAATGCCTCCGTGAAATGCCTCAAAAAAAAATCTCAATATGAGAAATAATTATAAATTGTTTAGCAAGTACAAGTTTTAAGTACTTGTGATGAGTGGATATGACCTCTCCTGTTCAGTGACAACAGAACCGAATACCACATAACTCACTTAATGGTTCTACCTGTTATCAAGAAGAATTAATATAGTTTCCAAGACAGCAAAGGGGCTGAGCAGTAAATGTGGGCTTTTTTTTTAAGTGGTGAGGCAATTGGGGTTAAGTGACTTGTCCAGAGTCACACAGCTAGTGGGTGTTATGTGTCTGAGACTGGATTTGAACTCAGGTCCTCCTAACTCCAGGGCCGGTGCTCTATCCACTGGGCCACATGGCTGCCCCCAAATGTGGGCTTTTCTCTTGGGGGAAAATGATGCTATTACTGCCATTTATCCTTTCTAAAGACTGGAACTGATCCTTGTAGTAACCACTGCATACTTGCTACACAGGAGGGAGAGTTCTAAATGAGCTTGGCATTACATTTAAAAATATCATTTAAGGGAATTTTAAGCTGTCTAAGAAGATGGATCCACTGTGTTTGTTTTCTACATTAATGAGCTATAAAAAGAATGGAATAGGCTATAAATACAGTATTTTTGTAACAGCCTTTACTAAAAATGCTAGTACTTGTGTTTATCATTTATATCCTTGTATACAACCTCAAAATTGATTACACTTTAAACCATACATAACTCGCTCTGTGTTTCATTTTGTGCCATCCTACAAACAGTTTTATAACTCAGTTAATATATTCCATATTTTGTGTTCTTATTGATTATGAATATTTCTTTAGGGGATTTTATTGCTTTTAAAATAACAAATGTTAGGTATTATAAAAAATAGAAAAACCAATTGCAACTTTTATATTTTTCCTTCTCATGTTTGTCCTAATACATAAATTTTAGCATGAATATATCTAAATTACAATTTTTTATCTTTCATATTTGTATATTTTTTAAAAAGACTGCCTTAATATAAAGCATTGTATAAGAACAATGTTTTGGTCCTACTTAAATTTCCTTTAAAAATACATTTGACTGACTCTATCATTTCTTTTCCCAATTAAAAAATTAAAATTCCAACATATTATCCATGTATAACATTATAATTTTACATTGGTATATATTATCTTTCCTAATTGCCATAGCACTTTATGGGCTCAAATATGATTTATAGATAGGATATGATTTCACTATTAATTATCAAATTGGAAAAAAATAAAATCTTACATTATAAATTCTCTCCTGGAAATTAGTTTTATTATTTTTTCCATAATCCTATCACACAAGCAATAAGTGCATTGCGGCATGAACACTTTAATTTTTCCTGTTAGTTTTAAGCAAGCCCAGAGGTGAGGTTTAATAAGGATCAATGGCACTTTATCTGGGACAGGGCCACTTCACAGCATGCAAATTACACAGTAACACTTACAAAAAGAAATAGATTTAATTAAAAAAAAGTAGAACCACAGGCTCTGGAAATTCAATTAAAGGATTTATGCAAAGGTTTGCTAGGTTTTTATATGCAGTTACTGCTTACATAATGAGCTTTTCATATTAAAAATCAATAGGTAATCTAGAGTAGAAGATCATCCCCTTAAATACATTTTTTAAATCAATTTGAAAAATAGTCCATCAACTGCTGTGACTACTCTCGCTGGTTCGATTAGGCTAAGAGCAATATTTAGATTGTAAGACGTGCTATGGAATATCTATGCTCTGATTTTGCTTTCAAGTGTTCTTAGACATTGGAGTGCCAAAGATAATCATAAAGTAATTCAAGATTGTGTAAAATGTATAAATAATTAATTTAATTACTAGCCAGAACCCATGATTTTTAAATATAATAATAGCCAAGGTAGCTAGTGATACAATCTGATCACATTTTTATCAGTTAAATGCAAAGACCCTTTTCTATATAGGTCTTTTCAGTATTTACTGCCTATTATGTGTCAGCTCCTCAGCATTCAAAGACATACATTTCACAAAAACCCATTTAAATAACCAACTAAGGAAGCAATTACCTTATAACTTAAGCCTACTTTCCATTCCCTGAGATAATGAAGGACAAAGGGATTTGTAAGACATAAATTTGCCAGAAGTTTCACCTCCTTTCTCTAACCAGACATTTGACCACATTGCCCCCCCAGATTTCCTAAGAAAATTGACAGTTTTTGAGGCATGCTGATGTAGTAGAAATAGTACTGGCTTTAACCTCCAAAGACCAGGTCCAAATATCAGCTCTGGACTTAGTATGCATATGATGCTTAGTTAATCGCTTCTCCCCTTGGACCTCAATTCCCGCATCTGTAAAATAAAGGTGCTGGACTAGATCTCTACAATTCTTTCCTGATTTGGATCTAATGTGTCTCATAGAAATAGCGGTGAAAAGATTCTTCCTACTGGATGGTGTGAGAAATAAAGAGCTCCCCAGAAGGGCAGGGGGACTAAGCTCATGTATTGGGGCAAGCCGTAGATGAAAGAGTCACTATTCAGGTCTTATAGTGAGAAGAATGGACAATAAACAGACTATCTAACTATGACTGTAATCATAAAACCAGAAGCTGTTTGGTAGTCTGAAAACTCAAACAGATGAGTCAATGGTTCCACTGAAAAAGAAACAGAAAGGATGGGATTGTGGCCTTTTATATTCAATGGACCTGGGCTCTCATCAAGTTGAGTGTCAGTGTCAAAGAAGCTGTCAAAGAGCAAAGTCATAACCAAGATGGAACTAAAAGGCAGGGAGGAAGAAATAACATGGGCAATCCAAAACCTGTACTTATCAATTCATTGGAGACACAAGACTAATTGAGAAATAACCATAAAAATAGCTTATATTTATATATCCTTTCACAGTTTGCAAAGCACTTCCTTCAGAATAGGCTTTCAGGGAAGGAATGCAAGTGCTTTTTGCCCTCAGTTTACAGTATGGACAGCTGAGGCACAAGAAAAACTAAGTGAAATATCCAAAACCACAGAGTTCATAAGTGACAGACATAGATTAAGAATTCAGGTCTTCTGATTTCCAAGTTTGTACTGAGTAACACTGCTTCTCATAAAAATATCTCATACTTTTATCCTATTTTACAGTTTACAAAGCACTTTACAGATATTCTCTTATTTGATATAACAGCCCTTGAAGGTATGCAGAGCACAAGTTTTTAAGTCTATTACAGGGGAGAAAAACAAGGCTCAGAGATTTGAATTGATGTGTACAAGGTCAAACAGAGAGCAAGCTAAAGAAGTAGACGAGGGCTTTTATGCACAAGGACAAATAAGATCTGCCAGTTTTTTTATCCCATTTAATAGGGTTCCTAATTTAAGAAAATAAAAAGTTGATTTATCACTTCCCATGTTCTTCAGTAATCAATTCACTCAAAGGGTTACAATGGGACAAGTTCCTTTCTGAACCTCAGTTTCCTTCTCTGTAAAGTGAATGAGTTGAAATAGATAATCTCTAAAACGCCTTCCAGCTTTAAGTTCTATATTCTGTCATGGGACTCCCAGGAAAATACCTAAACTTTCAAGTGAATAATTTGTGACGTCCTCTCATATTACTTTCTTCTGTTTGGCAACATAAAGAAATAAGCAAAACAAGGTATTTAAGGACCAAAAATTTATCTATCTTCCAAAACTCCCTACTCAGCAACAGTAAGACTTTAAGAACTTGCTGATGCAGCTATCACAATCTAAGGGGATGACAGTCTGAGTATAATAATAGGATTTCCCTCCTCTAAATGCACAGGTAAAAGAAAGTCCAGAGCATCTGAAAAATTCTTGGTCTTTCTGTTCTAACTCATCAAGGAATTCACGTCACACTATTACTACAAAAGATCCGAGTTTTCAAATTTGGGGGTGTTCACTGCAATGGCAGATTGCAACCTCCCTGAGCTTTAAGAATTAATCTCTATAATCTTCTAGGACCCTTCCCATTCCATATTACCCACCCTCCCTTCCTCCCAAAAATCTCTGGTGATCAGGGTCTGAGTGATGGGACTTTGTGCATTCAATTGGGCTGGTCCATAAAAACAGAGAAAGACATAGAGGCCACTCCTGGATTTGTATTCAAAGCCTGTCCAAGTTAAAAGAATCTATCAGAGCTTGCATTCTATTAAGCCTATAAGAATGCAGAAACACCTCAAAGTCATGGCCATTTAGTGAAGGATTAATAATCAAGGAAACCTGAGTTCAAATCTTGCCAAATATAATAATAGAACCTACGTCAGAGAGTTGTTTTGAGAATCAAATCATATAAGTCTCTAAAACAAAGTTTTCTGCAAACCTGAAAGTATTATATAGATATTGTTATTGCTGTTGTCATATATTAAGGGCTTTGTTTATTTGTTACATTTATCATATGTCAGTCATTATGCTAGGCACTGAAGATACAGATACAAGTAAGCAAAGCAGTCCCCACTCTCAGAGACCTTACATTCCAATGATAGAAGACCTAAGGAAGTACTGGAAAGAAAAGGAAGCTATAGGGAGGAAGATTCAGGGAATTATCGTAGAGCCCTAGGCCCAGGCAAGGTAAGGCAGAACCAGGAGACACAGGGAGAGAGCCTAAGTTTCCAATAGAAAAGAGATGGTTAGACAGTAAAGCCATGATGAAGAGATGACTGGAGGTTAGGTCTAAGTATTAATATATGATTGGTTAAATCACATATTCATTTATTCACTCACCAAACATTTACCAAATGCATACTATGAACAAGGCCCAGGATATCTCTCAAACTAATACCAAAATCGTTTTGCCTTTGTTTTGGTGGAAAGAAATGGAGAAATGGAATGACAGTATTTATACAGGGTAAAGACTAAGTATAGTATTGGAAATTAAGACCCATACACCTATTTTAATCTTTATTCATTCATGACCAGTTGTCATTTAAATTTAATATTTATTTATTCAATATTCATGAATTACAAACTATGCAGGGATGTCTATGGTATCTCTGAGGGGAGAAACAACAATGAATATGTAGGATCAAGAATCACAGAACTGGAAGGGATCTTGGAGGCCACTTAGCCCAGCTCCCCCATTTTAGAGATGAAAAAATCAAGGCCCACAAAGATAGTGATTTATCCTAGGGCACACAGAGACAAAATCAATACCGGAATCCAAGCATTCTGACTCCAACTGTTAAATATTTTCCACTGTTATGATCTCTCTTTCATGGAAACTAAGATGGGTGATGATGTAATAAGAACGATGGCAATAATAACAATGACAACAACAATAATGATGATAAGTATTTATTAAGCGCCAGCTATGTGCCAGGAGCTACGCTAAGAACTTAAAAATGTTATCTCACTTTATCTTCACAATCCTGGGAAGTAGATGCCTTTACAATCCTCATTTTATAGATGAGAAAACTGAAGCAGACAGAAGTTGTGACCTGTCCTTGGTTACATAGTTAATAATTGTCTGAGGTCATACTTGAACTCAGGTCTTTCTTTCTTTCTTTCTTTCTTTCTTTCTTTCTTTCTTTCTTTCTTTCTTTCTTTCTTTCTTTCTTTTGTTAGGCAATTGGGGTTAAGTGACTTGCCCAGGGTCACACAGCTAGTAAGTGTCAAATGTCTGAGGCTGTATTTGAACTCAGGTCCTCCTGACACCAAGGTCAGAGTCTTTCTGATGTGAGCGCTTTCTCTACTGTACCATCCAGCTGCCTATCTAGGTGTACAATGAACAAACACAATACAAATTTAAAAGATAATATGTGCACAATGCTATCAAATGAGTTGAGGGGAAAATTCACTTCCCATTTAAAGAATAGGAAAGGTGTTATGGAAGAAATGTAATTTCTTAGCCAGGCCTATAAGGATAGGATACAAATGAGAAAGCATCTGCATCAGGATAAAACTTCAGAGCTTTAAGGGACCTTGGAGATCATCTAGCATAAAATTTCCTTTTACAGATGAGGAAACTGAGGTTAAGAGAGATTAATTGACTTGCCAAAGTTCACATAAGTAGTAAGCCATAGAGATATTATATTATTATATATTATATTAACTTCAAAATCTGTGCTATTTCCATTATACCACGCTTGCTTTGTTTTACCAATAAAAGAAGACAAAGTAAAAAAAAAAAGCTGTTTTTCAGTAAAATATAATTTCAATGGATAGTAAAGCAGTAAATGTTGGACCTATGAAGGTTGTGGGTTACAAAAAAAAATTCTTCTCCTCTATCTACAAATTTCAGTAGAACATTGAAATATTTCTAGCATTTACTGCCAGTAACAAATAATTTGGGTAATTATTCAGCATAATACACAAATATAATACAGTATTCCTTCCTCATTGGAAGGTGCTAAAATACAAGCAGGTAACCCCTCATTACAAAAATTATTGAAATTATAATTATAAAATCTCTCTAGTCTGTATGGTGGAATGTCAAACACAAAACAGTTCTGTAGCTATGTGGAGTCTTGTTAATGGAAGTATAGCTGATGTTAACACTGTAAATTTCATTAGCCCCACAGCAAGCCACAGTTTTATAAAAATCATTTGCAGTACCTTCAACTGTCAAACTTAATAACTGTTATAAAGGAAGGTGCCCTCAATGTCACTTTATTTTCTTAGATTCCAATCACATTTAAATTTTCTTGGTAAAACGGTAACTTGGATAGATAACTTTATTACTTGTTTCAATATGATTCCTTCTGAACAGAACTCTAAGAATTAATTGATTAAAAGAGATCACTTTTATTCACCTTTACCGCATTCTTTTGCGGTGTAAATGTACACCATTTAGAACACTGCCTTAGCCAACATCATTCGTACTAATACACCATAACCAAACCATACAATGACATTGCTATAGCATCATTTGGCAAACGGTCTGTTAATAACATTGTTCCCAAGGAATGAACTGTTTTCTGTAACTGTATTTTCTCTAATAAAGTGCTTCTATAGAAGCAAATAACTGTAGTAGGTGTTAACTAGAACTCTGTGTGTGTGTATGTGTATATGTACATATATATGTGTATGTGTGTGTGTGTATATATATGTATATATATATGTATATATGCTTGCTCTGTAAACTTCTTTTCTAAAGCAATAAAATTAATACAACAAGTACATATTAAGAACCTAATACGTGCATCACACCTTGGTAATCTCTGGAGATATAAGGACAAAGGCAAAATAGTCCCTGCATTCAAGGAGCTAAGTGGGGACGGCAGGTGGGTAGGTGTGTGGTGACGGGGATGGGGGTGGGACCACTGGTTTTGTAATCAAAGGACCCGGATTCAACTAATACCTCTAATTCTTACTAACTCTGGGAGCCTCGGCAAGTAACTCCATTTCTCTGGGACTCACTTTCCTCATCTGTAAAATCAGGGAATCAGATTAGGGGACTCCTGACATCCCTTTTAGACCTGTGGTCTAACGATTTCAATAAATAAAGTTAAGGAGGGAAGGAGAACTCACAATGAGTGACACATGAGGAAAGACTTTATAAAGAATGTAGCACTTGTGGCTAAAACAAAACCAAATTAAAAAAACAAAAAAACTAAGGATTCTGGAGGTGGGAGGAGGTAAAAACGGCGTACATCGTGTTGTTGTTGTTGTTTGTTGTTGTTGTTCAGTCATTCAGTCATGTAAGACTCCTCGGGATCCCATGGATCATAGCATGCCAGGCCCTTCTGTCCATAACTATCTCCTGAAGTCTAACTCATGCAAGTTGTTAACACTATCTGTCTATCTCATCTTCTGCAGTCCCCTTCTCCTTCTACCTTCAATCTTTTCCAACATCAAGGTCTTTTCCAATGAGTCCTATCTTCTCACTACAAGGCCAAAGAATTTAAACTGCAGCTTCAGAATTTGCCCTGCCAGTGAACAGTCTGAATTGATTTATTTAACTGTTGACTGACTTGCTCTCCTAGCTGTCCAAAGGACTCTCAAAAGTCTTCTCCAGCACCACAATTTAAAAGTGTTGCTTCTGTGGAGCTCAGCTTTCCTTTTAGTTCAACTCTCACAGCCACACATTACTACTGGAAAAGCTATAGCTTTAACTAAACAGACCTTTGTCAGCAAGTTATCTGCTTTTTTAGCATGCTATCCAGATTTGCCATAGCTTTCCTTCCAAGAAGCAAGCATCTTTTAATTTCATAGCTATAATTGATGTCTGTGGCGATCTTTGAGCCCAAGAATACAAAATCTGACACTGCTTCCATTTATTCTCCCTCTATTTGCCAGAAAGTGATGGGATCAGTTACCATGACCTTAGTTTTATTTCTTTTAATGTTAAGCTTCAAACTAGCTTTTACACTCTACTTTTTCACCCCCACCAAGAGGCTTCTTAATTCTTCTTCCCATTCTGCCATCAGTGTGATTTTATTTGCATATATGAAACTATTGGTATTTCTCCAGTCAATCTTAATTCCAGGCTAGCATTTCACATGACGTACTCGGCATATAAATTAAATAAAAAAGGTGACCATATATAGCTTTATCATACTCCTTTCCCAATCTCAAACCAATCAGTTGTTTCATGTTCGGTTCTAAATGTTGCTTCTTGGCCCACATACAGGTTCCTCAGGACACAAGTAAGATGATCTGGTATTCCCATCTCTTTGAGCACTTGCCACATTTTGTTGTGCTCCACACAGCTAAAATCTTTAGTATAGTCAACAAAAGTTTCTGAAACTCTCTTGCTTTCTCCAGAACCCGGTGAATGCTGGCAATTTGGTCTCAAGTTCCTCTGCCTGTTCAAAAACCAGCCTGCTTTTCCAGTAATTCTCAATTTACATATTGCTGAAGGCTAGCTTGCACGATCTTAAGCACCGCCTTGCTGAAGTGTGAAATGAACAAAATTGTTCAGTAATTTCAACATTGCTTGGCATTACCTTTCTTTGGGTTTGGGACATAAACTGATCTTTTCTAATCCAGTGGCCACTGTTGAGTTTTTCAAATTTGCTGGCATATTGAGTGCAATACTTTAACAGTATCATGTTTTTAGTATTTAAATAACTCCCCTGGAATTCTGTCACCTCCACTATGCTTCCTAAGGCCCACTTGACTCCATTCTCCAGGATATATGGGTTTAGATCAGTAATGACACCATTGTGGCTATCAGTGATGATATATGGGATCCTTCTTGTATAGTTCTTCTGCATATTCTTGTCATCTCTTCTTCATCTCTTCTACTTCTGTGAAGTCCATATCATCTTTGTCTTTTATCATGCCCATTTTTGCATGAAACATTTCCTTGACATCTCTAATTTTCTTGAAGAGATCTCATCTTTCCCATTCTATTGTTTTATTCAATTTCTTTGCATTGCTCATTTAAGAAAACCTTGCTATTCTCTGGAATTTTTCATTCAGCTGAATATATCTTTTACTTCATCCTTTACCTTTTGCTTTCCTTCTTTCCTCAGCTATTGTAAAGCCTCACTAGACAGCCATTTTGCTTTCTTGCTCTTTTCTTTCTTTGGGATTGCTATATCCTATACAATACCACAAACTTCTTTCTTCAGGTACTCTATTTACCAGCTCTAATCCCTTAAATCTACTTATCATCTCTACTACATATTCATATGGGTTGTTATTTAGGTCACACCTATATAGTCTGATGCTTTTCCCACTTTCTTCAATTTAAGTCTAAATTTTGCAATAAAAAACTCATGATCTGAGCCATAGTCATCTCCAGGTCTGACTCCAGAACAGAGCTTCTCCACCTTTGGTTGCAAAGTATATGATCAATCCAATTTCTATACTGACCAACTGATGATGTCCCTATGTAGAGTCACCTTTTGGGTTGTTGAAAAAGTGTATTTGCTATGACCAGCTAGTTATCTTGACAAAACTCTATTAGTCTCTTCTCTGTTTCATTTTGTACTCTAAGGCCAAACTTTCCTGTTACTCCAGTTATCTCTTGATTTCCTACTTTAGCATTCCAATCCCCTATGATGAATATGATGTCTTTTTTTGGTGTTATTTCCAGAAGATGTTACAGGTCTTCATTGAACTGAGCAATTTTGGCCCCTTTGGCACCAGTGGTTGGAGCACAGAATTGTATTAATGTGAAGTTGAATGGTTTATCATTGTTGAGATTATACCCCAGTACTGCTTTTCTCACTCTTTTATTCACTATGAGAGCCACTTTCTTTTAAGGGATTCTTTCTTGTAAGGGATTCTTGCCCACACTAGTGTACCTAATGATCACCTGAATTAAATTCACCCATCCCTATTCATTTAATGTCAATGTTTAAACTTTCCATCTACTGTCTGACCACATCCAACTTACCTTGATTCACAGTCCTTACATTCCAGATTCCTATGCAATACTGATCTTTACAGCCACAGGCTTTCCTTTCATCACTTCATTAGTACCACAGCTGGAGCTATCTCCAGTGGTCCTGATAAATACCTGGCTACGGGACCCAGATGGCTCTGGAGGAGAAAGTGAGGCTGCTGACCTTGCACAGTCTTCACTCGCTCAAAACAAAGTCAACTGCAAGTCATGTCATCATCTCTCTGATGTCATGGTCCTCTTCAAGAACAAAGGACAAACACAAGAACCATAGGTACTTGTAGTTATCCTCCTCTTGGCAATATTTAGCAACTTCTTTATTCCTTCCAAAGTAACACACTGGAAACCTGCTGACTTCAGTGGCTCATCTTCTGGTGTCATATCTTTTTTCATTTTAATACTGTCCACGGGGCTTTCTTGGCAAAGATATTAGAGTCATCTGCCATTTCCTTTTCCAGCGGGCATACGTTATAGGCATAGAGAATAGTCTATGCAAAAAAAATGAATAGCAGAGATGGAGAATCAAGTTCAAGCAACAAGAATGGAAATCAACCTAACTTGTCCAGATCACAGAGTTCATGAAATGGAGGAATATGAAATAAGGCTGAAAAATTGTGGAAGCCAGTGAAAAGAATGCCTTATATGTCAGGCTAAGGAGTTTGTATTCTGTCCTAATTATGATGGAGAACTATCAAAGGTTTTTGAGTTGGAAAGCAATGTGGTCAAAAATGCATCTTAGGAAGACTGGAGAATTCTTTGAAGGATGAATTAGAGAAAGGGAAGACCTGAAGTAAGAATATGAATTAAGAGGCTATTCTAGTATTCTAGTTGAAAGCTGATGCAAGCCTGAAACAGAGTGACTACAGTGTGAGTGGACAGAGTTGGACAGATAGGAATGATTTTGCAGGAGGTAAATCAACAAGACATAGGATATGAGGGAAGAGGAAAAAGTGAAGAATTGAGCATATTCTCAAAGTTATAGACCTTAGTGATGGGGCAGAGGTAGGCACTCCAACAGAAAGAGAAAGGTTAGGAAAAGGATCAGATTTAGGGAGAAAGAAAGGATCCATTCAACATTCTAGAGGTTTTTATTTGGTATCTTAGGGTACCATCAGGCTATCCATCTCATGTTTTGTTCTTTTTAAATGGTACCCATATCCTCTTTCTATTATAAATACTGATAATTTCTTATATGCTAATCCTCACATGTAATAATACATCACTGGTAACTTTTATCAACCTCTTTATTCCAACCCTACATATTTTCATTGCCTTTTGGATGACTTACCATTATATTTCTCAAATTTTGTATTTCATGATCCACAAACCTAGGACGCTCATGAGAAGATAAAGGTATTAAAGAGAAATTACTTTTCTTTTCTTTTACAATAAGCAATTTAGAACAAGAACAGAACACAATTTCCCAAGCATGATCTAACACAGTCTGTCCTACTCATTTCTGGATCCAACTCAATGGATATCTTGAGCTGCCTTTCCAAGATACACATACCGACAGACTAACTCAAAAGGCTACCTGTGCAGCTACCTGGCAGTTGAGCAGTATTATTCATAAATTTTGTATTCCTAGTGTGAAGAGGTGCTAATAAAATTTACCAGATATTATAATAGGGGAAAATTAGGGGTGGGTTAGGAAAATTCAGGTTTGACATTTGGTGGCAACAGGAAAAAACTCAGGGAATCAAAGCAAGTAAGGACTTTTGCTCTTCACCCTCTCAAATTTTTCTTTACATTTACTTCACAGTCCACCTGTTAAATCATAATCTGGCTAGCTCCTTGAATCCATCCTTTTCCCCATTATCATGGCTTAGACCTGACTTTCCTTGACCTATATCCCAATATTCATTTGATAATTGGATAAAATAGTTCCATATGGTCTATACTATAAAAATATTGCCTAATTATGCAACGTCATTATTTTCTTCAAAATAACAAAATGCCTTCACAATATTTATTTCATATTGTATATCTTTTATTAAGAAGTATGAGACCAAACTTATTCTAAACTATTTTCCCTTGTTTATTCTATTTCAGGAAACCTGAGTTACTCATCTTCCTTGGACCACGTCCTAAAATTTGTAATCTTCTTACCCTTCTCCACCCCCTGAATATTACTTACATGTTGACTTCATACTCACCCTTCAGACCCAATAAAAATGCCATTTGCTCCACAAAGTCTTCCTTGATCTCCCTATTTGTGAGTACATCTCCCTCCTTAGATCTAACAG
Organism: Phascolarctos cinereus; assembly: GCF_003287225.1. Classification (NCBI taxonomy): domain Eukaryota; kingdom Metazoa; phylum Chordata; class Mammalia; order Diprotodontia; family Phascolarctidae; genus Phascolarctos; species Phascolarctos cinereus. The sequence continues at coordinate 78,018,389 of NW_027555625.1, read as the reverse complement.
TATTTTAAAATTATCTTTGGGCCTAATATACTATAATTTATATTTGTTTATGTCTGTTATGACCCCCTATTAACCTACAAATTCTTCATGGAGATGACCATGTGTTACTTATTTTGAAATCCCCCCAAAAGTAGCATAGTACATGTTTAATGGATGTTTGTTAAATGAATTAATATAACAAGATAAATGAGTTTCATGCATTCTGAAGGGTTACAGCAAGAATAACAATGGTGCTTAACTTCAACTAACATATTCTCACATTTCTCTAATGTACCCCATTGAGCTATTGATCAAGGCTACAAACTTTTCCATTATTTAAAGGACTACAATAACTTTGTATCTGATTACCTCGAATATAGTAACTGGGGACATAATGTTCATTAATTATAAGAACAAATGGTTTATGAAGTTACTGTACTCATTACTTGAGAATTTTACATTAACAGCAGGGGGCAGTACAAGAAAAATTTTACTACTTAGATGACCATTTTGTCCAACTGGTACCAAATATTTGTTTATATATTTGTTTGTTTTGTGACATACAAGATAATTAAGAGACAGTATGGGATAATAGAAAGAATATTAGTTGTGGAGTCAGGGAGACTTGAGGACATGTGTTGGCTGTGGCACTTACTTCCTCACCATGTGACCCTGGGCAAATTCCACATTCATTCTGAGCTTCAATTTCATCATTGATTAAAAGGTGGGGGTAATGCTTTCAGTACTGCCCTCACAGGATTTTGTGAGGAAAGCAATTTTAAAACCTTAAAGAACTACAGAAAAGTAAAATATTTTATTATGATTACTTTCAATTGAAAAAGATTCTTCCTTTTAAAAATATTTTATTTCTGATTCCCTATTTGTACCCTGCTCTCTGATCTACTTGAATATTTACTTAGGGATCTTTAATAACATCACTCTCTGTATCTAGGAGGGTGCTTGAAACTAAATTATTAGAAACTAAAACATTAGAAAAAATTAGGAAAATAAAGACCAAAACATAGTGATAATTTCACATAGTGATAATTTCATCTTGGAAAACAGAGGGTATCTCAAAAGTCTTAGTGCAATTTTATGCTGCTAAAGCTTAAAACTGCACCAAGACTTTTGGGACACAGTCTAAAAGACAGTAGAAAATGCAATTCAATTTATACAAGTGTAATTTGCATCCAACTTTTTTTTTATTATATATATCTCTATTTTACAAAGAACCTAAGTTTGTCCTAACAAACTGTCCTATAATAAAGGCTATGTAAGTATTTTATCCTTGTTTTATAGAGATTCAGACCAAGTGACTTGCTTAGGGTCAGGCAGCTGGGAAGCCCAAAGTAAATAGCTGTGTTTCAGTACATAGGTGAGAATTATTATTTTCCTTAACAGATATAACATGAATTTCTGACATTACTGTAGTAAAGATCAAATGAGATAATATATGTGTAGAATCTACCCTGTCACTCTAGTGACTGGAAACTAGAGGGGTAAGTACAATACCAGGAAGGTTCTTTGCAAGCTCTAAAAAGATACAGAAATGCCAATTATTATTATCATTACCAATGGATTTGGGCTTACCCTTATATTTGTTTGGCATATGTCAAATAGAATGACTACAGTTATTATAAAAAGTCATTTGAATTGTTACTTTCTTATCACTTTGTCCCCACAAGAAGTCAGTCCTTGTGATGGGGTGTGGGTCTTCACCCCTTGTTCCAAAGGGAATCTTGCTCCCCTTTATCTATAGGCCCCAGCCCCTCATCTCCCTTTGAAAGCCTTAGCCTACCTTTTAATTTCATTCAGATACCTTTCAGTTCCTTCATTATCTATTCCCATTATCTATTCAATCTCTTAGACATTCCAATGGTAATTCTCATCCAGACCATTTTCCCAGACCCTTTCCTGGTCACCCAAATATATAAGATCTACTCTGGCCCCAATTCGGGGCTGAGAATCTCACACCCAAAAGGCTAAGACTTTCTCATGCCCCTCACCCTCACAGACATTACCTGGCCTATGTGTTTCATCACTAATAAACTTTTCCTCTGGCTAGAAGAAGATTTGAGTTGAATTCTTTCAGACAGGGCCTGGTACCGTGACCTTGGGATGTCCCCCAGGAGCACCCCAAAGTCCTAGACTTCTTCACTTGTAGCCATTTCCTGATTAAGCTTGCCAAAGCATTATTGAATTATAATAAAGGAGGACACACATATCTATGAAAGCTTTGTACAGATCGTGGCAGTGAGGTTTATTTTTTAAAGTGTGAGGGGTTATTAGCATCTCTTAAATAGGACAGATTTCTCAAAAACCCTTCTGTACACTCTCCAGAATACTTCCCATGGAAAGTCTAGCTTGATAGTAAATACAGGACTTCAAACACCCCCATCACTTTGCATCAAGAAGCCCTGTCATTTCACCAGCAGAGGAGGATTTAATCAGTTTTGAATTCCTCTTTGTTTGTAGCTAGCCACTTACTGTTTTGCTACTGGGGCAGACTTTGTGTCTTTAAATGTTCATCTTTACAAAACTGCCTTCTGTTGAATTTAACTTGCTTTTCTATTTCTAGATACTGAGAAATTAAATTGAACATCTTAATTGCAGGAATCCTTAAGTACTCTTACAGGTATTATATTGGTAAGTGGTTTAGAAGTTCAATTACCTATAGTAAGAGAAGAAATGAATGTCTCTAAGGGGTCACAGTAAATCATATTATCTTTGTGGCATTTAAAATACGAGTTATTTACATTTAAATTCACTTCAATTTAACAAGCAATTATGAAGTGTTTACTGTATTTCAGGTACCATGTGATTCTCAGTGGATGCTTAGATAAAAGAGAAAAAAGGCCCAAACCTCAAGATGCTTATATTCTACACAGGGTAAATGACATCTACACAGATTAAGGAAAAACAGAACAGAAAAATGAAAGAGAAAATAATTTTTAGGGTGGAAGAAGTACTGACACCTGGGAAGTTCAGGAAAGGCATCCTACAGGTAGCAGGATTTCAGTTGAGCCTTATAAAGAACAAGGTATTCCAAGTAGCCAAGTAGTGGAGAAAGAGTATTCTAGGCATGAGTGGCACATGCCTATGCAAAGGTATGAAGGCTAAAGAAAGAATGTCACGTGTGAAAATTAGCAAGCAAAACAGTTTAGCTGGTGTGTAGCATACATCAGGAGCAATACTGTGAAATATATCCATGGTTCATTAGGACATAGGATCATAGACATAGAACTGAAAAGGAATTTAGAGGTTATCAAGTCTAACCCTTTCATTTAGAGACAAGGAGAAAAAGGCCCAGAGAGCTCAAATGAACTTGTCCAATGTCACTCAGGTAGTAAGAGGGCTGAGATTGGGACACAAATCCTCTGACTCCGAATCCTTGACCTTCTAGTCCAGAGAAGCAGAAAAAAATACGCAAAAATATTAGATGTCAAATGGGGAGATGGATATTTGAGCTTAAATAACAAAAACAGATATAACAAAATGTCAAAGAATCTCAGAGAAGGAAGAGATATCAGTGGGTAACTGATAGATCATCACCAACCTGGGCAAGAAACTCCTTTATAGCACTCCCAACAAGTAAGCTATCAAACTCCTTTGAAACCTCTTCAGTGAAGAAAATTCCACTATGAACTAAAGCAGCCCATAAGACTTCTAAGCAATTTCAGTGCTGAGGGAGTTTTCTTCTTATGTCTATCTGAGACTTGCCTCTCTGGGACCCCCTCAGTGTTTCTAAATTGTCCTTTGGACCAAGAAGAATAAACCTAACTCTTCTTCCAAATACTAATCATTTGAAAACTGGAAGATAACAATCCTCTAACCTCCCCCAATCAAATTATCAACTTCTCTAAGCTAAATATGATGAAGTCTGATGAATTTCTGGGCATTTCCCTAAAAAAAAAAATTCTGTATACAAGAACACTTGGTTGTATATGTAGTTGAAAAGTTCAAACTTCCCAATGTCAACAGAAAATAGGGATTCAGGGATATAGTGTCTACTTCAAGCTTTTTATCAGTACTAATTTCAACTACTCTTTTTTTTCTTAGAATTCCAAACTGAAGAAAAATAGACATTAATTAAGAAAAGCTTTATCTCTTTCTGCTCTAATGAAAGCCAAGTTACAGTTATATTTTCCTGAAGATTTTTCTCTACTTAATGAAGACATTATCTATGAGTTTTCAAAGTCACTTTACAAAAGAGCATTCAAGAGACATTAAAGTCAGTTTCAACTAAAAAGTCTTTTTGAAGTCAATAAACAATAAAGAAACAATGAAAAGAGAGCCTTTGATCTCTTCTTAGTCTAAAGTCTTTAATTTCTGTTTTAATCTATTCGATGGGTAAGTCTTGTATTCAAATATTCTTCACCTGCAGCATGCAGTAAAAGACTTGTATTAGTTTGGAATGCTTCCTTTTAAGGCCATATTAATGTACAGACCTCATTAACATGGATGGGTGTCAGTTAGAACTTCTTCTACTGAATATAAAAAAAAATTTTTAAATGATCTTCCATTCTAGCTGTGGAAATTATTTTTAAAAAAAGGGGAGAAAGAAAATGCAATCCTGGCTTTGAAATTCATGACAAGATCAAAGACCATAATGCACATAGATTTTTTCAAGGTATACATTATTAATAACCCAGGCAAACATATAACTGATCAATAGCATGGCTCAGAAATGATCAGCTGAGAGTGTTGTCTCTATAGTTTTGACCACACTATAGATTCCTATCATCCTTGGCACTCTTTTCAGATTCATTTTAAACATGGTGGCCAATCATTTATAGCCCACACTATGATAGGAGTATTTTGTTAATGCTGATGGAAAAAAAAAATAGATTGCATGGCATGACCTAAATTCATTTTGGTGCACTAGCCTCATTTAAATCTAAAATAGATGGGGTTTATTTGACCTACAAAAATGCTTTCTAACATATAAGTTGATACAGCCCCAGTAGTACAAGGCATTCAGGACTGCTGCCAAACAAGTGTTTGGAAAACCTCCTCTAATCAATTATCACAGAGGAATTTCAGCAAAGGTGATATGAGTAAATCTTCAAAACTGAGCACAACTATTTTGAAGACATGCTTCTGGCATTTCATTTTGAAAAGAAAATTGAAGAAAGAAGGCAAACATCTCACATATTTGCTTCTGAGGCTCAAAGACAACAAATTTCTATCAACTTCAACCATACAATGCTGAATAAAGGAGTTTCTATGAAAATCAACACAGGCAACCCCGTAGGTATAATTATGACTAATGACAAATAGCAAAGAAGAAAATTATCAAACACTGAATGGAGAGAAGACTATTTAGAATCTTCCCTAAGCATCACGAAGATCTTTTTATTTTTTTAACTGGGGGCGGAGGGCAAAGTAGACTAATAGAGATAATATGCGGCTTTAAAACATATTAGATGGGTTATTTTCCTTCTTTTAATGAATGAATGAAAGAGAAGAATGATTTATTAAGCATTTACTACATGCTAATAAATGTGCTAGGCACTGAATATTCAAATAAAAAAAAAGGCAGTCCCTGCTCTCAAGGAACTTATATTTCAATGGGAAAAACATCAAACAGTGGAGTGATGGCCAAGAAGGAGCACTTTAGTCAGAAACACCGTAGAGATGATGAGTTGGACCACAATAGAGTACGCTGATAATGTCTTCATCAGTAAAATGGGGAATGAGGTGGACTAGATAATTTTAAAGTTCTGTCCCTGATATAATATTCTGGCATCAAAAGCATATCATATGGCAAAAGGACCAGGATGTGATTTTTCTACTACCTGGGACTGCTATCAATTCAATACAACTGAATTCAACAATACTTTTTAAAGTACCACTTTGCATAGTTCAGGGGAAAAGCATGAGGGAAAAAAAAAAAGAGAGAGAGAAAATCCTTGAAGAATTTATAATCTTACCTACAGAAAGATAGAGGAAGGGTGGGAAATGCAGAAAGGACCGATATATATACAAATACTTATAATGCACGTTAGCATGTGATTATGTTCATATGAAGTCAAATAGATGGTTTTGAATAATTTTATGAGGGAAGGACTCCTTTTAGCTGATAGTTCATGGAATGCTTCATGGAGACAACCATACCTGAACTGGGCCCTGAAAACAAAGAAGGATTCCAACAAGTAGAGATGTGGAAGAAATCCAAAGTATAGAAATAGTTATGTGTAAATGACTGGAAACAGATGTGGACAGGATTAGAATGAGTCTGGCTAATATGTAAAGTTCTGGAAAGAAAGCAGTGTTACTTAAAGTTTTACTTCTCATATTATCTCCAGTGTCCCTGATGACCCTTCGAATTCATATCATTTAATGAATATCATTTAAAATAGCAGCTACATATGAAACATGATAAAAAAAAGTTGAATAGATCTGAAAGTTTTCCAATTCTTATTTAGGAATGCTTTGATAATTTATAGATTTACCTACTTGTACCACAATGTTCTATATTTTTATGTCTTGTGAGACTGGTTGCTTGTAAGGGGAGCTCATAGTTATCCTTGAGGAAGTACCAAACACTAAAATTCCCAAAGAATTCAGAAATTCTCAATGTATATCCAGTCACCACATTAGGAAACTGCAAAAGCAATTAAGGTAGTCCTTTCTCAAATCAAGCTTAACAGGAAGTATAGGGGGCAACTGTCAAGCATAAGAGAAAAAACTGAGCCCATGTTACATCTTTCAACAATACAGACGATAGTGACAGTTAAATGAAACAAAACATAATGTTAGAGATGAAAGGGACCTGAGAACACAGAATTTCAGGGATGGTAAGGTACTTAGAATGAAATAAGTGAAAGCTGAAATGCAACACAGAATGTCAGTTAGCAAAGATATTAAAAATTGTTTAGTTCTCTTGTTTCCATAAACATACTATCACAGGATTCTTCATCATGGCTGAAAGCTGCCCTTAATTTTTAGTGGCTGTCCGTAATACTTTTCCCCCTTAAGCCATGAAGAAAGAAGTAGGAACAAATGATTAAAGTTGTGCTGAGAGGGATTTAGGTTTAATATAAGGAGTATCTTAATAATAAGAGGTACCCAAAAGTGGATTGGGCTATACCTAGGATCATAGAATTAAAGTTTAAAGGGACTAATTGCTCATGAACAGGTCGAGCCAATATAATAGGAATGACAACATCATCTAAGTTAATTTACCTTTTCTGTTCCATACCATTTGAAGTCCCAAAAAAACACTTTATAAAGATGGAAAAATAATGTAATTCATATAAAGTAACCAAATTAAAATGGGGAAAATGTAAGAAGGTAACAGACTAAACTGTACTACAAAGACTTTGGTACAGATATAAAATAGAAACCATCAACAGAACAGATTAGGAACACAACATATAGAAGCAAACAAACATAGGAGAATAGTGTTTGATAAAAACCAATGACCCCCACTGCTGAATCAAGAGCTCACTACATGACAAAAGCTGCTAAGAAAACTGGAGCAGCCTGACAAAAATGATGTTTAGATGAACAGCTCACATAAGCAAGAAAACGTCCAAAAGGGTACATGACCTACCTATAAAAGATCACCTCATAAGAAAATTAGAGAAAGAAGGAAGAAATTACCTTTAGATCTACTAATAGGAGAAGAGTTCAAGACTAAACAAATGATAGAGAGAATAATACAAGGTAAAAACGATAATTTTGATTCTCTCTCCATGTATATGTGTATGTATGTATGGATGGATGGATCCACACACATGTTTTAGCACAACAAATAAAAAATTAGAAAGGAAATTAGAAAAAATCTTTATACTAAGTTTCTGTGACAACATTATCATTGCCAATATATGTAAGGAATTAATGCAAATGATACGATTGAAGGTCAATTGATAAATGGTCTAAGGTTATGAACAAGCATTTTTCTTTTTAAAAATTATTTTAAATATACAAATAATTTTAACATTCCTTTTTTTTTTAAATTTTGAGCTTCAAATTCTCTCCCTTCCCTACCCCCTCCTTGAGAATGAAAGCAATTTGATATAGCTTATACATGTGCATTCACGCAAAAAATTTCCATATTAACCCTGTTGCTCCAAACAAACAAAAAACCATAGACCAAAAAGAAAAGAAAACCAAGAAAAATAAAGCTAAAAAAAATATGCTTTGATCTGCACTCAGACTCCATCAGTTCTTTCTCTGGAGGTGGACAGCATTTTTTATAATAAGTCCTTTGGAACTGTCTTAGGTCATTGTATTGCTGAGAATATCTAAGTCACTCACAGTTGATCATCATATAGTATTGCCAATACTGAGTACAATGTTCTCCTGGTTCTGCTCACTTCACTTTGCATCAATTCATATAAATCTTCCCAGAATCTTCTCAAACCATCCTGTTCTTTATTTCATATAACACAATAGTATTCCTTCACAATATTACACCACAACTTGTTCAACCATGCCCCAACGGATGAGCATCCCCTCAATTTCCAATTCTTTGCAATCACAAAAAAAAGAGCTGCTATAAATATTTTTTGCAAAAATAGGTCATTTTACCTTTTCTTTGATATCTTTGGGATAGAGACCTAGTAGTGTTATTGCTGGATCAGAGGGTATGTACAGTTTTATAGTCCTTTAGGCATAGTTCCAAACTGCACGCCAGAACGCTTGGATCACTTTACAACTTTACCAACCGTGTATTAGTGTTGCAATTTTCCCACATGCCCTCCAGCATTTGTCATTTTCCTTTTTTTGTCATATTAGCCAATCTGATAGGTGTGAGGTAGTACTTCAGAGTTGTTTTAATGTGCATTTCTCTAATTAATAGTGATTGAGAGCATTTTTTTATGACTATAGATAGTGTTGATTTCTTCTTCTGAAAACAGATGAACAGGTATTTTTCAAAGAAAGAAATCTAAGCCATTTAAAATCATGAAAAAATGTTCAAAATCACTAATAATTACAGAAATACCAATTAATGCAACTTTGAGGTTCCACTTCAAAATCAATCAATCAGATTGATATGGCAATCTGATATCTCTGACCTATCAGATTGGCAAGATAACAAAAGAGGAAAATGACAAATGTTAGAAGGACTATGAGGAAACAGGTATACTAGTACACTGTTGGTGGAGCTGTGAATTGGTCTAATCACACTAGAAAGCAATTTGGAACTATGTTCATAAAGTTCCCATCTAGGAGCATTCAAAGTTCTTCACAACCTGTCCCTTTCCCATCTTGCCAATCATCTCACATCTTATACCCTTAATCCATGTAATATAACAACAAAGTAGCTGGGTTTTTTCCCTCAAAAGTAGGTCCCTCATGTATGTGCCTTCTTTTCAGGTGATCCTGGCACATGCCAAAGCCCCATTATATCTGTATCTCCAACACTCAGCACGGTACCATGGCACACAGCAAATAAAATTAATGTTTGTTGATTGACTGACTGACTTACTGACTCCCACACTCTCATCTTTCTCAACCAATTACTGCAACCAAAGATCCCAAAACGCAGATCTATAAGCCAAGGTAGTATATAGCACTTTGCTCCTTGATTGACCATCGTAGAACCTTCCCCAAATGAGGGAACATCTCTAAGAAGTATCAGAGACTGTATTCCCACACACTAAGAGAAAGCTGGGAAGCCATCTTTGGATCTACCTCACCACCACAATCAGGATCTGCCACACTATCAACTCAGCGTGGAAGCTGATTTGCAGACCTCAGGCTCTCACTTCTGTCATCAGTCACTGTAACAAATAGCCTTTAATAAATCTCCTTTGGTCATGTAAGTCAGGCCCACAGGTTTCCTTTTTACAGGGTTACTCTTAAGTCAGTCTTTTCAAGAGGTTCTTGTCATGATATTACAGAATTATAATATGTAAGAACTGATCAAGGATCTCACTCATATTTAAATTCCTTAAACTCAGAGAACCCTCATTCCAAATGATTCGGTGAGTAGCTCTCACTTAGATATTATAGAATCAATAAAATAGTGAAGAAACAGAGCCCCTCTCATTTTATGTATGAGGAAAATATGACTTAAGTTGATGTGTTTTGGCCAAAGTAAACTGGGTTAGTAACATACTCAGGGTTTCCAAGCCCACAGTCCAGGGGCCTTATCAATGGTCCATGCATACAGCTACACAATGGAGGAAAGTTCACTGTGCAATCCCAACTAATTTAGTAGGAAATAGATTATACATTTTCTATTGCTTCTACTTTTAGCAGACTGTAATGAGAAACATTGGTTAAAAAGTACAACAGGCTTTCTCCTTGGTCATAAAGTTAGCATTTCTCTTATCCCGCCATATTTGCTATAAAAAATTATAATGGTGTTATTGTTACAATTAATAGTAATAATAATAGCATTCATTTAATTAGTGCTTAAAGGCTCATAAAATGCTTTCCATTAAATAAGTATAAGAGCAAAGCCTCCCAACCACTCAAACTCTCTCTCTCTCTCTCTCTTTTTTTTTTAACAGATTTAAAAAATAATTGTGGCTCTGTAAGTAGAGTAACTTGTCTAAGGTTACACAACTAAATAACTGTTGTAACCAAATCTGAACCTAGACTTCTTAAGTCCACCTACAGAGGGATTCACACACACACACACACACACACACACACACACACACACACACACGCACACACACATGCGCACACACACACACACATGTACCATAATAAGCAATACCAGAACCGCCTCACTATATAATATACTCAGCTCACAGAAATTTAGACAAGTGATTCAAGAACACTGGGAAATATGCTTATATTTTACAAACACAAATTTAAACATATAGATTTGAATCTCTGTGTCAGAAAAAGCAGAACTCACTGAAAACAATAAGATAGATCACTTTGCCAGGTTTTGACTGTTTTTGTATTGATTTCAACGTGCTCTGATCCACATCATCCAATCTACAATAAGTCATTTACTGAGATTTCTAATGCAATGATATATGAACTAAAGAGGTTGGTATCTTAGTTCCACTGATGTCTTTCTATTTGCAATTGTGGGTCTGCAGGCATTAAAAACATAATATGATCATGTGAGGTGAAAAAGTCCATATTAGAAAATGAAGAATTCAGAGCTGCTATTTTAAATCATCTGTCTAATCATCTGAGAACAAGACTTCTTTATAAACACTGTGAGCATGTATGGGATCACAAGCCTCAAATAAAAGAAAATCACTTCTGAAGGCTGAGAGCCGGGATTCTGGCATCAGCTGACCAGAAGGAACAGATTTCTGTAATAGCATACTTCTCAGGGGGGAAAAAAGTATCACCATCAGTATGTGCACCACCAGCAGCTGGAGTGCTGAGGAAAGCCATGCCCTGGCTGGCTAAGACATCTGGACCTTTTGAGTTGCTCAGACAATGCAGGTCTGCATTGAATGCAAAATATCTGTTCATCGGTCCCACAAAAGGTCATTAGTATGTGGGGGGAGGGGAAATAAAATGAGAGTAATGGACTATTTGAGGTGTTTTATGTTTTATGCATTTGTTCATGAATTCCTTTGAGACCTATGCATCTTTAAGACTTTCTGTGTGGAGAAATGAAGGCTTTTCTATATCTAATACCTAAATTATGCATTGAGTGTCTGCTACCTACATTTCAGAGAGACCCTAGATATGAACCATATTTAAGCTTTATTTTAGCAATTTCCCTAGAATTTCACTCCAGGGTTGGTGCAGAGCCAGAGAGAGAACCTAACCTCTTTGTTTTGGTTCAGTCCCCTCCTCCCTCAGTATTGATGTCATTGGTGTAAAACTAGAAATCTTTGTTGGGGATCCCTTGTACTGCAGTATGCACAAGGAACCCACTTGCCAACATCACCATTCTTTCCAGAAGCTTTCTCTGATCCCCTTCTTGCAGGGATCACTCCTTCATTTCATGCAGACTTTATATTCCCCTTAATGTACTTTTCATATTCTACTTTATATTACGCTTATCAGGGCATGCCATCCAGCATCTTCTCCTTCTATATGACTTCACCTGGTGATCTCATCAGCTCCCAGGGACTCAGTTATCACCCCTATGCAGATGATTTGCAAAATCACTTATCTAGCCCTGACCTTTTAAACATTTCCAACTACCAATTTGACATCTCAAACTATATGTCCTATAGACATCTTAAACTCAACATGTCCCAAACTGAACTCTTTATCTTTTCCCCAAGTCTTCACCCCTTAATTATTTCCCTATATTATCAAGGGCACCACCATCCCCCCAGTCTACCTAGGAATCATCCTCAATTCCTCACTATATCTCATTCCCCACATCTAATCTGTTGTCAAGGCCTATCAATTTCACCAATGCACATGTCTCAAAAATGCCGCCTTCTCTTCTTGAATTCTGCAAACACCCTGATGCAGGTCCTCATCACCTCATGTCTGGACTGGGACAACAGGCTGATGGCTGATCTGCCTGCCATAAGTCTTTCCTTACTCCAGGTCACTGTCCACTTACCTTACAAAGTGACTGTCATTCCCCTTAATAAATTCCAGTGATTCCTAATCATCTTCAGGACCAAATACAAAATCCTCTGTTTGGCATTCAAAGCCTTTCATAATGTACCCCTTACCCCTCCAGTCTTATACCTTACAGCTCTCCCTTCTCATCTCTGACTCCTGGCTTCCCTAGCTTTCTTCAAGGCCCAGCTAAAATTCTACCCTCAACAAGCTTTTCCTGACTTCTCTCCATTCCACCCCCTCAACCACCCCCTGCACTTAATTCTAGTGCCTTCTTCTAACGATTATGTCTTATGTAGTGTGTGTGTGTGTGTGTGTGTGTGTGTGTGTGTTGAGAGAGTTTGTTTGTACACAGTTGTTTGCATGTTGTGTCTCCTGTTAGACTGTGATCTCCTTGAGGACAAGGACTGTCTTTTTGCCTCTTTTTGTATTCCCAGGGCTTAGAATAGTGCCTAGCACATAGCAGGCACTTAATAAATACTTAATGACTGATTGATCGGTTGGTCACCAGGTCACAAATTGTGTTGGTCCCATGAGCACTCAAAACCATCTAATAAGCCCTAAAAGGGTTCCCATATGTTTTAGGGCAAAGATTATCCACAACTATAAAGTTGTAGATCTTTGAAATATTAAAGAAAAATTTTTACCTTATCCTGCCCTCCCTCTTGTCCCCCAACTCTGCCAACTCTAAGTTAATGAGAGGTACTTTGTCTTCTTTTTCTTTGTATCTCCTCTAGTTCAATATAGTACATATGTCAGCTACTTTTCAGATTATAGGCTGGGGATCAAATAATTCAACTCCCTCATTTCAGATATGAGAACATTGAAACCTAAGAACATGAAGTCCTTGTCGAAGGTCAAAGGATCACACCTCCAGAATAATAAAGGACCTCAAAAGCTATAAATCTAATCTCCTCCCTTCAAAAATGAAGAATCTGAGGCTCAGAGAGATTAAGGTACTTGTTCAAGGTCACAAAGGGAGTGAATGTTAGAGGGGAAATTTGAACCCAAGTCTTCAGACTTGAGAACCAGTGGAAACCTCTTTCCACCATGTAGCGCAAGGTCTAACATGCATGGTAATGGAAGAGTCAAGATTTAGCCAGGTCTTCTGGTTTCAAACCTAGTATGTTCTCCCTTTCATTACATTGCCAGCATCGATAAATAAATTTCCACTGAATGAAGGCTGATTATAGAAGTGCAAAGACCTTAAGTTACTGGATCTAAGAACCCTGAGGTGTTCCTTGGACTCTTCATTTCTTCTCTGATTGAAAAGATTTATTTAATATCCTTCCAATCCTCGCCAGTATCAGAACACTGCAGGTGGCCAAACGACTATATTTCCTTATAATGCAGCCACTCCAAGAATACAAACACTTCTCTTAACTTTTTTCTTATGAAATTAAAGATAAATCCTGCTCTGGTCTCTGAAAAATGCAACACTTAGACACAGCTATGCTGTACTTCAGACTAATTCTCAAACATGTTTTTTTTTTACCCTGTGATCATGCTTCATAAGCGCTTATATGATTTTATTTCATTTTTTTTCTGCTTCTATCACCAACATGGATGTCACCTTAGCAAAACCATATCAAAACAAGTCCAGTTGCCTTCACAGTGGATTAGGCCCAATAACACCACCCCTTTATTTTGAGACTTTCATACAGTTGTCATTGTGGGTCTCCCAACATCTTCCTCTCTTTTCATCTCGTATGGCTCTTTTTCAGGTGTCCTGTACTAAGTCCTCCTTTAGTCCTTCCCACACAGAAATCTATACAGGGTTCCTCTTATTATCTCAAGGGTACCAAAAGACCACTAATGGTGGTATCCCATTCTCACAACCTGACTGGCCAACCAACTTTACCAATTATTCCCAGCTTTGACTGAAAATCAAGGAAATAATTTACAATATATGCTTTCTCTAAGCAAAGGGGAAATGTGAGTACATCTGGTCTGAGAAGATAGCTGATTTATGTGTCACACCCATTTAAACCAACAGAGAAGATAAAGTCCTTTAAAGTAATACCGACTTTGATATTCTGCGGTTTGGTGACATATGACTCTTAAGAGGCACTCCTTTATTTCTCCGTGTTTTCGATGTAACTAACTTGGGCTCCTGTGTAACTTTACAACAACTGACAGAGACTACACAATCCGCCAGTTTGTATTAAGATGTTATTGCACCTTTCCCATTCTAATCGCCAATTATGACTCTATTAGTCCTACTTGGCAGTTCATCTGCTCCAGCATCAGCTAAGGGGGACTTGGAGACAGACCTCTGATCTCCATGTTTCCGCTTCAGTGAATGCTTAGCCCAGCGGCTGTCATCCGGAGACAGGGAGGCGGGGGAGGTATTGCCTTTGCTCAGATAACTGTACCTGACCTTACAACAATTTACTAAGGAAATACTTGCCTAATGGCAGTGTGAGTACAGTTTCTTTTATACTCACAACGGCACTGCAAATTAGAGACAACAGGATAAATCTATGGGCAGCTCACTAGACACTTCATTAAATCACTGTTCCCTTGCCTTGTAGAGCACTAATAGAATCACAGCCCTCGTTAGCTACTGAATAAAAGATCAATCACAGACTTTGAGAGCTCTTGCCACCAGCTTCCAGAGGAAACAAGGAGAGAAAAAAGACATATTTAGGATCATCAGTAAGATCCTGAATGGCCTCACTGCAAGTTGCTTAAATTACCTTTTCTACAACTGACTCCAACTGCAATACTCAGAGGAACTTGTTAAGTCTGCTTTCAAAAGCTGCTCTCTAATATATGACTGCCAGGCCCTGGTCAAAAGTTCAGATTGTGCATATGTAAAAAGGTACTAAATTGCCTGAGGGCTAAAACCAGAGGAGTTTAATTGCAGCAAAATGCTGAAAATGGTCTGTTGAGGGTCCTTCTGTGGGGATACTGCTGGCTCGGGCTGATTGAAGTACAGAACATAAAAGCTGTACAACAATATTTCCTTAAATGCAGGCGAAACTGCCAGCAGTTGGTATTGCATGAATGTTGTGGTTAAAGAAAAAAACATTTTCCTCCCCTAAAATAAATAGAGTATTAAGAACTACCCTAGCCCATAATTCTAAATCATAATGGAAAAAACGCAGGGTTCAGTGACCGTAAATAAGGCATAATTCACAGTGTGGGACCAACACACTTGCAGTATATTTTTACATGGGGGTACATTCCAAGTATTCATGGAAGGACTTCCAGCATTCCTTTGGGTCTGTGCACTACCGTGGTTTGGGAAGTGATTCTTGACTTAAATGATGGCTGAGGGTTCTTCCTTCTCAGCTTGGATCAGAGTGTAGTGGAAAGAACGTTGGACTCAGTGTCCAGAGTTTGGGATCTGGGCTTTGCTAACAAAATGGTGTGACCTTAAGTACCTCATTTAACCTCTGCAGGCTTTCTCTGTCTGTAAAATCAGAGAATATAAATATGGATTCTAAAAATTCTCTTACAGATCTATGTGCAGAGATTGCTTTTAGCTCTGACATTCTAAGGTCCCTTTCATTTCTAATTTTCTACATTAATGTTTCCAATACTTGCAAGGTTTAGAATAAGAAGGATTATAGAAAGATAAATTTTCTTACAAATTAGTGTTTCACAAAGGTAAATTACAAATGCAAAGGAAATAGAACAAAAGATAAAGGAAACAATACTCCAAAGGGTTGTTTAGTAGCAGACACCAGTCAAAAATACAACAAAATCAGAACTACCCTTTTTGGGGGCTGGGAAAAAGTGTATATAAAAAGCCAATGAATAGTGCTTGAATCCAAGTTCTAGAGGCGTTGCTCTAGAGCATTTTCTTGAGAGACTAGATAGAAACTATACTTTGACAATCTACCAACCCTCTTTCTAGAATAATACCAGGTTATTTTGTTGTTGTTGTTGTTGTTGTGATTTTTATTTTATTTTTATTTACTCAATTAAAAAGCATTTATTTTCCCTCCATTTTGTCCTGCTCCTGCATTTGGAGAAAAAGAAAAAAAAAACAAAACCCTTGTAATAACTATGAATAGTTGGGCAAAACAACTTCTCACACTGCCCAAGTCCAAAACTGTCTGTCTTATTCTATATGAATGCTTCACTTCTTTGTCTGGATATGGGTAGTTACACAATACATTTTTGTATGCTGTATAAATTATCTGTTCTACTGATTGACTTCTATATATTTGAAGAAGGTTATTATATTATATTATTATTATATAGGTTTATAATGGTAATGGTTAATAATTTGTAGTAGAGTTAGAGGTTGGATACTTCTAGGCTCCTTTTCTTTCCATGGTTTTTTCATCATTTTCCTTTACATTCGTAACCTTTGGTTCTTCCAAAGGAATCTTATCATCTTTTGTAGCTCTAAGAAATAATCTTTTGGTAATTTATTGGTATGGGAAGGGAAGGTAATAAGATTTATATAGCACCTACTATATGCCAGGCTATGTGCTAAGTGATTTTTACAATAGTATTTTGAGTTAGAAAAAAAAAAACAACAAACAATGGAATGAAAAGCCAAGAAGAGATCTGAATTCTAACATTGGCACTGCCAAAAATCCAGTGTGATTATGAAGAAGTCTTTTCCCCTCTCTGAGCTGCTGCTTCCCCATATGTACAATAAAGGAATTAAATGATATCTGAAATAGCTTACAATTCTAAAACTATACAATCTTCGGTTTAGACACACATTGACAGTTTAATCTGTTATATTAAAAGTTCATATGGAATTCTCTCTCTTTTAAGAAAAGTAACAGTCTTAGTCACGAGAAATACCTAGGACTATGTTTCAGAGCCTAGATGATTCTTAAAGTAAAACAGGTTGAAGTAGGCTAGGTACTATATATATAGTTAGGATATCAACATACATACATACATACATACATACATACATACACACATACATACATATATACACACATATACATATACGAAAACTAGTTTATCTTGGAATCATCAGGTGATAATTAGTCACTGTCACATATCTTAAGATTTATAAATCAACAAAGCTGACATAAAGATTATTTTGTAAGGTAATGATTTATTTTAGATGCATTTTCAGACCCATCACGTCCAGAGTTTTCTGACATACCCATACTGTGATCCCAAAATGACACTTCTGATATTATTTCAGTGCAATTTTTTCCATGAAACATTTATTAAGTATCTACACTATGAAAGGCCCTGGGTAGATTCTGGGAATATAAAGAAAATAGTCCCTACCTTCAAGGAGCTTATATTCTATTGGGAGATATGACATGTATGTGGATAAGTAAACACAAGATAATTTCAAGAGGGAAAATACAGAGGAAACTCAAAGGTAGGGGAAGAGGCTGTTCCTAATGCCTCAGAGTATCAGGAATGATTTTACCTGTGAAGTATCACCTGGGTTAACCCTTGAAGGAATGTAAGGGGTCCAAAAGGTTAAAGAGACAGAATAAGGCATGAGAGCAGACAGAGACCTATAATACGAGGTGGAGGGTCCGGTGTTGGCCGGCACACTGGCTTGGTTGGAGTGGAGAACGTAGGGAGGGGAATACTATGAAATAAGTGTGGAAAGATGAGATTCAGAGAGCATAGAGTTTCACTACTCAACCTTACCACTAAAGTCTTTTTACCCCAGAAGAGATAAGGAGACGCTGAAGAACGCTGAATAGAAGAGGGAAACGCTAAATCTCTGGAATAGTCACTAAATAGCAGACTGGTTGCATTGCAGAGGGGAGAGAACAAAAGCAGCGAGCAAAATTACGCAACTATCGCAAAAGTCTAGATGGGAAATGATGAGGGCCCGAAGTAGGCTGGCGGTAAGGCGGGTCGAGAAGAGGGGAAGCTCAAGCACCACCTCTTACAACAGACCTCTCCTGATCCCATTACCTCTGGTTCAAGGGCTGACCCCCAACTAATTACCTTATATTCACTATGTATAGAAAATGTTACACTACCTGCACCTACTCTTTTCCAATCTCACTAGACATTAGTCTCCCTCCTATACTCTGCCATCTAACCAAACTGGCTTTTTCTCTGTTCCTCACACATGACACTCCATCTCCTGAAGTTCCTGCTGTTTCATGTACCTAGAAAACATGACTGCCTTACCTCTACCCTCTACCTCACTCTACCTTATTCCTTTCCTTTAAGATAAAGTGCAAACAGCAATTCTACTGTAAGTCTTTCCTGATCTCTCCCTGAGTGCCCTCTCTCCAAAATGATCTTCTATTTATAATTATTTTGTATATTTTGTGTTCATTCACTTTATATTTATTCTATGTTTTACATGTACTTGTTTTCTCCCTCATTAGAATGTTACATCCTTATAAATAGAAATTATTTTATTATGTGTAACTGTGTCTCTAATATCATGCCTAGTACATAGCGGGTTTTTAATGTGTTCGTATGTAAGCATTCATGTGTATATGTATACGTATTATGTACACACATGCATATTTTATTCCCAGACAGAATGAAAGTTTCTTGATAACAAGGTTTATTTCATTTTTATCTCTGTACCCTCCATGCCTAGCAAGGTGCTTAGCACATAGGGATAAAGATAAGAATGGGATCTGTAATTTCATTCATATCAGGAACTCCCATACGAGGAAATTCCACCTACCAATGCAGGTTGGCATCTTTTCCACAAATTACAGGTGATTAAAAATGCTCATTAATTGGCTAGATTAATTGGATCAAAGTTATGAGAAGCTTTTGGGGGGACTGACAAGACTTAGCCACTGACTGCACAGGGGAGATGATGGAAAAAAGAAAATTCAAGGGATATTTCAGGTTAAAAGGCAGGTAACTAGAAGAATGGTAACATTCAACAGAAGTAGGGAAGTGTGGAGGAGGGACACATTATTGGTGGAGCATACTAAATTACCTTCAGAAACACTGAATCTGAGATATCAATTGGATATGCAAGTTGAGATTTCCCACAGGCAACTGGTGATGAAGAAGTGGACTTTTAGAAAAAAACTGAGCTTGTTAAATAGATGTGAAAGTCATCTGCACAGGGATTATAGTATAACTGAACCAAGAAAGAGTATAGAAAGAGAAGACCCAGGACAGAGCCCTAGGGTATATTCACAGAAGGGGCTTGGATATAGATGTTAAGCCATCAAAAAAAGCCCGAGATATATAGTAAGACACAAAAGAGAACCAAAAGAAAAAAGAAAATGTTTTGAAAGGCAAGGCATAATGGAGGAGTCAGGAGGAGAGAGAAGTTGACAGTGTCATAAGATGCACAAAAGAGGACTGAGAAAAGACCGCTGTGTTTATCAGTTAAGAGATAAATGGTAACCTTAGTGAGAGTGGTTTCAGTTAACTGTTGGGATCAGAAACAAGGCCACAAGAAGCTGAGTACTTAGTGACAAGTGAAGAAATGGAGACATCTCATCCTAGGAGGTTAGTTGTGAATGGTGCAATGGGAGGGCTGACACAATGGCCCACATGAAAGGGGCTGGGGAGCCCGATTCCATAATACACAATGAAATTTAATGGAAGTTCCTTGCCCCCAGTGTGGAGAATGAGATGTAGCTGGCTATAGTATGTTTTCAGGCTGCGTAGCTGGAAATGAGGTGCATTCAAAAGGCAGTATTAAGCAAGGGTCTATATATTGTCTCTGGCTCTTTCCAAACCGGCCTTCTTTGGAGAAAGTGAGGAACAAACCCATGATTGTGAGAAAGGCCTCAGACCATCATCTCCCCACTAGGGACAATACAATGTGGTCTAGGAGCACATGTGGCCCTCTTTGCCTCTTTGTGTGTACTTTTAGGTTAAGGACTACTAGACAGAGATTTGAATTTGTAAGTTTCAAAAGGTCAGAGTAGTGAAAAACTGAAGACCCAGGAGCAAGAATTCATGCCAGCTTCTGTGACCAGCTGGCTTGGCATGCTTGAGAGACCCAGATAAAGTGACACAGCTGAAATAAAGTCTCATCCAGCAGCTAAGCCACTCTTAGAAGCCAGATAGCTAGGCTGTGTACTATGGATAGGATGCAAGACCTGGAGGCAAGATGGCCTGAGTTCAAACCAAATCTCAGACACTTATTAGGTGTGAAACACTAGTCAAGTCACTTAATCGATATTTGCCTCCGTTTTCTCATCTGTGAAATGGGGATAATAATAGTGCCTACCTCCCAGGAATGCTGTGACAACCAAATGAAATGTTATATATAAAGCGTTTTCCAAACTTAAAAATGCTATACATTAGCAAGTGATGATGATGATGATGATGAGAGTGGGGATGAGGATGAGGACAAAGATTCAAGAGAATCTGTTGAGGCAAATACTACAAACAAGTTTTGTTAAGTTTGAGTCCACTCTCCTAAGGGATCAAGGGGGTAATGGTTGAAGAGAAATATTTGTATTTCCGTTCTTGCTATATCTTTGAATTAAATGTCCCTTGGTAAAACCAAAGGATGTTAACTGGTTAAATGGAACTGAGGAAAAAACCACTGGTGGCTAAAAGTGTTGGGGTGGGGGAAGTGAAGGGAAGGGCAGCACTCCAGAATGCATACCCTAGCTGACAGCATTAGACAAAGATACTCCCCCTACTTCAGGATACCCCTAGATCCCTGAAGGGGATATGTAGCCAGATTATCTCTGGAGCAGTAGTTTAGATTCCCCATTTAAAAAAAAAAAAAAGATGAGATTTAGGAATAATTTAAAGAGTATGAAAGGATGAAGGAATTTTTTTTTTCAAAATGGTAAAATCCTGTGCATGTTTTCAGGCCTCTGGAAAAGAGGCAGTGCATAAGTAGAGATTAACTGGCACAGAGATTTAGGGGGTGGACTTCCAAAAGAGATAGGAAAGGATGGAATCACGAACACAAATAGTTAACCTTGGCAAAGTGAAAAACAACCTTTTCCTCAGAAAGAGTAGCAATGGAAAGCATCAGATATTCCTCATGTAGACGAGTTTTGAAGGGTGGTGGGCTAGGGACAAAGAAGCTCAAAGTGGATGAGCTTGATTTTTTTCAGCAAAGTAAGAGATAATACCCTTTGCTGACAGACAGAGAAGAGGTTCTACAGGGTACCCAAGGAGAGAAAAGAAGGTTAGGAATAGCTGTTGTGGAGACTTTAAGAGAGGGTGCATCAGGAAAAAAAATAAGTGATTGCTATGGAGCCAATAAGCCCCAATTTGCATTAAATAAATTTTTAGTGAACCCAGTGTGACCATACAATGTTGTGAAACCACTTGTTTTAGAAGAGACATCTCATAACAGATAATGTGATGAGCATTGATTGTACCGTAAAGTCAAAAGAACTGGGCTTTGATTTCCAGTGCTATCATTACTAGATGACTTCAGGCAAGTCAATTCACCTTTCCAAGCCTCAGTTTCTTTTTCTGCAAAATAAGAGGGTTGGGCTCTGTGATCTACAAGGTCCTTTCCAGATCTAACTCCTATGATTCTAAGAATTTTTCCAATGGATTTTAAAAGAAATTGGAATTTAAATGCTTCACATTTCTCTCTTCCTATGACCTGTTCAAATGCTCCCACCAATGTTGTCTTGTAATATCTATAATACGTTATAATCAAACTCCACCATAACTAGGAAACCTTGTCAGACACTGTTCCATAAGTCACTCCAAATATCAGTTGGTTGGCAGGTAATGTAATTGAGCCCTGCTGGGGTTGGTTCCCTGATTAT
Source organism: Phascolarctos cinereus (assembly GCF_003287225.1). Taxonomy (NCBI): domain Eukaryota; kingdom Metazoa; phylum Chordata; class Mammalia; order Diprotodontia; family Phascolarctidae; genus Phascolarctos; species Phascolarctos cinereus. The sequence continues at coordinate 77,996,304 of NW_027555625.1, read as the reverse complement.
CAGTCTGTTCAGTTTCCCTTTTACTTCCCTTATTCTTCTGTCACTGAATGTCCCTGAAGCACTAGTTAATCTCATCTATGTTTTCATGGAAACAGTTAATGATTTTAGGCAGGGTGCATCTACATACTTAATTGGCTATGCATTAACAGCTAACTATATTGTAAGCTCTATAAGTGCAGGTACTCAGTCTTGTTCATCATAGCATTTACACTTGCGCTGAGCATGACACTCTGAACTTATGTCTAGAACCTACAATTTTACTCGTGCACATAATTTCCCCCCTGATATGAGTGGCAATCCTAGTAAAGGCTACTAGGTGATCTAGTGAGTTACTGGGGCTAAAATCTTCCTTCCCTAGTAGCCAAACCTCAGCTGCACTGATCGAGGCTAGTCTTCAGGCAAGAGCTATATAGACAATTACCAGGCCCAAATTCAAATTCCTCCTGGTTGAGTATGACCTGCCCCCTCTTCTTCCAAAAGTCTTCAACAACATAGTGTCAGATACATGGCAGGAGGCATAAAAGAAAAATCGTAATGGAGGTTATGAGAATTTTGTGGTTGCTGTTGTTAATTACTATTATTATTATATGTTTGTTGAATTGAATCTCCCAGAATGAAGTATCTCTATTAACAAGGTCTATTTCCATTTCTTTTTTTTTTTGCTTTTTTTTTTTGGCATTTGGGGTTAAGTGACTTGCCCAGGGTCACACAGCTAGTAAGTGTCAAGTATTTGGTCTGAGGCCGGATTTGAACTCAGGTCCTCCTGACTTCAGGGCCGGTGCTCTATTCACTGTGCCACCTAGCTGCCCCTCTATTTCCATTTCTAAACTGTCTTTTGAGATCTTTGGCAAGTTTTCACTTCCCCTTTCTATTTTCTCTCATCTCTGAACCTAAATTCTTGAAAAGTGTGAAGTGAATGAAATGTCATTGTCAGAATGAATGAGTCTAAATGTATACGTCAAAATTCAAAAGCAGTATAAATGGAGAAAGAAACCTTGACTTGAAGACTTGTGTTTAAATCTTAGCACTGCAACTTACTAGTTGTAGGAATGATTAATATTAAGAATAATAATAACAACATTCACATAGTGGTTTAAGGTTTGCAAAACATTTTTAAAAATATCTCATTTTACCCTCCCAACAATCCTAAGAGGTAGGTGACATTATTGATCATATTTTACAGATGAGGAAACTGAGGGAAAGACAGTTTAAATCATTTGCTCAGGATCACATTGCTAGAAGATGTCTGAGGCTCAGTTTAAACTCAGGTCTTACTGGCTCAGTGTCCAGCACTCTATGCATTACGGCTCTACCTTGCTGCCTCTATGTGTGACCTTGGGCAATAAACTAAACCTCTTTGGGCTTCTATCAATTGAGGGTATAGCCTGGATGACCTCTAAGGTTCCTTGTAGCTCTGAATCAAAGGATTTTGAGTGATCTGGCAAATGCGAAACAGGTGGAATAAAGTTTAGTTCACATTGAGAATGCTGAGTTTTTAGCAACATAGTTAAATGCATATTAAAATATTTTTTAAAAACCACTTTGAAAATCATCAGCAAAATCTCCTCTCACCCACAGATAGAGCTGCTGCGCAAGTTTGATTTTATGGACACTAGAGAAAAATGACCCGCTGAGGGGTTACCTTCCTAAGAAATGTGCTGAATGACTTTATGAATACACTGTGTCATCTCCATCCTCGGGGGTCTCTGTGGTGAACTCTCGGCACCCCATGTGTGCATTACTCAGTGCCTGGAGTCTTGCAAGTGAGTGATTTCCAACTGAGCAAGTTAAAGCAGCAACGCTCTTTGATTAATTCAGAGGGAAGAGAGAGCCAAAGTGTATATCTGGAACTTTTCAATGATAAAATTACTTTAGATTCCCATAACAAAAAGCAATTAGGTATTTATAACGCCCTCTTTTAAATATTAATCCTCTTGCCTCTGCTCTTCCCTTCCCCTCAGGCCCCAGGTGGGTCCATCAAGAAAACACTTGCACAAGGCAGGGATCCTAAATGAATGGTCATTTCAGTGCCACACGATGCTCTTCAGATCAGAGTGGCTTTGTGATCAGTCACTGATACATTGTTATCCTATTTCTGCCCCTTAAGAAAGAATGACTATGAAGGGTTCGGAAAAGCATGGGAAGACTGCTATGAACACAACTGATGCAAAATGAAGCAGAACCAGGAAAACAAAAAACAAAAAAAAACCCACAATGACCACACGTAAATGTAAATAGGAATAAACAACAGCAATGGCAAATATGAACTGGAAAGCAGGGTAATGACCAAGTTTTGTCCTACAAATGTAATGATAAAATAGGCCTCCTCTTCTTCTCAGTGGTGGGGGAACTGTGGATGTGCAACCTCGCACATACTGTGAGTCTCCTTTGATGTGTCGGTGGGTTTTGCTGAACTGTTGATTTTCTCCCATTTTCTTTTCTTTTTTTCCCCTTTGTTATAAGGACTGGCTGACCAAGCAAGGGAGATATACTCATAAGTGAGGGGTAATGGCTGTGACCTGTGGTTACACTGGTACACAGAAAGAACCTCAAGTAAGGAAACTCTAGATGAATACAGGTCAGCAGCTGCTCAGTTATTCCTGGAAAGCTACCTAGAAGACTGAGAGACCACGGGATTTGCTCAGAGTCACTCAGACAGCATATGACAGAGAGAGAACTGGAACCCAGGTTTTTCTCTCTTTGAGGCCAGCTGCTGACTATGCCATGCAGTCTCTTTTCAGAACTAAGGTGATATAAAAACAAAACATATGAATAGTTAAATTTCATAGCCATAACTCATCTAAGTATTATATTTCTTCATTCCTCTTCAGGCTGCACTCCTGATGCTCTCAGGAATTTCTCTACAACATCCCAAAAACCGCTCCACACACTGGAAGTACCATCCATCCCTGGAGCTTCACTCCCTCTGATTTTCTAGTTTCTCCTAGCACTTCCATGTTAAGAAGTAGGCCAAGGCCATGGAGTCTTTGTTCTTTTCCAAGACTCTCCTAGACTTTCTTTATAATGCCTACTTGCTAGGAACCTTCATCATCCCCTCCCCTCCTACTCCACACTTTTCAGTTCCCATTATGCCCCACCCCCCTCAAGGAGAATTTAAGTTCCTCAAGGCCAGCAATTGTCCTTCCTTCTGCTGGCATTTTTATTCCCAGCACGTAGTACAGACAAAAAAAAGAAAAAAGAAAACCCAAAACCAAACTTGCAAAAATGTTTATAGTAGCCCCTTACCCATGCCTTTTTTTTTTTTGGCTAGGCAATGGGGTTAAGTGACTTGCCCAGGGTCACACAGCTAGTAAGTGTTATGTGTCTGAGACCGGATTTGAACTCAGGTCCTCCTGAATCCAAGGCCAGTGCTCTATCCACTGCGCCACCTAGCTGCCCCCACCCATGCCTTTTTGTTAACAGAATTAGAAACAAAGAATGTTCTCTTGAATTGAAGAATAGCTAAATAAATGCTGGTAAATCAATATAATGGGATATTTTTACACCATGAGAAGTGATGGATATGAAAAATTCAGAGAAACTCTGGAAGACCTGCATAAACTGACACAGATGGAAACAGTCACTTTGTCAATAATCGTTTATTAAACACCTAATATGTGCCAAGAACTGTGCTAATAACTAAGGATACAAAGAAAGGCAAAAGAAAAAAAAATGCCTGCTCCAAAGGAATGTACATTTTAATGGTAGAGACAACATGCAAATACCTAGATATATGTGGGATATGTATGGAATAGACTAAGATAATCTGAAAGGAGGGAGAATTAGCAACTGGGGAGAAGGGGAGAGAAACAGAACCAAGGTAATACTATATATGATCACCACAAAACATTCTATAAAGCACAACTTTGAAAGATTACAATACTTAAAGCACTGATCATTCATGGATTTAAAACGCAAACACACACACACACACACACACACACACACACACACACACACAGAGCATTTCTCTTCCCTAATCTTGGCAGAGGCAGCAGAGCATACACATTTTTTGATGACTCTTTGAATTTTCTGTTTCATCATACTGTAGGAGCTTTATTTTATTTATTTTTTCATCATAGACCCATTTGACAGTTGGACAAGCCTATGGCTCCTCTCTCAGAATAATATTTTTAAATGCATAAAATACATAGGATTACCAAGGAAATGAATGATGTTGAAATAGTTATCATAATATTAATAAAAATATTAAATATTGTAAAAAAATCTGCAGAGGAAAACAAAAAGAAATTGAAAGCACAAACAAATATGGTAACTTTTATTACCACATCATTAAATTTCAAAGAATCATGTCATCCTCAAGTCAGAAGGGACCGCAACAGCCACCTGAAATAGTGTCAGTCCCTCACAAAAGGGAGGCAGCATTACGGAAGTGAAGGTGCTTAGAGTTGGGAAGACTCACCAGTGATGGGACAATGGACAATTCAGATCACCTCTGTGAGCCTCAGTTTCCTTATTTGTAAACTGAAGAAATTGGATTAGAAGGCATCTAAGGTCTTTCTAGCTCTAGAGCTATGAACTTATGCCAACCAGGTGGCACAATGCAGAGCAAGCTAGGCTGCAGTCAGAAAGACGAGTTCAAATCTGTCCTCAGACATTTACTAATTGGGTGATCCTGGGCAAGTCACTTAATCTCTGCTTGTCTCAGTTTCATCATCTGTAAAATGGGGGTAATATCAGAATCAACCTCCCAGGACTGTTGTGAAGATTCAGAAGAGACAAGAATTGTGAAGTGCTTAGCACAGAAGGTGGCACATAGTGAGGGCTATATAAATGTTAAGTATTATTATTGTTATTAATCTCCACTGTCACACACTTTGACAAGCCCAACATTTAGCCTCTGCTTTAAGTTCTTCAAGAAAGCTTCATTGTGGCAGTTTATTTATTCAACTTTTAGACAACTCCAATGCATAGGAAGGAAGCTTTTCCTGAAGTAAGCCAAAATTGTCTCTTTGCAGCTTACACGCACTGTTCCTTGTTCCACCCAACGAAGCCAAATGCAACAAAACAAAAGAATAAAAATCATATAATGCCTTCATACAATAGCCTTTCACATAAAGACTGCTGCCATCATGCTGTCATGGCTCCCAGTGCCCTTGCACCTGCAGACTCACTATGCCCAGTTACTTCAAATTATTTAATATATATTTTTAAAACTAGGTAATGAAAATTCACAATATCAAACACAATTCCCCCTGTTTTGTTTCTAATGATTTCAAGTTCAATTTTTTTAAAGTGAAAGTTGTGGGAGAATAAATAATGAAATATAAGCTCATGACACAGAGCTATGACACTTCTAGAACAGGATATTGTACACATTTCTAGTTGGAGTCACTGTTGCTAAATATTTTTGCTTAACTATTTGCCTGTGTTATGAGAAAGGATTTTTTTTCTATTTTGATTTTCCTCAGAAATTAGTGATGTAAAAAAATACCTCAAACAAATAATTAATGATCATCATGAATTACTTTAAAAAATAAAAGAAAAATTCTACAGAATGATTAACATGAAATTCAATTTGGCAAAATCATCCTGAAGGCATTTAATTTAAAGATGAAGCTATCAGGATAGGAAAGGCAAATAGAAAATATCTGTAAAGATTTTTTTATAACAATTTCTTATTTTTTCCATCAACGACAATGGTATACTACATTTGGACTTTAGTATCACAGTCTGTGATGTGCTACATGAGAACAATATTTTGTATGGCCATAAAGAAAACAAAGATGAGAATAGCAAATGGGCCAGAACTAAATAAATATGCAGAAGATATACGCTGGAGAAGAAACAATTTTGAGGGCACTGATCAGAAAGAGGGGAGATTACAGAGAACATATCAATAACTACAAACCCAGATTCCTATTTTCTCATCAATAGAAAAGCTATATCTACACACTCTTCAATGACATGTTCATGATGTACTGAAAATAGGATTTCAAAACTATATAGATATCTTAGTGGTCATAAAACTGACAGATTATACTCTTTATATTTTGTTAACTATTGTAAAAGCATTTGATATGCTATGATAAAACAATATTAAATATATTTCACAAAAAGGTAATTTTATTCATATTTTAAATTCATATGAGATTCTTTCAAAGATATAAAAATTCTGATAATAGTGTCCAATGTCCCTGGGTAACAGAAGAGATCAGACAAAGTGCTCTAGAAATAATTGGGGAAAATTTTTTCATAAGTAAAAGGTTCACAGAAAGCAGGCAGAGAGAATGGCACATGAACTAAGCCTTGAATGAAATAGGAATTCAGAGAGGAAGAGTTGAAGAATGAGTAAATTCCATGCCTGAGAAAAATAATGTATATAAGAAAAAGTATATTGAGTTTAATGAAGAGCCACTTATCCAGTCTGCCAGGAAGGTAGAGGCATAAAGGGGAGTAAATATAAAATAAAGCTGGAAAGGTAGGTTGGAGTCAAATTGTCAAAGGCCTCCAATGTTAGTTAGTAAGGAGTTTATATTTTATACTATAAGCAATAGGGGGCCATTGAAGATTTTTGAGTAGAAGAGTAACATGATGGTCAGAACTATGGCTATTAAAGTATAGAGAGTATTGAAGTATCTAGCATAATGTCCCATTCTAAGATTTTACTCAGTGATCCACTTAAGAAGATGACACATACTTTGTCAATAATTAGTAATGCTTCCCTGATTCTTTCTACATGGTTTTAAGGAGGCCAATCTGGCTGATGGATTATCATGTTGGTTTTGAATAGGTTATGAATAAAGCCCTCTTCTCAGCTGACCTTATTCACCCATACACAAACCAAGATCTATTGAAAGGAAAAAGATGCATCCATTTACACACTATAAATAGAATTAATGATGGGCTGCACCAGGGCCTCCCACAAGCCAGTCTGGTGGATAAGTCTTCTATCTGAAAAGCCTTCAGCAGACCAACATTGTTTCTCCTCAGTCTTTTCTATATTAATGGAAATTTGAAATGTGACTCAACTACTTGTGTTGTTTTTGTTTTGAGACCCCTCACCAAACTGACTGCTCCTAAAGAAGATACATCATCGAGCAGCTAGTGGCACAGTGGATAGAGCACTGGTCCTGGATTCAGGAGGATCTAAGTTCAAATCCAGCCTCTGACACATAACACTTACTAGCTGTGCGACCCTGGGCAAGTCACTTAACCCCATTGCATAGCCAAAAAAAAAAAAAAGAAGATATATAATCATAGAACCATAGAGCAAGAAGGAACTTCTGATTCTGTAGGCCTATGCCTTCATTCAAAGATATGGAATCAAAGCCTGAGAAAGTTGAAATCACTCATTCACAGCCGTGCAGGCTTCATATATGATATTCTTTTATGATGTTTTAATCTGTAACATACTTTGAAATAGATGTCATATATTTACTCAATAGTTGGTAATCCTTCTGTGATTTGAACTAAAGCTACAATCCAGGTCAATTTACATCTAATAATTATCTATCCCAGTGAAATGGTTTTATTCCATTAAAAGTGTGATCTTCTACTTAAATATTTCATTTGGTTATAGCCTATTGTCTTTATAAATACAATAATTAAAACATTTTATTATACTGGTCATGAAAGTATAGTTAGTCATTATCACTAATGCAATAAGAGACAATGTGAATAGTTCTACTATTCACTATATATGTGACAATGGATTGATTATTTCCCTCGTCTGAGCATCAGTTTGCCAAGTGATAAAACTAGAGATTTGGAATAGACCACTTAGGTAACTACCAGCTCAAAATCCTATGGGCCTGTGAAGTACTTTTACATTGTAATATGAATGGATATCAACATGTGGCATCATGATGAGAGTCAATGAATTATATGCAGAAAGTATATTCCATTTACAAGTGGGAGAAATTAGGTAAAATAATCAGTGACAACCCACTGAAGCATGGAGAGTAAAACATCAACCTCAACCTTCTTTCCTAAGTATTTTGAGAATTATATAACCTCGATTTTGTATCTAATCCAGTTAAAATACTCTTTGGAATATCCTCATTTTGTTTCTGTTAATTATAACTTAAGGACTCCATTGATATATTAATTGTTTGATTGATTACATTTTGAGGAAAATCAAAAAACTTATCTGGGTTTTCTTCTGGCTAACTTCTCTTTTAGCAGGCTGCTTCTAACAGAGAAGTGAACCCTTCTCCTCATTCCTGCCTTGAATGAGGAGGTTAGAAGATTACGAGGGGTAAAGAAGTAAGAGCTGACCAAGTGGAAGAAACTAGTATGGACAGCTATATATTAGATCTCATCACTATATGTAGAGTAATAGAGAAATGTAAGCTGTCTGTTTGTCCCTTGCACTTAATATATGACTTGGCCACCTTTTCTACAGGTACAACTCTCATTACCTACTTCACACTTGTTTTCCTGTAAAAATTGTTTATTGTTAATGTCTAGTATCCGAATCTTGCCTACTACGTACATCTCTGTCGCTGTTTGGGTGACCTACATCTAAAGATCTTTTGAGACTGTGATAGTTTATAAATTGCAGTTAATACAATATTACCTGAAGAATATTCTGTTAATAATTTTGCTTAAATTTAGTTAAAATTTGTTAAAAATGGATTTAGGAAGATGCTTGAGGTCATTAAAAGTGTTGTATAATCTACCAAAAACAATCCAACTTATTTTCTTCTTCCTTTTAAATTCTAGGTCTATCTTCTGGTACACTGGTAGTGTCTCTGCAAGATATGTGTACTTACCTGCTCAATGGGTTTTCCATTTAAGTATAAATCAGAAAATAGACAATGAGGCATTCTATCTCCACTTGATTTTTTCTGTGCAGATAATTAGTCCATATTCACTTGAGTGACTACAGATCTCATTGAGGAGGCTCTGCAGTGTTCTCATTCTTGATGCAGTCAATAAAATGACATCTGCAAACAAGAATGTCTGGAGAATTTCACTCTCCACAGGGAATTGCTCTTCCATTTGGACTTGCTGCTACATACCCTCCATGATGGTGTCAAATAATTTTGATAAGAGTATAACTCCTTGTTTTGAAACTTGTTTGATAGTAATCAGGGTTTTTTTTTTAACCAAGTTAATAGTATTGTTACCTATTTGAAAGAATTTTATATGATTTGAGAATATGAATGGGAGAAATATCATTGAAGAAGAGCCTTTAAGGTTATTGTTAGAAAATAAAATGCTTTAAAAAACACTAAACAACAACATTCACAAAATAAATTTGAATTTTTCTATTCTTTTCAGTTAGTTTTGTGACTACAAAGACATGGTCTGTTGTGGAAAATTAAATTTTGCTTAATCCCCTCATACCTTCATTAAGGGTAGCCAACATGAGTGGGTAGATTATTCTTATTATTTTTTTTTCTTTTCATCAGAAAATAGGAATGTGGGTTGGTAGTTACTGATTTATTCTCTCTAATATCCCTTCTTTCTAATATATTGAGAAGCAGTCCCTCAGTGCCTTTAACATTATTTCATCTCCAGCATAAATCTCTTCAGTTGTATATTTGGTCCAGCCCAATCGTGGTTCCTTTTCTTCGCCACCTTCAATCCCAGCCTCCAATGTCACTTATATATATACATATTGTAGCATCCAAATAGAAGGTTTGCTTCTTGAATGCGATGATTATTTTGTTTTTGTCTTTGTATTCCCAGCATCTGTCTTAGCACCTTAAATATAAGTAGGTGCTTAATCTATTGAATTATTCTGAACATTTTCAGACTCCCAGTTTAAGCAAACTTGTAGAAATCATGCAATCCCATTTAAGTATAACTCAATTTTACAATGAAATAATACAAATAACTCTACAAGTATGTATCAGTCAGCAACATTATGTATTAACTTGATAGTATGGCCATCAGATGACACAGAAGTTCCACTGAATATTTTAAACCATATTAATGCAGTTTGTTAAGGCTCTCTTAACTAAAGCCACGGCTATTTCAATATGGGCATGACTGTCTCTGTATATGTTTGAGGTGACTAACACACAGTCTCAATAGCCTCTTCTACAATCTGCCTCACATCATCAGTAAGTGCATCAGGACCAAAAAAGACAAAATGAGATTATGCTAAAGCCCAAAGTATCACAAACATGACAATCCTCTACTGGATAAACCACAGCATGACTCTACATAATTTGTATGTGACAGAGTTTAATGAAAAAAGCAAAGGACATTGGGGCTCTAAAATCCTCAGGTCCCACACTGGCCAAACCCTCATTTCACTATAGTCTACAGTCACTTTTTTCACACACACACACACACACACACACACACACACTCACACTCTCTCTCTAACCCATATATGTGCAATTAGCTTCTCTCTCACCTCTCCATTAAACTTCACACATTCTTAGACTGCACCAATCTCTGCCACAAATCCTTTCAGAGGCAAGATTTCATACCATCACACTGTTTGATCACCACCATTGAGGAACATATTGATGCTCTTTAAATAGCCAAGGAATTCAGGGCATACCTAACAGCTGTTAATAGATGCATGCCTCTCTAGACACATGCTTCTCCCTCCTCCCATCCCCAGTCTTCTTTGCTCAGCTGTGTGCCTTTCAGAATATTCTGCCTCAATATAAGATAAGAAACTTTTCCTCACTTGTGTGTACAGAAGGAATGCACCAGTAAATGCAGCATTATTAGTGCAGTAAGAACTAGGAGGGGGACAAGAGAAAGAAGGTGAATCATAGTCATAGAATGATAAATTTGAAAGTGACCTTAAATGTAATCAAATCCAAATCCCCCGTAAAATGGGGAAATTGAAACAAAGAGAGAAGAGATAGATAACATTATCATTAAGTAGCAGAACCCCACACTAGAACCCATTTTCCAGACTTCTAATCCAGAGTTTTTCATTAATACAACAAAACACTAAACTGCCTCTAGATTAGTATTCTGAGTGGGTATCTCTCATGAGCCAACTTCAATATTATATATAGTATTTTTCTACAATACTGTTAACATGTTACTTATAGAAGAAACTTCTAAGAATATTAGTTTGGAGACTTCATTGTTTAGTATGGCTGAAGAAAAGTTAACAAGAAGATGTAGGACATGTCATACACATACAAAAGAAAACTGATAAATATATTGTGAGAAAGAACATATTTTATTGCATCCACCTGCCATGAGATATTAAAATAAAAAGGTTCCACATTTTTGAAGTAAATTTTTAAAAATAGTGAGAAGACTAAGAAAACATTCTGCTGCCCTCAGTTGTTGATATACCGTATTTTTTTTGGATCCACCAAATACACTTTCTTATGACTTTTCTCTAAAAGAAGGGAGTTTCTAGCTCCAATTACTTGGATACTCTTACTGTTTACTCTTCCTTTTTATATGCAGTCAGAAGAGATTTCTCTCAGTACTTCAAATAAATAAGACACCCAGCTGAATAAACACTGTACGTTCTGTTAGATGACTTTGGCTTCATAAAGACTATTTGACTTTTTCAAAATGTAAATTATTGAAGGAGACCCATCATATGAAACTGATTGGTGAAAATGCTTCAAGTAGTATGGTATCCTCATGAACCTTATGTATGAAGAACTAAAATAAACTCTTTTTGGAGAAAAAATCTGAGCGTTTTTAGGTAAAATTCAATCTCTGCATTAAACTTGTTCCAAGGTGGTCATTCCATAAAATTAAAAGAGGACTACAGATTTCAAATCACTCTCCAAATTTATTTCTGAAAACAGTCCTTTTAAATACATTTTAGGGTTCTATCTATTCCCCCAAATATCTGTATTCCTTCTACTTTTGTCCTCCTCCAATCACACTTCATGGCACGGTGGTGTCCATAGGATATCAAAAGTTATACCACAGAGTAAAGACTCAGGCAGATTCTTCCAAGCAACAAAGTTAATAAAATCATAAGATTTAAAGCTAGAAAGGCCCTTCATGATCATCTAGTCCCATGTTCTTATTTTATGGATAATGAAACTGAGGACCAGAGAATTTCAGTGCCTTAATAAGCATTGGACAAGGAGCTCACTGTCTGTTGTTTGTTTTTTCTTTTTCCTTTTTTTTTTTTTAAACTACAAACCTAGTTAAGTGTTGACAGGGTCAACACTAGAAATTTGGCACTCAGATGATAAATTACTTTTGGCCATAACAACTCAAGAAGACTGCCAACTGAGGTGTAAGTGTTATAAAATCTGTTCAATTATAGCATCCATACTGATGAAATTGAAGTCCTTATCTGCAAGTCAATTCAAATAAATAAGAAACATTTTGGAAATATTATGCCTATCCTGAAATAAACAAAATTTATGTCACAGAGAAGGAAGAATCTTAGAATGTGGTCAACTTATTTTTAGTTTAAAATAGGTAGTAAATTGTGGACTTCTAAGAAGAGATTTGACCTGGTTACAATTTGAATCGGTAGAAGTACACATTTATCTTGAAAGTATTGAGGGATGTATTATTATGGAAGAAGTGAAGAATTTCTGGCTAAAAGTCTAAAATTCCAACCAAAATTGTATAATATCCCCCTTGAGAAAAGGTTTTAAGTGATACATTGACATGGGCACATTCTATTATAAAAATACATATTTGGACTTTGAAAATATAATCTTAAATTTTTTTAAATTGTTTTTCATATGCTTTCTTATTAAAAGACTAAATCTTATCTCCAGCTATAAGACATGGATCCATAAATACAAACCAACAAAGTAGGTACATTTTATACCTCTAGTAACCAGTGAAAGCAGGGGTATATTAGGGGAGGGAAAACTGAAAGAAGGAACTGCATATAGGGACAGGAAAAAGGCTAAGATATAAATAATGCATTAGAGAAAGATTGGGCAAAATGCCTACTTCAGTATACTGAGAATATAATAAGCTCTCTTATTTTATACTCTAAGAGCATTTTCTTACTAAACTTCACTCCTTTGAATTTCTCTATCATCAAGAAACTTCTTCACCCTGGAAGATCACTTCAGCCCTGGAATTCCTACCCAGTACCCCATCTGCCCCTGGGACCTTCCCTTTGAGGGCCTGGACAGCTCCTTCCAGGATCTCCACTTAACGAGCACACTCAGGCCAGATATCTGATTTCCCACCAGGCTGTGTTGCTCTGGATTTCTCCATTAAGTACTTCTGCTTTCAACTGCATGTTATGTATTGTCTTCCCCATTATAATTTAAGCTCTTTAAGGGAGGGACTGTCGTTCTATTTGCTTATTTTTGTATTCCTAGAACTTAGTACAGTGACTAACACATAGTGTCTGATAAATGCTTATTGAACAACACCCAATAACAATGAGAAATTGAATTTATACAGCGACCTATTATTAATCCTGACATTGCTACTTGGCTAAACCTAAGGAACTTAAAAATCTAATTATAAATTATATCCATTGCTTACAAATCACTTCCCCATAAGAAAACACAAGACGCTTTCAAATCATGATGATCAAGTGTAAGTTGATTTCATTAGATGCAGTGGAACCAATCTGTGAGCTTTCATAGTTCTAAAAACTTTATGTAATCAAGACTGTGTTACATAATTATTGACAACTAAAGTCAGTGCTTGTGAATAAATAATGCTTTCTAGGAACTTTGGGCAGAGAGGTGAAAACATTATATTTGGAGAAGATCTGGCCTCAATACTCTACCACTTGCATGCTGTGTTACCTAGGACAAATTACTTAACTTCTCAGATCTTTAATTCTCTTACCTGTAAAGTAGTGGTGATAATATCTTAACTATCTGACTCACAGGATAGTACTTTGTAAACTTTTAACCATTATGAAAATTATTGTTGTTGCTGTTGTTATCATCATTATTATTATTATTATCATTATTATGTCCTTGACTAAAGTATTCCTCCAGAATCTAACTGTAGTATAGAAATGACCCTGGGCTCTTGAAGGTTCAGTGTATCAATTCATAGAAAACTTTGGCATCTACTACAAGTCTCAAACACCCCCCCCCAAAAAAAAATCCTAAGATCAACTTTTAAAGACAAACTCAGTTGAGAGGAGAACACCCCCAGCCACTGGTATCCAAGAATAGAGGCCTTGGGACAGCAGGAGGCCACACTCAGAGGAAGAAAGGAGGTGACAGATAGCAAGTTGGGGAGGAATTAACCTGGGGTGAATGTTCTACGGTTTTAGTTAATTTTTCTGGCAAACTGGATGCTACATTCAATTTTTTCCTACTCACTGAAAGTATATAAATATCACCAGCATCCTCTAATTTTCATTGCTCTGCAGAAATGCTCTAGTTATTCCAGGACTAGAAGAGACCTTAGACCAAGTTCTTCATTTTATAGATAAGAAACTGCAGCCCAGAGGAAGGGATATGGCATTTCCAAGGTCACAAAATGAGTGAGTAACAAAGCTTGAACTAAAATATCTGATTCTTAATTCCTAGGCCAGTATATTCAAAACCTACATTCAAAATATCTGTTAGTTTTAGTCAAATCAGTCCAGGGATAGATACACAAAATCAATTTTAGAACAATTCATATAGCACTAGAGTTGAGACCTCTCTCTTGTCACTAGGAAAATGTATCCTAAACCTCACAGGGGAAAATTGACTTTTACAGTAAGTGATACAGAAATCAATGTTCATAGAAGAAACATCTCAGCAACATCCGAAAGAGGTAACATAAGCTTCTGACATCTATTTAATAGATCTGGCATCCAATACCTAAATTCTGAGAAGGCCAAAAAATCACTGGAAAGAAGGATGTGCTAAGAGAGGAAGGGACTAGAGAGCAAATGAGATGCTTGAATTTCCAATAAGAAAATAAATAATAAAATATGGCGAGAAAGATCACAATCCAGCCTATCTCAAAAAGAAGTAAGCAATTACAGAAATTCCAAAGGATGAGTAGAATAAAAGAGAAAAAGAGAATTTAAAAAATTTAAATTTCAATATATGTTTCAATGTTCCTTAAAAATGTATACTATACAGTAAGTCCACATGATCTGTCTTCCTACTGGCTGTCAGTGAATACAGAGTAGGACTTTAAGTGAGCCACTCATGCATCTTTAAAACCCAAGGACTATGAAAGCAAATAGCAACATCTGTGAACAAGAAATACATATGTCCGGCTGAGGAGACCCATCAAATGACAAGCATTTATTAAGCACCTACTCTATGTTAAGCACTATGTTAGGTACCTGGGAGAAAAGTACCAAGAATAAAAACCATCCCTACTCTTAAGGAGCTTACATTCTAATGGGGAGGGAACAAGTAAATATATAAATATATACAGCACAAATATAAATTTATACAAGCATAAATATATAAATATATATAGCATAAACACACACAAAGTAGTTAAATGCAATGTAGTATGGGAAGAAGGTGACTAATATTTGTAGGATCAAAAAGGGTTTCATGCAGAATATGGTGCCTGAGTTCTGTCTGGAGGAAATGCATTCCAGGTATGTGGGACAGTCAATAGAAAGACATGCAGATGGGATATGAAGTGTTATTTTTGAAAAATTATACTGTAGAGAAGTAAACCTGTTGGGCAGTAGGGGTTGGGGAAGGAAGCATGGTTTACTAATTAGAGGGAGAATATAAAAATATTATCACTAGAATTCTGACATGCCTCATGATTTGGTATTGATCACAAAAATTCTATGGAGATAAGACACGGAATCCATCACTTTGGTAATGTGGAAAGGGCAGCTGGAAGGCATGAAAACAGGCAAGACTGCTAAAGCCTGACTGCTCTTTCAGTCTGATTTTGAAAATTTTATGTTTCTTCTGTCCAACACACAGAAATTACCCCAATCTCTTCTAACTCTTCTATGAGATATATTGATATACCACATAAAAACAGAACTGCTGATTTTCATTACTGATATCATCTGTTGCATAGTCAGCTTAAGATATTTTAAGAAAAAACTAATTTCTAAAATGTGAATTTAAAAAAAACATTAAGATCTCCATTTTTTAATTATAAAATATAAATCAAAACACAGCAGGTCATTCAAGGGCAAAATTATCCCGTTTTGTCCATTGAAGGTTAACAGAATGACAGTCTCTGCTTTTCTAGTTATAATTTATGACTGCAACAGAATCAGTGTTTTATTCCCATCCATTAAAAAAAAAAGCAGCACATCTGTTAAAACTTGAGTACAATGGTTGGCTTTACACAGCTCCAGGAAATGTAACTCAATAGTCTCCAAACTTCTACAAACCCGAGCCGATTTTAATGTAAAGGGATTTGAAAATTTAGTTCCCTAAAACATCTGCTAAGCTCTCGCTGGCCTAACACGTGCTATTCTTTCTGCTTCTACCCGCCAACAAAAATATTTGGTTGCATGAAATACCAGAGCAAGCATGTGATCATGCTCTGCATCAGCCTTTATATACCACTAACCACCCTCAGAATTAGAGCCCATCGTTTACCAGTACTGAAAGCTTATGAAAAATGCCTGAATTTCACTTCATACTGGGGCTTTCAAAAGTAAGGTATGCACAGCTCCTTAAGGGCAGGGGGTGCCTTTTTTTTCTTTATCTGTAATTATTGCCAGAGCTTACTACAGTGCTAGCACATAGTAGGACCTTAGTAAACATTTATTACATTGAATTAAATATTATTTAAAGATGCTACTGACAACTATGTCATGTCCTGGGGGTTGGGGGATTGAGAAGGAGTGGCCAAACAGCCCTCAGGCTACTTAGCAGAAGCACGGGCTACAAAGCAAGACAGATAGCAAACTTACTGGTGCCTGTCCAGCGCGTGCAGCATCTGGAGTACCTGGTTCAGTTCTGAGTATGACATTTTTGGAAGGACACTGATAAGATATAAGGAATCTAGAGGAGCATGACTAGAATGATGAGAGCCCTCACAATTATATTAGGTGGGTCTCCATTGAAGGAAATCCAGATGTTTAAACTGAAGAAAAGAATACTAAGATTGTTGCCTTAAAGTATCTAAAAGGCAATGATCACATGAAAAAGGGATTAGACTCATTCTGCCTGGTCGCAGAGGATAGAATTAAGAGTAAGGTAAAAGTTATGCAGATAGGAGGCAACTAGGTGGCTCAATGGATAGAGCTCTAGGCCTGGAGTCAGGAAGACCTGAATTCAAATCTAGCCTCAGACACTTACTAGCTTTGTGACTGTGCAAATGTCACTTAACTTCTGTTTTTCTTAATCCAACAGAGAAGGAAATGGCAAACCATGCTAGTATCTTTGTCAAGAAAACTCCCTGGACAGTATGGTACACAGGGTCACAAAGAATTGGACGTGGCTGAATGAGTAAACAACAACAAAAGTTATGGGTTCGGTATAAGGAAGGACTTCCAAACGTTTAGAACCATATCAAACTATAATGAACTACCTTAGGAAGAAATGAGTTTCCTCTTAATAAAGTTATTCAAGCAGAGGCTTCTTAAAATGTCAGAATATTGTAGAAGAAAATCTGTGCTTTTGATAGCATTTGGGATATAATGACCTCTGAGTTCTTTTCTATAGTCAAAATGCAAATCACTTCTGTATAATTTTCTAAACAAAATAATGTTAAAAGGCAGTTGAAGACTTCTTCTGCTTCTGGGAGCCAAGATGGTGGAGTAAGAAGTAAGTTACTCTCACCCTCCCTTACTGACCTCTGAAAGGCCAGAAAATACTGCCCTAGGAAAAACCCTCAGAATGGCTGAGCCAGCAGAAAGACAGGGTGCAGCAGTCTTGCAACCCAGGAAGCTTGGGGGATTAATGGGAAGGGCCCCCCTTGCTTTGGGGGCAACCTGGCGGAAAGCCCCACCTCAGCATACCAGGGGGACATCCTTAGCCCCAGTGTAGCGGAGCAGGCAAGCCCTAACACCAGGACCCCCTGAGTACCTCAGTACAGGCAGGGGAATCAGTAGACACCAGCTGAGAAAACCACCACGTGTGAAGTTGTCCTCCAGCAGCCAAATCTCCTGGTGCCTCAGCACAATTCCAGGAAGTTCAACTCCAGGAGGCAAAGCTCCAGGCTGACAGACTTCCTCCAGCAGCCAAAAAAAAAAAAGGAGCGCAAGGCTCGGGTGAGCAGGAGTCAAAGAAAGAAGTGCAAGGCGTGAGTGAGCAGGAATACCCCAGGCACCAGACAGCCCACCCCCACCCCGAGAGCTCCAGGGTTGCTGACCCCAGCCCACACCAGGTAAGCTGCCAGAGCCCTATAGCCTACAACTGCCAGCATCTGAGGCCCCAGCACACAAAGCCAGTGACCAGGTCCGGAGCCCCCCAGCACAAGAAGCTTGGGTCAATGCTCCCTGCTCTCCAGCAGGAGAGCTCAACTTTTATTAAAAGTCAGGAAATAGGCAAATGCCATGAGCATAAAAGCAGAAATGGACAATGACCATAGCTTCTTATAACAGAGACAGGAAAGATCAAGGCATAAATTCAGAAAAGGACCACATTGTCAATATACCCACATCTAAAACCTCAAAGGGGAATATAAGCTGGTCTCCAGCCCAAAAAGCCTTCTTAGAAGAGCTCAATAAGGATTTTGAAAGTCAAATAAGAGAGCAAGAAGAAAAGTTGGGAAAAGAAATGAGAGGTATGCAAGAGAGAGTCAATAGCTTGGAAAAGGAAGGACAAAAATTAACTGCAGAAAACCAAGTCCCTAAAAAATACAATTGGCCAAATGGAAAAAAAAAAATACCCTGAAGAAAATAACTCCTTAAAAAGTAGAATTGGCCAAATGGAAAAGGAGGCACAAAAATTCACCGAGGAGAACTCCTTAAAAATTAAAATGGGCCGAATGGGAAAAGAGGTACAAAATCTAAAAGAAGAAAACAATTTGTTAAACATTAGAATTGGGCAAGTAGAAGCTAATGATTCTATGAGAGATCAAGAAACAGTCAAACAGAAACAAAAGAATGAAAAAAACAGAAAACATAAAATGCCTCACTGGCAAAACCACTGACCTGGAAAACAGATCCAGGAGATACAATTTAAAAATTATTGGTTTACCTAAAAACCATGATGCAAAAAAAGAGCCTGGATAGCATCTTTCAGGAAATCATCAAGAAAAACTGCCCTGAGGTCCTAGAACCAAAGGGTAAAATAGTCATCGAATGAATCTATTGATTACCTCCTGAAAGAGATCCCAAATTGAAAATGCCAATGAATATTGTAACCAAATTGCAAAATTACCAGGTCAAAGAA
Organism: Phascolarctos cinereus; assembly: GCF_003287225.1. Classification (NCBI taxonomy): domain Eukaryota; kingdom Metazoa; phylum Chordata; class Mammalia; order Diprotodontia; family Phascolarctidae; genus Phascolarctos; species Phascolarctos cinereus. The sequence continues at coordinate 77,977,165 of NW_027555625.1, read as the reverse complement.
AAATACTGCAAAACAGCCAGAAAGAAATAATTTAAATATCATGGAACTACAGTAAGGATTATGCAGCACCTTGAAGCTTCTACATTAAATGAGCAGAGGACATGGAGTATGATATTCCATAAGGCAAAGGGGCTTGGATTACAACCAAGGATCAACTACCCAGCGAAACTGAGCAAAATCTTTCAGGGGAGGAAATGGACATTCAACAAAATAAGGAACTTCCAAACCAAATAACAATGTCCATATTATACTATTTTTAATCAAAAGGAAGAAAATTCAACAAATATTTAAATATTGACTCCAGCAATGTATCTGCTGGAGTCATCATGTTCACTAATAACAAGTGCAGGAGGTCAACCAAAATACTGATTAGTCAGTAGGGGTCGCTACATTTAGAACTAATTCATACAAGTTTCTTATTAGTGATTATTATACTGCAGGAGGCCACAATGGAAAAAGTAATTAATTTCAAAGTGATAATGCATTTACAGCAACAATTAGAAATATATAACTGTAAAAGAGCAACATTTAAAAGACAGATTACATTTAATAAAGTTGCACGAGAACATCCAATTGTAAAATTACTGATCTGCAACAATACTCCTTAAAGAGGCACTTAAAATAGCCTGACTCCATGAAGGGTGACCTAATTACTGTAACTAAAATCACCCTCGTCACAGCAAGTCACAGCAAATTAAAAAAAAGGTTGATATTAGAATACTGCTGTTTAATACTTAAGAGAGGGAGCTGAGCCTGATAACCGGAGGCGAGGTTCCCAAGCACAGGATTCTATCCTGTTTAGCATTCCCTTGACCTTAGGAATGGAATGGAAGGAGTGTGGCAGCACTCATGTCAAGGGAAAGTGAATCCAAGGCTACAGTTTGTGCTGGGCCACAGATCATTACCTAATGCCAATCCACCCTTTTGGGCTGCTGGCATTGCTGTTAGGTCTGTCACTCATCACAAGTGAAGGAACTGTATTTATGAGTAGGAATTCTACCTTTTATTAAAAACGTGAAATGGCATAAACTTAAAGAAAGAGAACCCAAACACAAGCACACAATGAAAAGGGGCTATGTAGTGATGGTAAAAACATGACACAAACATTTGGTATCCTATTTCTTATAACAAAATGATGGAAAATGTTGAACATTACCTTTGCAGCCAAATATTAAAATATTCACTTCTAAATATATCTCAAAGAGAAAAAAAAAAAGAAACACTCTGTTATCATTACAGTACACTCCAAAAATACGACAATCAAAATATTTACAAAAGTAGGAGGAAAACAGATTATGATTAGATGGTTTTTTTCCTTTTCCTTTGTATCTACAGTGCCTAGCAGAGTAGTACCTGACACATACTAGGTGCTTTCTGAATGGAAGAAAGAATGAATGGGCACAGACTACCCCCTGAATAGTCTTACGATGCTGATGAAACCATACAATCTATTTAAGTAGTGTTCATTCATTCCTATGCCCCCACTGCTAATGAAGCAAATGCTTCTCTCATTTAAATATGGATTGTTCGTTCTAAAGCTTCATTATCCAGAAATTCTCAAAACAACATATTTGTCTGCTGCTTCCCAAATTTTAGTTAATGTGTTGGACAGAGAGTTTTTGTGTTTGTTTGTTTTGTTTGTTTTGTCTGCTGTTGGTTTTTTGATGTTTATTCATTTTTTTTTTTACTGCTTCTATCCCCTTATTATACCTTTAGTAAAAGATCACTTAAAAATTGAGGCTTAAATGTGGTTGGCAACGCTATTTATTCTATTATCAGACTATTCTAGTGAATATATTGAAGAAGCAGGGTTTTTTAAGGGCTGGTAAAGGATTTATCAACTTTCTTACTCCTCTCCCAATGTTACCTCACCAATTTAATCTATGCACCTTTGCAACAATTATGTTATTCAGGATATAAAATGCTATTATAGTTAAGATATTATAAGAAAGTTGCTCCAGCATATGATTACTATGTAGGAAGATGATAGCAGAGGGAATTTTAACATACGTTTTTATCATTTACCCCAAACATGCAATAGCAACATATTATACAGAACAACTGAAATATATTATGATACTAAGAATAGAGTGTTCTACCTATGTTTAAATGCTGGCAATCAAAATCAACAAAGATGATTTTTAAAATCCCTTCCTTGATTATGGTAACCCTCAAACTTCATTCATGTGAAAATTACAATATTTAGGCTACCTCTGCCATTTTTTAGAACTTAAAACAGCCTAGAAAATGAGACTTAAAAAATAACTGGCCATATCTGTATATCTTTTAATTCTGCTAAGCATACACAAGATATATTGTCCATAAATCCAGCTTTTAAAAAAGGAGGATTCACCTCATAGCAAGACAGTGTATGTGCCAAGAAAACAGTAACATGCAATGATTTTCTTTCTATTACTAATAAGAGGAAAAATGGTCAGGAAAAATTACTCAAGGTACATTTAGTTGTGAAACTCACAAAAGAGTCAGTTCCACCAGTTGATAAAAACATGTGCTCTGTGCAATTATAAACAAATACCTGAATGTTACATATTTCTCTAGGAATGCAAAACATCTCAATAAAATGTTAAAGGGAAAAATGTCTGTATTACTCTATTGTCAATTATCTGCAACAATCTATGTACAACCTATCTGTGAATATTGCTGAACACGTACTATTCAGTCAAACGATTCATGTATGGCACGCCTATTAAGCAAAATACCTTTCTGGCCAATGAAGAATTCTCTAGGAAAGGTTTATGCCCCTTAAAAGAAGAATTTAGAAAAGCAAATATTTTGAGATTTTGACAGTCAAAGAAAGTCTATGCCTTTTATCTCAACACAAAACACAAAGTTATCAAGTGTCCTGTGCATCAAATCAGATTTGTAGCATGTTTGAGTAAGCTATATATCAATTAAAGAGGAATATTATATAATTTCCATCAAAATGTCCAGCTATACTTCTCCCAAATTTAAAGCCCATATATTGCAAGCCAACATTTTAACAAGGCCTTAGAATGATAGGTTTAAAATGAAATATATCTAAATATGTTCCCAGATCCTATCATATTGCAGTCATATACCTGACAGTTTGATTACTATTAAAGTTATGCTTATCATTAAGAGATGCAAAAGGTCAATGAAAATACACCCATCAGGATTTCTCTTGCTTCACAGACCATGATGTTAAAACTGATGATGTATGGCACTACACAAATTGGTCACTTACCATGGATTTGGTGAAAGGCCGGGCCAAGGTAAAGAGCAGGGTATACACCCACCAGTTGTGATGAATGGATGAGTACATCATATTTCCAGGATGCACAGCATTAGACGTGACTCCATGGGGAGACAAGCGGCAGTGAAGCTCATTAGAGAATAGTATATTGCAGAGCTTGGAACGGTTGTATGCCAGCATGGCCCAGTACTCTTCCTTAGATGGAGAAAGCAGGCTCAAATCAAGTTTGCCTGAGGAATCATTAATATCAGTAAACCTAAAAAACAGGAAAGATAACTTAAACAACAAACAAGACTGACTTCCTTATGATTTTATTTTGATAGAAGCAGCATAGGCTATTTAAAACACGTGTTAAAATACATGTATGGACTAGTCAACTACAAAAGTCAAAGTGATACGTATGTTCCCAGTCTCAATCATGAGATCAGATGGTTGTATTTAATTCTTTTGGGGAAATGTACTTTAAGGGAAGGGAACTTTTTTTTTTAAAGAAAAGCCTTATTGTGTCTGAAAACATATCATAAAAATTAAAATGAAATAAAAATTATTCAGATGGATGGAAAAGTATCATGGTGTAACAGGAAGAGCTAAAAGATTACACCAAACCATGATATGGGAAGAAGTTAGAGACAAAACCAAGGGTCTGCTGGTAGAAGCTCAGCCTGGCTTGGGGAAGGTGGTGGCGAGGGAGACACTGCTGAATTTTCATTATGAGCATTTATATTTTAGAAATTAGCAAACACTAAAGGACTTGATTTATTGTATAGTTGATTGTCTAGAATTAAGAAAATCAATGAGAAAATGTTAATAATACCAATTAAATTTAAAAGTGTGTTGTGAATTTTCAGATAGTTGGTTGTTAAATATTTACTAGCACACTCCTGCAAAAGACATAGGCTGTAGTCCTAATTTTTTCATTTACCAGCTACTCTATTAAGAGCAAATCAATTCATCTCTCTGAGGTTCATTTGCCTCCTCTTAAAAATGAAATAGCACTACTAGCCATGCCTTCTTTTCAGAGAAACTAGGATTTAGAGCCAGAAGAGACCTTAAAGATCATCAGATGATGAGGCCCAAAAACAGAGGCCTAGAAAAATTACATGATTAGCCCAAGGTCCCAAAGACAGAAAGTATCAGTCTAGATTCAAACTTGGGTCCTCCAACTTTGAACCTGGGATTCTTTCCACAGCATTATACAATAAGCTCACAGAATTGTGAGATAAACTTTGTAAATTGTAATGTTGTGAAGGGATTGGAACCATTATTACTCTATGATAAAAAAAAAGCCCAAACCTGAATCTCCCCTAAAATAATTTAAACGAAAAACCCAACCCAATCACATCCAAAGATCTGACAGATTCCTCATAACTGATCATTTGTATATATAACCATCTTTAATATGTCAAGGGGAATTTTTTTTCAAACAACGAACAAGAAGTTCAAGGATAATTAAATTAAATGAAAAAGAATATTAAATGAGTGCAGTTTTGGAAGGAGAAAGATATCACATTCCCAACCTTTGACTGGGTTACTTTGGATTATTTTATCCAGGACTACAGCACTGTATATTTTAGTTTGAGCATCCAAGTAAATAGAGATGAGTCTTGCTGCCTTGTAGACTCTTTTGGAGATTAAAAATTAATGATTATAAAGGGGTTAGACCCTTGGTAACTTGCCATCAATAGTCTTATGCATTTAAAAGATAAATGTAAACAAAGCCCAAATGAGTTCTGGCAGAGTATAATGTTCTTAAGTACCCCCATGGCAGGATGGGACACAAATCAAAGTAACTAGTTGATGTTTTATAATTGGGTCTGACAGAGTCATTAAACACCAGCTGTTTGTTTCTTTTCTCCATCCCCCCCTTTTAATAACAACAAAGTACAGAAGGTCTTAAAGAAATTTACACTAACAAAAGGAATTTCTGGGATGGTCTAGGCTCTGTTAAGTAAGAGCTCCTTCCAATTTGGCTTCATAAAATTAAATTTGCCTTTGCATAGCACAGTAAGAACATTTTCACTTTATGCCCAAGTGTTTTATAGAGCATTGTTCCTGAAATCCAAAACAAAAGATAAAATGAATATGATAAAATATTATTTTCCTGGGACACAGGCATTTTTGGAGATGAAGATGCCAAATTATGGCAGATGAAGAGTAAGTTTATTTGAAGATCAAAACAAGCATTTTATAGAACCCAGTTCAAGAAATCTCCTATGCTATGAAATAACCTGGCAGCCACAGTAAGTGATTCAACCAAAGTCACAAAGTTAGTGGCAAGAACTAGGGATCAAAACTAGATTTCTATAGTGCTAGTAAAGGGTTCTGAGACTATAACAAATAATGTTTTGCAGTCTTCCAACTTAACTATTGGCTTTGCATTAAGGGGTTAATGCTAAGGCGATCCAAACACAAAATTGCAAAATCAACCATTATTTTATAAGTCTCCAAGTTCTCCACAGGGCAATGCATTTCCTAATCTCTTCTGACTTCAGACAAATTTCATTACTTTGCACTCTAAGCACAACTTAAACCCTTCACTTTATTGGGTAAATAGGACAGTGATATGTAAATTCTGTGAAGATGATAAAAACCCTTCCTGCTCCCTGATATGGAAATAAAAGTTAAATGCCATAACAAAACATGATTCACCCGATCTAGGCCTCGTCCAATTGATCCTAAGCTGAAGGTAATAGAAGTACAAGCTGACAAATGCCTCTCTAGCTATCAGTATGCTCAAGTTCATTCCTCTTATCTTATGAGCAGTTCTCTTATTTATGACCTACTGATCTCTTACTACTGTAACTTTGGGTAAGTCACTTATACTCTTAACCATTTCCTCAACTAAAAAACAGATATCACTGGACTAGATGATGTCTTTCCAGCTCCATATACTATGACCCTTTACCTTCAAATATCAATATGTATGACAACCTTCAAATAAGGTGTAATGTGGTATAGTGGAAAATATTCCAAACTTAGGATCAAGAGACTGGCTTCATGGCCTCTGATATTTGCTCTTGTATGATTACAGATTCTCCATCATGGAAAATCATTTCAGCCCTAGAATCTAGCCCTCAGAAGTACACCTCTCTCTGATTGGATAGACGCTGCCAAGACTTCCACTGAAGGAGGTGCCTAGTTCTGACATGTCCTAATTCCTCTAGAGGCTGCTGCACTCCAGGATTTTCTCTACTATGCCGCTCATGTAGAATACTCCCACCCCTTTCTGCTTCCTGTTAGAATTTAAGCTGGAGTAGGATGAAAAAAAGGAGGAGAAGAAGCTTTTCCATGTCTGCAAGATAAATCAGGCTTCTCCAAAAACAGTATGGTTAACTTTGATGGAGCAACTAAGCAAGAACTTTATGGTATCTGCATCTCTTGACCTGATTTTAAAAAATGCCTATCGAATTTCAATAATTCTAGCCTGTAACCCAGAGGGTCAGGCAAAGGCCTCTGATTCTTGAGTAACTGTTTAAATCTGATTTTAGACAAGATACTATCTTATTTCGATTTGTCTTATGTACAACATTCCTTTTGTCATCATAGCCTTCTAAGCACCAGAATAAATAACTGGGTTGGATCCCAGGTGAACAAAAGCAAGTCTATTCAAGTGACAGTGCTAAATTTGTCTCCAAATTCTGTGTGTGTGTGTGTGTGTGTGTGTGTGCGCGCGCGCGTGCGTGTGTGTGTTTCTTAACACAGCTGCAGCTAGCTGTCACGCGAATTTTCAGCCAGGGCTATTTTCTATTCTATTTTGTTATCTAAAAATTTTTCACAAGGAAGTAAGCTTCTCATTGAAATACAAAGTCCTTAAGATATTCAGAAACTCAATTCATTGCACTGATTCCTGAGAAGTCACTAAAATATAGTGAACAACTTGGGAAGGCTAATAAATATTTTGCCTTGGGGCAATCGAGTATAATATTTTCTGCAAACATAGGACTTTATTTTTCCCCTAACAGGGGGTCTTGACTCCAACGAAGAGATTCAGCCAAGGTTTATATAGGTAATTAGATATCAACACTTCCATTTTACAACATGGTTTAAGGCTCTGAGTCTTAAGTCCTTGAATAAGTACTTTCACAGAATCAGATTCAGTGTATGTACTTGTTCTTGATAGCTGGAGAAGTGGGGAGAGGGAAGGGGAGGGGAAAGGAGGAGAAAGGGAGAGAAAGAAAGGGAGAGAGAGACAGAGACAGAGAGAGACAGAGAGAGAGAAAGAGAGAGAGAGAGAGAGAGAGAGAATTTAATAGATTAACTTTTTTTTTTCCAAAGGGAATGAATATTTAGCCTAATGACCTTAACTGAGCAATTGTCAAAATATTACTCAAAATGATGCTACTGAAGACTTTGTCCTAGGAACAATGTCACAAATGCTATAAATGGACAATCAGCTAAGCACAGTTGCAACCAAGTTTGTGATATCATGATGGCATTTAATTATAATGCCTCACAAAAAGCTCTGGCCTAAGAATCATAAGTTGAAGTTTTAGCTTGGTACTTTAGCTGTAAACACTCTAGGACTATGACAAGTGACCACAACATTCTGAGCTTCAGATCCTCCATCCTTAAAATGAGGGTAAGAATACTAACACTTCCTAACTTACAAGTAAAACCCCAAAGCATTGCAGAGATGTAAACTCCTGAGATTATATTATAATAATGACATCATTACCAAAGGCCATGGATCAGGGCAATGCTAAGCACACTGGTATACAGGAATAGGGGAAAACAGAAATCAAAAAAGTTAATTAATATCAATTATTTTATGGAGGTGCTTCTGGCCACATATTCCTTCTACAAATACTAGCTGAGCTAATTTGTAAACCAAGGATAATTCTCCAAGTTACTCAGCTGTAAGAAATTAAGATTTGGATCTCTAAGGTAGGAAAGAAAGAGATATGTTAGAGTTAAGAAAAGAACAAAGATGTGTGAAATACCATTTGAGATACAAATTTACAAAGGGAAGCAAGGAGCTGACAATTCAACATAATCTCCCATTAAATAACAGCTCATTTAAACATATCCCATTGTGCCCTCCACATCTGGCAAGTGATTGGAGTTGGCAGATTTATTTCCAGAGCTATCTGGCCTGCCCCACAGTAGCCTCCCTCATTTTGGAGCAAGGCTATTCTACTTTCTCTAACAAACCTGGTGTGATTCACAAAGATAAGGATGTACAGATTTTGTTACCACCTAATTATTAGATGTTTCATGTCTTTTAACACGAGGGAGGATTATTACCAGCATTTTCTCCCACTTCTTTCATTTCAGCCGTCATAAATTTTAAATGGCAAAAGTAAATCTAGCTGCAATGTGTCATTTATACCCTAAGCCCCTGTGTTTGGAAGTGATAAAGGTTTCAGTCTAACCCTTGGCTGGTCTCTCTCTTCCAAGTCCCAAGGGTTACATTTTATGGAAACATGATTAAAAAAATAAGCTCCATTCTGGGTCACTAAAACATTTCAGGACTTAAGAAAGAAGGAGGTGGGGGGTGGAGAGAGAGAACTGGAACAATTTTTCCTCCAGTTGCTCTACTGAAGGTAAAAGCTCTTAGCCACTGGGAAAATGTGAAACAGAACTTTCCCAAATATTTATTAAATTGAACTTCACCTGTTAACTCTTTTGTCAGTATGAATGACTTTAGACAAATAGAGGGGTTTATGCAATCCAAGAAACAAACATGTTGAAATAATGATGAAATTTTCAAGCGCCTTTTTTAGTTCACTGTATATTCTCCTAATGGTAATAGGAAAGAAATGCCATCTGATGTTTTAATTGAAATTTTAACCAAAAGAGGCATGGCCAGATTTCTAAAATGTTCTAACTACAGTACTTCCCTTTCTACAATTACACAGCTAATGTCTGCATTGAATTCCCTAATTTCTCATTATAAAACAATTGGATTTCATCTAGCAGTATTTAATTGCATTGTTTCTCCTGCTAGAATAACTGCACATTCTTCTTGGTAGGATGTTGAAGTTGTTGAATGACAAATCAATAAAGGTCATGCCATTCAGATTTAGTCAATTATTATTCCATCTCTAAACAAAATCAATGAGGGACCTGAAATGTAGCAAAAAAAAAAACCCAAACAAACAAAAAAATCTGAATTCCTACAAACACTGGCCAAGGCAAAATGGGAAGAAAAAAAATTGAAATGTCAACTGAAGATCAATAAATTAAGGTCCACTAAAAATTGTATCTAATGCCTCATCTCATCATTGTGCAAAAGTGAACCTGGGTCCTAGAGGTGATTCCCATGTAGCAGAAGACATGACAGGCCCAACTACGCTGGAAATGCATGTATCTAATAAGTCATGCACGATTTCAATCAGCATCAAGGGAGAATAGTCAGAACAAAAATTTAAGGCTCTGGTTGAAGCAAGGAAGTTGAAGAACATCTGGGCATCCGCACATGCTTTTCACAGCTAAGGAAAACTCTACTGTGTGGAACAAAAAGTACACAGTGTTTGTCAATTCAAATAGGGGTGAAAGTGAACAAAGGACTAAACAAAACCTACCTATGAGATTCTGAAGAGACAACAACGACGCGAGCTGGGGCCGAGCGACACAACACGTCCTGAAGGAGCTGGACAAGGTAAAAATGTCCCAGGTGATTCACCTGGAAGGTGGTCTCGAGATGGTCTTTTGTGAGGCTCCAGGGCAGGGCATAGACAGCAGCATTGCAGACCAACACATGCAGAAACCTGAAAGATAAGAGTATTGACACTGCTGATGTTGGGAGTGTGGAGAAGAGGTACACCTGAGTATTTGTCTTTGAATTGGTTAAATGGATCATTTATTTTGTAACTACCATTATCTCTTATAGCTATAGAAAGGGGGTGAATTCTTAAGCACCAGATCACACAAAGAAGTGGTGCCAAGAATGATGGCACTTACAAAAGACAATGATAGATACTGGACCTGTGATTTCAATGTTTAGAGAACTTCCTCTACCAATTTCTCCCTCTCTTTCCCTCTTCCTCCCTCTCTCCCTCCCTCTTTCCCTCTCCCTCTCTTTCTCTCTCCCTCTCCCTCCCCCGCCTGACCCCCCTTCCCTCTCCCCCTCCCTCCCCTCCCTCTCTCCCTCTCCTTCCCTCCCCCTTCCCCTCCCTCTCTTTCTCTCCCCCTCCCCCCTGCCTCTCTCTCTCTCTCTCTCTCTCTCTCTCTCTCTCTCTCTCTCTCTCTCTCTCTCTCTCTCTCTCTCTCTCTCTGTCTCTCTGTCTCTCTCTCTCTCCTTTGATTAAAGTGATCTCCGGGGAAGGAAGGGAAGAAAGATGCATTGGAAAATGTAGGTGATAGAAAAAAAAGATATCAACAAGATTTAATTTTAAAATGATTACAATTTTACTGAAAATCATATGCAGGGAGAAGGAGTCTCTGAATCAAAAGCTACCTCAGCAGCCATTTAGTTTAACTCACAACTAAAGCAAGAATTTCATGAAATTACAGACTCTCAGGGATGAAGACGACTTCAGAGGCCATCTAGTTCATCCCTTATTTGAAGAAGAACCTTTTCTACGTCCTAATAGATAAGTTACATGGTTTAAAGACCTCATGTGGTACACTTTCAAATAAGGAGAAGGTGTCTTGTCCTCTAGGGATTTATTTTTAAAGATTAGGTTAAAATCTACATTAACATAGTAAAGCATTCTAGAATTTAGGTAATATGTGCAAAAAAAAAGTGAAACAGATATTTAGATGTTTCCTATGTAATTAACGGATAGTCTTCTCATTCTTTCCTTTGTTACAGTATTTGTTTTTATGGAAACTTCTTATACATCTGTTGAAATACTATGTCTTTTCCGGGCACCAAAGATTCAAACTTTCAGATGTTTAAAGGGAATAAAAAAGTTACTCATTCAAAATGCAAATCTCATGGCCATGAGGATACGTGGGTTGTGTTGAAACTGTCTCCTAAGGCTTAATCTGCTTTTTTTTAAAAATAACACCTTCCTACAGACTTAAAATGGAAATGATTTTGAATATTCTTCAAAGTCTTCTTCAAATTCTTCAAATATGGTACCATTAAAAGGGAAAGTAAATAAGGAACTGGTATAAACTTATAAAGATAAGCTTATCCAAACTAATGTTACTAACTGGTTCTGTGTAGTTCTACATCGACAAAATAATATTACAGGAGAAAGTGCCAGTGGAATGTTTATATACACTCAATATACAATGTGATTGTCGGGGGACTAATATTGGGGGAATTAATGCTTGTGGGCTCAATCAGCTCAGATAATTGGGAACCAAGTGATTTGAGTATTGTCTGATAAGCCAAATGACATGAAAATTGGGGGACAGGATGTAATAGGGTAGATTGTGTCCCTGAATATAAGAGGGCTTACAGCTGCCTTAATGATGTTATCCTGACTATGGTAATTGGTGAAATAGGAAGAGCTACGAAAAATCAGCCCTTGGGTATTTGTGACTGATTGAGTCAAGAATCAGGGAGGGAATAGAGATCAGGGAGGGATGGTTTTGAGAATGAGAGTGATAGAGGAAAGAATGTGTAACCAAAGAGTGATGTGATGACATGGAAGCTTTGAATCTATGCAAGTAGTGAGTGGGTAGTTTGGGGTTTAGATGCACAAAAATAAGCTGCTAGGCTATAGACTCTCAAATGAGGTAGATTTATCCCTAGAGAGAACCTTAGGTAGCCAATAAGATAGTATGTAAGTTGGATTTTAGTGTTCTCCTCATGGAACATAAAAAGCATTTTTAGATGAATGAGAGAGGTCTCAAATGATGCTATCTCAAATGATGCTACATCTGAATGACACAATTGTCTCTATATGAGTGTAGACAGTGCGTGTCATTGGGGAGAAAGGAGGAGAAGATAGAACATTGGGAGCCAGAGCTTAGAGAGCGATTAAAAGCAATAGAGAATGGGTAAACGGGCCCATAAAACAAGATCACAGTCAGATCTGCATATAATATGTGTGCTATTACTGAGAAATTACAGAAGAAAGAGGGCAGTAGAAAAACTGGGAAAATTTGAGTGTCAGGGTCTTCTGAAATGGGCCCACCTCAGAAAACAGAGAAGAGCTCAGAAGGCACTCATGGATGCATCTGTCTACAGGATCTCAAAACAGTCATCACCATCTACTTCTCTGGTGCAGTCTCAGTACCTATATTCTCAGGCAGCTGATAGGACAGGAAATTGATACACAAAATGTTCCCATAGACACTAGATGATACAAATATCGTCACGGTGGAAAAGCTACTTAAATATTGCAATTTCTCTAGAATTGTACAGCTAGGGCACCAAAAAAAAAAGCGCTTGCCTAACTCTCTGGGTCTACCTTCTGTCAATGCAATCATTTAGAAGGGTCAGTGGAGTTAATGCCAGTTCAAAGAGCTTCCTGAGCTCTCCCAGCTCTCAGAAGATGCCTAGAGGCAGAATCAGAGTAGGAGTGGTTAAGGCTCTCAGTAGGAATTTGGACAGAAGTTACTACCTTTTTGCTCTCATAGTTCAATTGCCTGAACCCTCTGATTGTGCTAACAGCGATGTAGACATAATCTATTTGTAGCTAGGAGTTCATATTCTAGAAAAGCAGGAACATGTAAATAAACTTGAAAAATAAGAGAAGAGTGAGTACAATAAAACTGTTGCTTATATGGGTTTTTTTGGTGTTTTTCTTTTCTGTGCTTTTCTATGCAATATGATTTTTCACTCTTGCTATGTTATTTTATGTTGTTCTCTTTTACTCACTCTCAGTTTTGGTTAGATTGGCCTGTTTAGTTGTTTCCTGTGCCATGGGAAGAATGTTCTTTCTTTCCCTCTCTGCCTCATGACTTCCTTCAAGACACCAAAGACTCAGGAGGCTTTCCTAACCCTCCCCCTCATCACCACCCTGCCCCCCCCACCCCAGTCCACAGATTCTAGAGCCTTACCCACTAAGGTCATCTTGCATATATCTTGTACATATTGTCTATGTATTTATTTACATGTTGTCTTCCCCATTATAATGTAAGCTCCTAAAGGGCAGGGATTGTTTGTCTTTCTCTGTATTCCCAACAGGTTTAGCACACATCACTTGGCAGGTAGCAAGCATTTTAAAAAACGTTTGTTGATTGGTCGAAAAGAATAATCTTAGAAGTTGATTCCTGCAGTGCTCACTTAGAAATGGCTTTAACAGAAGTATGGGGGGGAAAATAAAGCCCTACAGAGAAAACAATAATGTCTCTGACTGTTACCTGTCATTCTGGCCCAACACATGGGGCTTGAAACAAAATAACCTGATGAAAGAGACCAGAGCCAAGCGACAGAAAGCCCTAGATGACCCTGGAGTCTCTCCTTTCTTTCCAAATTCTTATATCCACCATTAATGTTAATTGTATAACCCCAAAGGCAAAATATGCTCCCTCTACCTAAAAGCTGTCGCCCTCATCCATTAAAAACAGGAGACAAGAATAGGAAATTGTATAATGCCTGCCTTATTTTAATTGTGATGCCACTTAATTGGCTTATACTTTTGCCTCATTTTAATGAGGATTTTATTATTCTAATAGTGCTTTTGGTAAGTTTTTTTTACTAAAAGCCATCACAATTCCAAAGGCTTGAGGATGATGAATATTTACAAAATATCAAAAGGGATTTCAAACTACAAAGGCAAGCTGAACATAAAAATAATATCATTTCAAATCAAATGCCATTAATCAGCATATTTTCATGATTTATTAGCATTCTGTCCCCTGGCCTTCAGTTTTTAAAATAATTTATCAAGTACTTTACTTTAAACAACAATTAAAAACAACAATTAAACATATATTTCTATATCTGTAACAGCTTATTTCTTAGTGCCTTTGACTATCTGTGTCTGAAGATCATTAAGTTGAGAGCTGGAAAGGCCTTTAGAGATAGTTAATTTCAACTTCTTTGTTTTATATATGACAATACTAAGGGCCAGAGAGTCAGTGACTTTCCCAAAGTCACTTATTTCATTCTCTCTTTCACCTCCTCAGTATTTGTGCATCTAATGTTTTCTTTTTATGTCATCATTGCCTCTGCATGGACAATCCTTGTTCCTGTTCTACTACACGCAATTCACATTCCATTACAAAAATATTTTCAGGTATCTTTATTTATAAAATATTTACAATTTTTCACCTTCATAAATACCCTACTTCAATACCCCATTATGGCAGAGAGATAACCCTGTGTTCTTCAACACTACGCTAGCAGAGTATAAAATGTGACAGGTTCTCTACAGTGCTGATAAAATTTCTAGTGAGGTCTTGGCAATGGACCCATTGGGCCGTGCAAGACCCAGCTTAGCTAAATACAAAGAGGTTTACCATCAAATAATGAATTATTAGGCCATGACGATCTATGAAATAAAGAAAAATATAAATTAACCACTGACCCTCTGCAATTTCCTTATATTTTTGCAATAACTGTGGCAAAGAAAAGGGAGTATATTAAGAGTGATAACTATTAATATTCTAAAGGTACAATATTTGCCCCCAAAATCAACATGTTGACACACAGCTGGAGGAACTGAATCATGTCAACACTGAAATTCTGCCTATAAGTTAAAACATAAAAGGTAAAGAATATGCAATGAAATGGAAGATTTGCAGAGGTTCTCTATTGAGAGACAAAGAAGACAAGCAGGGTTGGTTTCATCATAAGCACAAAAGAAACAAGAAACACTTCATGGAACACCTGATCTCTTCTCCTTGCAGTGCTTACGATGAGTGTAAAAAAAAAAAAGACAACTATGAAATAAATACTGATGTGTCAACATGTGTTATATAAGATGAAGTTACAGAGAAATTGATAAAAAAAAATTCTTCAGATTTAGTACATGCTTTTATACTTAGATACTTTAGTACAACACATTTCTCATGTTTCACTGAGAAAACTGGGATCATTTGTCTTGAATTCTCTCTCTTTTTCACAACTCTAAACCTTGAAACCCCTTGACATCATCCCCCATTCAGTTGTCCTTTCTTTGTAATGAAGAGATGGCCTCCTCCTGTCAAGAGCAACTGCTCTTTTTTTCCCATTGATCCCGTCTCATCTCATTTCCTCTAGTATACTGCCCCCACAATCATCTGCTCTCTGTAAACTTAAGTCTCTCCTAATTTATTGATTCATTTCCTACTATCTATAAACATAGCCAGGTATATCCTAGCCTTTAAAAAAAATCCACTTATTTGACCCTACCATTCTTTGAAGCTCTCTTCCTACAGCACTCCTTTCTTTCACAAACTCCCAGAAAAAAAGTTGTCTACATTCATTGCCTCCACTTTTTCTCCTCTTGATTCTCTCTCAGTCCTTTGCAATCTGACTTCCAACATTATCATTTAACTGAAATAAACTGTTCTCTCTAAAGTAACTTGCTATCTCTCAATTGTCCAATATAATGACCTCCATTAGAGGCTATCTTTGTAGATCCCTCTGTCTCATCTAGGACTGCAGATCAGTTTCCACCTTGATGCTCACTTCTCAAAGTAATGGGTTTTTAGGAGAGCTCTCTTTCTCAATTTTCCTATCTGTTTGATTCTTCTTAAAGACCTTTACTGGATCACTTGTCAATATCCTGCCCACTAACCACAAATATTTCTCAAAGATCTATACTAGGCCTTCCTTGTATATACATATTTTCGGAATGACTTCATCAGTATGCTATGGGTTGGATTTTCATCTCTTCATGGACAAATGAAGGATCTACATATGTAGTCTTGGTGTCTATTCTGAGTTCTAGTCGCACATCCCAAAATAAGTATTGGACACCTCAACCTGGATATCCCATAGATATAACAAACTCAGCATGTTGAAAACAAATTTCATTATCATTCCTCCAAAACTCAATTTTCTTCTTTCTTCTATTTCTGTTGAAGGCACCAACATCCTTCTAGCCAAGCAGATTTGCAAACTCAAAATCATCCTCAATTCCTCATTCTCTCTCATCCACGTACATATTCAGATGCTGAGTCTTGTCCTTTCTACCAACAAAAGAGCTCTTGTGATCAGTCTCTATCTCTCTATTTACACAATCATTAACTTGACTCAGACCCTTATTACCTCCACTGTTCTCCAAAGTTAGATCTTGACCCAATGAAGGGAAATGGTCTGATCCACCAACTGGAGGCTAGGAAGGTGGGTTGCATCCTTTCTACACTATAGTCAATTTGGGGGCTTATCTCTGAAACAATCATACTTTTCCTAACCTCCTTAGCTGCTATCCCCACGCGAAATTACCATTAATTTACTTTGTACATGTTTTACACACATTAATTTTGCATTTTGTATATATTTACATGTGGATATATAGTCCCTGAATAAAATACAAGCTCCTTGAGGACAAGAATGCTTCATCTATGTCTTTGTGTGCCGAGCACTTAACAATGCCTACCATATATTGGGGACTTTAAAAACTTATTGAATGACTGACTGATTGCAAAGTTGGCATAATGGAAGAATGGTGGGAAAAATTGGAAAATATTATTCAAGTTTAAAAAGGAAAACAAGACAAAGCTTTATAGACTTCATATAAAAATATGCTTTTATACTGTGAATTGTAAATTTTAAAAGAAACTTAGAAAGTGCTAAACATGGTAAGTTCCAAACAAGTCACAAAAATGAAATGACTATAGGTTAATAAGAGAAAAAATTGCTGATTATAAACACAGAAGTAATGTCTAAATTAGTTGTATATGTACAGTTAGAGCATCAACTTTTCTGAACAAAGATAAAAATCTATACTAAATGAATACATAAGTACAAAAATAAGATGTGGCATATAGTTGCAACAGTTCCAGTCTAACCTTTTAATAAACCTATTTACAAGGAAAATCAGGAATTGACATAGGGAAAAATATCAAAATGGATGATGATCAGGTCCTATAATATTGTAACCAAGGTAAAGTAGTCATTATGATGAAGAGGTGGTTAAATATGACAGAAGCCTGGAGTGGCTAAGGGGGAGTAGTTTTGTTCTATTTTGATAGTCTTAAAAGTGAAATGGAAAGGAAGGGGAAAAGTAATACACTAGAATAAAAATAAGGAAGAAAGGATAAAACTTGCTATGTAAGATAATTGGGGTACTTGAAAAAAAAATATGCATGCATGGAAAAAGCAGTAGCAGGAATCAAATAAATCTTACATTACCTGAATCAGAAAAAGAAAGGTTCCATAAATACAAATACGTACATACACACATTCACACTGATAAAGAGTTTGGTTTAATAATACCTTAAGGTCAATAAGGAAACAGGAATAGGGAAAGAGAAGAGAGGAGTTTTAGGTGAGGTTAAGTTGGAAAAAGAATCATACAAGCAAAATAAATTTCAAGACTGGGTAGTAAACTGTAAAGGTGGGAATAAAAGGAAAGAAAATAAGAGCAAGTGATAGGCTTTAGGGGAAGGACAAGAGAGAAGAAGCAGTGGAGTGGAAGCAGATCATTTAACTATACTTTACTAATATTTATAACATTCTTTCTTTTCTTTTATTACATTCTCTTTTTTAAAGTGAAGAGAAGAAAATACCTGAGGATATGATAGAGGGAAATAAAAAATTAATCATCATAACTGTAAATGTAAATGGTCAACTCTCCCATTAAATAAAAAAAGGATAGCAGGATGGATTAGAAACACACTTAAAAACAGAGACTGACACAGAGTTTAAAGAATAAGTTGGTACAGAATTTATTATGTTTCAGGTGGACTCAGAAAAGCATGGATAGCAATCACAAGCTTAGAAATAGAAACTTAAAGTAGACATAGTTAAAAGAAATGAAAAGGGAAAATTCATTATGCTTAATGGCACCACAGACAATAAAATAATCTCCCTCACTCCCTCTCTCTCTCTCTCTCTCTCTCTCTCTCTCTCTCTCTCTCTCTCTCTCTCTCTCTTCTCTCTCTCTCTCACACACACACACACACACACACAGGTATATATGTTATGTGTCCATATACGAGTGTGTGTGTGTCTACACACACAGACATATCAAATGGCATAGCACCTCTGTTCTTTAACAAAAAGTTATTTGACTTACAGAGAGAAACAGGGAGAAAAATTACAAAAGTCGGAACCTTAATATGTCTCTTTCAGAACTAGGTAGATTCAACAAAAAAATAAGCAAGAAAGAAATTAATGACTTGAGGAGAATTTTAGGAAATATTTATATAAGAGTACTCTAATAATTAGTAAGTGGGATTAGTAAAGAATATTTGTTAACTATACAAAATACATACAAAAACTGGACATATGACATGGCATAAAAACTTCATCAACAAATGTGGATTTATTAACCACATCCTTACTGACTACAATAAAATTAAAATTATTATTAATTAAAAGTCAATAACGAACCTTAAAAATCAAAGCAAATATTAACAACTTGAAAGCCACCAACACTGCCCCCCCACACCCACACATCCACCCTGTTGAACTGCCAAATAAAACTAGGTGTTTTTTGAACTGATCAAATAAGAAATCAATTTTAAAAGAGAAAGAAAAACAAAACTACCAATATAAAAAGCAAAAATATAGAAATCACAAGAAAAAAAAGAAAATAAAGGAAATTACTAAAGCTTATATTGCCCAATTTTTTGCCAACAAAATTGGTAGATGGAATGAAGACTTATGGGTCAAAGTGTGTAAAATGAATATTAAGATGTTCATGTATGTATTTTATAAACATACATATATATGTATAGACAAATATAATTATGTACGTATATGTATTGTTTTTGTTTGTTTGTTTTCAGTTATATCCAACTCTTCATGACCTCATTTGGGGTTTTCTTGGCAAAGATGCTGAGGTAGCTTGCCATTTCCTTCTCCAAGAAGAAATGAAGAATAAATGTATATACATACATACATACATATATACATATACATGTATATGTATATATGTATATATATACATACACATATACATACACACACACATACATACACCAACATAGTATTAAACATAGTATATTTAGCCATTCACTGTTAGTCATTTTGGTTTTCTATTTCCTCCCTATTTTTTTCTGATAAAAAGAGAAAAGTAAATTTAAATTACTTTGAAATATTACTTCCCACACATCAAATTAGCAAAAATAACTAAAAGTTAAAACACCATAATGTGGAGTTTCTATATCCGCAGATACATTAGACATCACTTCTGACATCAAAAACTGCTAGAATCTTTTTTGGAGGTCAGGATACCACAAAAATCATAAAGTAATCATATCCTTAGATCTAATAAATCCGTTACTGGGCAAATACTCAAGATGATGTAATAAAAATAAATAAGGATAATAAAAACTCAATTTCCATAGTACTTTACTTACAACAACCATATGAACTACATAGTGTTAACATTACCATTTCCATTTTACAGTGGAAAGTAAAGCTCTGACAGTTAAAATGACTTGCCTAAAGTCACACAGCTAATAAGGAGAGAAGTTGGAACTGAAACTCAGATTTTCTGAACATAGGACTAGTATCTTATGACTATATCATTCTACAACAATTATTATAATTTATAAAATTTATTTTAAATTATTAATTTTAAACAAATATTTAAATTAAATTAAATAATTAACTATTATGAATGTAACACATAAACACAACCATTGCTGGTAGAATTAAGAACTCACAGAATCTTTGTAGCTTGTAAACGACTATAGAAGAGGCTGGCAATATATAGTAAAACTTGCCAAAATATCCATATCCTTTGCCTCAATAATTCTAGTATTAGGAATATAGCATGACACTGTAGCTAAAAAAAATCTGTCTAAAAATTTTCATAGCTGCATTATATATAACTGCAAAACAAAACAAAACCAAAAACAAACAAAAAACCTAGAAGCACCTGGACTGTTCAACAACAGAATGGCTAAGTAAATTGTGGTACATTGATATAATGGAGTACTCTAAAATAAATAAAATGAACAATAAAAATAAAGAAAATTTGAAGGAACTTTATGAAATAACGTAATTTTTTTTTAAAAAGTGGAACTAAAAGAAAGGAATACATAATAACCATGATCATAAGAGAAAAAGTGAATGAAAATGAATAGAACAAGAATTCGGATGGGGACTTAGAAGAGGGAAGTAGAAAGTGTTGTGATACTTTATGTATTAAAATTAAGTTAATCTGAGTAATTACTAAGCAAGTCTATGTGCTTATATTGATGTTTAATGTTAAGTTTTTTTGTGAAAACAACTAACTTTAAAATTAAGATACTGTATTAATATTTTATTTGATTTCAGTGTTTCCTGATTTTTTTTACTCTCTTGAATATATAGTCCTTTGCTGTAATTTTGCACAACAGGAAAGCACTGAATTAACAAGGTTCATTAATAATGCCCCTTTAGTAAGAAAGAAAACAAAAAAATTATGGCAAATATGGCTCATATCCCTTCTTTCTATACTGTCTCTGCTGAGATGACCCAATGTGGTTCTAATGATGATAACGTTTGGGAAGGTGGATGGCCCTCCTCTAGGAACAGCTCTGTAGATGCCAACAAATGTCTCACGAGCGAAGGAACAGCTGCTCAATGGAAGCACATTTTAGTCACCAAGGGCACACTGTCTCACAGAGTCAGTGCAACAATCTGAAAATACCTCAGAATGCAATGACAGGCTTTTCAAGATGCATGATGGCACAGGCTGATATGGTGGCTGGTGTTTTCACAGAATTAGAAAGAAAATCAGAGAATTGAAGGGGTCTTTAGAAGGTAATTAATTCAACTCCAGCTGAAGTAAAAATCCTCACCAAAGCAATCTTGACGAACTATTACCCAATCTTGACTTAAAAGTTTCTAATTATGAGGAACTCGTTTTTGTTGTTCTGTCATTTCTGACTCTTTGTGACTGCATGGACGATGGAGTTTTCTTAGGCAAAGACAGTGGAGTGGTTTGCTATTTCCTCCTCCAGTGGATTAAGGCAAACAGAAATTAAGTGATTTGCCCAGGGTCACAAAGCTAGTAAGAATCTGAGGCTGAAGTGGAACTCAGGTATCCCTGACTTCAGGTCAGCACTCTATCCACTGAGCCACTCAGCTGCCTACAAGGAACTCACTACCTCCCAAGGCAATCCATTTCAATTCTGTACAGTTCTAACTGTTAGAATGTTCAACCTAACATTGAGCTGACATGTCCCTTTCTATAACTTTAAATCACTGTTCTGGTTTCTAAAAGTGAGGGGTAAAGATAAAACAAGTTTGAACCCTCTTCTACATGATAATCTTCCAAATACTTTAAGATGGTTATCAGGTTCCTCTTAAGTCTTCTGTTCTCCAGACCCATTCCCAATGCCTTTAACTGATCCTCATATGGCATGATATGAATATTAATAATTATTATTATTATAACAACAATAATAACAACAGTAATAGTTTAAGGTTTCCACATACTTTACAAATATTATCTAACTTTATTCTCAAAACAGCCCAGGGAGATAGAAGATCTTCATTTTACAGATGAGAAAACAGAGGCCAACAAAGGTTAAATGACTTGATCAAAGTCACACAGCAAGTATGTGAGGCTAGGTTTTATCTCATATCTTACTGACTCCAGATCCATCCTTCTATCCATCATGGAACCTAAATGCTTCAAGTATCACTCTCACTTTATTTATTCTATACTTTATCAGTGATCTCTGTAAAACACAATGCCGCAAACTAAACATAATCCACAAGATGTGGTCTGAAGAGGGCAGACTAGAATGGGAATTAATATTTCTCACTCTGAACACTCTTACTCTATTAAGAATTCCGAGGTCTCATTAACTTATTTTTTGTCAGCCATGTTGCATTGCTGATTTGTTAATGGTCTTGTGGAGCATGAATAGTCTTTCTATAAAACTTTTATCTATCCAAACTTCCTTTTTGCTCTCCTTGTTATCAGTTTAGACCTAGGTGTAGGGTTTTACATTTGCTCATACCAAATTGTAAGTCATTAGATTTGGCCTCTCCTCCAACTGAATCTAGAACTTTTTAGATTCTTTCTATAGTATCCAATGTATTAGCCCTTTCTCTCAGCCTTATATTGCTTATGAAATTGATGAACATTATATATATATATATATATATATATATATACATATATATACACACACACACACACACACACATATATATACAAACACAAACACACACACACACACACATATCTTCATCCTCATCAATGACAAAAACATTTAAGAAAATGAGAACAAGGACAGATTCCTGGGGCATTCTGCAAGACAGCTCATGCCAAACTAGCACTGATTTCATCATTGAATATTTTGTGGAATCATATCATTGAATCAACCAACTAGCCAACATAGCATCTTTCCACAAGTAGTCATTTTGGCCACAAGCATAAGTAAATGGCTACAAGTATAAGAGACAGATAGTAGGATGAAGGATGACCAGAAAAGGGTAAAAGCAAAGGTAGGGAGATCTGGAATCATGAAGAGAAGACCCATATGCTGTCAGCACTGGAATGAGCTTTAGATCAACAGACACAGAAAATCAGAACTGGAAGGACCTAGTGTTTGGGTTTGAGAATACAAGAGAAAGGCAAAGAGGTGATACTCAGGAGACTTGCTGGTTGATCTTCCTGACTCCATCTGTGTACTGAGCCCTGAATGACTTTATGCGGCATTCTGGATACTAGTATCTTACCATCCTATGATACCAGTTTTAGAAAACTGATAAACCTTTAGTCAACCTGATTTTTTAAAAAATGAGGAAGGAAAATAAAAATGCTAAAATGAAGAAGGAACAAAGAGAAATCACAACAAACCCAGAAAAAAAATAATCATCAGAACTTGATACCTACATAGTAAAATGCCAACAAAACTGAGAATTCAAAAGAAATTGAGAATTATATACAAAAATACAAAATGTCAAAATTAACAAGACACCAGAGAACTTATATAATCCATTATTAAAAAAAGAAATAGAACTAGGTGGAAATGAGTTACCAAAGAAGAGGGTAAATCCATAGTCCAAAAGGATTTATAAGAATATTTTATCAAAACTTACATAGTTTAATAAATATCTATATTGTTAAAACTTCTCAAAAATTGAGAAAGAAAGCAGGCTATCAAACTTCTTGTATGTATCAAAGAGAGTTCTAATACCAAATTTGGGGTAGGATAAAGCAAAGAGAACAACAGACCAATTTACTTAATAAATAGCAACTCAAAACATTTAAATAAATCCTGAAAATGAGTTCATATCAATTTTTTTAAGTCATTCACTGAAATAAAGTATTATTTATACCAAGGATAAAAGGAAGACTCAAAATTAGGAAAACAATTAACATAATTACGTGAAAAACAGAAGCATATAAAATTACATAAATATATCAAGAGATGCAGGGAAAAAATAAACCTTTGACAAAGTAAAATATTCATTTATCTAAAAATCCTCCAAATCTCTAAAAAAAATATAAAAGTTGATTAAGAAAAAAATGGGGTATAGGGACTTCTGGCCAGGATGGCTGCTGAATGTAGGCAGACTACCCAGCTCACATTTACTTCCTACAACAAAAATCTGAAATTCACAAAAGATCAAATAACAATTTTTTTAAAAATAGAGACATCTTTCACTAGAGAATCACAAAAAAAGACAGCCAGAAGTGGACAGGCAATAAGAAAGGAAGCTTCAGACAAAGTCAAGGCAAAGAAGTTGATAGCCATCCAATCTGACCAGAGAAAGGACAAAGACACATAAAGCCTGTAGGACCCTGGGTCTGGAGATGGCAAAAATCACCCTACCCCAGACCTCCAATACAGAGAAAGATGTAGGATGATTAGAAGCAACATGGAACTTAGAAAGTTGCAGAATGTTAACATTAGAAAGCCCAGGGAAAGGCCCAGTACATAAATAAACTATGCCCTCTCCAGTACTATCCTTAACCTATCCCCTCCCTGTTCCCTGATAGCTTCCTAGTGAAATTTGATATATTTTTATATCAAACTTTTCTGTGTTTGTATATATGTAGAAACATATATTTAAATATATATATATGCATATATAAACATATTTATATACATGTATGGGTGTGTCTCTGTGTATTTTTCCAACCTGCCTTTGTCAATTTCAGATTAGAGTGAGGTTAATATTAAGTCTACTCTTCCTCACCTCTTCCTTTATTTTTGCGTATCTTGTTTTCAGTACTTCTACTTTGAGAAAAAGCAAGTTCCATCTCTCCCTCCTCCTTTCCACACTAATATAGTGCTTTTACCCTCCTTCTCCTCTTCCATCTTTGAACCTTCAGAACATAACCAATTCACTATTAGGTGCAGCCTTTTTTTTTTTTTTAACTACCTGAATAGATTTTGAAGACATTAAGGTTATGAAGAGACATGTTTCTTATCCCTTGTTACAATGTTTTCACTGCAATTAAAGCAACTCTAAGGTTCCACTTCACATTGACCAGACTGGCAAAGAAAATAAAAAAGTAAAGCAATAATTTTGGGGAAGGATACAGAAGGGCAGGCACAGGAATGCTCTGTCAGTGGCACCATGAATTTGTTTCAACATATTAGAAAGCAATTTGTAACTATATTTAAAAATCCAATAAAGTGTGCATAATTTTTTTTACCAAAGCAATACCACTACTAGGCACAGACCCCAAAGAAGTCAAAGACAGAGATAAAAGCTCCATATTCACATAAGCACTTATAATTGCACTTAATGTTATATGAAAGAATTAGAAACAAAAATGGAATTCATCAGTTGGGGGATGGATAAACAAATTGTGGTAAATGAATGTAATGGAATATTATTATACTATATAAAAAAAATTCATGGATTCAGGGAAACCTAAAGAAACTATTTGGAACTGATGCAGAGTAAAGTGAGCAGAACAAGAAAAATTTATACAATGATTACAATAATTTAAAAGAAAACAACTTTAATAGTTTTAAGAAATCTTAACAAGATGATGGCAATATCATGGCTCCAAGTGACTGATGGTGAAACATACCTGTCAGCTTTTGGTAGGGAGGTGACAGACTTGAAGAGCAGAAGGAGAGATATATTTTCAGATGGTCAATGCAAGAATTTATTTTGTTTTGCTCATTTGTTGACAGGAAAAGTTTTTATATTTTATTTTTAAAGAGAAGATTTGTTGCCAAGGGAGGGATTAGTGAGGTACCAATAGTGATAATCAAAAAAATTAATAACAAGTATCAATGAAATATTTCAAAAATACACAGAGGAGAGCAGAAAGAAGTCCAGAAAAGACTTATACCAGCAAAGTAAGTATTGGTTTGATCAAGTCATATTTAATATAGATCTAAAAATAAATGTAATAAAGAGTAAAGTTTTAAAATACAATTCTCTTTCTTGTTCTTTGTTTATTGAAATGTTTATTTTGTTAAGCTCAAAATTAAATTTTTAAAAGAACATACTTTAAAAAAATCAGTTACTAACAGGTAGATCAGGGGATTGCTATAAATGCATTTTACTTAAAATTTGGCAAAATTTTTAGCAAAGTCATTGATGAAATTCTTGGTGAAAGGATCAAGTGATCTGCAAAAGATGATAATACAATTACAATGAACCAGAGCTACTTGGAACTATGGAATCTTGGACATCATAGAACCATAGTACTAGAACTGGAAGGAACTCCTTATTTTATAGGTGAGAAAACTGAGGTTAAGCGACTTTCTCAGTGCGACACAAGCAGTATTAGAGGCAGGATCTGAACCAAAGTTCTCAACTGAAGAGCTAGTGTTCTTGATACCACACCAGATGGCCAAAGAGCAGTTATCTTTTATTTACTGATTGATTTTTTAAGTTAATTTATTTTGATTTATCAACAATCACTTCCATATGCTTTTGAGTTGAAAATTTTTCTCCCCCTTCTTCCCCCCACCCTCCCCAAGACGGCGCACAATCTGATATAGGCTTCACATTTACATCCCCATTAAACATATTTTCACATTAGTGAAGTTGTAAGTAAAAATTAAAACCAATAGGAGGAACCATCAGAAAGAGGAAACAAAACTCAACAGAAGGTAAAAATAAGTGATAGCGATTCGACTTCCATAGTTCTTTCTTTGGATGTGGACAGCATTTTCCATCCCAAGGCCCCTGGAGATGTCTTAGATCCTTGTAATGCTGAGAAGGGTTCAGTTTAACAATCTTAGTCATTGCATAACGTGGCTGTTATTGTGTACGAAGTCCTCTTGGTTCTGCTCACTTCACTCAGCATCAGACCATATAAGTCTTTCCAGGTTTTTCTGAAGTCAGCCTGTTCATCATTTCTTATAGCACAATAGTATTCCATTACATTCATATACCATAACTTGCTCAGCCATTCCCCAATTGTTGGGCATCCTTTCAATTTCCAAATCTTTGCCACCACAAAAAGAGCTGCTATGAATATTTTTGTACATGTGGGTCCTTTTCCCATTTGTTTGATCTCCAAAGAGTACTCATTAACCCCTCATTGTCAAACTGGAAGGAAGCCTCCAATAGAGCGCCACAGGGATCTGTCTCAGCTTGCACTTGAGCTGCTTTATTCAAATTTTTTATCAGTGACTTCAATAAAATCAGAGATGAGGTCCCAAACAAATCTGAAGATGACACAGAGTGGAGAGGAATAGCTAACACAGGGGACAATAGGCTAGAATACTGGGCTGGATCACATAAGATGAAATTTAATTAGAATGTTATATTTGGGCTCAAAAATTAACTTTGCAAGTAAAATATGGGTGAGAAGGCATAATTAGACAATAATTTGAGAAAAATCCTTTTTTTGGTTGGTTTTTGTTTTGATCTGTTTTTACTGCATGATTCAATAGTGTGATATGAATGCCAAAAGTGTTAACACCATCTTCGGCTGCACTAGGAGTGGCACAGATGACAGGAATAAAGTCTACTCTGGTCAGACCACAAACCAGACAAAGGTGTTCAGTTGTAGCCCCCACATTTTAGACCAGACAGTGATAAGCTGGAGAGGATCCAAAGGCAGCCAAGATGGTAAAGAGCTTTAAGTTAATGCAACATGAGACTCAATTTAAGGAACAGATGATGTTTATCATAGAAGAAAGAAGGCTCAGAGTGACATGAAAGGTGTCTCATAGTGTCTTGGAAGAAGGATTAGACTTCTTTTATTTGGTCCTAAAAGGCAAAATTAGGAACAATGGGTAAAAGTCAAAAAAGGAAACTTGGGCTTCATATAAAGAAGAACATCCTAACAGCAGAGTTGTCCCAAAATGTAACAGGCTGCTAAGGAAACAGTTGGTTCACCCGTTCTGGAGAACTCCAAGCAAACAGTAGATGATCATTTCTTGGGTAGGCTGTAGAGAGGATTACTTTTCTTCAGCCATAGGTTGTACTATACAGACAACAGGAATATCATCCAAATTCTGAAATTCTGTGATTCTTCAAAAGGAAAATTATTTTCTCTTATGAAATTCCAGCCAGTCTGGTAGAGATTTTTATCAGATTCAGAGTTTGTGGCTTTGTGAGAACCACAAATATCCCATAGAAATAAACTATATTACTATGAATTTAAATTGGCAAAAACATGTTCTTTTCTATTTTCAGTTGCAGACATATTCTTCCTAACATCCTCAACTTGTTCTTCAGGAAAAAAAAAAGTGATGCTAGATGAAACAATAATCCATGGGCCAGTTAGTTTGAAAGGAGCAACAGTATAATAAATAACTCAGGCAATCAGATAAATGTTATAGTATAGATTCAATATATTATAGCATTTTTTGGTTAAGGATATCAAAGTAATACGTGTCTAGAAAAAGCAGCGTCCTAGTTATGTAATAAAAGAGAAGGATAACTGACAACTCAAGAACTATACTAGATCCACAAAACAATGAAATAACCAAAGGAAAACTCCAGAAAGTTGGAAGAATCCTTTATAGAGGGTTTACAGAATTTTAAGAACAAGAATAATACAGGACAGGACAATGTAAATTAGTTTTGATGTGCACAGGTGAGAGAGGAATTCTATTGAGATAATGGAAAAATCAGAGTATCAAAGCATTAATGACATTTGTCACTGAGAAATGACATTGGCCAAAGTGAGGAGATGTAGGCTAAGTCTATAGATTTCTCTTCTCTCACTACCTTCAGAATGAGATAAAGAATAAGGAGAAAAGACAATAAAAAGTAAAAAGAAATAAATAATAAAATAAGTGAAAAGAAAATGTGCCAATTAAGAGTAGTGAATACTGAAATTTCATCTGAAGTTAACATGGTTAATTCTTTTCTATTTTAAAGTACCAACATGTTCAGATATTTGAGGGGTTACATAAAATATTGAAACAATAATTAAGCAAAGCTGAATTGAACAGCCCAGAAAACCAAGCCACATGATAAAAAATAAAAAAATGCAGGGGAAAGAAAATAATCCGAAGAAATAACAAATAGCAGAGCGCAGCACTGTCTCTCCCCTGTGGACTACCAGGAATTTTTCATTTCATGCATCATTTACAGCTTCTTATAGTGAATTTCAGAAAGCCGGTACATATACTTAACAGAAAATAGAGAGATGATTTGGGGGTTATTTCTTTAAAAAGTGGCTTCATGTATGTGACACAGACTGCATTTTTTCCATCCCATAATATGTAACTCTATCAGCAGTCACAGCTATCTCTGACATTAAAGAGTGGGCATGGGAATATACAAAGACATAGTCAGTGAATTCTCTCTCTCACCAAGGTTTTTCTAAGTGCAGCATTTCAACAGTCACATTACATTCTGCTTTAGATTCTTCTGTCCCAACTGGAATCCCTTAGGGAACCGGCTAAATCAGACCCTAGTCTTCCTTTTATGCCAGGTCAGGAGAAACAGGGTTAGACACAGAAGAATGAGGTTGAAATAAAAGAATGGGAGAGAAGAATACTGCATTTGGGAGTCAGATAATGTGGGTTTCAGTCCTACTCCTTACAACCCCTAGCTATGTAGCCTTAAGACAGGATGGTGAGAGTGAAAAAATATCTGATGTGGAACCAGGAGGTACTTGCCTTTAATTCTTGCTTATAACATTTAATAGGAAGTAACCTCATTACTTTAACTACTGTGAATTTCAGTTTCCTTATCTGTAAAATGGGTATATTAACACTTGTAATAATTTACAGGATTGTTGAGAGGCTGAAATAAGAAAATTCTGTAGATGCAAAGTATTTGTAAGGATTAAAGCAGTATATAAATATAAATTATTGTTATAATTACTTCTCCTCTAAGCCCCTCTTATAGAAAATTAAGGTGGAGGACTAAATAATTAAGCATTAGATGGCCTGGGGCCCCATCAGCTATACTTTTTTCAGGAATGGAAACAGTTCAGTTCTGCTGTATTCACAATTCAGATAAGTGGTTATTCAGAGTATCCCAAAAGTATAATAATAATAATAACAATGATAATGATGATGATGACAACAATAACAACAATAATAGCTAACATATATATGTATATGTTATATATATAAAACTTATTATGTTCCAGACACTGTAGATCAAATTTGTTTTGATCACTCTCAGTACTATTTATATGCTCTGTAGGGAGCTCCTACAAACAAACCAAGCCACAAATCCTATAACCAGAACACGGAATGATGACTACCATGGGGTTCTGAAAGGCCAGTCAGTATCTTTTGTTGAAGGCTCTCAGCCTCAGCATTCCTCCACTCTCAACTCTCATGCTGAAGTGCATACTTACCACCAACATCCTTCCTTCAAACAGCCAGACCAAGTTTTTGATGACCAACTTGCCAACACTCTGACTACTTTCTGGGGTTGCTCCTGAGTGACCATGAGTACAACCTAGCAGCTACTGGGTCAGAGGTGGAGAGGGAAGGAATTGTTTCTGGTCTTTAGGCAGGTTCCTTTGTTTCTATGGGCTTCAGGTTCTCCAGCTATAAAACAGGTTTTAATGTTTGAAATGAAACTCCAAAAGTGTGTTAAGTGCCCACTGTACTTGCCATTTGTTGTGAATAAAATACACATGACATGATAAAAAAGGAAATGATTATTAATAAAGTGTTTCATATCCTTGAAACAATTTTCTATATAATCTCGTGCAATTAGATAGTCTAACAGAAATAAAAACTCAGTTAACACTTTTTCCAACTGCCCCAAATACATCCTCAGTTGGGAAATTACACAATTGTACAACAATGCCAGCTAAAGAACTTTCCAAATGATGCAACATGCTGTAATGGGAAGAACACTGAAGGAGTCGTCAAGAGACCTGAATCTGAGTCCACGCTCCACCCTAGACTGTCTCCCCAGCAGTAAAATGAGTGTGTTAGACTGTACTTCTCAGATCCTTACCAGATTTCATAGTTTCTATGATTTTTATGAGCATTGTGCTCACTCAGATAAGTTACTGACTTAATAAATAACAATGTTTTGTTCCCTTTCAGATTGTAATCAATCAACAAATATTGAGGGCCTACTACATGCCAAAGTCTGTATTAGACTCTAAGATATAAATATAAAGAATGAAGTCATCCCTCCCTTTTAAGAGCCATGGTCAGGGGTAGGAGACACCTAGGCCTGGGCACTTTATTGGTTCTCCATCCTCCTCCATCTCCCAAGAGATTTTAAAGGTATCTAGGATTTGGTACTTCCCATCGGTACCCTCACATTTTCTCTAGGAATCAAAGCAGCTGAATGGCATATGGAAAGGTGGATTTCACAGGAGGCCCAGTAAAGATGCAACCTGAGCACCTCAGAAGGGGTCAAAAAAGAGTTGTGAAGGACATGGAAACTCAACCTTGCTTTCCCATGGATTCCATATGGGACTTTGGTGGGAAAGAGTGAAACAGACTTGGGGGGGGTGGCTGAGGGAGAGGGAACTTGGTGGGGGGTGTTTTGTCCAAACAGTTCTTCCTTTACTGTCTTAATAAATATTCCTTTCTAACAAGTTGTTCAAGTGTGACTGACTAATTAATAATCAACTCATAATCATGGTAAGAAACACACCAGGGTGAACTACAGCAATAAAATACCCCCCCAAACCCTCAGGGCTATCCTTAGAGTCCTGGGGGATGCAATAGTCATGCTCTGGGGAACCTAACTCATCAGAGCAAGGGGGAGTTGGGATAGAAACACCAGAGCATATACTACAGAGGAAAGCACTTAGAGACATTACAGATGTATGTAACCTATTCTAACACACTGTGTTTTATGTTTAAACATTCTATTTTCTAAAGTCCATTTCAATGTCAACATTCTGGGTATTAACATATTCTACTATTTGATACTATAAAGTTTCTTCCAGCTCCAACATTCTTAGATTCTAATTCTATTATTCCTTTTCTACTAAATAAAACACACTAAATAAAATGATTTACTTAGTTAGTAGTTAGACAACAAAGAGAAATCAAATAGCCTTCCCAGAAATGCATCAGCAAGTCCTTCAAATTAACATTATGTACCATAGACATAAAATAATATTACACAATACAAGTCATTATTTATGAAGAGCTACAATACCACCTAAACAGGCATTCTGCTCAAAATATACGGAAACACTTATTGTGTACATATTTATGGGGTAGCTGTAAGTACCACACAATTATTTAAGTACCATTATGTAAAGAATGCTTTTTTTTTAAAAACCACTGCATAAGTTTGCAATGAACAAGTTGCTCAATTGTGGGGAGGTGAAACCATCATGGACAATAGAAAAATTATTTGGGAACTGTGCTTAAGAGCATGGTCAAGTCACTCAAACAATAAAACATCTCATGCATTTTGTACATTTCCCTTGCCAATGACAACTCTTTCCTCTGTTTTGCCTAGAGATATATGGAGCTGTAATCGAGTTCAGAAAGCCCCTGACAGCTGTGTGCTGCCATTCAGACCTGAAAGATTCCATGTTATGATAAAAATTAATGTACTCTGACATCCTTTGGGACTTCCTGGGCCCTGGGAATAGCTAATGAAGAAATACAACCTTGCCAGAGCATAGCCTGAGTTTGGGGAATTGGGGATTAAGACACATGTGGTGGTGGTGTGGCCTCTGTGCTACCAGCTGTACAGGAACTGAGCCAAGTGCCAAAGGGGTTGGCCCTGATGGGTGAGAATTATTTCCTTACTGAGGAAAGGTCAAATAAACAGCATGGTCAACAAAATAATGTAGTTCAAATAGGTGTCACCATGTCCCTTTAGTTAATGCATTTTTCTGAAACCAAACCAATCATTACTTCAACTCATATATTCATTCATTTGTTCATTTATTCAATCATTCAGTCAGTCAGTTATTCAATAGTCATTTTACTAAGCGTCCATCTGTGTGCATATCACTATGTTGAGGGCCAGGAGAAGTACAATTTAGGAAAATCAGCACCCCCAACCTTTATGGAAGTTATATCCAAGTTGGGTAATAAAACACAGAAAATACATAACAGTATATATTAAGTGTGTGGTTGAAGTGAAAACAAAGAGGTCTAAAGTTTACTGTGTAACTTTTGAGTACTAGGATGCTATGGGACCTACAAAAAAGAGCACTGAATATGTAGTCTGGAGATGTGAGAGACCAGCTCTGCTACTTACTAATAATAATTATAAGACATGGCTAAGTCTGAGTTTCTTTCCTCATCTGTAAGTGGAAATGAAGAGTTTTGTGCTGCCTGTGGACATCAGGTCATATTCCAAATTGACTAAAATGCATGATAAAAGGGGAGCTAATGCTGTCTGATTTCGTTTTTCTTGAACCATCTTACATTTTGCTTAGGAAGTACAGTATTGGGGACCTGTATTCAAATCTTGTCTCTGGTATTTATAGTCTGAGGGGCCATAAGCAAGTCACTCAAACTCCTTGGGTCTCAGTTTCTTTGTCTTTTAAAATGAGGGAACTGGACCCCTTGGGGCTCTAGCTCTATGATCACAGGTATCAATCTCTAATTGAAAAACATATGTCACCAATGAGACACATCATAAAGAAAATACCTTCAGAAATAGGTGAAAGTTACACAGGGGAGAAGGATGAAGCCTCTTCAGCTCACAAGCTAACATGAGGACATTAATCTCCCCATGGAACAGTCTGACAGACACACAAATCTATTCCATCCACCTGCATCAGTAACTCAGAAGTAATAATAGGTTCCTACTAATGACTGAATGCTTATTGAAATGAATTGCTGAATTGATGCTATTATGGGCATGGTAAGGGAGCCGTTAAATGACTCTCAGAAGAGAGGGAAAAGCTTGATACCAAAACTCTAGCCTGAAAGTGAATCCAACCACCAGCAGATAGGGAGAAGCTTTGAGAAACTGCTTCAAATCTATATACCTACATTTTTCCACTGGTACAAAGTAGAATACGAAGAGAAGAGAAGAGAAGAGAAGAGAAGAGAAGAGAAGAGAAGAGAAGAGAAGAGAAGAGAAGAGAAGAGAAGAGAAGAGAAGAGAAGAGAAGAGAAGAGAAGAGAAGAGAAGAGAAGAGAAGAGAAGAGAAGAGAAGAGAAGAGAAGAGAAGAGAAGAGAAGAGAAGAGAGAAAAGATGGGCCTTAGTTTAAGGAAGAATGTTGGGCTTTTTAAAAGCACTGTGCAATTTTCCAATGGAAATCTAACTTGCTTTCCTACTGCCATTTGGTTCTGGGCCAAGTTCCTTGTCTATCCATAGTGTTTATCTCAAGATCTTTGTACTGATGGACTGGCTCCCTGGGTTGTCTATCTAATTGTATATCACAATCTTCCCAACAGAAAATGGGAATTCTTCACCTAACTGCCACTCTCCTCCACCACAGTTAGGCCAAATTCATGTGTGTGATAATATGAGTGATTATAAATCACATTTAGGTGGTTCTGTGTGCTTTGGGACTTGATGCAATAAAAAGAGATCTCCTGGAGGAGCTCACCTTCTATATGTAATCCCTCTTCCAATGTGACTCTTTTCATCACTGATGACATTGAAAAACACTTTTGGTGGTTTTAGAAGTGTGCATCTCCCTTTTTTTCTGCCATGCATGATATTAATGATCAATGGATCATCCAAGTTATCTGTTATTGCACTATTCTTTTTATGCTGTATGGCTGCTAGTCCTGGAATGTTAAAGTTTCTGAAGAATTAAAACTATAGATTACTTGAAGGACAAACAAAAGATATGTAATAAACATAAGTAGACTACCACAAAATAATAAAGAACTGCAAAAAAAATGCATAAAGCACAATCAGAAATATGTATAACTGGAAATGGAATTGGGCCAGTCACATAACAAAAACAAAAGATGATTAATTGATGGACAGTCCATGGTCTTCACTAATGTCCATGCAATGTCAAAAATTACACGAAGGCCTCTAGGTGAGTAGGTAAACCTCTCGGAAAGCTTTACAGGGGGTATGAACAAAAGTGACATAGAATAACAAGGTATGAATGCATTTCGATCTTAACCACTGGAGAAAGTGCTCATGAGATTGCAAATCCATCAATAAATCAAAGAATAAATAGAAAATGATGGTTTTGTGTTTGTCCTACTTCAAAGACTACCTCAGCCACTGCATTATGTGAATATTGTGACTCACCTCACAGTTCAAAGTCTGATAATAGATGAATTTCTACATGTAGGAGTTAGACTAAGTCCCTTGTGTACAACTGGATCCATTTATCACTTACTGTCTACTAAAACTGAAAGAATACCCCCCCCATAGAAAAGA
Source organism: Phascolarctos cinereus (assembly GCF_003287225.1). Classification (NCBI taxonomy): domain Eukaryota; kingdom Metazoa; phylum Chordata; class Mammalia; order Diprotodontia; family Phascolarctidae; genus Phascolarctos; species Phascolarctos cinereus. The sequence continues at coordinate 77,942,341 of NW_027555625.1, read as the reverse complement.
TCCCTTTCCTAAGCAGAAGAAACATTTGCATTGAGTATGGTTTACTATAATCTTTTTTTTAGCATATTAAGAGATAATTTTCTTCTCAGTAGAGCCACATATAGTCTTATAATATATATAATAAACTTTTACCAGGGTCTTTCCCTCCTCTTTTATAATTTATTCCAAAAATACTTGCTGAGCAGTCTTTGCTACCCAATTCTTCAAAAATTTATCAAAATAATTATTAATACCTGAACTGTGCAGGCTGCCCAAATTGAAATAACTTCTACTTCCTAAGTCCCCTGAATCCTTTTCTATCAGCATGCTGATGGCTGGTATAGGCTTAGGGACTCAAAAAGCATGAAGAAACACGCTTCTCACCAGGAAGCCCTTGAAAGGATCCTAGTAGACTTCAAATTCCCAGTATTCACTAAACATCAATGATCTGACATAACTAGTCCCTTGAACTTAGGATTCAATAAACTGTTTCTTCCTTTCAGTAGGTGACTTCCTTCCACTCATTCACTTTTCCATTCCCACGCACAATTTACGAAAGAGCCCTTTAGCTGTACTTGACAAGATGAGGTTTGAAATCTTCTCCCCTTTATCTGTCCTCCAGCCCAGGAAAATGGTGAATTTCAGATAGTGTCTGAACTCCATGCCTTCTAGTCTTGGTAATATCATTATAAAAGTCATGAGTAATTGAGCTAAAATGCTTGAGGGCTCCACAGACAAATTTGCCTTTGGTAGTAACAATACATGTTTTTTCAACTTTAAAGGATCTGCAATTTCAGGGGATGGGGTGTCCTTCCATTAACACAGATTATAACACCTCAACATCTTACAAAATGATTATTGTGAAAATCTGTGGCCAGAAACATTCATCAAGATGAGCCCTTCCATAACAGAGCTAGGCTAATCTTAGAACAACAACAAAAACAACAATATCATCACTTTCCACCTCCTGGGAGAGGTACCACCATCCCCTGAACACCTGTTTGCAGCAACAGCCATATTTGGCCATGGTAGCTGCCCCAGTGGTGGATTTGAATATCCTCAGCTGATCTGCCTATACCTGTTTGGTGATCTGGTAAGGAAGGCACATAAATAAACCCTGACACTTTTCCAGTGGGTCTCCCCCCAGAAAGCTGGATATATGGTACTGCTGGCCATTGAAGTGCAGCACAGATCCAGTCCACCAAACTCATCTCTTTTTAGGAATTTTATCCCCTTCCCTGCAGACCCCCATCAGGGAACCAGATGCAAAGTGAAGCATCTTTTGAAAGTTGTCAAAATACAATTCCCCATCTCAACTACCTAAATAGGGGCAAAGGACAATCCCTATCTAGAATTTCTGACTAATTTAAGTGACTTTGCAAAACTAAGGCCCCTAATCACCCCATGTGCCATAAAGAGAAACTCCAGGTTGTAGCTATGCCTTCTTTCAATAACTATTATTCTTATGACTTATATTTTAAAATTTCTCCTTATAACCTTATTGTTTTTTATTGTTGTTGTTGTTTGTCTGTTTCCAAAAAGGACCAATGACATCATGGGGTGATGTCTTGACTTGGATGTGAAGTGGATTTAAGTGAGGCAGATTTGCACAAAGTCACCATCCTCATTCTGTCTTCAGAATCACTGAACTACAGTGGCAAGACAAAAATCAAGAAGATTGGTGATGGCCCAGGATACAGTGAATGACCTTGGTGTCTTTGATATTGACCAATCTCTTCATGGTCAATGGAACAAATTATTCTCATCTGCCCATTCCTCCAGGGGAAGTCTTCACATGCTTAGGTAAACACCATCCTAATTAATGGGTTTCAGGCCCATCATTTACCCTGAACCTGGTTTGCTGGGGTGTGGCTGCTGTTCTTGGAGCCAAAAGATGAGGATTGGGTAGATCAGGTAGACAACAAAGGTGAATGAGCAGCCCTGAAAAGGGGTAAGCAAGCTCTCACACCAGAGGTACTAACCCTCCTTGAACACTTGAATACCCCATACACCCCCCTTTAATCTACAAAGTTTCTTGGTGTTAAAAGTTCACCCATCCTTTCTGGAGGCAGAAATAGGGCAAACCCAAAATCTTATTACTACTTAGGAAAGTTACAAGTTCTCATCTTCTCTCCCATTCACATTTTTTCCTTTTATGTTCCCTATATCAGTAGGACAATACATTTTCCAGAAAAATCTCTGGGCCAGAGACAATATTTCCCAAGTAAAACTTATTGGTCCCCACCCCAAACAGCATTGCCCCCTTTTACTTGTGTTGTTACCAGTTACAGAAGCTGCCTCTGTAATTTTATGGCACTGTCCTTAAAACCCAAACAGTCTGTTTCAAGTTATTTCACTTACCTTGTGCCAGAAATTTAACTTCCCTAGGACAGCTGTTAAGAACCAGAGAAATACTTGACTTGACATTATCTTTATCCACATCAGTATCACACCTTAACCCAACTTTAACTACAATATGAGAATTAAATACAATTTAAATCCAGTACTGTCTTTGACAGCAAAATGTTGCGGGCCAGGCCTACTGTGATAGTCTAAGTTTGAGATTGGAAAGGAGTAAGAATCCAACTAACCAGGAACAAACTGAAGTTTACTTAGCCATATAAGGGGAAGGCTATTCAGTAAAGATACTAATAGGATATTCAACAAGGATTACTTGCATTGTTTGAATAGACCTGCCCATCATCCTCTCCTCTTCCATCCCCAATATGATCAGTAGGGGTATAGCAGTAGGACACCCACCAAGTCTGAGGGTTACTGACTTTTTTGTAAGCTGGCTGCTTTTATATGCTTAGGCGACCACGAATCCATTGAAATCACTTAAGCTTTAGTCCCCTAGGCCAACTAGGTCTCAAAGATGGTTTTTCTCAGTTTCTCACACACAACATTCCATCTCCCATCTCTATGCCTTTGGGTTGGCTGATCTATGTAACTAGAATTTACTTCTTCTTTACCTTTGCCTCAAAGAATCCTTCTCTTCCTTCAAGACTTAGTTTAATCAGAACTTTCACAAGGTTTTCCTGATCCCTGCAACTGCTAGTGCTTGCCCTATCAAATTACTTGACATTTAAGTAGTTTATACTCATTTGTAAGCATTCTCTTTATAATTATACTGTATATATGTATGAATTGTACAAATATATACTATATGTATGAATGAATATTATACGTATGTATGTATGTATTGAATCTCATTAGAGATTCTTATGAAGAAGGATTGTTTTATTCATCCACTGTATTTCTATCTCCAGTATCTAAGATGGTACCTAGTACAGGAAAGGGACTCAATAAATATCTGTTGATTACTTGATTACAGGATCATGGTACCACATATTGAGAGTTAGAAGACATTTAGTCAAACTCCCTTATTTTACAGATGAGGAAACTGAGGCTCAGAGAGGTTAAGTGACTTGTTCAGGGTCACATGGCTAGTGTCTAAGTGGGATTTGAGCACAGGTCTTCCTATTTTCATGACCAAAACCCTCTATCTAATATACTATGATGTCTCCCAGACCGTCTAAGCAAAGCCAGCCTAGTCCCAGGGTAAAATCAAAAAAAAAAATGTTGTATAGCCAATATGGCAGGGCTCTTTGAAATATGGTTCTAACCTCATCCTGCCACCTTCTAAGCTAGAACAATCAGAATTAGCTTCAGTTCCCAAATCAAGATGATGAGTCAACTGCTACAAGTAATATTGTTTGACCCCTCATTATTCTGCTTGGAATATAACTGTGGAAGAGCCACAAGCCAAGAGGATGACAAACGACAGCAACTAAGCCAATTACAACTTATTTTTTGCTAATATTGTCAGACACCCAGTACAGAAACCTTCTCAATATTTGGTGGGCTTTAACTGAAGAGAACATACCTATCTCCTCACTGCTGAGAAAATGTGGTCTATATTATACATTATAAAAGCTTCCACATTAGGAAAAAAAAGACCTGACCCCCCCAAAAAAACCCAAAAAATATTTCACCCACACTAACATGACCTTAGTAACAACAAAAACACTAATATTTATACTGAGAAAACTGACATATATGGCTTTTCAGTTTGTAAAAAGTTTATATATATGTATATGTATAACATATGTAACACATATACATTTGTGTATACTGTATGTATGCATGCATGCATGTGTGTATGTGTGTATAGGCAGCTAGGTGGCACAGTGGTTAGGGTGCTGGGCCTTAAGTTGGGAAGACTCATCTTCCTGAGTTCAAATCTGGCCTCAGACATTTACTAGCCATGTGACTCTGGACAAGTCACTTTTCCCTGTTTGCCAAGAAAGCCCCAAATAGGGTCATGAAGAGTCAGTCAAAAGAACAACAATAACATGTGTGTATAGATACAGATATCCTACCATTTTCTCTTTACCTTCAGCCTATTATGTCTGAAGTATGAGAATCCTACAAGTTATGCAATGGATTTTATTATTTGAATTGAAAAAATGAAGGAAAAAATGAAGTAACCCATCCAAAGTCATACAGTGATAGACTGATTCCAAGTTCAGTATTACTTCCACAACTTCAGGGCCAGCATGATGGCTCAGTACTCTTTCTGTAAACCTCTCCGACACAGAGCATTTTCTAAACAGCACATCTTCCAAATGGTCCCCATTCCCTCAGACTAACAGAGAATCTCTTCATTTGTCTTTACTAATTTAAACAGAAGGAAGTACTGTCTCAGGCTGCCCTTGATTCCTAAGGCAGCGGTAGCCTTCCCTTGGCATCGATACTAACTGGATCCCACACCCAGCATGATACACTACATTACTTACATACCTAACTATCCGGAGCAATTAGATACCCCACAACACTCTCTGAAGAAGAATGGAAATTAACTGTGCATATGACATCGAGTAATTGCATCTGCCTATCCTTGAATGTCCCATTCAGATACAAATAGCAAAGAGGTTTGGTGTCTTGCATACTGATAGACAATGCTAGTTGCAATGAACTGCATTTCGAATGACAGGTGGCTTTAATACAGTATTTAAGTGGTTCTTTATTTAGCAACAAACATGAATGATATGTGTTATAGCTAAAGACATCAGCTATTGACTACATCAAAAAAACCCAATAAGTAGAACCATTAACTAGGGTTCTGTTTATATGTTGGCTTTGAAGGACATCTGAGGTAGCTCTAAAAAGGCTATAACTTTTGACTTTAGTTCATGGTATTATGGTGTGTTAAGTTCATGGTACAGAAATATGTGTTTTGGTTTACACTGAGGCAGATAGGTAGTGTAGAAGTGTGGGACTTGGAAATAGGATGTTCTGGGTTCAAATACTCTCGAAGGCACTTGCTGGCCAGGTGATCCTGGTAAAACCACTTGGTTTCTCTTAGCCTCAGTTTCCTCATTTGTAAAACTGGGAAAGAATAATCCCTACCTCACAAGATCATTGTGAAGATAAAATGAGATTAGATATATGAATGGCTTTGCAAACCTTAAAACACTCTACAAATGATAGTTCTCATCACTGTATAAACATCAATGCTTCTAGTTAACCTGTCTTTTTTAATATAGTCCTATTGATAGTGTTATTATTGCAACTAGCTAGCTCCATCAAGCTTTGCTTTGCTGTTTGTGACTGATTGGATTGTACTAAGGATATACCTGTACTTTGGATCTATGCATAGGCTGCCCTGCAGGTGCCTGGACATGTCATTCTCACACTTTACAAGATGAAGCTCTGCACGGTACCAGGTCGACTGCATGCAATGTTAATTCACATTTCTTTTATATTAGTTTCAACGATACTATAGGTGTATAACCTGGACACCAGGTAAATCACCCTAATTGTTTTAAAGTTTTGATGTTTGTGTTTATGTTAGGCAGTTACAGGCTTCAAACTTGTCCCATCTGAAACTTTGGCCTAGAGAAGGAACACAACCAGAGAGGGATCATTTGTATAATACTCTCCTCATTGGTGGAGAAGATGACTCTATGGCTTGTACTTTTGTAAGGGTGGGGTAACAGCCTGGGAAAAGAAAGATCTTCATTTTGCATCATGGTTTGAGAGAGGACACACTTTTGATTCAGACTGTCTTTTGGGAAAAACTCAAAGAAAAAGATAATAGACATTGGAGGATAGATAATTAGCGGAAAGTCAGTTCCCCAATATAACCCTGATTTCTAGTTTTCTCCCTTACAGAAAACTTTAGGAAATTTTCACTTGGGTGAGATCTGGGGCACTATCTCTCTGTTGAGTTGAGATCTATCACTCCCAATGGGTAGACTCATTCCCTATGTGTACCATCTCATATATTTTAAATTCTATAAATTGTTTGATGTCAGTTTGCTACCTGCCTGGATAAATGGATTTGTTCCCTATTCACTATTTGTAATGGTCTTTTGTATAACTAGTATTAGGTGGTAAGTTCAGAGGCTACACCTTTTCTACTTTAAGGGAGAATAACCAAGACAGTATCTTTAGCCTAAAACTGAAATCATCTCCCCTAGACTAGCAATATTTAAAGACACAGAACAATGTAATTTTTGCCTAGTACACCCTCTTTAAGAGCAGAGTGGATAACCACATGGTCTTTTCTGGGGCTCCACTCTGGGAAGGCATCAAAGTCCACTTTGAAGAGAGACAGATAACATTCAAGAGATATCTACTCATATTTTCATGTGAGTTACATTTAGAGAAGCCATGTGGATATAAACATAACCCATTACAGATACTCCCTGAAGTACATAAAAATGCTGTTAAAGCTATGGTTTCTAAGGTGAAATGAAAAATGTGTGATGTTGTGACATATTATTGAGATATTCAAACACATTTTCACTTAACCATGGGCACTAATGATTTCTTAAAGAAGCCAGCAGAATGAGAAGAAAAGACAAATATAAATAATAAATGAAACAAAACTCTAATGAATACCTGTATCAAATATTATTTTCTAAATGAAGAGAAAATACAATTGAAAGAATGAAATATCACCTATCAATAACTTCATTAAATTTCAGCATGTTGTCAAAATAACTGATTCCAGACACATGATCTCATAGCAAACCATCAATACCTGCTTATCTTGAGTGTCTCTTTTCCATGCCTTCCCATAAATCTTCCACTGGGAAAGGAGAGAGGTTGATCCAACATTCTGAAGCCTTTCTTTATGTTCTTTTGACGTTTTGTGGATACAACTGGAGCACAGGAGTATCCATCAGTTAATTCTCTTTCTTCTTTTGCTATGAGACTGCCGCATCATTTTTTTTTCTGTTACTATCCTGATAACATCCTTCATACCACTTCCCCTATGCAATTCTTCATTTATAACCCTTACACCTCCTGATTGCCCTTTGGGTGATCTTCAATTTAAATTGTAGGACAGGGTAATTTTCTATTAATTTCTGACCATATTGCAACATTGGAAGAATATTTGTTTTAGATGAGTCTTTGCTTCAGTTATGTGGTTGGGGTGAGAAATATTAAAAGAAAATTTATTGATTTTTTAAAAATTATATCACTATGGAAACATGATTTTATAAGATCTTATATTTTCATGAACAAAATGTCTTCCTTTTTTCTTTGGGTGATATGGCTTGGTTGGATCAAGCTTCCTGCAAAATGATTTTCTCTTCCAACTATACTTCTACTTTATAAAAAATACACATAAAACTGAATTTTTAAATCTAGAAAAATTATAAAGTGTATCTGGTGTAAGAAAAGGTAGAGAAACTCAAGGAGATGATATAAATATGAAATATGAAAGAGAAGTAGCACTTTGATTTAGCTCAAATGCCCCAAGTTATATTGTCTGAGGTTATAGTATAAAGCAGCAAGCAGCAAAATCGCATGACATTAGTTGAAAGAACATATAAGACAAAGAAGATTCAGAAATAACTTCACTAGCTCAGTGCACAATGAAATTGAAAACACAATTTACTTAGAACTCTCCAGCTGAAAAGAACTACTAAAAAAACTAAAAAGCTGTTTGGCAGAAATTAGGTTTAGGCCAATTTCTCACACCATATAACATAATGAGTTCAACATACATACACAAGCTCAAGTATAAAAGGTAATATCATAAAGAAACATCAGAACAGAATTGAATCAGGTATATTTTTGATATATATGTGCTATATGTACACACACATCCCATATACGTGATGTATAGATATATATAGCTATATTTAAGAGGAAAAAAATTAACCACACAAAGAATAAAGAAGATCATGAAATATAAAATATAGTTCCAATTAGTATTGAAAGTGAAGTGACTTTCACCTCCTGGAGAAGTGAGAGGAAAAGGATTGTTCCAATTCACTAATATTAAGAGAACACTGTTCACAACATCTTTCTGTTCATAAAGAACTAGAAAAAAATAAATGCTCATCAATCGGAAAATAACTAAACAAATTATGTTCTTTGAATTTAATGGAATATTACTGTGCCATAAGAAATAAAGAATGTGAAAAATTCAAAGAACTATAGGAAATCTTATAATGAACTGATACAGAATGAATTAAGCAGAACTAGGAAAGCAATTTATGCAATAACTGCCACAATGTAAATAGAACAAAACAAAAAACATTTAAATGAATGCTATGTAATAACAATGACCAAACTGGTCTGCTTCCTCTCCCAAACTATGAGAAAATGCACCTCCTTCCCTTCATTATAGGAGTTTCAGGAACATGGTTGTGGAATACCGCATATAATGTCAAACTCAGTTACCTATTTGTTAGTTTTCCTGAAAAATCTCATTTGTTTTTCAAAACCATTCACAAGCAGGCTTCTTTCACTGTTCTTATATTTTACTTTTCTCCACACACTTACAGTCTTATAACACTGGTTTTCTTGCTACTTCTTGCACAGAACTCTCCATCACCTGACTCTATGGCTGTCCTTCTTCTCTGAAATGTTCTTCCTCCTCCTCTCTAATTCCTAGCTATCTTCAAGATTCAATTAAAATCCCACTTTCTAGGCCTATCCAGCTATTCTTCAAATTCCTCACTAGGGCATTTCCTCAGAAATTGCCTCCTGTTTACCCCAACCATATGTACTCAAGTTGTTTTTGTGTTATCAGGAGAGGGAAGGGAGAAAGGGAAAGAAGGAGGGAAGGAAGAAAGGAAGAGAAGAGAGATGGAAAGAAGGGAAGGAGGGGGGAAAGGGAGAAAGGAGGAAGAAAGTAAAGAAAGGGAATTAAGAAAAGCACCATGGAGGGGATGGCACATTAGAGCAAGAGAAAGATTCTGAAAGGCAGACATGAAAATGTTATCTTTGCCAGTTATTGAGAATGAACTGTGACAATTCACGGAGATTGGTTATTGAAGAATCAGATCAAGGAATCATTATTATTGAATACTTTGTTATGCTTACTGAAGCTTACAGGCCAGTAAGAACAAAACATATTTGGGATAACATGAAAATAGTTATTGAATAGATTTTTAAGTATAAGATATATAATATATATATAATATTATACATATATAATATATATATAATATTATAATATTATATATAATATATATGTAATATTATATATATAAGTATATAATAGATTTATAAGTATATAAAAGGAAAAGACAAAAAATACAGAAAATGTTTTTTGTTTTTGTTTTTGGTGAGGAAATTGGGGTTAAGTGACTTGCCCAGGGTCACACAACTAGTAAGCGGCATGTGTCAGAGACAGGATTTGAACTCAGGTCCTCCTGACTTCAGGGCCAGTGCTCTACCCACTGCACCCCTAGCTGCCCCCCAAATGTTTTCTTTAAAATGTTATTTTTACTAGCTGTGTGACCCTGGGCAAGTCACTTAACCCCATTGCCTAGCTAAAAGATAAAAATAAATAAATAACATGCTATTTTTAAATATAGTTTCTAATAATTTTCTAATTCTTAGTACAGAACTACTTAATACTAAAAAAATTATACTGGATGGATGAAAACAAAAAAAAAATGAGAAAAGTTTCCATAAGACACATTATAAAGAGCAACTGATTTGGAACTAAGAGAGTCTATGAAAACTTGAATAAGTCTCTTCACCTCACTAGGCTTTAGGAACTCCTCCTCTACCTAAAGAGGGGACAGACACAATGATGCCTAATATCCTTTTCAGCTTTAAGGCTTCTTATGCTACTTGATATTATCAATAAATTTCATATGAATTTAGTTTAGCTTGGATGATGAAACAAAGTATTTTTAACAGTTCTGAAAAGCCCAGATGCTAAGTGAAAACAAAGCAGCATTCTTTCCTGTTCCGCACATCACTGCCAATAAACATTTGGTCAAAATCTCAAGCACAGAGTTTCTTAGGGATATATGAAGCATAGCATGATATAGCTTGGTTTTCTGAAGCTACATTTATATTCATTTTATGACACTCAGAACCTTCTTGAAATGAGTATTTTCCAGCCAAATACGTAGATACGATTAGGGAGATGGATGCTGCGAAGCGCAGGTACTATTGTTTTCTAAAAACTCCAAGACAGCATTGAAGTGACTCTGAAGAGCCATCATTTTCTACCCTTCCATCAATGACCTGTGCAACGCTCCAGGATAATCAGGGTCTGGCTCCTGGCCAAGCCTGATGATTAATAAAAATATAGTATGCAACTCAGTTTGGTGGGGCCCTACCATTTTACCACAGATTTCAGGCTTGGAGCATTGCAGTAATACTAATACCAGGGATGCTCCAAACCATGGCCAACAACTATGGAGGGAATTTTCTAAATGTAAAATTAGTCCGGTCACTGGTATCATCTGACTATTACCATCCAAGTAGGAATAAAACAGAATGAAGAAGCTAAAATATCACTCATATCTGTCCCCTCCTATCCATTTTCCAATGTCATCACCCTGGTTTAGGCCCTTTTCACCTCTCACTGAAACAATTATAATAGCCTTCCAACTGGCCCCCTCACCTCCAGGCGCTTCCTTGTTGTATCTTCTGTCTCAGATCTTTCAAAATAATCTACCTAATGCAGAAGTCTGTGCAGAGATGGTAGAATCAAGTATTTTTTCTTTCTTTTTGGGGGAGAGGGTGGTTTAAAGGATGAAAGTGATATAAATGGGTTTATAGACAGTAGAGAAGCATTCAGGATCATGCAAGAAGCTGAAGATTAGTAGGAGCAGAGTTGATAATGGGGGAAATCTGCTGGAGAAGACAGGAATGGATGGGATCAAGGGCACATCTAGAGAGTTTTGTCTTGGTAAGAATGAGGTCACCTCTTCATACAAGTTAAGAGTGAAAGAGGAAATAGTGGGGGTGGAGTTGAGGGGGGATGTCAGACTGTGGTGAGGTGACTAAGAGGCAAGATGAGGGAGTTCTTGTCAAATGACATCAGTGTTTTCAGTGACATATGAGGCAAAGCCATCAGCTGAGAGGGTGGAGGATGGTGCTACTTACCATGAGATGCTTGAGGAGGGATGAAATGATTTAGAATAGGCATTGTGGTGAGTTATTCTCCATTTTATTCTATGTTCCAACTAAACTGGGATTACTGTCTGCCATTCTGAACATACTTGGCATACATGTTTTAATTTTCCTTTGCCTTTAGTCATGCTGTTTCCTATGTCTGAAATATCCTCTCTTCTTTATATAACTTCTTGAATTCCTATCCATCCCTTAAAGCCCAATTCAGATGCCAATCCTTACATGAACCCTCCTCTGATCTGTCTAGGTCAAGTAATGATATTTCTTCAGAAAAGTGACACAGTATTTTATTTTGCACTTATTAAATGTACTAATATAATATTGTGCACTGTGATTAACCATGCAGGTGTCATATCATATTATACTCTAAGGTCTAGGAAAGCAGAGAATAGGTCTTATTTAAACTCAAATTTAATCCTGCTGTGACAATAATGACACCGGTTAAGACAATCAGATTAGGTAGCTAGGTGGCACAGTGAATACAACATTGGGCATGGAGTTAGGAAAACCTGAGTTCAAATTCAGCCTCAGATACTTACTAGCTGTGTGATTGAGCAAGTCATCTAACCTCTGTCTCAGTTTCATTATCTGTAAAATGGGAATACTAATAGCACCTACCTCTCAAAGTTGTGAGGATAAAATGAGATATTTGTAAAGCATTTAACACAATGCCTGGCACATAATAAGTGCCATATAAATATTAGCTATGATCATCATCTTCATTATTATTACCATTATTACCCTTAGATATTAGGAGCTTGTTGTTTTTTGAACAAATATTTATTGTATCTAGCAGGATTATAGTAATCATGCACTCCTTTATCCTGTAAAATCATAAAATCTGTGACAGGATGTTAGAACACATTAGCCCATACAGCACCACCCCCCAACACCCAGCCCCTTACCATTTCAACAGAAGAAGAAAATGTGGCCCAAGGAGGGGTAATGATTTGCCCAAAGTTATACACTTATTATCACAGCTGAGACTTAAACCAGGTTTCTCTAATTAAAAGTTAAATGCTTCATTTTACAGGTGAGGAAAATCAATGCTAGAGAGACTGGAGACACTCAGGTGTCTTAGAGTTGTAAAGAAAATGAGTTGATTAGCTGAGAAAAATCAAGATCTCCTGTCTAGTTCTTTTCTCTCCATATCATATTGTCTCACCATAGTCATAGGACATAGGAGATGTCCCTTGCTGCTTTACTTTGATTTTTTTTTAATATTGAAAGTAAGTGAAGTAAGTGATATATTTATTACAAGGGAAGGCAGCCAGACGTTATATAATTGGGCCACCTTCCAAGTCTTAAAGGAGCCAATTGTTTATTGCCAAAATATGGCAGGTAAATCATTTAATTCAAGTGACTATTGCAAATTAATTCAATTCAGTTCAATAAGCATTTGTTTTCCTAAAGCCATGCTTGCTCACATTACCTATTTCAATGTAACCTAAGATTTTAACTGGAGCAATTTGTTTTCCTGACTTTTTTTGATTCAGACGCAGGGAAGAATTTCTTTCAGGGAGAAAAAGAAAATCCATAGCACTCATTCTCCTGCACATACATATCTTTCTTGAGGATGTAATTTTACTTAACATGGCTTAGAGAAATACTGTGATAGAGAACATGCATAAGAATTCAATTTTCTTTTGAAATCTTGCCTTTGAGATCTGGTATGAATATGTAAATGATTCCTTCACTCTTATACATCTTTACATTCTCTTTTAAACAGATTTTTACTGATATCTTTTTTTTTATTAGATCGTCTAGATGTCCTCCTTTATCCCTTCCCCTCCCTGTCCCAGAGAGCCATACTATATAACAGATTTTTTTAAGAAAAAAGTTCTGCAAAACAAATTAATACAATGAAAAAAATCTGAAATGATATCAATATTTCAAAAATAAATTCTAATATTAGTGAGTTTGCTTACAAATATGCTTAACTGTATTCTTCTCATACTCCATGTTTATACCTTAGAATATACTTACGTATAAAATTTACACAGAGGGACAAATAATACCAGTTTAGTGATAATCTACTGTTAGACTGTTAAGATAATTTTCAGATTCAAGTCCTGCTTCATTTTTAGAGGCAATATGATGCAGTGAACTGAAACTGGAGTCAAGGGTCCTGAGGAAAATTCTTGCTTTGACCTTTGAGGCCATGGATTTACACTCTTTGGAACTCAGTTTCTTAATATGTAAAGAGTAGCTAACTGTTCTGAGGATTACCACTTTGTACTGAAGTTTGAGATCTTGTACTACTAAGCCCAGAGCAGCTAGATGGAGCAATGGATACAGCACCAGACCTGGAGGCAGGAAGATGTGAGCTCAAATACGTCCTCAGACCCTTACTAGCTGTGTGACCTTGGGAAAGTCACTTAACCCTGTTTGCCTCAGTTTCATCATCTGTAAAATGGCCTGGAGAAGAAAATGGCAAATCACTCCAGTATCTTTGCCAAGAAAACCCCAAGAGTCAGACATGACTGAAATAACTCAATAACAACATTTATGCTAAGTCCCCTTCCTTCTCAATTTATTTTTTTAAATAAATTTTTCCTTGGAATTCTTAATGTTTTGTTCCTCCAGATGGATTTTGTCCTTATATTCTGTAGTTCAATAAAGCAATTTTATGGGATACGTAAATCAGTTTAGACAGTAGTGTCATTATTTTTTATATTGGCTCAGCCTATCCATGAGCAATGAATATTTCTCTAATCATTTAGTTCTGTCTTTATTTCTGTAAATGTTATTTTATAGATGCAGACATATATTTCCTGTGCATGTTTCAGCAAGTACACTTGAAGGTATTTCATACTTTCTAATTATTTTAAAGGAAATTTCTCTATGTCTTTCTGGTGAATTTTGTTGATAATAAAAACAATTCTGATGATGTATGCAATGTTATTTTTTATCCTGCAAAACTGATTAACATTTTATGGCTTTCATCAATTTTTAGTTGACTTTCAAGAGTTCTCTAAATAAATAATTTCTAGGATTTTCTAAGTAAATAAAAAAGGGATAACTTTGTTTCCTCTTTATCTACACTTATTCCTTCAATTTCACTTTTTTGCCTTATTGCTTTAGTTAGCACTTGTGGCATGATACAAAAGAGTAGTGATGACTGATAATGCATACCACTTTTTTTTTTGCCCCTGATATTATTGGAAAGAACTCTAATATGTATTCTCATTACATATAATGCTGATTCTAGGTTTTAAATAGATCCTACTTATAATATAGAAAGGTCTTTTTACTCCTATATTTTATACTTTTTTTTAAAGGGGATGGCTATCTTGTCAAAAGTTCCTTTTTGGCTATCAATATAATCATAAGATTTTTGTTGTTATTATTAATATGGTCAGTTATGTTTATAGTTTTCTGAATAATGAACCTTCACTCCTGGTAAAAGCTAAACCCTATCTTAGTGTATCATCTTTTTGATACCATATTGTCATAGCCACCTTGCATTAATTTTAACTTTCTGCATTGTTATTAGGAATACTCGTCAAGTTTTCATTCTTCTTGCTTTATATTTATATTATGGAAGACATGTGGCAGGACAATTTTAATTTACACTTTTTCCAAAAGAAATTCATGAATTACTGGATATAGCTGCTTGAATTTTTGATAGAATTAATTTGTAAATCAATCTAGTACAGGGTTTTGTTTTTTCTTTTTCAGAGACTATTTACGACTTACTCAATTTCCTTTTCTGAGAGACTGAGTTTTCTAAACTTTATAATTTTTGCTCTGTTGATCTATATATTTTATATTATGATGCAATGAAGTGAGCACTGGGTCTAGAATAAAGAAGGCCTGAGTTCAAATCCAGCCTCAGACACTTAACAAATGTGTGATCCTGGGCAAATTACTTAACATGTTTGCCTCAGTTTCTTCATCTGTAAAATAAGGGTAATAATAGCACCTACCTCCCCAAGGTTGTGTTGAGGATCAAATGGTATAATATTTATAAAATGCTTACCACAATCCCTAGTACATAATAAGTACTATATAAATACTAGCTATTATCATTATCATTACTAATATTGTAAATATTACTAATTTAGTAATTAGGAATCCCATTTAGTTGGTTTTATTGGCATATAATTGGCCAAAATATTTTCCAAAAACATCCTTTATTTCTTCTTCCTTTTTTGGAAATGCTCCTTTTTCTGCTTTGATATATGAACTCTAAAATTCACAAACCCTGAATTTTTTTATGTGATCAGAATCTGTTGTTATTCTACCTCTCCCTCTGCTTTGCAACTTCAGATCCTGTTCTTCATATTCACTGTGACCTGCAATCCTTCACCTCTTGGTTGTTTCCCTCTGCCCCCAAAGATTTCATGCCATTCACTCTCCTCTCTTTCCCATCCTGACCCCATGGTGAGCCAGTTCAGCTCCACCCTGTCTTCTTGATTGCAGTCCCCTGCCTCTTTCTACTATAGAAGCTCTTCACCTGCCAAGCATTATCCCAGCATTTTTACCATCATCTCCTGCCTTTGCTCTAACTCCTGTCTTGCTAAACAAAGCTAGAAAAAAAATCATGACAATATGCTGACCAGGTCTAAGAAAACTTATGTAACAAATGTCAACAGGTCCCTCACTGAGACAGGAAACTTCTCCTCCTACCTGTATGGCCACTCTTCTGTCTCCTTTGCTAGATCACCATCTATGAGAGGTAACTGTGGGGATCCTCCAAAGCTCTGTCCTGGGCGCTATTCTCTTCTCTCTATATACACTTTACTTGTTGATCTCATCAGCTGCCATGGACACAACTATCAACTCTATATAAATCATTTTCAGATTTATCTGTCCCGCCTTCATCTCTCTCCCGTCATATCAACCCCCTACTCAATAAATTCCAGTGACTATAATGTCCGGGATCAAACATAAACTTTCTTGTTTGGCTTTTAAACCCCTTCCAAACTTGACCACTTCACGTTTCCAGTCTTTTTACACTTTACTTTCATTTGCACACTTGACAATCTAGTGACACTGGCTTGTTACCACCAGCAGAGGAAACTATCACCTGATTCTGTGTCTTTTCACTGACAGTCCCCTATGCCTGGAATGTTCTTCCTCTTTGTCTCTCCCTCCTAGCTTCTTTCAAGACTCAGGTCAAATCTTACCTCCAGAAGAAAGATTTTTCTGGTCTCTCTCCCCAGCTTCCATCTTGCTTTTAGTACATTCCCTCTGAAAGTATCTTCCAATTACACTGTATATATGTGGCATGTAAATTTCATCTTGCCATTAGAATATCAGCATCTTAAGGCTAAAGACTCTGTTTTTGCTTTTCTTTGCATTCACAGCAGTTAGCATAGTGCCTGGCACACAGAGTTTTAAAAATGTTTTGTTAATTCCATGGGTAAAATCTGGAGAACGAGGCTTGTGCTGCACCATAATAAATCTTGAAAGCCATTAAAAATATGAATAAATTTTTGTGAATATATTTCAATCTAGAAAAGAATCACATTTAATTTTAATTTGGCTTTTATTGCTATCAATATTTATTTTATTTTTTTATTTTCAATCACTTCTACAACATTGTTTTATTTTGTGATACATAACCAAACTAAAAGGATTTTCCAAAATGATCTATTTTTCTCAAAGGTTTAAGTGTCAATATTTTCTGCCACACTCATAATTAGGATAAATATGATCTCTCTACTTCCAACAATAACTTTCCAATCCCATCACTACTTTAATTAAAAAATATAGTTAGTGAAATCAACAGTTTTACTTACAACAAAGATGAAGATGAGAAAGTTTTTGGACAAGATTGAAATACCTCAACAATAATGAAGAAGCACCAGATGAAACAAAGATTTCAGTAAAACTAAAGATAAACAATAGTGAACTCTTCTATTCAGTCTAGGACTGCCACAGAATATAGGCCAAGTCTGCAGACAATCTGACTGAGGATGTAGAGAGCAGCCTGAAAGCAGGCCCAATCTTCTGTGGTGGACTGTGGCCATGGAACCATAAGTAGGTGATTGTGCAAGAGAACCAAGATGGAGGAGGGGCAGAAGCCAGTGAACACTGGGGCCCTCTAGGAAAGAGTAAAAAAATATCTCGGATTGGTACCGGTACAGGCTACTTGAGGCCACAACACAGCAGGCCAAAGCTATGGGCCTACTGGCCAGTGATTATAAAAATAGAGCTAAACATTGAAAGGGCACTATCAATGTCAGACTGAAGCCACTAGAAGGCCCCATTCCAAGATGGGAATGGATAAGGAGCCAAAGCTTGGCCTTATTCAAGTATTACATTAGGGGAGGGGAAGTAGTCCACCATATCTGAACCATAGCCATAACAGGAAAGCAAAGCAACATTCTATCTCCAGGGGCAGCACCTTTCCCTGGTACGCTGTTGTCCCAACTGTGGATTCTAGCAGTTGGAGAAAGATCTGTGATTAGTTACCATATCTAAGACTATGAAAGGCACAAAGCCTAATGCTGACAAAAAGTCCCATCAAAGAACTGGAGAAATAAGCAAATACAAGAAAACCCCAAATGTAATAAGAAATCTATGGGTTTAATAAAATCCTAAGACAAAAAAAAACACAAAAGAAGTGAGTAACTCCACAATAATTGCAAAGAGAATGTTATAAAAAAGAAAGTATTGGTCACAAGAACACCAAATGTGCATGGAATAGAATGAAGGAAGAGATTAAACAAGACAAATAATGAAATTAGAATGCTCAGAAAGAGAATAAACTGCTTAATCAGACACTAGAAAATTTAATCCAAGTAGTAGATACCCTAAAAAATATAAGTGAGTAAACAGAACTCGGTGATTTCATGAAGTAACAACAATTATTAGAAGTAAATTGAAAGGCAATAAAATTAGGACATCTGAGTTATATGTTATGCAAATTAGGATGAGGCAAAAATAATTTGTATATAACTAGATACCCAGAATAATAAGTTCAAACAAAATACTTAGATATTTTTAAAAATCATAAAAGAAAATTATTCAGAACTTTTAGAGCCAGAGGGGAAAGTAAAAATAGAAGGAATCCTCAGGTCATCTCTTAGAAGAAACTCTAATTCAAATACACATACAAATACCCTAACCAAACTCTAATGCTTCCAAGTTAAAAACAAAACAAACAAACAAACAAAATCCCACAATAATCCAGGAGTAAAGAAAGTAAGTATCAAGTAACCACAATCAGGATAACAGAAGACTACACAGAAAAAGGAAAGGAAAACCTAGAATATATTATACCAAAAGAAAATAACTTATGACAAGAGAGAAAGAAAGAAAGAAAGAAAGGAAGGAAGGAAGGAAGGAAGGAAGGAAGGAAGGAAGGAAGGAAGGAAGGAAGGAAGGAAGGAAGGAAGGAAGGAAGGAGAAAGAGAGAGAAAGAAAGAAAAAAAGCTTATTCTGGAAAGCTCAATATAATCCCCAAAGGAAAAAATAATAACTTTTAGTAGAGAGATGACTTTCAAGCATTCCTCACAAGAAAACCAGAGCTGGGCAGAATATTTGAATGAAAACAGGAGATAAAAGAAAACTAGAAATGCAATTACATTGGAGCAATTAGAACTGAGAACAAGATGATAAAGTAATTATATTCTAATAGGGGAAGAACAGAGAATCTTCCCTTCAAGAGTCAAAGAATGAGAAAAGAAAAAGAAATTCAGAGTCTGAGATCTTCATGGTTGCAGTAAGGATAAAATAAAATGATATTTCTAAAGTACTTTTTCGTTGTTCAATTGTTTCAGTCATGTCTGACTCTGTGACCCTATAGAGGTTTTTTTTTTTTGGGGGGGTGGCAAAAATACTAGAATGGTTTACCATTTTTCCTTCTCCAGCTTATTTTACAAAAGAAGAAACCGAGGTAAACAGAGTTAAGTGAAATGATTTGCCCAGGGTCACAAGTATCTAAGGCCAGATTTGAAGTCAGGTCTTCCTGACTCTAAGCCCAGCACTCTATCCATTGCACCACCTAGCTGCCTTTACCAAATATAAAACTCTGTGTAAATGCAAGGATTATTATTAGTACTAGTCTACTACTAGTAGTACAGGTTTTGTAGACATAAATGAAATTGTAGATATAAATGAAGTTCAGATCAAGTTAAAAATTAATGAGTCAGTAAACATTTATTAACACCTACGATGTGTCAGGCATTTTGCTAAGTAATGCAGATACAAAGAAAGACAAAAAAAATAATCCCTATTCTCAAAGAGCTCACAGTCTAACGGAGAAGCTAATATGCAAACAAAATACAGATAGGATAAATACAAGATGAACAACAGAAGGAAAGCACTAGAATTAAAGGGAATTGGGAACACCTTCTTGCAGAAGGCAGGATTTTACCTAGTTAAGAAATTCAGGAAGCCTACATGAGGAGGAGAGAATTCCAGGCACGGGGGATCGCCAGTGAAAATGCAGAACTGAGAAAGAGAATGCCTTTTGCAAGTAAAAGCAAGATTGCAGAGTACACAGGGTTTGAGAGATAGGGACTAGTGTAAGAAGAAGCTAGAAATGAAAATCTTTAAGGTCTCATCTAACTCTTTTTTTTTTAGCAAAATAGCTAAAATTTATACAGAACTTTGAAGTTTGCAAGGCATTTTATAAGTATCTTATTTTATCCTCACAACAATGCTAGAAGGTAGGTGCTATTATCCTCATTTTACAGATTCCTCATCTGAGATGGACAGGTGACTTGCCCAGGGTCACACAGCTAGTAAATATGTCAGACTGGATTTGAACTCAGATCTTCTTAACTCTGTGCACTATGATGTCACCTAGTTACCCAGACTTTAACTCACAGCTGCTGAAAGTCAAATCCATGTATTGGGTACAGTAAACCAGTGTTCTTTGTACTGCATGTGACTACCTACCTACATCAAACTAAAAACTAAAAATTCAATGTATGAAAAGAGATTTGACCTGAGTTTTAGTCAGAACCCAGACAGTGGCTCATTGTATGACCTTGGATAAATCATTTAACCTCTATGGGTCTTGATTTCCTTGTCTTCAGGTGTTATGTTTGATAGCCCCTAACCTCTCTCTTTTGTAATTTGTTTCTATGATAATTTGCATTTTTCTCCCTGCTGTTTGGGATTACTCATGCCCAGTTCCTATAGATAACTGAGTGCTGACTCCACAATTAATCAGAGGACCTACCTGAGTTTCAATTCTGCCTCTGATAATTACTGTCTCTGTAACCTCAGCCATACTGCTTAACCTTTTTGGGTGTCAGAAATGAAGAAGTAAAACTGTAAAAAAGAGGAAGTAAAACTATACAGCCTTTGAAATCCCTTGTAATTCTAGATCTACAATGGAATAATCCTATAATTCATCTAATTAAATTATCTACTTAGAAGTCCTCAGACTTCCCAGCCAAGATGGCTTCCTCAATGAAGGCACACCCAACTCCCACATTCCTACTACAAATAGTGATCAAGAAATCCCATGATAAACTAAAGCTCATGACTTTTTCGGCTACAGCACTGCACAAGAACTTAGCCAGCAGAACAGGAGCAATAGCAAAGTGGGCTGGCCTCCTGCAAAGACAGCAGAAGCCTAGCTTCTCAGAGCGACAAGAGGTAGGCAAAGATACACGGACCACGTAAAGCTCTTGTGTCAAGATGCAGAAAGAGTAGAAAGTACCTGAAAAAGATTCAGGGAAGTCAGAAATCCCCAGAGAGGTGAGAAAGTTCTAGGGTGGAAACTCTGGAAGACTTAAGGAACAGAAGTCATTCAGTGTGGTATGGCAGTACTCAGAGCAGGTTATGCTAAGCCCAAAGGCTCTAAGGTTCCTAACACCTAACACTGTCCTGAGATGCCAGAGATGGTCTGAAGACACAATTCGCAGAGGCTCAAACATCCAACAAGATTGAACGTCAAAAAGTGGAAGTCTGTGCAGGAAGACCAGGCAGGGTCAATGGCCCCAACCAAAAGCCTGCCAGAGGGCAGAGTCTGTTCCTGGCAAAACGTCCCAGTCTATGAATGAATGCTGGAGGATTGAGTAAATGAAGGATAATACTTTTGCATATAAAAAATTACTATGTGGATATCTAGAGAACCCCAGAAAGGAGAACTAAATAACAACTACAAGCAAAGACTCAAAGCATAGATTTTCAACAAAGACCACACAAATGCCTAAAAGAAATGATGCAACAGATTTAAAAAAAATAAATAAAAACTGGAATAAAAAGAATTTGAGGGATAAAAAAACAGATTAGAAGAGAAAGTAGTAAACTATACCTAAGTAAGGGGCTACCTGAAAACCAGAAGAAACCAGAGAAAAATCAATGACTCCATGAGACAGTAAGACATACTAAGACAAAATCAAAAGATTAAAAAGAAAAACTAAATCCAAAAGGCCACATGCCCTTGATGACCAGTGAATAATGACATTACAATGGTGAGAAATGCTGATCTATCATTCTTTCTCGACATACTCACATGTTCTTAGACTTGAACACTTCAGCAAAGTTCTGCACACTTCGGAGAGAAGCAAGGTCTAGGGTCATGGCTTCCACCTTGGCTTTGTGCTGGAATAAAAAGAAAAATAAAAATGATAAATATCAGCAAATTTAGTTCACAGGATCACATGACAGTAAGTGTGTTATGAAACATGTCTGAATTCCCTTGTTGAATATTAGAGGCCCAGAATGAATATAAATCACAAAAATGAATGGAAGAATATAGCATTTACTGCCAAATGCTGTATTCAGAAACTACAACTCTGCTAAACACATATGCCAAATGGTATACAACTTCATTAAACACAATGAATTGACATATGACAGTTTTTAGGCATTTCAGTTGTTTTCCATCATCCCAGGAACTAAAATGTATGATGACAAAAACAGAAAATGTGAAAAGGTAAGTGAGCCTGATTTCTCAATGTGTTTAACTGGATAGAAGGGTGAGGGCAGAAAAGGTGGAAACAGTCTCCATTTCTGTCACTTAGCACTATGTCACCACCATTTCATCCTCACCAAGGAAAGGAAATGCCTTCAGAGAGCCTGGCCAGGTGCACAGTACTTTGTCTAGATAGGATTTAGTCTGTCAACACAAACAGCTCTTAGTGAAAATGTAATTGACTCAGTTCGATTTGCAACCCACAGGAAGAGGAGTGGAGGGTTTCTAGAGGCACCCACTATCCTTAGGACACTAATGAGATGTCCCTTGTGTTTGCATCCACTGAAGAGATAAGTTACAGATTAATTTTTTTTTCTTTTGAACTTGACAAACATCTACAAACACAAATATTTCATTATACACAGAAGAAAACGGTATTGTATTAGAAACTGTGAACTTGTTATATCCAACCTGTTGGTTTTTTTTAATAATTCTATATATATACATGTGTATGTGTGTATTATAAGTGTATAATATAATGGGGCAATTATAATGGCATGGTGGATAAAGCACCAGGTCTGGAGTCAGGAAGATCTGAGTTCAAATTCTGCCTCAGATACTTACTGTGTGACCCTGGGCAAGTCACTTTAACCTTTTTTGCCTCAGTTCTTCATCTATAATCTGTGATTAAAAAGAACATACACATGTGTATATACATATACACACACACACATATATACACACACATATGCATACATATGTATGTATGTGTATATGCGTGCATGCATGTATGTATGTATGTTATATACTTACAACTCATAATGAACTTCATGAAAACCCTTCGGAGAAAGGATAAACATCAGGGTCCTACGTTTTCAGAGTTGTGAGTTGCCTTAGAGTTGTTTATATACCTTACATGTGTGCCTCGCTCACTCCCCCCCCCCATACCTATTCTTTCTCTGTTTTTTTTTTTCCTCTCTCTCCATATAGAGACAGATAGCTGGACTGATAGCTAGATAGACAACCATATACATGTATATATGGAATTTTACCACATGTATGCATGTATGCATGTAATAGACAACTAGACCACACACACACACACACACACACACACATACACACACACACACACACAAAATAGCCTAGTTGGTAGCATACTAGTCTATATGTGTGTGTATTTATATGTGTGTGTATGTGTATACAGCTTAGTATATATGTGTGTATGTATGTATATGTATATAGAGAGACACACAAACATACATACGTGCATCTAAACAGAACAGCATACTGATCACGGATGAGAAGCGTGTTTCACTCCAGGCCTCTTGTCCATAAACTCTCTTCCAGGAGGCAGGAGGTATGTTTCAGCATCAGTCTTCTGAAGTTACTCTTGGCTGACGCTTTGATTAGAATTCTGAAGTCATTCAAAGCAGTATCATGATA
Source organism: Phascolarctos cinereus (assembly GCF_003287225.1). Classification (NCBI taxonomy): domain Eukaryota; kingdom Metazoa; phylum Chordata; class Mammalia; order Diprotodontia; family Phascolarctidae; genus Phascolarctos; species Phascolarctos cinereus. The sequence continues at coordinate 77,918,682 of NW_027555625.1, read as the reverse complement.
CTCCTTTACTATATCCAGTGTTTGTGAAACCAAAGGAGCTGGTCTCACCAGTCACCAGGGCTGATAGATTTTCAGAGCTACCTTAGCTGGATTGTCTTAGATTGCTCCCCAAAAAGTAAGTGGTAACAGCTGCCCCCAGATTCGCAGTGAATGCCTCTTGGCCAGGGTATGGTTTTTCAGCAGTAATAGTCGACATCACAACAGAGCAGCCAGGTGAGCGGTGTTGTTATGAACAACCTTTGAGCCCAGTCTTTACAGGGCTGTGCAGAGCACCTAAGATGCAATCCCCACATGGAGCCAGCATAGACATTCTATAACTCGTTCTGGTCCGATCACCACATGATGATTGGAACCATTTTGATTTGCTACATAGTCAGAGTCGGGCTCATTCAAAAAGAACCAGTTAAGTAGTACCTGGTTTGTTCACATTTGGTCCTTCTCTTTCCTGCCCAATGGCACTCCAGTTAGAGAAGAGAAACGATGAGGTGAGAGGAGAGGCCTCATGCCTGTCTCATTGCTGGCCAATATGTGGCCTGTGGATAAAGGCTCAAGTTCTTTGCCTCACCATTTGTTCTTCCATTTTAAGTGAAGGAGATTGAAGGCTACAACTTTCTGAAAGGTCAGGAGAACTATACTCACAATTCAGAATGAACTTCATGAAAACTCTCTGGAGAAAGAAAGAACAGGGCCTGATATTTACAGAATTCTTAATTGCCTTGGTGCTGTATAAGTACCTTACATGAGCACCTCATGCTCCTTGTTCCCCTCGCCTGGGCTCTGGTTGTGTTTGTGGGAGAGGCTGGCCCTGTTGTCAGGGGAAATGCTATGCCAAGAAAATAAATGCCTTTCCCAAAGAACTGAGCCTACAAGCTGGTTGTTAAGGGGAAACACATTGGTGGCAGCTCGTAAGCTGGTTTTTAGAAGAGCTACTCACAAGGTTACCCCTAGAACCATGGCAAGGAGATAGAGCAGACCTTGATCTAGGAGAGTAAGGTCAGTATAACAGCTACATGTGGTGTCTCATCTGGGATAAAACTGGGTGCTTCACATTAGTGGGGACCCCTATAGATAAATGTGAGTCCTCAGGCTATGCCAACAAAGTGTAAGGCTCTGTCAGCTTCTACTCTAAGACAGAAATTTTTTGAGTATGATAGTGGAAAAAAATAATATGTCTGGTTTCCAGAGATCCCTAAGAACGGAAAGACTCATCGCTAGGAGACGGACAACTTAATGATAAACTATTTGGCTATAGCAACCCATGAAAAGAGTAAAATACATAACAGTCCTCAGGACTGCTTGGTCCCTTTCTGCTTCTCCAGGGACAGTGCCTTAGAGCTGGCAAAGATGTCTGTGGGAATGGGATAAGGGGCAGAGGTGCTAAGAGTCACTTAGTGTGTAAACAAAGTGGATGTTCACCAACTGGGGACTGATTAAACAAATGTGCACGAATGGAATTGAATATTATTGTGCTCTACGAAATTACACATGTGACTAATACAGAGAAGCACGGAAAACTTAAAAGAACTGATTTAAAGTGAAATAAGAGGAGACAAGAAAATAATATTAACAAAGATTAAAATAATTTAAGTGGAATAAACAGCAACCACAAACAATCAAAAATGAATGTTGTGAAATTATGAACTCATTCCCAAAGAACAGAGATAAGAAAACACCTCTCACCATTCCTTTGCACAGCTGGTGGCAAGGAGAATGTGAAGGAGTGGTCCACGAGTGTGGAATACTGAATATATCATCAGAATTTTTAGATGCATTGATTAGCTTGACTGATTTTTTTCTCTCTTCCGCTGTTTTTTTCAACAAATGTCTTGGGGGCAGCCAGGTGGCACAGTGGATAGAACACCAGCCCTGAAGTCAGGAGGACCTGAGTTCAAATGCAGCCTCAGACCAAACATTTGACACTTACTAGCTGTGTGACCCTGGGCAAGTCACTTAATCAGAATTGCCTAAAAACAAACAAACAAACGAACAAAAAAGTCTTTGTTCTATGGGATGATTCTCTAGGGGAGAGAGAGGAGAAGGGATGCCTTCTAGTTAATAATATACCTGAATAAGAGTCCTCTCTACAATATTTCTAACAAGAGGTAATACAATCTTTGCTTTAAGACCTCCAAGGATAGGCAAAGAATTCATTACTTTCAAAAGTAAAATATTCCAGTTTTGGATAACTTTAATAATCAGGAAGATTTCCTTCCACCAAACCTTAATTTAGATTTAAAAAAAAACCCACATACTTCTACACTTGTGGCTGGTTCAGTCACCTCAGGACAAGAATAAGTATAATCGTTTTTCCGTATGACAGACCTCAACATATCTAAAGAAAGCCACCACATCCCTGCAAGTATTCTCCTCTCTAGGCTAAGCATCTCCATTCCCTTCCAAAGGCCTTCTTGTGGAATGAACTTGGAGCCCTCCACGACCCTGGTTGTTTTCCCCGGGATGCCCACGTAACTTATTGATGCCCTTGCAAAAACAGACTGCATAGAACTGACTACAATATTCCAGATGTGGTCAGTTCACAGCAGAATAAAGTGGAACTGCCTCCTCCTTGTTCGTAAAAGCTACCCCTTTCTTAATGAAGCCCAATACTACATTAGCTTCTCCAATACTAGATCACACTTTTGATTCAGTTTGAGATTGTAGTCCACCAAAACACCCAAATAGTTTTTCCAGATGAATTAGCATCTGTCATAAATCCTTAATTTTGTACTTGTTTAGTTTTCTGAACCCAAGTGTAATTAGATCCAATTTTGTAGCCTGTCAAGTTCTGTCAACCAATGTGTATCCCTCCCAGCTTTGTGTGATCTGTAAACCAATAAGACTTGAGAACTGAATGGCATGGAGAAGGGAGAAAAAGGAATGAGACAAAGACAAATCTGAAGCTCTAAATATGGAAGGCTGTGCGGTTGGTAATTGTAGAAATAGTCAAGTGGGGAGGGAGAGGTGTTGGGGAAAAGATAATATGCTCATTTTGGACATGCTGAATTTGCAGTGGACACTGATGGGACAGTGATGTGGAAAATCCTGTAGGCATCTGAAGATAAAGGCTTGGGGTTCAGGAGATAGGTCAGTGACCTGCACAGATATACAGACTAGAAGCAGAAATGATCCACACAGAATTCATGGGAGTGAGTGAGAGTGACAAGGCAAAATATATACAGAGACGAGAGGGCTGAGGACAGAGCCTACTTCTGAGGAATAAGAGATGGAATGGATTGTATAATATTCCAAGATAGTGTTACATAGGAGTAGGGTGTGGCCAGATGACAGGAGAGGAACTCTCTAGAGATGACCGATGGCTGTCCTAGGAATTTCCCAGAAAGAAGAGGCAGATATTTCTAGCAATGCCATCTCTCAGAGAACCAAAAAGGATCTGGAACTGGTTCTTTATGTAAAGTAAAATAATGCAAGCACTATGTTTAAATATATAGTTGTGGCACTCTTTTTAGGCCCACATCTTCAACTCCCGTTAGCAGGTAGAGACTATGGTGGGCATTTAACTGCTTTTCCCTTCAGGGTTTTTAAGAGTAACCCTGAAGAGATGGGGGCTTTTCATCCCCCTAAGCCCCCATCTGGTATGTTTCCCACTGATTACAAGACAGGCTTAGTAAACTTTTATTTAGGAATACTTATCAATGTACTATAGTAAGTGCAGTTGTTTAAAAACATCACTCAAGTCACTTCTCTTCCCCACTCAAAAAAAAAAAAACATAAAACAGTTTAGACTGCACTCTCCCACAAATATATAGAGAGTTCAAGGTAAAGTGGGCTCAAGCTTAGAAAGCACACATGGCCAAGGGGTAATCTGCAGCTCCTGATTATATAGAAACCCTGTTCTCCCCTTCTGGTGTGTTCATGAAGTTTCTTAGGATGTGTAAATCTCTCTGTGGTGGCAAAAGGTTCAGGGGCCTTATAGCATAATGAAGTTGACCACTCATACCCACATATTTTTGTTTTGTCTTCTCTCAGCTCTTGTCTAGAAGCATTGTTTATTATTGGTTCAATTTCTCCAGTAAATCAGTTAAGAGGTGGGGGACAGGGTAAAAAAAGGGAAATGTGAAACTCCCTCCCCACCCCCATCCCTGCTGCTCTGTGGTTGCAAGTACAAGAATCTGACTCCTAAATGTGCTCCAAAAAAGATTCTCTTGACTCAAATATCCTTCCTTGATATACACAGGACCAGGATTGAGAACTGACCAGCATATAGCGATTTCCAGTTCTGAGAGACAAGTATTCCACTTCAGTCTGTAGAACAATTTGGGATTATTGAAATCCTTGAAGGCAGTACTTGAGTCATGCCCAAAAAGTCTTAAAGGGACACACACAGTGCTCAATACACAGACTGAGAAAAAGGAGTGAGGACTTCAAGAAATAAGAAGCATCAGTGGCAAGATAGCATTACCAATTCTTCCTACTACTTAAAGGACTGGATCAGAAAAAAAAAATTGGAAGCATAGGGAAAATAGATGAAAGGAAAGACTAAAAGGAGAGAAAGGAAAAAATTAACAGAAAGTTGAGACCTAGCAGAGAAGGAAGAGACCAAAGAAGGCTACTTTTTGGGGGGAAATTTTGGGAATTTTACTAATTAGGGGCTCTAAGCTATTATGATTATACTACTACTTTTGCATCTGCTCTGAATTCCATTGAACATCAAAAGAGACGAAAATGCGAACCTGAGAACCACCATATTGATCCTAGACTAAAAACTGAACCAAGTATTACAATAGGCTGTGGCTAGTTAAATATCTAGAGAGAAAGGAGTAGAGATAAAAGAGCTATCTCAAAAGGAAAGATCACATTTTCCAGACAGGAGATAAGAAAGGCCAGGGAAGGAAGCTAGATCTAGTAAGGAGGAGGGAACAAAAAAAAATCAAGTACTGGCCAATCAATTCCACTCGCCACACCACCCAATGAGGTTACAGTATGAGCCTACTCATACTGGGTAGATCAAGAAAGAATTTGTGGAGAACTTCTTACTTAAGTTAAGCCTTAAATTAAAGTGATGGTTGCATCAAGTCAAGATTGGATAAAGTAAGAGTAATTAGAGAAAGCCAATAATCCATTCTAGGGCTAAAGAGTTCAGTACGGTAACAGCAAGCAAATGGATAGAGGTAGCAGAAGGCAGGCCACAATCATGGGATGTTTCATTCTATTTTTGAACATAATCCTCAAATAGATAATAACTGGGAGTCTAAACTGAAATTAAGGCCTTCTGTGAATATATCTGTGTTTATATTCCACTATACACAAATACATAAGTTATAAGACAAGCACATTGCTTAAAGAGACAGTGTAACTATAATGCTAATCTATACTCAGAAGTTATTGTTAATGGCATCCCACAAATTCTAATCTATGCCATAATTGCATTACTCTAATGTCTCTTACCCTTCCACTTTACATATTTTCAGTCCTACATCATTCCTCCTTTTATTGTCTGAAACCTTAAATAGGAGTTGTCACTTTTAAAATAACAAGAGACACTGGCCCTGAACCCAGATTATTGGCATGACGTTATTCACTAAACAGCAATATAACCTAACTAAAGTGGTTTAATAATTCATCAATATATTATGTAGGATTTCATAACAATAATTTCACCAATACTACTTAAATAACACTAATGGTAGAAGTGGATGTAGAGAGCAACACAAATTATATCTATTGTTAGGCTAAACAACCATAACCACCATTATACATGAGACTAATTGGAACTACTGCCAATTTCAAGTGAGGCTAGAGATTAAATGGATGAGCTGATAAACATTTCCCCTGCGGAGGCATCCCAACAAGGGAGACTGGTGAACCACATCTTTAGTTTCTAAGACTGGATTTTTTAGGCACATATCCTTCTTCTAGAATAATGATTTAGATTAGGCACATACTCCAAAGAGGCTCCAACTTTCCAATAAATAAAATTGCTCTAGAAAGTGTTAGCCAATTACTAAAAGAAGTACAATTCTAGCTTTAGAATTAAGATCTCAAAGCTAGAAGGGACCTTGAAGGTCATCTAATCCCCAATGAAAAAAGAATCCTCTTTTTAATGGATGATCTTCTGATCATTAATAATCACACCCCTATAGCTCTTCTCCAAAACCATGCCTCCAAAAAACAAAGTAAAAAATGTTTAAAGAATGTGAGGATGTTTCTTTTATTACATTCACAATAATGGCAACATGGTGTAGTAGAAAGGACTGGATTTGAAGGCACAAAATATCCACCAAAGGTTGGGCTCGGCCCTTACTACTGTCAGGTTCCTGATCTGCCAAATTAAGATAACTTGATTTGCACTGACCTGAAGACCTCTGTGAAGATTAAAAGCATTCATGTGCAAAAAGCATTCTGTAATATTTAAAATGCTACATAAATATCATAGTCACTGTACCAGCAGTAATGATGAAGATGGTGGTAGTTGGTCTTAAGACCTCAGTATTGCTATCTGTATAATGGTAAGTATGGCCCCCTTCACCGAAAATGCTGTATGATTCTATAAGAATGTTTTACCTTATGTAGTCCGAAATGCATTTAGAAAATAACTATCAATATCTTCAGACTAATTTAAAGAGAAATTACACTGTATAACAGCTGGTTTAATTCAGTATCTAAGTTACATGCCATGTAGAGCAAAACTATTTAAAATGCTTATGTAGTAATTGGCAGTATTTTGTACCCAAGGTAGAAAAAATGCTTATCCTGACAAAACTAAACCAGGGAGTAAAAATCCTCAGAAATTTACCAATTTCACTATATGCAATATACTCCTTTGACAGCTTAAAAACAGTTGAAAAAAATAACCACGAATGGTCCAGTAGTTGGACAGTAAACATGATTGTGCCTTTATGCCTCCCAATTGAAAAAGGAGCTTTTTTTCATGGTGAATTTTTCATTCTAATGTAAGTGGTGATTTACGTTAACTATAGGTAACGCATGGTTACATTTTCCTGAAGGATTGCAAGGAAGTAAAGGGTAGTACAATAAGTTGAGCGTAAAAGCTTTCTCCGTCATAATATTTATTATAATGGCATATAAAATAGCTGAAATAAATAATAGATGACTAAAGGTAAATTCATATGATAAAGAATCTTTCAGCAGACACCATTACTTCTGACTACTCTCGTTTTATACACAGTTTAAGACTCTTAATAAATATACCCTATATCTTATGTAAGTACTGGAAATCTTGAAGATGTACTTAAAAGGCAGCAGACTGGACATCAGCTAATTTACTATATCATTCTATTCTCAACAGGAGCAGTCTAGGGTCTTTTTTTAATATTTTAAAATGCTTCTATATTTAATATCTATATTCTTAATGAAACTTGTTAAGGTGGACAATAGCAGGCTTTTAAAAAATAGCTGATGAAATAAAACGATATTTTAGATCATTTTGTTTCTGATTCACAAAGAAACAAAATGTCATAATATTGAGATTACAAAGTTCCTTCATTGTCTCAGAGTGGAAAAGGCAATGTAATGAGAAGCCTAGACTTGGATTTGGAAGTCCTGGGCTCAAGCCTGGGATTATCTAGTTATTAGATCTAAGACCTAGGGCAAGTTAAGCCTCAGTTTCATCATCTGTAAAGCAAGACTATTTCTAGCTGACTGAAAGGGTTACACTGGGGAAAAGTGCTTTTTAAGACAAATTGCTATGGAAAGATGAATCATTAAAGTTATGATGATTGCTATTATTATTTCGAAGGAACTGAAAAATGTTGGTTCTTGGCTTTTAGAGCAAAACTACTGCTGTCATATAAAGCCATAATTTTCAAATGCCATGTAAGTCAACTGTGATTTTTATTATCCTTAGGAAGCCAAGGACAATATCTTGTCATCAACCAACTTAATTATGAAGTGAAGGGGTGGAGGAAAAACAGAGGAGGATTACAAAAGGACTTTGACAACCAATGGTTAGATTAAAAAACTTTCATGGCTATTAATTGATATTCAGTGGCTCATAAAATGTGGAACTGAATTACACGGGAAGTAGTAACTGGCAAAAAAAAAAAGTCCTTTCAAAGATAAAGGACAATAGAGGAGGCACATTTTAACATATTAAATGTCACAGGACCAAAAATGACCAATGGCAATTCAGAAATTCAATGGAACAAGCTAACAGTCTTCTTGCCCTTTGGAGAAAGATGGAAAAAAGTGAACATGAGATCATTTATTCTTGTGTTTTATGACTCTCACGTTGTGAAGAGTGATGAAAGATTTGAATGTACGAATAATTTTCCTTACACCAGAGTCAGAGCACAATAGTAGAAATATTTCTAAACAGATGTGGCAGCCCTGAGTTCAAATGCCAACTCGAGGCAAAGTAATTTAAGTTTTATAAGTCTTAGTTTCCCTTTCTATAAAAGAGGGATAATAATTAATTTACTACATGCCTCAAAGGATTGTTGTGAGGAAAATTATATGTAAAATTTAAACTGCTAGAAAAATATTAGGTAGTACAACAGCAACAGCAGCAAAAGTAACAATAAAAATGAACTATACTAATGTTAAGGATTTCCCAATGGCCCAGAGATTTATTTATTCAACATCATTTGCCTCTCTCTCTGTAAGTATATATTATGAAAATGATATACCATCTAGCCCCTTACATAATAAGACCAGTATGATTTCTAGAGTAATAGGAACAGCCACTTTAAAATTACTGAAAAAAATTTAAAATCATCCCTTTCCTCCAAAAGAATGATGCTTAATGGGGAAAATCCTCAAAACCAAATCCATATTAAGAAAGAAAATCACAAGAAATAAATGAAAAGAGTAAAGCTTAGTAAGTCAACATAACAATCTATAAAATGCCTGAAATTTTTTTTCCAAGGGCTACTTTAGGAAATAATTCAGTAAAAATCAACTCCAGTACATCTACACAATGTGTAGAAGACCTAGCATGCTTGAGAGCCAGGCCAACAGAGTACAAACTTTGACAGGTCCTACAGATCTGGAAAGGTTTTGAGAATGGCCTGTATGTCTATTAACTGAGAACAAGTCTAGCTTAGTTTGAATAGCCTCATAACTAGTAATTTGGGGTTTTATTTGTTTTTTTTTTCCCCAGACATAGCAACTTATATTAAGGCATGGAAGGGTTTTAACCTAGGTTGGTAAAAGGAGTACCCAATACAAATAAACATTAATCTTTGAACTAGAGAAGGGTCTTATGAAATAATGCCTGGGAAGGAATAAAGGGAGGTATAGGAGTAGGTATATACTTTAATTATCATTTAAATCCATAAATGATATTATTCTATTATTTTGGCATACTCAGTATACTGGAATTGGCACAGAGTATATGCAATCAATATTAATTTGATTTTGTCATATTTGTACCTAGTTTATTAGGAATTCTCCTGCCATGTGGGTAAGTGGGACAATAAATAACTCTACGTAACTTTGTTAAAGGCAAAATAACCAGATCTAAGGGCTAGAATGAACCTCAAAGGCCAACTCCTACCTGACAAATATTCTCTTTGACAGTTTTCTCAACAAGTGTTTATCCATCTCCTCTTGAAGAGCTCCAGTGAGGGAAAACCTACTCCATCCCAAGGCAACCCACATTACTTTTGAATAGTAATCACAGTTAGGAAATTTTTCCTTAGCTCAAGTATAAATTTGCCTCTCTGAGAGTTTCAATTCAATTGAAATCAACATTATTAACTTTCTAGTTAAGTGCAAAGTACCATGCTAGATGCAGAACACTATCTAAAAAAATTTTTTTAAAAAACACCCTACTTTCAAAGAGCTTTTATTCCACATATTGCCTAAAGTCCCAGAGTGAGTAGTGAAGTAGAACCTTATAATAATTAAATATTCTGTGATGTAGCAGAAAGACATTGAACTTGGAGTCAAAAGTTCTTGGTTTAATCATTAATTCTGCTACCTGCTAACAGTGTGAATTTTAGCAAGTAACTTCCCAAACTGATGGCACAGATATATATGAAATTTTATATATATATATATATATATATATATATATATATATATATATATATATATATATATATATATATATATATATATATATATATATATATATATATATATGAAATAAAAAAACTGAAAAAGAAAGGCAGTACTAGAAAGTGGCAAAAAACATTAAATTTGAATCTGGATTCAAATTGAGGTTTCAATACTAACCACTACTACTAAGGGGCAAGTTACTTTCCCTCAGGTTCTCCATTTCTTCTTCTGTAAAAAAGAAATGGTAGAGAAAACGATGTCTAAAGTCCTTTTCAACTCTAAAACTAATGATATTATTATTTAGAAACATATGACAAGTTGCCCTACTGCTACTTCCACCACCATAATACCCTGACAGACAACACAATGAGTAGAAGAATCATGGGCAAAGAGTGCAAGGCAATTTTACAGTGCAGAAAAGAGAGTAGTGTGAGATACGGCTGGAGATGTAGGTTAGAATTAACACCCAGGACTTTGAATAGGGAGGCAAAAAGGAGTTATTGAAAATTTTGAGTAGAGTACCATAATCAGACTTGTGAGTAAGAATGTTTATTCCAGCAGCAATGTGAATGATAGATGGTAGGGGAAAAAGAATGGATGTGGGAAGACCTGATAGGCAGTTATTGCAATAATTCAGATGAAGACTTGCAAGAAACTATTTATACATTAACACATTGCCTCTTCTAACCCCTTGCCCTTCCCCCAAATAGAAAGGAAGCTCCTTGAGGTCAGAAATTATCTCAATTTTGTATTTGTAACCCCAGCAGCCAGCAAAGTGGCTGGCAAAGAGTTAGTCTTTCAATAAAGCCTAACTGACTGATTGATCTAGTTATCAGAAACAAAATGGCATAATGAAAGAAAGTTGGCCTTAGAGTCAGAAGTCCTGGTTGCAAACCCAGATTCTGACATTAGTCTACGACCCTAACAAAGTTAATTGAGCTCTCTGTACCTCATTTTCTTATGATATAAATGGCTATAATACTACTTACCCTCATAGTGCTATTTTAAGGAAAGTATTTTACAAACCTTAAAATGTAGGTTTTTCTTAAAATTTCTATTATTGTTATTGGGAGGCAGCAAGACTTTTTTGGACAAAAAGTGGGCCCCAAAGCCAGGAAGACTTGTGTTCAAGATCTACCTCTGTATATCCAAACTTTAAGACACTGGGCAAGTCACTTGATCTCTCAATGTTCTCTAATTCTCTAAGACTAAAAGTTGCAGAGAAATGCCAAGTGGGATCAGTAAAGAGAGTTTCTTCATCCAAGAGTTCCCTATATTAATGAAACCATAAGTCCTCTCTCTATCCCTGGTATTATGAATGAATGCTGCCTGAGTATCCATTCCACAAAACTCTGCACATAAGCAGGATGGAGTGGAAAGGGCATGAAATCTTAGAATCTCAAAACCTGGGTTTGAGTTCCAGCTCGGCTGTTTGCATCTGTGCAACCCCAGAAAAGCCATTTTTCCTCTCTTGGCTTTAGGGTCCTCATCTATAAAACAAAGTGGTTGAACTAAATAATCTCTAAATTACCATCCTTACTATGATCAATGATATTATTATTACTAATATTATATTATACTACTAATGCATATTATTATGACTCACTCTATCCACACACATGTTATACACACATGTATATGTGTATATACATATCCCTACACACACAAAATATTAAAACTGTATTAAGACATACATTTGAGACATTCTGTAAGTGTGGATATGCGCATATGTACACATACACATAAACATTGAGCAGCACCCTCACTACTCAACAGGTATGTTCTTCTCTTAAAGGATTTTCATTTTCTACACATGAACACAGGGGCCACAACTATTCTTTTAAAGACATTTCTACCCCTCCCCCAGAATCCATAACCCTGCAGTTGGTATTCTTTTGAAAAGATTACTGAGTAGCACATAAATCCTTTAAATTGTAACAAAGGAGGCAGAGATTCAGGCAGGAATATATTTGCAAAGTGACAAATCATGGTCCATATGAGAGAGTAACACAGAGAGAAAGACTGAGAGAAACAGAGACACAGAAAAACCAACAGAAAAATGGAGATTCCACAAATAGGTTGGTACATGTTACTACAATTAAGACAAACAGCTTATTTTTATCAGACAGTAACCACATTTTTGTTGGTGGTGTGAGTTTGTTGCTGTTGTTGTTTGTTTATTTAATGTTTTTTCTCCCTCCCTGCATGGAGTTCCTGAGATTCATCAGTTGAAGAAAAAAAAATTATATACAACACAAAGAAATAATGCCAAGATCACTGATGTTCTGGGTACCCTACCATTCCAGAAGCTCCATTCAGACTGAACAATACTATTAAAAACATGATATCCTGAGCAGCAAAGCAAATGGTTAAAATAAATCAGAATTGATACAATATCTCCTAATTAGACTCAAGCCTAGTTCATCAATTGGCAGACATTAGTAGTAGCAGGAGATCAAGAAAATTATATTCAAATAAATGTGATGGCTTAAAATAGGCAAAAATATTTTTAACAGAAGCTAAAATGTAATCTCCCCAAAATAAAGTAACTAACTCTGTGTACCCACATACACAGATGGGGTCCAAAAATACTCAACAATTACAGTAAGAAAGGCAATATTTGCAATAAAGGTCAGAGGCCTACAGAACACTAAATGATTAATTACAAACCAACAAGAATTCCATTTATAATTTAAAACAATTAGATGTTATCCATTGAAATGTGGTCTTTCATCTTTCACTCCATGGAATCATGGGATTTCTAGCATTAGGGAATCAGAGAGATCATTTAGTCCAATTCACTCATGTTACAGATACGGAACCTGAGGACAAAGAAAGTCAAGTTACTAGTCTGAGGTCACACACTGAGCAGCAGAGCCGAGATCTGAAAATTCACCATATATCCTTCCCATTGTTGTTTAGTCATTTAGTTGTATCTGATCTTCGCAATCCTGTGTACCACTGCATGGCAATACTATCCATGGGGTTTTCTTGGCAAAGATATTGGAGTGGTTTCCCATTTCCTTTTCCAGTGGATTACAGCAAACAGAGGTTAAGTGACTTGCCTAGGTTCACATAGCTAGTGAGTGTTTGAGGCCAAATTTGAACTCAGATCTTCCTGAATTCAGGCCCAGTGCTCTATCCACTAAGCCATCTAGCTGACTCATGTCTTTCCCATCACACTCATATAAAGGACAATTTCTTAAAGAGAAATGGGTAACATAATAGGTACTTTTCAATGGTTTAAGAATATTCAGTCACAATAGCAAGAGTAACTTCTCTGTAAGCAGTAACAATATTACAGCAAAACCATGGAAAAAATGCAATAAAATAATAACCAAAATTTGCATTATTCTGTGTTATTTACAAAAAGTTTTAATATGATCTCACATCTTATCCTCAGACCAGTCTTAAGAGTTATACATATAAAGATTACTAATCTCATTTTCCAGACTTTTTAAAATGAGGTCCAGAAGGAAAAAGTCACTTGCTTAAGGTCACTCACCTACTATGTGGTAGAACTTTTAAACCACATTTCTCATGGTATAAGGAGAGCATGTAAAGGAGAATGTAAAGACTCCTGGTCAATGGAACCACATACTCAAAAGCATATGCTGTCTGTTCTGCCTACTTCCAGCCCAAGTATAATGTTATGTAATGGAAGGGCACAGATATTCTGCAAATAGTTTCAGAATGGTAGATTCAAAAGGTACTAACAAGCGAAAGAGAATCTCTTGCTTCTTTCTTGTCTAGCTGTATTCAAATTAGGAGGCAAGGACTTCTGTCGGTCCTTTGGAGTCTGGGGTCTTTATCTCCCTATGTGGGCTACCACGATATGGCTCATGAATGCGTGGTCCTGCTCTTCCATCTGTCTCTATTATGGTTTTTCTCTTAGGTGGAGGAGTATAGGAGACATCTAAAACTTTGCGAGCTTAAAAAGTCAAACAGTGAGCACAAGAATCGTAGAAGCTAGAATACAGGATTTGTACTAGGCAAAGTTCAGGTCAGGCAGCAGCCCAGCCCAGTAGAATCAGAAATACATTCATCCATTGGCTATGCCTCATTTGGAAGTGAATTTGGTAGAGTAAATGCTTTGTATAAAATGCTCTAAGTGTGAGCCCACTCTTCCCAAGGGCTGAAAGTGACAGATAAGAGATTATAATTCCCTCTTTGGCAGTGGGGGATTCTTTGTAACTTTTTGCTAGATTGCAAAAAAAAAAATCTGTTTATAAAAGCTAACAAATTCATTGGTTAAATGAAACTGGTACACTAATCACTGATGTTTAACACTGGGGAAAACACACTGAAATTGGGAGGAGTGCTTATAGTATTGGATAAAATCCTCCTTCATCCCTAACTGTTAACCCTAGAACCCTTGGAGGGAACTGTAATTTTGCTCAAGAGCTTGGCTCATCTCAGAGAGTGGGAGTTAGGATAAGGACATTCAGAGGTTAGAAGAGAAATACCAATCAACCTGATTACTCTATCTTTGAATCACTTCTCTGATTCCAACACACTCTAGCCTTGGGTAATCCTCAACAATCATCCTCCACCTGCATGTGGCTAAATTCCGCAGAAAGTCGAACAACTGCATGACTAGATGTTTATGTTACGTATTTTCATCTGGACCTTCACTGCTGCCCAGCAAACCTTTTTTTTTGGCCTGATTGGTTTTCTAATACATTGCCCACAGTAAATTTTCCAAACATACTCTTCCTTCCTCAGGACTACAGTACCTACTTTCTATCTGCAAAACCTGTGCCTCTATGCTTTAGCAATGGCTAATCTACATGTTTGGCATTCACTTCTTTCTCATGTCTACCTTACAGAATTCTTAGCCTCTACCAAGGTTAATCTCAGGTGCCTCCTATGGGATGCCTTTCTTCAGCCTCCTAATTATTAGTGTTCTCTGGTTCCTCGAATTGTATTTTCTTTATTTATATGTATAAAAAGTATATTCCCATAATAGAATGTATGGTCTTTGAGGGTAGGGATTGTTTTTTGTTTATTTGTTTTATCTTTGTATCTCCAGTGCATAGCATAGAGCCCTAAGGCCTGCAGATGGTAAACACTTAATTCACTGAATTCACTTTAAATTAAAAAAAAAACCACTGTAAATCCTCAGACCTCAGGCACAAGATATTGGTCAGAATAGAAATGTAGTAAATGTTTGTTGAACTGAATTCAATAAACTTACTCTCCATTTAAAGGTCTAAACACTAAACAACAATGTGAAACACTGGTTCCCAAACAGGGAATCAAAAATCCTTCAATGGGTACTGTAGGCCAAGTATCCTGGACATTTAAGGGGTGCTATTGTTATTCACATCATTAAACCCTAGAACCTTCTTCACACATAGCAGTTGTGTTTGTATACACACATATCAGTTTTCTTGTTTGTATACATTTTTATATATGTTTTATTGTATATACACACATATGTCATGCACACACACATATACATATATATACATATATACATATATATACACGTGTGTGTGTGTGTGTGTGTGTGTGTGTGTGTGTGTGTGTGTATGAGAAATACATTTGCATGGAAAAAATATCCTGTGCTCAGAACTATACCTAAGCTCAAGGAAACAGAGTTGGTTAAAGGGGAGGGAATACAACTTATAAACAAATAAAGATGATACAACAAAAAATATGGCAGACAAGAAGTAGAGGTCCAAATAAAGCAATTTTGAAAATGTGAAGAGAGGGAACTTTTGGGGGGTGAGGAGAGAGAAGGCAAATCAAGGAAGACTTCATGGAGGAGGTGGCAGTTGAATTAGGTCTTAAATAAAGAGATGGATTTCCAAAGGTGGGGATGAGGAAGAATTAAATTCCAATTGGGAAAAGGGGAGGAGGGAAGCCATGGTGAATAAACAAAATGGTAGCTTCTATTTCTAATTACCACCTAAAATTCACATTTATTTGTTGGTTATAAAACATACAAAGTATTTACGTTAAATTTTCAGACTTCAAATCATATTATAAATGTGGTAAACAATAAAACTAATAATGGTTAAAAAATCAGGTCAGTGAAATAGACTATGTAAGGAAGAATCCAAAATAATTTATTTTAATAACCCACTGATCAATAAAGTCAAGAACATAAACAACTTAAGGAAGGTCTCCTTATTTGACAACAAGTGCTAGGAAAACTAGAAAGCAATTTGGTAAAAATCATACTGAAATAATCACATTATACCAGATAGCAAAATAAACTCAAAAGGGATAAGTGATCCAAACATTAAAAGCAACACCACCAAAAACAGGAAAAAATGAGGTCAGGTATCTTTCACAGTTATAGCCAGGAGAAGGTTCATGGAAGAGGTAGTAGTTGAGTTAGGTCTTGAAGAAAGAGATGGAGTTACAAAGGTGGAGATGAGGAAGAACTGAATTCGAGGCAAGGGAAGGGAAAGAAAGAAGAGGTGACTACAAAAGACAAGAGAGATTGTTTCATTTACACTTACATAAAACTGAAAAGTTTTTGCAAAACAAAATCAATCTAGCATAAATGGTGGAGGTGAAGTAAGAAGACACTAATAAACTGCTGGTCATGCAGTGAACGGTTCTAATAATTATAGAAAGAGATTTGGAATTTTATTAAAGAGTGAGTAAAATTACCATACCCTTTGAATCAGAGATGCCACTATTAGTCACATATCCTAATGTGATTAGGGTTAGAAACAAAGTTCCTAAACACATCAAAATATTTGGAGAAACATTATTTGTAGTAACAAAAAACTGGAAAGAAGTAGATACCCATCAATTGGTGAATGGTCATAAAAATTGTGGTACATAAATATAACATAACAAGAATATAATGTAATATAATGTATATGAAAAGAAACCATGGATAACAAGGCAGAGAAGTATGGGAAGGCTTATATGAACGGATACAATATCAAACTGTCAGTAGGGAAAATAAACATAACATAATATGACAACAAAGGAAACAGAATGCTGTTTTATTATAATGATCCAGCCTAGTCCCAAAGAAGAGATAAGAAAATGTATCTTCCTCTTGTTTGTAGAGGTTATGGAGAGTGTATGTCCAATATTCCATAAACTATCGGGCTTTATAGGTTGTGCTGTTTAATTTTGCTGAAATTTCTTTCAAATAGAAAGAAATTCTTTGTTACAAGAGGTGTCTGTCTGGACACAAAAAAAGAGGAGGGACATACTTGGAAATAAGGGTGATATAAAAAGGAAACATCTACTAAAGCACTGTTTAAGTTTTTCCCCCACAACAATGTTGAGATACAAATAGGGCAAGTAGGTAAATTATTATTACATTCATTACACAGATTAGGAAACAGTGGTTCAAAGAGGTTTCATGATTAGGCCAAGGTAACACAAATTACCTAATACTCTAATAAGTATCAGAGCCAAGATTTGAATCCAGGATTCCTAACTCTGAGTGCAGTGCTCCTTCTCTTATAGTACTCCATGTGTGATAAGTGGTACTCTCTTGACAAAGAAAACCATGTATTAGTTGCAATGGTCAGTTACCACTGCTTTTCTCAACACCACCAAATATCAGCCCTAAAATTCAACCACGGCAATAAGCTGATTAATAGACCACCAATAATAATGAAAGTAAAGGTCGAATTCCCTTGAGAAAGGCACTGGATAATAAGTAAAATGTCTCCACAGTTCTCAGTTAAATAATCACATACCTTTGCACCTGACACGGAACACCTTATCCCAATGCTAAGCCAAAAGAAATGAGATTCATTTTTTTGGAGGGGAAAAAAACCAACAAACATTTCCAAGCAGATGTTTATAAACAGAAGGTAACTGATAAAAACCCAAACACAATGCGGCATTATGGTGCATGATTCACAGATGAACCCATTGGAACTACTGCAAAAAGCCTTCCTGGAACCCATCCAGAAATTAAAAGGTGCAAACAAGCTGCCTAATACCCTTGCGTAGACTGAATTCTTATGAAGAAAATAAAGTTTATTGTCTGGAAACAGAGAAAGCCCGACGAAGGCACTAAAGCAATGGAGGTGAACAATTAGACAGATGTTCACTTAAGGAAATAAAGAGAACGGAAGACGCCATCGCTGAGGAATTTTACGAGAATACTGACAACTCGGCATCTCATCAAGGGCACGGGGAAAGTTAAAGCCATTGAAGCCATCGCGGCTTAACTTCCGGGGAATGGCTGACCTTGCAGAAAACCTGCATTCAGGTAGCGGGACTGAGAGCGGGGGAGTCACACGATGCTCCTTTGAGCTAAGTTTGCTGGGTCCTCCGCCCTTCCCCCCACACCATCACCAGAGAGAGCTGTTCAGGAGGGAATACTGCCCCTGCCTTTTAGGATAGGCGGCTGTCCAAAGGATTTTTTCCCCCTCACTGAAACGCAGCTGTAAAGAAAGAAAAATCTGACTTTTCAGAATGTCACTATATTAGCTTAGCACTGGATAAAGTGCCAAGGAAAAGGAAAGAAAAGAGGTGGACTAAGTCTATCCTGCACAACTTTCTTCCCATTTAACCACAGGCAGATCACTTCTCCTAGAAACAATGGCTAATATTTTTAACACAAAATAATCTAATGGTGGTGTTGTGTGGGAAGCACTATGGTGTCTGCGGAATTTAAAATAGGTGTCACAGAGAGGGTAGAGAAGACAAGCATGATACACCTAAACAGGTTGCAACAAATAAGAAAAAAGGGACTTGGAAGAACTGGAGTAAAGGATGTATCAGGGAAATGTGTTATAGAAAAGGAGGATGGGCTCATTGCATGACAAGAATGACGGATAACAGGTGAACAGCCTGAATATCTCGTTATTGCCACAATGTCAGGGGAAAGGGTCCAAACCAGGGGTGGGGAACCTGCAGCCTCGAAGCCACATGTGGCCTTCTAGATCCTTGGGTGTGGCCTTTTGACTGAGCCCAAGTTTTACAGGACAAGTCCTTTTATTACGGGGATTTGTTTTGTGAAGTTTGGATTCAGTCAAAGGGCCGCACTTGAAGACCTAAAGGGCCATATGTGGCATTGAGGCCACAGATTCCCCACCCCTGCTCCAAACTGTTAGGAGGACTCTCTGTGGCAAAGTAAAAGGAGGACACAGACAAGAATTGCACAAGTTGGAACAGGCATGGATGAGCGGTGATCTGATTAGAGAGGGTGGAAGGCAGAGAGTTCCTCTGACCTTGACCATTTAAGGACAGTGCCCAGGATAGCCATCTCTTCATTTACCCATTGCATTCCTCTGGAGTTCATCATGCCCTATACCAGGATCCCTCCTTCCATCATCCTCTTTTCCCCTAGCTTTTCAGCTTGTTTTTGTTTTTTTTATTTTGGTTTTGTTTTGTTTTGTTGTTGTTGTTGTTAAGATGCAATCTTCCTTCATTAGATTGTGAGCTCCCTGAGGACAGGGATTACCTTATACATTTCTTTGTATCCCTAGAGCTTAGCACAGTGTCTGGAACTTGGTAGGCACTAAATAAATGTTTACTGAATGACTGACTTCATCATTAGATGGAACACCCAAATTGATGAATCTACATATCTATTTGGTTAAAGTGTCACAATACTTTTCAGTCCCTCCCTTTCATTCGTTATTAGGAAAGAGGCAGCAAGTTATAGTGGAATGACAACAGACCTGGAATCAGGACAAGAGATCTACCACTATTGGCTATGTGACCCTGTGAAAGTCACTTTGCCTCACAGAAGTTGTTTCTTCCTTTCTAAAATAGTAGCAATAACACTCAGACCCCTTACCTTAACCAGATGCTATGAGGAAAGTTCTTTGCAAACTCAAATGTGCCAAATAACTACTGAGTTGCTATTATACAGTTGGAAAGAATTTTGGAAAAGACTAGAGAGTATGGCTGAGCATCTTCTGGACCACAGAAATTGTCTAATTAGTTTCCTTGCCTTGAGTCTCTCCTCTGCAATTTCTCCACCATACAACTGGTAAATTGATATCCCTAAAACGTATAATCTGACCATGTTGACTCCCTACTCAAAAATTTCCAATGGTTCCCTATTGCCTCTAAGAAAAAATACAAAATCCTCAGCTTGGTATTTAAAACATTCTGCAATCTGGCTCCTGCCTACTCTTCCGGCCTCATTTCATCTTACTCCCTTGTACATACTCTCCACTGTAGTCAAACTAGCTTGCTAAGCATTCCCTGCCAACGATATTCCAAGAGGGGTCCTATGACTGGAATTCACTCTCTCTTACAGATCATCTAGTTTCCTTCAAAACCCAGATTCTTTGCCATTCATTTTCTCTCTCTCTCTCTCTCTCTCTCTCTCTCTCTCTCTCTCTCTCTCTCTCTCTCTCTCTCTCTCTGTCTCCTCTCTCACTCTATCACCCTCTCCATTACATTTTTTTGCATTCAGGCACTCATCAAACAAGACAGGTGAAAATTTCAAAATATCACATTTTAAAACTTATTATTTACCTTTGTTGTGGACATATACCCTCCCTTAACTCTGTACCTTCTTTCCTGTCCTTCTAAACTGCCTCAGACAACCTAGAGAAGAAAAAAAAAATAACCAGAAGTTCCTTTACCTTTCTCCATTGTGCTTAAAGCAAACCTGAAGAGCTGGCTTCCTGAAACCTTACTCCTGGGACCTATCCAATCTATCATACCAGTGGTCACCACAGTAAGGACTACGACCACAGGATAGCGGTAAATGGTCTGACCACAAAGTGCAATGTTCATAAATAGATTTGATCACACCTGCCCTGCAACAGCTAATTGTGAGGTTGGTCTACAAGAACAAGCTCAACTATTCTGATATGCCAATAACTTCTACTTCTCCCCATCCTTCTATTATACAAGCTTCCAACCTCCTGACTTCTGAACCATGGATTAGACACACCTATAGGCAGTGAATGGTACAATGGATAGGAAGTCAGGAAGACATGAGTTCAAATCCAGTCTCGGAAACCCATTAGCTGTGTGACTCTGGGCAAGTCATTTATCCTGTCTGCCTGTTTCTTCAGCTGTAAAATGGAGATAAGCATATCATACCTCCTAGGGTTGTTGTGAGGATCAGATGAAAAGATATTCATCAAGTGCCCAGCATAGTGCCTGGCACAGAGTTGGTGCCTTCCTTTACCTTCCCTTCTTCCTTCTTCTTCCCTTCTTCAGCCCTAGCCTCACAGGACAGTGAGAAGCTAACTGCTACCTGTACAATCCAACTAAATGCAACTAGCATTTAATAAGTGACCATCATGTGCTGGCACTGGGAGGACCAACACAAACATTAAATGGTCCCTACCATTAAGTAGCTTAGGTTTTATGGGACTTTACAACCACTCTGAGAAATTAGTCATTAAAGTAGTCGTCTCCATCTTATGGACAGGAAACTTCAGGCCAAGGGGGAAGGATGATTTACCCAAGGAAAATGACTGCCAAAACTCACAAAGCTGGAAAGTGGCAGAATGGGGACTCAAATCTAGGTCTTTTTTTCTCCCTGCCTCAGACTCTTTTCACTATAACATACTAATGTAGTGACATCGTATATGTATGTGTGTATACACACACACACACACACACACACACACACACACACACACACACACACAGAATTTTCTTCAGAGCTATTTTTCAGGGCTTAAACTTTATTTTGGTGGCCAACTCTTCTGCTAGTGACAGTAGTTTCCTCTTCATAACAGTTCTCTGCCATTCTAGTATGAAAGATCAGACACACTCAAATGAGGCAAAATGAGGAAAATTATCTCATAAAACAGGCATGCAAGGAAGAACTTTTACAGTGGACAGGAAAATAGAAGCACGGGACGGGCAACACTTGAACCTCACTCTTACTGGAATTGGTTCAAAGAGGGAGGAATACACACACACACATACACACACACACACACAGAGTCAGTTGGATATAAAAATTTATGTTACAATAAATAAAGAGGGAGGGAACAAAAGAAAGATGGGGAATGATAAAAGAGAAGGCAGATTAAGGGAGGCAGTGGTCAGAAACAAAATTGACTTTTGAGGAAAGACAAAATAGTGGAGAAGAGAGGACAGAAAGAGAAAAAAGATAAAGAGAAAAAAATGAAATGGAGGGAAATATTCTGTTAATAATCATAATTGTGAATGTGAATGGGATAAGCTCATCCATAAAATGGAAGCAGAGAGCAGAACAGATTGGAAACTGGAATCCAAGAATATTGTTTATAAAAGATACCCTCCAAACAGGAAGACATAGACAGAATTAAAATAAAAGAGGCTGAAGCACAATATATTATGCTTTCACTGAAGTAAAAAAAAAAAAAAAGGAAAGGTTACAGTCATGATCTCAGACAAACCAAAAGCAAAAATAGACCTAATTAAAAGAGATAATCAGGGAAACTACATTCTGCTAAAAGGAATCATGGACAATGAAGTAATATTAAAAAGTTTTATAGCAAATTTCTCTGATAAAGGCCTCATTTCTCAAATATAGAAGGAACTGAGTCAAATTTATAAAAATAAGAGCCATTTCCCAACTGATAAATGATCAAAAGAAATGAACAGGTAGTTTTCAGAAGAAGAAATAAAAGCCATTTATAATCACATAAAAATGATCTAAATCACTACTGATTAGAGAGATGCAAATGAAAACAACTAAGAGGTTCTACATCATGTCTATAAGAAATGACAAATGCTAGGCGGGATAAGAGAAAAGAGGTACACTAATAAACTGCTGGTAAAGTTGTAAACTGATCCAACCATCCTGGAGGGCAATTTGGAACTGTGCCCAAAGGTCTACAAACTATGCATACTCCTTGACCCAGCAACACCACTACTACGTTTGTACTCCAAAGGATGAAAAAAAAAAGGAAAAGGGCCTAAATGTACAAAAATATTTATAGCTGCTTTTTTTGTGGTGGCAAAGAACTGGAAATTTAGGGGATGCTCATCACTTGGAGAATGCTTGAACAAGCTGTGGCATATGATCATGATGGAGTATTATTGTGTCATAAGAAATAATGAGGGAAGTGGTTTCAGAAAAAAAAAACATGACAATATACGAAGTAAGAACAAGCAGAGAGATCATTGTGTATAGTATGAACAATGTTGTAATGCTCAATTGTGAAAGACTTGAATAGTATGATAAATACAATAATCCAAGACAATTCCAAAGGACTCATGATGAAGAAATACTATCCAACTCCAGAGAGAAATGCTTAGTGCAAATGGAAGTATAATTTTCTCACTTTCTTTATATATTTTTTCTTTTTTCTTGCAATATATGGAAATATGTTTGTATGATTTCACATGTGTAATTGCTATCATTTTGCTTGCCTTCTTAGTGATAGGGGAGAAGTAAGAGGAAGAAAGAGAATTTGGAACTTAATAAAGAAAAAAATGTTTAAAAAATTAATAATAATTTAAAAAACCCTTTCATCTCTTTAGGCTCTATACCATATGCAAGCCTAGGTAGGATAGATCCTCACACTATTTATTTTTTAATATAATGTAAATTTATTTATTTTCAGTTTTCAATATTTACTTCCACAAAATTTTGAGTTCCAAATTTTCAACCCATCTCACCTCTCTCCCCACCCCAAGATGGCATGCATTCTGAATAGCCCTTCCCCTAGTCTGTCCTCTCTTCTGTCTCCCCCCCACTTCTCTTATCCCCCTTCCCCTCTATTTTCCTGTAGGGCAGGACAGACATCTGTACCCCATTTCCTGTATTTCCCACTTCCCAGTAGCATATGAAAACATTTTTTTTAAATATATGTTTTTGAAACTTTAGGTTTCAAATCTTCTCCCTTCCTCCCTCCCCACACACCCCTTCTGAAAAGGCAAGCAACTCAATATAAGTTATACGTGTGCAGTTATACAAACACCTCCATAGTAGACATGTTGTGAAAAACTAACTCTATTTCCCTTAATCCTATCCTGTCCTCCCATTTATTCTATTCTCTCTTTTGACCCTTTCCCTCCTCAGAAGTATTCACTTCTGATTACACCCTTTCCCAATCTGCCCTCCTCTCCATCATCCCCCTGCTCTCTTGTCCCCTTTCCCCCCTATTTTCCCATAGGGTAAGACAGATTTCCTTACCCAATAGAATGTGTATGTTATTCCCTCCTTAAGCCAAATCCTATGAGAATAAGATTCACTCATTCCCTCTCACCTTCCCCCATTTCCCCTCCACTATAACAGCATTTTCTTTTATGGTTTTTTTTTGTGAGATAATTTAGCCCATTCTACCTCTCCCTTTCTTCTTCTCCGAATATAATCCTCTCACTCCTTAATTTTATTCTCCAGATATCACCCCTTAATCTTCAAATCACCCTGTGCCCTGTCTCTATCTATCTATCTATCTACCTACCTATACATACATATAATTTTTTTCCTCCAACTACCCTAATACTTACAAAGGTCTCATGAGTTCTAAATATCATCTTTCCATGCAGGAGTTCAACCTTAATAAGTCTCTTACAATTTGTCTTTCCTGTTTACCTCTTCATGTTCCACTTGAGTCTTGTATTTGAAAGTCAAATTTTCTATTCAGCTCTGGTCTTTTCATCAAGAATGCTTGAAAGTCCTCTATTTCACTGAATGACCATTTTTTCCCCTGAAGGATTATACTCAGTTTTGCTGGGTAGGTGATTCTTGGTTGTAATCCTATCTCCTTTGCCCTCTGGAATATTATATTCCATGCCCTGTGGTCCTTTAATGTAGAAGCTGCTAAATCTTGTGTTATCCTGATTGTGTTTCCACAGTACTTGAATTGTTTCCTTCTGGCAGCTTGTAATATTTTCTCCTTGAACTGGGAACTCTGGAATTTGGCTACAATATTCCTAGGAGTTTTCCTCTGGGGATCTCTTTCAGGAGGAGATCGTGGATTCTTTCCATTTCTATTTTGCCCTCTGGTTCTACTATATCAGGGCAGTTTTCCTTGATAATTTCTTGAAAGATGATGTCTAGGCTCTTTTTTGATCATGGCTTTCAGAGAGTCCAATAATTTTTAAATTCTCTCTCCTGGATCTATTTTCCAGGTCAGTTGTTTTTCCAATGAGATATTTCACATTGTTTTCTAATTTTTCATTCTTTTGGATTTGTTTTACAGTGTCTTGATTTCTCATAAAGTCATTAGCTCCAATTGCTCTATTCTAATTTTTAAGGAAGTATTTTCTTCAGTAATCTTTTGGACTTCCTTTTCATTTGGCCAATTTTTCTTTTTAGGGCATTTTCTCCTCATTGGCTTTTTGGAACTCTTTTGCCATTTGAGTAGGCTATTTTTTAAGGTGTTATTTTCTTCAGTATTTTTTTGGGTCTCCTTTAGCAAGCTGTTGACTTGTTTTTTGTGATTTTCTTGCATCACTCTCATTTCCCTTCCCAGTTTTTCCTCTACTTCCCTTACTTGCTTCTCAAAATCCCTTTTGAGCTCTTCCAAGGCTTGGGACTGATTCATATTTTTCTTGGAGGCTTTGAATATAGGAACTTTGACTTTGTTGTCTTCTTCTGGTTGTATATTTTGATATTCTTTGTCACCAAAGTAAGATTCTATGGTCTGACACTTCTTTCGAGGTTTGATCATGATCCCAGCCAATTACTTGAATTTTAAACTCTTTGTTAAGGTAAGAGTCTGCTTCCAATGTGGAGAATGTACTGTCCCAAGCTTCAGGGGTTTGTACAGCTGTTTTCAGAGATACTTATAGGGACCTGTAAGTTTTCACTTCTTGCAAGGTGGTATGATAAGAGGCAAGGTGTTTACTCCTTTCATGGCCTATGCTGTGGTCTATTAGTGACCACAAGCACTCATTTCTATCCTGGAACTGTGAGGAAGGTTTCCTGTCCACAGCCACTACAAGCCCCACCATGCCACCTGGGACCTCCTCACCCTGGGACACCCGTCCAGAACTGTTACCCAGATCCAAGCACGGGCAAAGCAAGAGATTCCTGCATCAGCACCAGCAGAGAGATCCCTGCAATCCCCCTCTGATCAGCCACTCAATTCCACCTCAGTCTGTGGGCCAGAAGCTCAGGAAGCAGCTGCCCACCCCAGGGCCATGTTCTCAGGGAATGGAGCTGAGACCCCGCCTTCCTCTCTCAGCACCACAGAAACAGACTTTTTCTACTGACCTTCTAAGTTGTCTTTGGCATTTGTGGATTGAGGAGTCTGGAAACCACCACAGCTGCCTGCGATTCAGTCCTCTGAGGCCTGCTCCAGGCTTGCTGCAGCCTGCGTGCCCATGCTGAGCTGTGCTCTACTACAAGGCTGGCACAATATACCTTTCTCATCAATCACCGAGGTTGTCTTGGGCTGGAAATTTGTTTCACTCTGTCTTTTTGTGGGTTCTGCTGCCTTAGAATTTGTTTAGAGCCATTTTTATAGGTATTTGGAGGGGTTTGGTGGGGAGCTCAAGCAAGTTGCTGCATTCACTCTGCCATCTTGGCTCCGCCCCCAGTAGTCCTCACACTATTTATTATTCATGTTACCTTATTCCTCTCTTGCCTTTGTATCATCTGAGAAGTTGGTAATTATGCCACCTAGACCTTTATTCAACTTTCTGATAAAACTTTTTAAGCATCAGAGGTTTAAAAGTCAGGAAAAGCAGGCTGCAGCTAGACGATAGAGGGCCTTGAATGTCATGTTCTGAGGCAACAGGAATTCACTGCAGATTTCTGAAGAGGGGAATGGCATACTAAGACATTTGATAGAAGATTATTTTTGCAGAGGATGGACTGAAGAAGGCACAGTCTAGAAACAGAGAGATCAATTAGGAGGTGCTTACAATAGCCCAAGGGAGAGGTGAAGGGGCAGAACTAGAGTAATAGCTCTGTAAGTGGAGCTAAGGGGAAAGATGTGAGAAATGTAATGCTGTAGTTTTGATATTACCTAGCAATTAGATATGGGGAGTAAGCACCAGGGAAAAGTCAAGGTTGATTCTGAGATTCTATACCCGGGTGACTGGAACAGTAGTGATTCCTCCAGCACAAACTGGGAAGTTCAGAGGTAAAGCAATTTTAGAGGGAAACATAATCAGCAAGACTTTTTATTTTTTTATTTTTAGGCAATTGGGGCTAAGTGACTTTCCCAGGGTCACACAGCTAATAAGTGTCAAGTGTTTGGTCTGAGGCAGCATATGAACTCAGGTCCTCCTGATTTCAGGGCCCGTGCTCTATCCACCGCACCACTTCGCTGCCCCTTCAGCAGAACTTATTAAGAATCTACTATGTGTGAGGCACTAATACAGCCAGTGGGGAAATGAAGACAAAAAGAAAAGAATCTCTTTCCTCAAGGAACTTACTTTAGATATGTTGATTTTTCAATGCCAGAGGGACATCAAGTAATAGATGTCTAGCAGGCAGTTGGTGATGTGGGTCTAGAGTTCAAGAGAGATTAGGGGTAGACAGAAGATTTGAGAGAGTACTGAAACAGAAGAGAGTTTAAGAGAAATACTTGGGGGAAATCCACATTTATGGGCAGAGAATGGACAGACAACTAGCAAAGGAGAATGAAAAGAAGCAGATGAGTAGGAAGGACAGTGTCAGGAAAGCCAAAAGGTGAAGTTGTGTTTAAAGAGGATGGGGTTGTCATCCATGTTAAAACCTGCAGTCAGAGGAAGTAGGATGGAGAGCCTGCAAAAAGGCCACTGAATTTGGTGTTGAAGAGATAAGTAGTAACTTTGGAGAAAGTAATTTCAGGAGAATAGTTAGGTTAGGAAACAAATTGTAAGAGCTGGGGAGTTAAAAATTGGAGAAGTGAGAAAATAAATGCAAACTGTATAGAGGATGCATTTTCTCTCAAGTGGTGGTTAAAAAACAATATCTAAGGAAGAAGGAAAGGTAAAGGAAGGTTTTTTGTTTCTTTTTTAGAATAAGAGAAATCTGTTAGTGTGTGTAGCCATCAAGGAAGGATGTAGTAGACATGAACTGGCAAGATTAAAGAGAAAAGGAATAATAGGAAAGGAAAGCTCTGGGAGGAAATAAGAGGGGATAAGGAACAAGACAAAAGGGGAATGGTTAACACTGGCAAGAAAAAAGACTACCTTTATTCCAAGTTGGAATGAAAAAAGAGAAAATTGAAGTCTTTGATATATAAAGTGAATAGAAAGAACTAACAAGGGAGGACCCCTTTTTCTCACTGGACTTGCAGTCAGAAGAAGTGGGTTCTAGCTCTTACTCTACCATTCACTCGTTGAATGACCTCGGATGCAGTCACTTCCCCTTCCTAGGCTGAAGTTTCCTCAATCTACAAAATGAGGGGCCTGACTTAGGAAGTTACTTAGTGTTCTTTCGAACAAATAATGTCATTCTGACACATTCAACTGGATATGGAAATCTGTCTTACCCTACAGGAAAATAGGGGGAGAAGGGGACAAGAGAGCAGGCCGATGATAGAGAGGAGGGCAGACTGGGAAAGGGGGTAATCTGAGGAGGGACAGGGTTAAAAGAAAGAATAGAATAAATGGGAGGGCAGGATAGTATTAAGGGAAATAGAGTTAGTTTTTCACAACATGTGTACTATGGAAGTGTTTTGCATAATTGCACATGTACAACCTATATTGAGTTGCTTGCCTTTTTAATGAGGGTGGGTGGGGAGGGAGGAAAAGAGAAAATTTGAAACCTAAAGTTTTAAAAACATATGTTTAAAAAAATGTTTTCACATGCTACTGGGAAATAAGAAATACAGGAAATGGGGTACAGAAGTCTATCCTGCCCTACAGGAAAATAGAAGGGGAAGGGGATAAGAGAAGGGGGAAGAGATAGAAGAGAGGACAGACTAGGGGAAGGGATATTCAGAATGCATGCCATCTTGGGGTGGGGGGAGGGGTGAGATGGGGTGAAAATTTGGAACTCAAAAACTTGTGGAAGTGAATGTTGAAAACTAAAAATAAATAAATTTATATTTAAAAAAAGTCATTCTGTAACATTGCAGAGTTCATATTTAGTACTGGTCACCTTACTGTAAATCACCAAGGTATCATTTTAATCAGTTTAATTATTTAGACAAGTAGACATTCAGCCAAGACCTAGGATAAAGAGAGCATCACATATTTGGCATATGGTTTACTGTTCTTGCCCTGGTGTTGAAGCACATTCTGAACATAGAAATCATGATGGCATAGCTGGCTGATTCAAACTACAGGGAAATTCACTGGCACACAGAACTTGACAGCTCCAGATATACCTGCAGGCAATTCCACCCCACAAGGGTTCAGACTGCTTACAGTCCCTTATATAACAAGGGACATAGGAGAATACAATTGTATGGAACTGTGAGACCTAGCCTTTCCCCCATCTTCCTTTCTGATTCTGAAATTACAGAGTGCAAAAATGCCAATACGAATATTGTTGATCAGTCCTTTCAGTGGTGTACAACTCTTTTTTTCTTGGCAAAGGTACTGGAGTGGTTTGTTATTTCTTTCTCCAATGAATTAAGGCAAACCGAGGCTAAGTGACTTGCCCAAGGTCACCTAGCTAGGAAGTTTCTGAGGCTAGATTTGAACTCAGGTCTTCCTGACTCCAAGCCCAGCACTCCATCCAATGCACTAGTTGCCTCTTCAAGGAAAGTTCCTGAAACCTCTAACCTAGAAGCCATTATCTCGAAGTTTGTTCTAAAACTTGCCTGTACCAAAGAAATCACAGATGCAGTCTCTATCTCCCCATCTGATTGGGGTAAGGGGTGGGAGGATACTCATGTGGCAGCAGAACATAAAATGATCAAAACCTAGGGAGTGCAAAACCCAGTGCTTAGCATGGCTTCGGAGGTCTGGTTGGAGGGTAGAGAAAAAGCAACAGCAAGCAGGAAGAAGAGAAAATCCGGACACGAATATCATAATAGGAATTGTACATAGGAGCAAAAGAGTACCTGCCTGTTGCTTATATAACCTCACATGGTATGGAAACTCCCCTTCCCCTAGGGCAGCAGCTACAACAGCAGCCCCAGGTGACGTGCAATCCTCATATGCAATCCCATCAGCCAGACCAAAAGTTACATTAAGAGAATAATGGATTCATTGAACAGAAGAGCAAATGCAGGTTTTAATCATAGGATGTTAGAGTTTGTAGGGAGCTTAGAATAAATACCTTGGACAAATTACTTCGCCTTGGTGTCCACATTTACAAAAACAAGTGGGAATAGATGACTTCTGTGAAAGTCCTTGCCCTGAGGCCTTCTGACCACACTTGGGCTTCCTCAGAAGGGCCTCTTGGCACCAGATACAGAGGTAGTACAGTCTAATGTTGGTCCTGCTAGGAGTCTCTCTTGTGCTGCCTGTGGCTTTGCTGCCAGCTCTTTTTTCTCTATTGCTTTTAGACTTCTGGTTGATGTCTTTGGTAGTTTCAGTATGGAAGAAGTTGCTTACTATATTTTCTCACTGGATTTCTTCATCTTTGTTTGGTTTGATTCAAACTTTGGAGATTTGCTGGGTAATCTGGCTCTCGTTCCACTGGCCATCTTGGTTGGACTTCAGGGCCTGTCTCATCCAGCCCATACATAAACATGCATCCCTTTATTACATGCTCAACAACTGGTCATCTAATCTCCTTTGGAAAATGCAGACAGAAGGAGAATCATTACCTGTTCTTTTGGGCAGGGGTGACTGTTAACAAGTACAGTTATCCCTTCCATACTGCAACTTTCCCCATCACAGTTTCGATATATTACAGGTAGGTATAAGAAGTTAAATGGGAGTTTGGGGGGAGTTTTGTGGCATGTGAAGGCCAGCAGACAACACAGAAAAAAAAGGTTTAGAAACTCAGAAATACATAAAGTGTGTGTATAGTATTATATAATATCAACCCAAATTTTATAATAAGTTACTATAAACATCCCATAAACGCAAAAAAAAAAAATTCAGACTTCTTCTCTGGTAGGAAGGCAGGGCCAAAAAATTTTACATGGATTTTCCAGACCACTAGGGTACTATGCGCCTTGTTCCCATGATGTGGAAGGGATAAGTGTATCTCCTTTAATTTTCCTGAAATTGCCTCCCTCTAACTTCTATTCACTAGTCTTTCTGTCTTCCAGAGAGAAGAAGAATCTAATCCTTTTTCTACAAGATAACCCTTTAGATATTTGAGAACAACTATTTCTGTCCCCATTGCATCTTCACCAACTTCTCTCTATCAATATCTTGACTTCCTCAGACTAAACATTTTATTTCTTTCACCAACCTTCATGAGGTTTTATTTTTAATTTTGTCACCAGCTTGCATGTTCTTTTCTAGGACCAATGCAGCTTAATCAAAGTCACTAATAAACTGTGAGACCCAGAACTAAACATAATACGCAAGATGTTGTCTGATCAAGGAAAAGGACAGCAATACTATAACCAATCTATTTCTGAAAAGTCCACACCCACTGATGCATTTTAAGTTTGCGTTAGTTCTTTGAAAAACCACACCACCCAGATGAATTCTATTGACTCTGCAGTCCATTAGGAGCTCCAGGTCTTTTTCAAACAAAGTGCTATCTAGTCACAGTTCCTTGATTCCATACTTATGCTGCTGACTTTTGGAACTCAAGAGGAATATTCTGTATTCCTTCCTAATAAATTAATTTCTGAGGCCATAAGTATCCCAAAAACCAATCTGAAACCTAAGTTATGTGTTATATGACAAATAAGTTTGGTTTTCTTTTTCCTCCTCAGCTGTCCTTTAATGGCTGAGTGATTAATCTTTTCCAATGACAGGAATTAAAGTTTTTATTTCAATAACATTTTCAGTAAATTGACTTCTATAAAACAGTACCTCTTTTTATTTGTTTCGCTAATTTTTGTTTTAAAAACAGAGTTTGGAGTAGTGAATAGAATACTAAGCTTGGTGTCAGGAAGCCATGACTTCAAAGTGTGCCACTAACTACTTTTATGACTCCGGGGCCCAAGTTACTTTTGGGTTTGAGGACAATGCTACTGAGTCATGGAGGGGCTGCTATCTACCTTGATGGAGAGTTCCCTTGTAAGCAGGTCCTCATGTTGAAGTAACCACAGATCTTTTGTGTCTTCATGCAACTGGTTTTTATTTTTATGACCACAACAAATTAATAACTAGGATGTCTTGTACACCACCATTACCACAATTAAGGCTGTAAGAACAAGGTGTTCTCATAACAAGGCTCTGGCATTTGGAATTGAGGCTGCAGTCCTTGTTATTTACATGGACTGCTGGACAGACAACACAGTCTTGCTCTAATCTGATTTGACCAGAAGAGTAGTAACTTTGTCCAGGTAGAAATAGAGGGAGTGTTTTAGTTTCATCATCACCATGCAATGCCAAGTTGGCATTTCTTGTCAAAATCCTAAAATGAGCTACTATATCCCTCTCTATGTTATACTTCTATAGGTCCTTAGGAGCAAACTATGAGGAATCTTGAAACATTTCTTTTGAGATGTACATGGTTTTTATTGTCGTCTTAATGTTACCCATAATTACCACAAGTCAAGGAAGCTGAAAACAGTGGGTCCAAGGAGTCAGCAACATCAAGGCTCAAGCTCTCTGTCCAAGGAGAAGATCTTGATGCAGCTGATATAGCCCAAGACACCCTCAAGCATATTGGCTTTTCTCAATTTTGTCAACTTGCTTGTATCACTTAATTTACTGTTAATTGTTAATATCCCCAAGTTAAGCCTGTTGGCATAAATGAATGGTTTCCAAACACAACCTGGGGCAGGTAGGTGACACAATGGGGAGTGCGCTAGGCCTGGGGCCAAGAAGATGAGCTCAAATCTGGCCGCAGACACTTACTAGCTGTATGACCCTGGGCAAGTCACTTAACCCTATTTGCTTTAGTTTTCTCATCCATAAAAAGGTAAAGGCAAATCATTACAGTATCTTTGCCCAGAAAACCTTAAAAGGGGTCACAAAGAATCAAAAACAACTGATTATGACCCAGATGAGTTTAAATAAAGGAGCCTGGAGTTGGAAGAGATCTCATAATCTTAATCACTACTCAAACGATGAATCTCCTCCATAACAATTTCTCTTCTCCCCCTCCCTTGACAATGGGGTTAAGTGACTTGCCCACCATCACACAGTTAGTAAGTGTGTCTGAGGCCAGATCTGAACTCAGGTCTTCCTGACTCCAGCGCCAGTATCCATCCACTGTGCCATGTAGCTGCCCCATCCATAACAATTTCAACAAGTAGTCATCCACCTTCAGTTTAAATACCATGGGGTTCAGTTTTCAAGAGAGCCTACAATGAGCTTTGGCATGTAGCACCTTGAAGCAATGGAGATACCACCCAATGTCCATCAGCCAGAGACCTGCTGGTACTAATGATTGAGACTAATTGCTGAGAAGAGTTTTTACTCTCTGGGAGAAAGACACCAGAATGAAGAGAATAGGAAGCAAAGTTCATCCTGTATCTTAGTATCCTAGTATCTTTAATATCATGTGGGGAATGTTAGGTGGAATGTTAGGAAAAGTTCTTCTGGACCCCTGATGAGCTGTTCCTTTCAAAGAGGCTATGAGGAGCTGTTTTACTGCTGCAGCTAAGGCCATTAGGACTTTCAGAATCACACAGTTCCCTGCACCAAAGGAGACAGCACTAAATGAAGGTGGCCTCATCCAAGAAACAGCCTTGCTTAAGAAGGACATATGTTTACATCACAGCACTAGGTAGGGTGAAGGGTACCACAGAAATATGGAGGAGACTAAAGAAAATGGTTCTCCCTAACTACTGGCTAAACACCAAGTATCATTTCAGAAGCATCAGGTTCGACTAGAATCACAATTGACCACAAGAGTCTTCCTTAAAGATTCCACATTTTATAAATGTGAGATGCCATTTGATAGTGCTTTCTCCAGTTAAAAGATGGGCCAGATTCCACCCAAAAATAAGTTAAGCATCCTCATAATTACAGCGTTGTGTTTATAAATATGAAAATGACTCTGATACTTATGAGTGGACAGAGTAAGAGATACTTTTAAAAATCAGCAAAGCTCCTACTCAGAATTTATTTCTGATTTAACATGGAACTTAGGACTATATCTACATGCATGGTAATCACCCTAAAGTCTTTTGTGTCCAATAATAAAAAAATTATAGCTCACATTTCTATAGTAATTTACATTTATTGAAGCATTTTTCCCACCGCAAGATAACTGGCATATAGATAAAATATTCATGAGTTTGAAAGGGAAGGGATTCTTCTACAATCATGCAGCAGGTAACAGAGTTTTTCTTCAAACTCAATTCTTCTAACTCCAAGGCCAATTTTTTTTCAGTCATTCAACTAGCACTTATTAAGTGACTGCTATATGCCTGGCACTACCATCTTCATGTTCCCTTATTAGATGGAAGGACAACTTACATGTACAGAAGCAAAATACAAAACTTGGCTAAGAGGCAAATACTATAAAATAGTGGTGAAATTTTTTAGATAAATGAACAATGTAAAGTTAAGAAATATTTAATACTTCACTGGAATAATGGAATATTTTGAATTCAAGTCCAGTATTCTTTTCAGTCAATCAGTCAATGAGTATTTATTAAGCCCTTACTATATGCCAGGAACCACCAACCCCATCCTCATCCTCAACAAGAGAGAGAAAGGATGTGCGTGTGTGTGTGTGTGTGTGTGTGTGCATGTGCGTATACAGACAGAACACACATAAAACTTGCTTAAGTCGAAACCACATCAGCATTGTTGCGAATGTTTTAGATAAATGACATTTAAAATTATAAAATATTTAATACTTGAAAGAGCATAATGTCAGAGTAAACAGTTTAAAATTCCTTAATCTATTTGTATTATGGACCATAGTGTACAAAGGTACATGAACACAGGGTAAAGAAATCAAGAGAAACAAATGTAAAGAGAAAGTTTTATTCACCTTTAAAAGTTTGACAGGTTTTTAAAAAGTCTTATTCATATCTCTCCATAAGACATCTGTACTGTTAGAGAGAATTGAACCATGAGCCACACTGTTTTATGAGAAATATGCTTTTAAGATAGGTCTACCATTTAAGGATTATTAAGGAAACTTGATATTGAATTATGTTCAGAACGGCTTTAAGGAGAGAAAAGAAGAAAGGATACAGGTTAAGAGGGGGGGAAAAATCTCTATCCTCAAGAAGACAATTGTTTAGGAGCCTAATTAATCTCAGGAGGAGCTTTTTAAACCTTTACTACTATAGAAATGCCCTTAACGTCTCAAAAGAATAAGTGAAACACATTTTAACTACAATACTGGCTCATAGTTTTATCACACATTAAGGTTTACAAAGCATTTTCCTCAAGAGTCTTTCAAAGTAGGTTGTACAAGAATCATTAGGTCCATTTTATACATGGAAAGACTGAAGGTCAAATACATTGACTTATCCAAGGTAATGAGGTAAATTAATGGCAGAGCCAATATTCAGACTTAAGTGTATTGGCTCAAAGTTCTGTATTCTTTCAACTTCCTCACAAGGCAAAGGAATAGCATGAGTTCCTTAGCTGATGTGTTTTCATTCAACAGAAACATTTATGAATACCCACCTATTCTCCAATATGGAACTGTAAATTTCTTGAGAATAGGCTGTTACCTTTCATCTTCATATCTCTAGTTGCAGGGGGAAAAATTGTGCACATTATAGGTCATTAAATAATGTTTCCTGAACTAAATCGTATGCTATAAGTAATTGTTCTAACTTCACGTTTTGAAGGATTATGGGATCACAGATAAGAAATTAGAAGAGATCTTGAATATCATCTACTTCAAAAATGAGGTAACCGAAGCCCAGTGAAGTTAAGCAATTCACCCAAGATCTTACAGCAAGAAGCAGAGATTTAATTTCAATACACCCAATGTGGTCAGATCAGGATAGGGTCTGATCACTGCTATCCTGGGCTTTGTAGGCCCCAGATGCCAATGTGTGACTCAACAACACAGTTCAGATTCACTCAGGGTGATGTGCTAGTAAACACTCTTCAGCTCTATTCCCTGTCAGCTAACTGAAAAGCTCATTTGGTTGACAGCATCTGTATGGTCTAAGCCCAGGACTACATTTCTAATTTACTCTAAAGGTGATGCTGGTCCAGCCCTGATTTTTGCCATGAGATCATGATCAGTTCTAAGTGAACCTGGACTCCTGGTTCAGCCTAATAAGAAGTGGGTTCCTGGATTCAGCCATACTGAGAGATGCCGCAGTGCTGCGTCCACTCCAGGTGAGGTGGGCTGTTGTCCTACCAATGTTCTCATACCAGGACTGACCCTGTAACTGCTCTGGGCAACCTACATTTCTGATCTAGCTCTGCTCTTCACTTCTTTACTTCTCAATCTGCTCTCACTGACCAGGCAATGCTGTCTGTTGGAGCCCCGCGGGTTGAGTCTGATGCTGGCCTGTCTGGGAGAACCCAGCTGCTGACCTGGTCTGAGGGCCCACCCATGTTTTCCTGTTTCTGCCCTGGACTTGACTGTGGTTCATATTTGTGATTCTGGCCTGGAAAGATGCCCCACTCTGATTTCTCCTTGGATTTTTCTATCATTTTTCAGCCTAAGTTTTTGTTAGACTAGTTATAATAGGAGCTGGGCTGTGCTGCTTCCTACTTTATTTTTTAAGAATCAGATGATTCTTAAATCATCTGTCCTTGATCTGTTTGATACGTCAGTTGTTTATTTTTGTTGTTTTTTTTTTAAACAAGAAATTCCTTACACTTTCTTCTATTCTTTCATTCTTTCAGGTCTATTTTGATGTATAGTACTCTATCTGTAGTTTCATTTCTTCTATGAATTCTAATTGATCTTGTGGTCAGGCTGTGTTTTTGTTTGAGGTTCTTTTTTACATGCTTTGGAATAATTTACCTCTTTTAAGATTGCATTTTGGGCATCCGTGGTCTCATAACAACTCTTTTTTTTTTAACTCATGTCTCTAGCTTTAATTCTTGAATTGATCTTTCTTCTACAAAAAGACTTTATTTACTTCTGGTGACACAGTTGTGGTCTTGTATGAACTTGGCCTGTCTTATCAGTTGTCTTTTTCCCATGTATTTTGAGTTTTAAATGTTATGTTCTTCAAGGATCACAGATTGATATAAGAATGAACACTGACGGAGGCAGAGTCAAGATGGCAGGTTAGAGGCATCAACCCAGCTAACCTCTTCCAACATTCCCCTCTAAGCAACTTTAAATAATGCCTCAAATCTAATTTGAAGGCAGCAAAGCCATCAAAAGGCCAGGGTAAGACATTCTCCCTGCATAAAACAACTTAAGAGGTTGGCAGGAGAAGTCTATGACAGCAGAGTGAAGGGCAGGATGGAATCTACGCTATGCCTGTGCCAGTACCAGCACCAGCAGCAGACTTTGGAGGCAGTGGAGACAGCAACAGCAGCAGTTTCAGGGAGCCCTCAGCCCACAGACAGCAGGGGAATTACACAACTAATGAGAAAGAGATTACAGGGGACCTTTTGCCAGCAGTGGGTGCATCTCGGGTAGACTGGCAACTCTATTGCCCATAGGTGGTTCTGGGTCACAGTTTCGGGACAGAAAGGAACACTAGTGGTCAGTCACAAAGGAGGAGGGGCACACTGATAAGATAATTTAAAATAAAATGTTAGCAAAGATGCTGAAGTAACAGATCACAGAGATTATGCATTATGACTAGTATGGATTTATATCAGAAACTGAGGACTGCACATTTGTTGTTCAGTCATTTTCAGTCATGTCCGACTTTTCAATGACCTTATTTGGGGATTTATTAACAGAGATACTGAAGTGGTTTCCCATTTCCTTCTCCATCTCATTTTACAGAAGAAGAAACTGAGGCAAACAAGATTAAATGACTTGCCCAAGGTCACACAGCTAGTAAGTGTCTGAGGGCAGATTTTAACTCAGGAAGATGAGTCTTCCAGATTCCAAGCCCAGCATTTATTCACTGTGCCTCCCAGTTGTTCATGGCTTAATATTAGTAAAATTTCAAATATATTAGAACATATTTTTTTAAACCACATGATCATATTCATACAGAAAAAGGTTTTGATCATACAACATCCATTTCTGTTAAAACAAACTTGAAAACATAGGAAAAAGATATCTTTCATTAGCATAGTAAGGAGCACATATCTATGACCAAAAAAAAATAGCATTATTTGTAATGGGGATAAATTAGAAAGCTTTTCAATAAGATCAAAGTAAAGTAAGGACTTCCTTTTCACTACTATCATTTCACATAATGCAAGAAATTCTAACTATACCAATTAAACAAGAAAAGGAAATTGATGAAATAATCATAAACAGAGAAACAATTTATCACCTTTTGCAAATTATACAAATGTGTAATAGTAGAACACTGAATAAATTGTGGTAAATGAATTTAATATAATAGAATGCCACAAAGATAGACAGAGACAAGCATTTATGAAACATATACTATGCCCGGGTACTTCGATAAGTGTTGGGAATATGAGTACAAGAAGAAAGACAGTTCCCACCCTTAAACAGTTTACATTCTAGTAAGGAAAAAACAACACATAGAAGAGGGCTAAAAAATGTAATGGAGAGGTACGCAGTAGCAAAGTGAATCAGATGTCTTGGAGATTATGAGCTGGTTTAAGTTTGAAGAGAATATGATGGCTGAGGCTAGGGCTTTCTCAAACTTCCTTTTAAGTTGATTAATCAATTGAATAAAGGCGATATAGGGGTAAAGGCATTGCAAGGGCGAGAAGAAGGTAGCTCGGGCAGAGGTAGCCTCATATATTAACCATATAAGGGACAGTTTCAGTGACATCTAGGAAGACTTGTATAAACTGATGAAGAGTGCAATAAGCAGAATCAGAAGAATACATGCAACATTTCATATAACACCAATACTTCATACACCTGTAAAAAAACAGACAATTTTGAAAGCTTTAAGAACAATGATCAATGCAATAATCAATCAACATTCCAGAGAACTGATGACGAAACACACTATCCAACTCCTGACTGAGAAGAGACAGACTCAAGGTCCACAATGAGACATATTTTTTTTTTTGCATATGGTCAATTATTGCTTGACTATGCATATTTTTAAAAGGAATTTAATTCCCCACCCCACAATGGTAGGGTGCAGGATGTCAGAAGGAGGAAGGGAAAATAAACTTTTGTTAACTGAAAAAATAAAATTTAACATAAAAAGGCCAGGGAATAGAATGGAAAATACATTAGAAAAAATGGTAATTTATAAAAGTAAACTTCACTTAAAAGCAGCATACTTCTCTTAATATGCATTTGTAATTCTTTGGATAATAAAACACATTAAGTTAGTAGCAACCACAAGTCTTAGGTCCTTTCACTTACTAGACCACTCAAAATCTTCAGCAGATGAAGCCCTCTAATGTACATATATTAATTCATCATCCTGTCAGAAGTATGTCATTCATTGGTAAAGACCATCCAATCTCTACCACACCTCATTGAATATTTTGTGCAGCCAACCAAAACTAATTACTCAGTTTCTGTTTCTGCCCTTTAAATGATAAAGTTTACATTGGTAAAGAAGAAGAATGATGGTTACTGGAAAATCAGAGGTCAAATCTGGAATTTGAGAGATTCTCTCTGAACCAAGAATAGACTAGGTATAAAGAACCACAGAATCTTACAAATCGAAAAAAACTCGGGGGTCATTTAATTCAACTTATGCCTAAGGAATACACATTGCAATGGATGTGAAAAGTGATTATTCATGGTCTACTTGAAGTTATTTAGTATGGACTACCTACTGAGATAATCCATTCCATTTCTAAATTTTTTTGAAAGATTGTTGTTATATAAACATTAAATCAATTTCTCTTCTACTTTCACTCACTGCACCTAATTCTGACCTCTGAAACCAAGAAAAACAAATATGATCCTTCTTTCATGTAAAATACCTTCAAATATGTGAAGAAAGTTATCTTGCATCCCCCAGAAGTCGTCTGCTTGGACTAAATATATTCATCTAATTCAAATGATAATGGTATCATCTTTCATCAGTCTCTCATCATCTTGATTTGCATTTTATAGATGCTCTCCAATTTATCAATGTCTTTCCTAAAACATTATACTCAGAACTGAACTCTAGATGAGATCTGACCAGGGCAGAACACATAAAAAAAAATATTGCACCTTCCTAGTCCTTGGAACACCATATACCTCTATTAATGAAGCCTGAGATCATGCTAACTTTTATGGCTGCCATATGACACTGTTGACCCGTACTGATTGTCCATTCCATTAGGTGAACTACTATAAAGCCATAGTTTCCTCTAATTTGTACTTCATGGAGGAAATAATAAATTTATTTATTAAATTTCATCTTTTTATTTGACTCAATATTATGTTTTAATTGTTTTTGCTGCTGATTCAGTCATCTTAGCACTACTACATTTGTATCATAAAAAAAAATGTATACAACGCTATCAATGCCTTTGTCCAAGTCTCTGAGGAAATGCAGCACAATTCTAACAGACATACTTGTAGCTTTCCACTGGCATCCTTAATTGAAGTTGACATTAACTCATGGATCATGCCACTCAATTGGTTCTAAATCCACCTAACTGTATTATTACCAACCCCACATATTTCTATTTTCCCCCCATAAGGATGGAATTCAGGACTTTGTCAAATGCGTTAATAAAAGCTACCTATATTATGTCTATGATATTATCCTGATATACCCAGTGAAAAAAGGAAATGTGGTTAATCTGGTACAACCCATTCTTGACGAAGCCAGGTAGGCTCTTTGTGATTACTGCTTTTCATTATAAATGTTTACAAACTATTTCTTTCATAGCAGGATTTAGAATTTTACTAGGAATAGAAGTATAGCTCAAAGGTCTACACTTTGCAGACTCCACTTTATTTGATTTTTTTGAAACTGTGAGCATTTGCCATTCTCTACTCCTAAGGCAGCTCTCCCATTCTTCACAATCATTTAATACCAACAATAGCAGAGCAATCAGGTCGAGAGTTCTTTCATTGCTTTGAGATGAAGATTACATAGTCCTGGTGTCTTGAACTCACTGAATTTTATATAGGCCATTTGATGATTTCTTTTGAGTTGCAAATCCATATTAAACTTTTTTTCCCTACATTTTGTTCACAATCTTAATATCATTATCCTTTGCAGAGAAAATAAAAGTAAAATCAGAGTTGAATAATCATGCTTTTTACAATCTTTGTTATGATTATTGCATCTACCCCAAGCAGTCTTCCTTCTCTGATATTACTCCTATCTGCAATACAACTAAAAAAGAAACTTTTTATGCCCTAAGCTTTCTTCACCAAACTCATTTCGAAACTTAGTATTTCTTTAATTATTCTCATAGGAGAGCATTATCTTTTTCTACTTATGTTTATTTATTGATCTTACTTCTATCTTTCATAACACACACTTTATTTGTTTGTCTGTTTGTTCCAATGCCTAAGTTATCTAATTCCTATGAATTCCAACTAGTCTCTTTCAATAACTCCCCCATTTCTTTCACATTAGAATTCTCTTTGCATTTTTATAATTTCATTCCTAAATAAGCACAATTGTCCAAAAAAAAAAAGAAATGAAAACTATTAACAACTATGTGAAAAAATGCTCCAAATAACTAATAAGAGATTCAAATAAAAACAGCTCTGAGGTTTTACCCAGTAAACTAGAAAAGATGATTAGAGGCCAATACTGAATTTTGTAAGGGTTGTAGATTAATGTACTTTCCAATGGGAACTACTGCACTGTTGTTAGAGCTCTGAACTGGCCCAAATAATCTGGAAAATAATATTTAAAATTTGCTAAAAAGTGACTAAAAATGACCACAACATGAAATACCATTGCTAAGCATATATACCTAGCAGGTCAATGACAAAAGAAAGGTCTCCATAGACATCAAAATATTTATAATAACATTTTTGTAGTAATAAAACAATGGAAACAAAATACATATCCCTTGATAGGGGAATGGCTAAGAAGTTGAGAGTTCATGCTGTAATGGAATATTATTGTGCTTTAAGAAATGATGAATGTGATGAATATAGAAAAGCATAGGAAAACTTATATGAATTGCTATAAATTTAAGTTCAACCAGCAAAATAATAAACACAATGACTACAAAAAAAGTAAATGGAAAGAATCACAATAACAAAAGAGCTGAAACTGAATGGAATGAAATTATGAAAACTAAGTTTGACCCCAAAGAAGAAATATGAGAAGACATTTCTTTCCACTTTCTCTAAAGAGTAAGGGACAAGAAGTGTGAACCAATGTTATAAAGTGAAATATTTTTAATATATTGGTTGGTTTTGACAAACTACTTTTCCCCCTATACTTTAATCCTTTTTTCTTTTAAATAAAAGATGGTTCTCTGAAGAGGAAAGGAAACAAGGATGCATAGAGAAATTTAGGTG
This sequence comes from Phascolarctos cinereus, assembly GCF_003287225.1. Taxonomy (NCBI): domain Eukaryota; kingdom Metazoa; phylum Chordata; class Mammalia; order Diprotodontia; family Phascolarctidae; genus Phascolarctos; species Phascolarctos cinereus. The sequence continues at coordinate 77,876,429 of NW_027555625.1, read as the reverse complement.
ATGTAAAAATGAATGAGAACAATAACATTTTATTTATTTTGTTTGTTTGTTTGTTTTGGCTAGGCAATTGGGGTTAAGTGACTTGTCCAGAGTCACCCAGTTAGTGAGTGTTATGAGTCTGAAGTCAGGTCCTCCTGACTTCAAAACTGGTGCTCTATCCACTGCGCCACTTGGCTGCCCCAACATTTTATTTTTTAAAATAACTCCAGAGACTTTTTCTATACCTTTTGGACTGACATTTCCTATAAAATTTTGTTTAAATAGGCTATCAAGTAGCATCTATTAAATAAGAGCCCATTACTATCTTATTAACAAAGCCCTAGGAAAACAAAACAAAACAAAAAAGGCAAAAAAACAGTCTCTGCTCTCAAGAAGCTCAGAATTGATGGAGGAGACAACATAACACTATGTATAAACACTTCTCTGTGCCCTTTGCTAGATGGTGCAGTGAATAGAGTTCTGGGCCTGGGGTCAGGAAGGTCTGAATTCTAGCCTAAGATACTTATTGGCTGTGTGACCCAAGGCAATCATTAAACCTCTGTTGGCCTCAGTTTCCTCAAATGTAAAATGGAGGTAATAAATTATAGCAATTACCTTTTGGGGTTGTTGTGAGAATGTAATGAGTTAACAGCTGATTATAATCAAAAATAATATTAAAGTGCTTAGCATCATGCCTGGCAAATAGTCGTTGATATATAAAATGCTCATTCCCTTCTTTTGCCCTCCTCAAATCTACAAAAAAAATTTAAAATAATTTTCAGGCTTTCTTCTTTATTACAAGTTTCAGATAGTTTACTTTTCCCAAAGATTCCACCCATTTCTGTTTCTGGAAGCAGAACTTTTTGGTAGGAATCACTCTAAAACAACAGTTCCCACTGTCACTTACTTCCGTCCAACCTGTTCTTTACGTGCTGATATTCTACCCATCTTTTAAGTCCCACTTCAAATAATACCTTTCCATAAAGCCTCTACTCATCCTGTAACTAGAAAGATTTTTATTGGTCTTTTTTTTTTCTCATTTGATTTCACCACATTTTATACCTCTTAGGAACTTGTTATACATTCACTGTATTGTATTTCTTTCTGTGCAACGTTCCCTTTCCTTCTAGACTGTAAGCTCCTTAAGAACAAGGAATGAGGTTAATTCATCTTTTTATCTTACCAAGTATCTAGGGCAGGGCCTGACATTTAGTAGGTGCTTAATGAATGCTTCTGAAATTAAATAAGCCATGAAGCATTCAAGGGGAAAAAGTAGATTTGCCCAAGATCAGAGCTAGTAAGTGAATCAGGCAGAACTAGAATCTGTGTTTTTGTTTTGTTTTATTTTACCTGATGGCCAGCGCTCATTCTGTTGTATTCCACTACCTGTCGCTTGATATCTATCCAAATGTATTTAAATATGTAACACTGCATTGAGTTCTTTTATAGAGTGGTATGATAGAAAATATCAAGTAAGGAACATATATTTGTATGTTATCCTAGAAAAGCAACTCAACATTTAGTGTTCAGGAGTATATTGACAATTAAAATAGGAGGACTGGGATAAAAGAATGTTTTATGCCCAAAGCTCTGAATGACCTGAGAAGCAAGGAACTAGGAAGAAAAGTAGTAGAATATAGCCAACTTAATCAAGCTACAAATCATTATTGAAACAAATTATTTGGTGAAAATTAAGGTTGTATATAAACCTGTACCTTACCCAAAATCCTCTTAGCATAAGACAGAAAAAGAGATCTTAAAATAATGTAACCTTTGTGTCACTTGATCAAATGCCGCATCAGTTGAAAAGATCAGTGAGTCATGTATTTTCCCCCCAAGCAAGAAAGAAAAGTTGTATATAATTCCAGCTTCTCCTCTTCACTTCAAAACACACAGAAATATAACAATAAACTACTAGAAAAATAACTAAATAAGGGAAAAGTAAAGAACTTCCAATGGGGGATGGGGGGAGGGGTGTGGAACAGCAGAAAGACTGAGAACCTGAGAAACAAAGAAAAGATCCTAATACAATGAGAATAGTCTTAATACAACTGGGTAAGAGAATTCCAAGAAACAACTTTATTAGGAAAGAATTTCTCTGCAATAATTAGAATGACAGAAAAGATCTTTGACTCAGCAATATCACTTCTAGGTCTGTATCCCAAAGAGATCATAAAAATAGGAAAAGGACCCACTATAAAAATAATTATAGCAGTTCTTTCTGGGGTGGCAAAGAATTGGAAATTGAGGGGATGCCCATCCATTGGAGAATGGCTGAACAAATTGTGGTATATGAATGTAATGGAATACTATTGTGCTCTAAGAAATGATGAGCAAGCAGACTTCAAGACTTACATGAACTTATGCAGGGTAAAATGAGCAGAACCAGGAGAACAAGTTATAGCCACATTGTAAGATGACTGACTTTGATAGACTTGGCTCTTCACAACATTGCAAGAATGTCAGACAACTCCAAAAGATTCATGATGGAAATTGCTATCCACACCCAGAGAAAGAAATATGGAATCTGAATGCAGATGGAAGCATACTATTTGTTCTCCTTTTCCTTTGTAGTTTTGTTTTATTGCTTCATTCTAATAATTCCTCTTATTAGTTCTAATTGTTCTTTCATCATGACTAATGGGAAAATATACTTAACATAAATGTATATGTAGAGCCTGTATCGGACTGCATGCTGTCTCTGGGGGGTAGGGGGGTAGAAGTGGGAGGGGGAGAAAATTTAAAACTCAAAATCTTATGGAAATGAATGTTGAAAACAAAAAAATAAATATATATTTTTTAAAAATTTTAAAAAGAATGACAGAAAAGAGAACTGAATTGGTAAAGAACTTTGAGTAGTTGAAATGCTTTAAAAAAAAGAAATGTCAAAAAATTTTATTTTCAATAAAAAACTTAAAATAAGAAGCACTGACGAGTTAGATAAAAAGGTATAAAGTTAGTCAACATCATATAGACTGGAAAAGTAATGGAGAACACAGGACTCTCAAATTCACTGGCATTAGAATTATTATATCAACGTCAAAAGGCATCAAAATCAAAGGGGAAAAAACCCATGACATATCTACCATCAAAATTAATTTACATAGAAAATAGAGTCTAAAGACAGAATCTAAAAATCAGTTGCCATCCAGAAAAACACCTGCATACTATACTTTGGGTAAAACATAAAAGAAAATTGTTCCAAAGAATTAAAATCAAAGGGAGAAGTGCAACTTGGCAATACACACAAGGTATTAACAAAAAGGAATCCAAGGTATTACTCATCAAGAAATGTAGTTGTCCTGCTCCAGCAGTTTCAAAACAAAGAAAAAATACTATAAATGGGAAGGAAGAGACAAGGGGGCAAAATGGATAGGAAGAGTCTTGGAGTGAAACAATTTATGTAGCCAAGAACTCCAAATAAACTTGACAGCTCTGGAGTATCACTATCATTAAGAAATTGATGGAAAAAATAGATTCTGTACATTTTAAATTGCTTATATATATTTATGTATAATGGTTTAAACACAAGTCAAGCTGGAAAGCTAGGCATAATACTATAAGAAAAAAGAGAATTTGAGAGAATATACAACTTCCAAGAATCCCCTTTGAGAAAAGGAGAGACAAATAAGAATGTTTTAAAGTGCAAAAATAACAGACAAAAGAAACTTAAGAAATATAAATAGGTTTTAAAGCTAAAAGAGAAAAGTAGTGACATAATACTTATACATTAAAATGGGAACAAAGGAATTTTTTCCCATAGAAATACCGTCTGGTTTAAGGGTCAAAGTTCTGGCCATGGGTGTTTGGGGGGTAAAATACCCTAGAGAATGGCTAGATTAGCATGAGATGTAGGGAAGAACTTAGTTTAGTGAGGTTTTTAAGAGTGTTTTTTAACTGAAGCACTAAAGATAAAAATCATAAAACACAAAATATGGAAATGAGCATAAAAATAAACTATGCTATCCAATGATATGGTTATTTTATAAGGGAAACTTTGAGAAACAATGAAAAAATAATAATTGGGGTCATTCATGATTATAAAAAGTTAACAGTATACAAAATAAATCAGCAAAAATATTTAGTTTTTCCTTATGTTACTAATAAAAACTTAAATGAAGAGAAGAGATAGATATTCCATGTGAGAATTCAACATAATTCATCAAATATCTTTGGAATTAATTTACTAAGACACAAATAGGACTTATAATAACAACTATAATCAATGTTTAGAAAGATAAAGTAAACAAATTTGGAGGAATGTTCAATGTTCAAGTGATATGTTGTACCAATATAATAAAAATGACTGGATTGAGTCAAAAAAATTATCCCAATTAACCAAAAGTATTCAGTAGATTGAGTGCTATACTAATCAAACGATCAAATGCATAAAAATGGGGCAAAATAACAAAATCAAAGAATATTTGATGATAACAGAATCTGAAATTATGATACAAAGCAGTAATAATCAAATCTATCTGGTACTACAATAGAAGAGGAAAAATTAAAAAAAAAACTAGATGAATAGAATTGACTAGATAAGCTACACTAAGATGTTCATAGCTGCCTAACTAACATTAGATGAACCTAGATGAACAGAAACTACTCTGAGAAAGACTCAATGTTTGACAAGATCTAGAGGACAAATGAGAGCATCCTGGCAAAAAATGGGTTTCTCTCAGCACATTATTTACTATAATATATTCCAAATGGATAAAATATCTCTACTAAAAAAAGGCACACCACCAAAATAAATAAAGAATGTGTTGGGTCTTTCACAATAAGGGATAAGATTAAAATTTGGTGGGATAATATTCATAAAAGAAAAGAAAAAACTTTCAATTATACATCATTTTAAAGCTTTTGCAAGAATAAAATCAATGTGTCTTACAAAACATACAGACTGTGGAAAATCTGTGCATAAGAAACATTTAATAAAAATTTACAATCTTTAGAGAACCATCAGGAATAATAACTATTAAAAACTTAATTTAAATGTGGAAGAATTGAATGAACTAATGAAATATGAATAGAAAAGCAAAATATGCATAATTACCAAAACAACATAATGAAGGCAACACTAAAAGAAAGAGGATACTGGTAACTGCTGATTCTACATATCTAACACTGAAACTCCCCTTTCTTATTCTTATACACAGTGAAGTATAAGAATACGAAGTTAGATAAAAAGTCAGTTATGACTGTTATAATAAACAATTAAGTTTAATTTTTAAAACTGTGAAATTAATTTCTGGATCAATGGTAGGGAAGGGGGCAGCTATTTATTTACCTGGTGGTAATAAAGTTAATTCCAAGTAAAATTTATGAATGTAATGAGAAATGACACACATCTGTAAGAAAAAGAGCCATTCCCTGATAAACAATTGAGCAAACTATATAAACTAAGTTTTCAAAAAAAATACAAATGACCACCTGAAAAAATGTACAAAAGCACTAGTAACTAAAAAATAAATTAAACAACCAAAAAGTATTGTCTCAAATTTGCCAAACTAATAACAAGGGCAAAATATAACAGGATATTTTGCAAAGGCTGTAAGGAGTCCAGCGAGTTAATTCATTGATTGTACAATTATGGGTTGGTTCGATTAATCTGGAAACCTTAAACTTTTGAAATTATGGAAGAAAAATTATTAAATTGTTCATGGCTTTCACCCAAAGATTCTATTCATGGGATTTTACCGAAAGGAATATATCAATAGAAAAAAAATGATACATGTAGTACTCCTCTCAGAGTCAAAATATGACTAGAGCTCCTGAAATTCAGAAAGATGGAAAGACTTTTTACATAGAGCATGTTCCAGTTCTTACTGTTCTTGGACAGGATGACCTCATCCTCTGATGAGAAAAGAGGAATTGTTTATCTTGATGGCAGTGAAAGGTAAAAAGGAGGCCACAAAAACTACCTAAAGAAGGTCCTTATGTTCAATTTTTTCCAGGGCAGTGTTAGACCAAGTTGCCCTGGTTTCCTTCCCTGAGGCAAGAGGAACCTTAAGAGACAGAGGCATTACGATGTAGAAAACGGACTGCTAGTACAATTTAGTTACAAAGCAATGGGTGTTGGTTGTTGAGACTACTGGTTGGAAGGTGGGGACAGTGCAGAGAGGTGGCATTCCCCTTGGAGCAGAAGTCAACAACACCATTATTTACCTTCTTCTTCTACATGTCTTTACATTCTAACAGTGTAAAGTTCAAGGTTCCAACCCTCCTTCTGGCTATAGACTGGCTAGTAAGTATTTAGGATTGTGATCTCTTTAAGCAAAAATTTTGGTTTCCTGTTATGCCTTTGAAACTCTATTAAAAACAAGACAGCTATGAAATTTGTGTCATCTCTACTTACTTGAATGCATATGGGAAGATTGGAAAGGAGGGCAAATCAACCAAGAAGTGAAGAAACCTAAGTTACTAAAGGTTTGTGAAACCAATCTAGATTTTATCAGTGTAAACTGTCTGGGGGTTCAAAGCCACACATTTACTAAATAAGAAAGGTTATTAATTTTTTATTAGTTACAGAGAGAAAGAGAAACATGAAGACTATGGGTCATGTGAATGACAAGAAGCCATTTATTTGTGATTTCCTATCATCCTTATCATGATTTATTATTATTAATTTCAGAATTCATAATTATTTGCACAACTACCACAAAGTAAACACAATATTTAGAGGCAATGGAATTTTTATCAAATGTTACCACCATCATATAAGAGATAAAGGACTCTGATAACAATTAACTATAGATAAGTCTTGGAAGTAGTAGAGTTGTCTGGGTATTCATCAGGGAGAGCCTATGTCACAATCTAACAATAATATATCTATGTAACATATTTATGTATGTGTGTGTGTGTGTATATGTATATATATATATATATATACATATACACACACATATATATATACACATACCACACACATATGTACATACACAGTACACACAGATATATCACACATACATATATGTGTGTGGGTATATGTGTATACATGTGTGTATGTATATGTATATATGTGTGTATACATGTGTATGTATGTATGTGTGTATGTGTGTATGTATATGTATGTATAAAGCTATATAGGCAACTAGACCTATAATAAATTGCATATATATTCAGAAAAAGGGAGTGAGTTGGTCATGTTGAGAGGTTAAAAGATAATACAGGCCATGTGATCCACTGCACCCTCATGATTTCAAGAGATCTGGTAGAAGGCTACCTCTCTATGTCGGGTGAACTTCCTATGGGAATTTATAAGAGGGCATAGACAACAGTGACAAAGGATAGTGTTGAGATATGGTGATCTGTACTATTAGAACTATATTCATGCTGATATGATTACAAATTCATTTAAGTATTATTTATACATGGTAACCATACGACATACAAGATTTATTAAATGTATTTTTTAATACACTAAAGATTAAATGGCCAATTTAATTTCAGGAAGGCTGAATTGTGGGGTGTCATCTAATTTTAGGTAACATCCTTTGCAAAGTTAAATGTTGATAATTCTCTGCATTCCGTTTAAAAAGAATTTTAATTTACATATTTTGATGTAATTCATAAAGTTCCTCCTAGAAACAGAAAAAAATAAAATGAGGTTTTTGTAAGCTGGAGTGATGTGCATGTTATTTTTCTTTTCAGGAGATGGGAAAGTAATCTTACAGTTTTATTTGTAAGCACTTCTCCATAATACAGATAATGTAGTCCTTTCTTGTGATGCTTGTGTGATTCAGACAGGTTGAAGTTGGCTCCCAAGATTGGCGTTAAATTGAGGAAATCATTCATGTAGTAAATAAGATAATTTGTTTCCCCCAAAAAAGATTAAAATATAGATTTTTTTCCATACTCTGTATGATTTTAACACCTACACTACCTATTCCTATTTAATTTAGATTTCTATTATAATTTAGAATGACTTAAACAGTATTTTAATTTGTTAAATCCACATCAAAAGGATATTCCCTAAGAGAATATTTATTAAGTAAAATATTAACCACCGGCTATGTCATTTCCAAAAATAATAACATGAAAATAAGTAAATCTACTAACCTAATAGTTATGTCTTCCTATTTCCCAAAATCATTTGAGATGATTAGATAATAACTACAGAAACTTTCTCAAACAATCTTTTGTTCCAGTATTCAAATATAAGACCCAATTCCTAGTAATACTTCCCTTTAAGAAAACAATTACTCAATAGTATTTTCTGGTTTTTAGTTATGGCATCTTAAAGACAGTTCTGTATTTGAAATTGAGAGGCACACCACATAAAAGATGAGCTCAAGAAAGAGGTCTGCAGAGTGAACCTTTCTATGTCTCAGCTTCTTCCTCAATAAAATAGTAGCACTCTTTCCATTTTATACCTTTACTACCTACCTTGCAGAGTTGTTTATTACAAATAAGATCATTTATGTAAAGCATTCGCAAAATGGAATACAGATATGAACTAGTAATTCTATTCAAGAAACACTTAATAAGTGCCTGCTGTGTGCAGAACTCTATTCTAAGATAAGCCCCTCTGATGCAATGATAAGAGAATTTATCTGGAGTAAGAAGATATGAGTTTGAATTCAGATTCTGTTATTTAGTAATACTGTGACCTTGGGAAATTCTCTACATCTTAGCTTCCTCATCTTTTAAAAGAAGGGACTGGAACTGATGATTTCTATGGTCTCTAACAGCTCTAAATAATTCCATTACCCTAATGTTCAGTGTACAGAGGATGGATAGAAAGCTGGCTTTGGCCTCTGACATATACCCAGAAATGTGAACAGAAACAAGCCACTTAACCTCTCAGGGTCCTAAACCAGTGTTGTCAAATTTAGGGCCTACAGTGCACTGAACTAGATTAAAATGAAATTATGAAATGTTTAACAAAGTAAAAAAAAATACAATATGACATAGGTTATGTTAAGTTATGGTTTTCTAAGCCACTATGTAAGCCCATAGAAACTCATTTCTTTTTTGAGTTTGACACCACTGCCCTAAACAATTCATGAATGGCCTTATTCTCAGCCTTCATCCTTGTTGACCTCAGGCTTTGAGACACTGATAATCACTCTCTACCTGAATGCTTGCTTTTCTAAGTTTTTTCTGGACTCTACTCTCTTCTGGTTCTCCTCCTACCTATCTGACCACTCTCTCAGTCTTCTTGGGTGTCTCATAAGGCTCTGTCTGGGTTCTCTTCTCTTCTCCCTCTACCCTACCTCACTTAGTGACATCAGCTCCCTTGGATTCAATTATCTCTATGCCAATGATGCTCAGATCCACTTATCAAGCCTAGTTTATTTGCTGACTTCTAATATAACATCTCTAAGTGCCTATTAGACATCTCAAATTAGATAGCCTACAAACATCTTAAACATTTCTAAAACTGAATTCATTGCCTTTTCCCCAAAACCTCACCGCCTTTCAAATTTCGCTATCACTATGCAGGGTATCGCTATTCTCCTAGTTGCCCAGACTCACAACCTAGGTGTCATCCACTACATCTTACTATTTCTCACCTCCCATATTTAATTTGTTGCCAACATCTATTGATTTTCACCTTTGCAACATCTCTTAAGCATGCCCCCTTCTCTTCTAGGACACTCTGGTGCAGAACCCCACCTCTTCACATTTGGACTATTGCAACAGCCTACTGATTGGTCTATCTACCACAAGTCTCTTCCCAGTCCAATCCACCCTCCATTCATCTGCTAAAGTGATTTTCCTAAAGTGCATCTGACCATGTCACCCCTCACCCCACCCCAACCCCAACTCAATAAACTGCAGTGGCTCTCTATTGCCTCCAGGATCAGAAACAAAATCATTTGTTTTAACAGACAATTTTCTCCATAATCCAGTCTCCACCTACGTTTCCAGGCTTCTTACATCTATTACAAAAAATACCCCCCCACACACACATACATACATACTCTTCCAACCAAATACAGTGGCCTCCTTGCTGTTGCTCCACCAAGACCATACATCACATTTTCACTGGCTGTCCCTCATGTATGGAAAGCACTTCCTCCTCATCTCTGATTTCTGGATTCCAAGGCATCCTTTAAGCCATAGCTAAAACCCCACCATCTACTGGAAGCTTTTCCCAGCCCCTCTTAATTCTACTTCCTCTCCTTTGTTGATTATTCCCTATTCATCCTTTATATACCTTACTCTTACATATTTGTTTGTATGCTGTCTCCCCCAATTAGATTGTGAGTTATTCACAAGTAGGGAATGTCTTTTGCCTTTCTTTGTATCCCCAGTGCTTGCCTGGCATATAAGAGGAGCTTAATAAATGCTTACTGACCAAGACTACTAATGATAGATGAGATATTGATTTACATTGGTGGAGGGAGGTTCTGTTCTGGGAATTCTTCACGCTTATGAAATCAAATTCAGACTAAAAAAAATCGGTATATGGTCCAGTCTAATGCTTATGTCTCTATACACATACACTTTGCCTCCCACCTCACTCTAATAAAACTGAACTTTAATTGTTGATTTTAATTCATTTCAACAAACGTATGTTTAACACCAAATGTGAAGAAGTACAAAATAATCTACTAGGCACTGGAAGCTCTACCCTCTTTTTTTGTACTTATTGATCTGATTTTGGTGATTTTGAATGTGAATGTAGCAAATCTTCACAGAAGTTCTTACTCCCATTGCCTAGATAATTTTCCTTCAGAAATTAAGGGAAAGCTAACATGTTAAATACTAAGCAGGATTCAATAAATATTCCAGCAAGATACAATGTTGGGCTGGTTCTAATAAGATGAAACAATACAGATGAATGAAAAGACTTATCGTTGCATTCCAAAAATCAACCTCGGAAATACAATAAGTTTCGATTCAAAACAAGACTATAATCATAATAAAATATATTAATAACATAAGTAATAAGACCACATGGTTATATCAATAGATGTTAAAAGGGCTTTTAACAAAATCTAATACCTATTCCTATTTTTAAAAATACTAGAAAACACAAGAATAAAATCATTTTTCTTAATTTAGTAAGTAGCCATTATCTGTAAATAGTACTCTGTGATTAAAGTCATGTTGTTCCTGGGTTAAGTCTTGGTAGAGCCTCAAAAATTTTATATATACATATACATATATATACACACACATATATATATATATATACATATATATATATATATATATATATATATATAGTTATTTTAAATAGAATTTCTCTTTCATCTCTTCCTGTTAGGTTTCATTGATACTATATAGAAATGCTATTGATTTTGTGAATTTGTTTGTTTTTCCAACAGCAAAAATTTTTAAGTAATAGAAAAAAGAAGTTAAAGATCTTTCAAAAAAGATCAGGCTTAAAAGCAAGGCTGGCCATTATCACTAATAACTATAGCAATCAGACAGAACAGAGAAATTAATAACAAAAGCAAAGAAGAAATAAAAGTATTACTTTTGCCTATGATATGGTGGTCTATCTAAAGAATCCTAAAGAGTCAAATGAAAAAATTAGTAAACTTAGCAAAGTTGCAGAATATAAAATAAATCCACAAATACTATAGAGAGTAGTCAATAAAATCTAACAGAAAGAGATGGAAGAGGAAATTCCATTTAAAATAACTAAAAATACATTAAATTTTTGAGAATCTACCAAGACATACTCAAGAACAACATGACTCTAATCAAAGAATACTACGTACAGTAACAAAAAAAAAAGAAAACAAAAACAAAAACAAAACAGACAAAAATGGAGAAATATTAATTGCTCTTGGGTAGGCCATGCAAATATAAACAAAGGCAATGCTACATAAATTAATTTACTTACTCAGTAAATCCCGTAAAATCCAAACCACTAAATAATTACTTTTTAGATCTAGAAAAATAATTTAAAAGTTCATCTGGATGAACAAAAGGTCAAGAATGTCAAGTTAAATAACGAATAAAATGGGGGAAAAGTAGGCTGGCAACACTACATTTCAAACTGTACTACAAAGCAGTGTATCGCCATCAACATAATTTGACACTGGTTAAAAAAAATAGATCGGTTGGCTAGTAAAATATATCACATATACAACATGCAGAAGAAAATGAACACAGTATACAAGCCCAAAGACCTCGGTTTTGGGAGTAATGAATGGCTCACTAAATTTGGCAAATGTTCTGGGAAAACTGGAAAGCAGTCTGACAGAAATTAGGTATAAACCAAAATCTCTCATAACATACAAAGATAAATTCTAAATAGATAGATGACTTAGATATAAAATCTGAAATCATAAGCAATTAGAATATCAAAGAAAAAATTAACTTTTAGATTTATGGACAGAGGGAGATTGCAGGACCAAAAAAGGAATAGAAAGGATTACAGAAAATGAACAATTTTAACTAAATAAAAGGTAAGTTGTTTTGTTTTGTTTTGTTTTTCAAAAAGGAAGGAAGCAACTGGAGAAAATCTATTCAGCAATTTTCTCTGACAAAGGTATCACATCTAAAATTAATAAGGAATTGGTTGAAATCAAAAGAATATGAGCCATTCCCTAATAGATAAATGGTCAATTAATACAGACAGGGAATTTTCTAAAGAAAAGAAAAATTTAATCTAGCAACAGTAACACAAAAATATATGCCAAATCACTAACAATTAGAGAAATTCAAATTAAAGCAACATTGACATTCCCAGATTGGCTGAGATGGCAAAAAAAAAAAAAGGAAAGTGATAAATTCCAGGGCTGTGGGAAAACAGGTGCACTACTATATTAATGCACTACGATAGAGTTGTGAACTGGTCTAGCCATTTTCAAAAGCATTATGGCACTATGTCTAAAAATTATCTAAAACTGTATACCCTTCAACCCAGAAATACTACTATAAGACATAGAACCAAAGGAGATTAAAGAATGGGAAAAAGTCGATAAGCACAAAAATAATAGTACCTCTTTTCTTAGTAGCAAAAAAACTGAGAACAAACTAAGGGTTGGGGAAAAAGAGGGAGGGGAACGACCTACTAAGGAATGACTAAACAAGTTACATAATGTAAATATGAATGAATATTACAACACCAAAAGAAGTGACAAAATGGACAGTTTCTGAGGAAACTAGGAAAACCTATATCAATACTAATGCAAAGTGAAGTGAGCAGTACCAAAAGATCAATTTATATGATGACAAATTTATAAAGAAAAACAATTCTGAAAGATATTAATGCTCTGATCATGACAGTGACAAACCAAAATTTAGGAGCACTGAAGATGAAGCACATTAGATAGAAGGGATAGACTCAAAACCTATAATAAGACATTTTTGAACATGACCAGTGAGGGAATTTGTTTTGCATGACTACACATATTTGTTATATGTTTTTTCTTTTCTTTTTTGTGTTCAATTGGAGAAGTATAAAGATTGAAAATGAGTGGAAAAAGTTAATTAGAAAAAAATTTAAAAATTAAATTCCAAAGTTAACCTAGATCATATTTAACTTTGACAAAGAAAAAGATAAATTTTTTTCTGTGGTGTTCTAGAAGGCAACATAGTTTTAGTTTTCTTTCTCATACGAGTAGACACAAGAGGGAGAAAAATCTGCCGAATGCTCTTAGGTGACTTGAGGGGCAAACTGAATTTATGGTAACTATTTACGGAGAGCAAAATATACTAAAATAGGGAGTCTCCATGACTTTGTAATATTTTAACACGTGAGATTCAATACCATGTGTTTGTATTATCAAAAAAAAATGTTACCATAAATCTATTCCAAGTATCTTTATGAAGAAATTCATAGCCATAGGTCCCATTTATTGCATCCTTTTTCTGTGAGGGAGTTAATTAACTACTACATACTGAGATAATACTCCCAAAAGCAGTTCTCCATATTGTTTCAATTCTAAAATGAAAATGGAAACAAACTATTTTACTTTACATTAGTTTTTTTGTGAAAATATTGATTTCAGTTTCAATTCAGATTTCTTAATGATTCTAAGAGTTTCAAAAGAATTTTATTATACATATTTTCAGGTTCTGAGTACTGTATTTAGAAAATTTAGTCTTCATGTAAAAAATATCTTTTTATTTTTCTAAGAAAGCTCGCTAACTTAAAATGAGTTCTGTGATTAATAATCAGGCTCAAGTCACAGACCTAATTTGAATTTTTTTAAATGGATGTAAGAAAGAGGGAAAAAGTTGGAAATTCATTCTTTTTAATGTGATAATCTGCCTGAAAAGGTTCAGTTAAATTAAATTCCTCAAATGAATATTAAATCCCTACTATATGGGATACTGTGCTAGATGATGAAAAAGGAGCAAAACCAGAAAAGACAGTCTCTGTCCTCATGAAACTTCCAGTCCAATAGAGGGATAATGCAAAAAAAAAAAGTCATTAAAATATACTATAAACATAAGTATAAAAGAGCAGTACAAAGTGTTATATGAGGTCTAAAGAGAAACATGATTATTACCTGTGAGGATCAGGGAAAACATCAAGAAAAGTGGTGTTTGATTTGAGCTGTAAAGAATAGGTAGCAATGCAGCAGGTGAAGAGAAGGAGGGAATACTTCAGGCATTGAAAAGGGCATAAGGTGGCGTACAGAGATAAGAGGATAAATACCACATTTATTTATAAGCACCAGCTATGTTGTAGGAATAGAGCATACAAAGAAAAAAATGAAATAGTCCCTGCCCTCAAGGACCATACATTCTAAAAAGGAAAACAACATGTACCTCTATAAGTAGACACAACATAGAAGAGGCACATATAACTGGGTGCAGGGATCAGAAAGTCTCATATAGGAGGTGGCAGTTGAGCTAAGCTTGGGGGGAGGACAAGAATTCTAAAAAGTGGACAGAAAAGGGACTTGTAAGGAGAAGAGATCATTCTGCTTGATTCAAGAGTATTCCGCATGAGAAGAGTAAGAAGGCTATAAAGAAAGCATCAGAGACAGGAGATCCCTAAATGCCAGCCAAAAGTAGCTTGAAATTTACTTCATTGTTACTGAAGGACAACTGAAGATTTGTGAGCAGAGGTATGATACGATCCTATGCATTAGATTATTCTGGCAACATGGGAAGGTTTGGATATCGCGTCTACAGGCATACTCACCACTATTCATTGGTTGCTTAAAAGCATATATACAAAAACATTATAGGATTCAGTTATTTGCTTCTGCATAATATGATAAATGGCTGAAACAGACTGTTTTAGAATGGGGTCTTGTAGCACTGACATTATTGTTAAACAACCTGTTTTTCACTAAAATCACCTGTAACCCAAAGAGCAGTAGAAAGCAGAATAATTAGGATGTAACATGTTACTAATGATGACTCCATTTGAGAAATGGTACAAACATCATCAGGGAGGATGTAAATGATTGGAAAAGTAAATGGGTTAAGAATTTGGTGAAAATGAGAGATGAGAAATCAATGCTTCAAGTGCTAAGCTGTTCCCCCAAAGACACCACAGCATGAGGGAAGGCATCAGGGTATAGTGCAAATAGTACCAAACTTGTAACTACACATAGAGACTTAAAATCCCAAATGTCCAACCTGTGGGAACCCAGGGAAGTTACTTAACACACTCCTCATCCCACCCCTTCCTGACCCCAATGCAGCAGTTTCCTCATTTGTGACAAGAAAGGTTTTCACCAAATGACTTCTTCTAGCTCTAGAACAATGGAATGTGATGAACCTTCATTTTGTAGTTAGAATCCATTGATGGAAAGTTTTCGGACAAGAAGTGCCCATGATTAGAAGAAACAGGGACCATTGTAGGGAGCTAAGCCATTCTGATGAATTCATGTGTCCTGTAGGTATCCATATGAAACCCATCCCCTACATACCCATTCATATGTTTCCTGATGATGCTTTGTACATGCTTATGTATTAAAAGGA
Source organism: Phascolarctos cinereus (assembly GCF_003287225.1). Classification (NCBI taxonomy): domain Eukaryota; kingdom Metazoa; phylum Chordata; class Mammalia; order Diprotodontia; family Phascolarctidae; genus Phascolarctos; species Phascolarctos cinereus. The sequence continues at coordinate 77,860,595 of NW_027555625.1, read as the reverse complement.
ACATTTAACCTTTTAATATGGCTCCTTTAGCTTGTCAATGTGTCCTAAATTCTGAGGTTTGTGAGATTTGAGTTTAGTGTAAGATCATAGCTGAGTTATATATCACTTTAAGGTTTCTAAAACTCTTTCCTCATAAATACACTATGTTAGAATTTTAAATGACTAAATAACCAAGAAATGTTACTATTTCAGTTTCTTATTTTATAAAAGTGAAACCAAATGGCATGTTATCTCCTTTTTCACAGGAGCTTTCCATGATTCAGTGATGGTAAATATTTCATGTGCTTTGCATATCAGCCTGAGTTCCCTTTGTGAAGTCAGGTAAATGGAGAGTAAATCCGCCTGTGCTTGAGACAGTAAAATGGCATTACTTGATGTTGCATCACATAAACATGCAGATTTGATCGGCCCTTTACTCAGGCTGTAAAAAGAAAGTTTTAAAGTGGTTAGCCAAACCTGGGAATGTAAATGCACCCGCCTAATGTAATGCAGGAGAAAAATTAAGACAAATGATACTGCATCGCTGCCACAGACTGCGGCTTGTACAAAATTCACTTTAGTTATTAGGCTGTGAGTACGGCTTCTCACCCTCCTCTGTGTATGCACAATTTATGTTGAATGCAACATGAATCATTTTAATAGACCAAGCAAAAAGTCCCCAAAGTCAATTTTCAAATTATGAACCTTGGAACCGAATATAACAACAAACAACAAATAGTTCAGACTTTATTCTGAGCTGTGGATGAACCGTTAAAGGTACAGTATGCTTTTCTTTCCTTCATAACCAGTCTCCAACCTACCTCTCCAGCCTTATATGATAAACTCATTGGTCCAGACAAACTGGCCTTCTTGTTGATTTTCACAAATGAAAGTCCTTCTTCCATCTTTTTAACACAGGTTATTCTGCCACGCCTGGAATATACTCATTCCCAACATCCAACTCTCAGAATCTCCAGTTACCTTCTGAGCTCAGCTCAAATGTCATACCCCACATGACAAATTTGCTGATACCATTTTGTCTCTCCCCCACTCCTGCTGTTAGTACCACCCCCTTAAATAACCATGGAGTTATTTTGTAGATATCTATATGTTTACATTTTGTACATACTATACATGTTTTTTCCCCCAACAACAGGAAATGATGAGGGTATAGACTGTTTCATTCCAGGGCACAGAGCCTCGGTCACAATAAATGTTTAATAAATGAATGGCACAATGTGCTCTTTCTTTCCTTCACCACCTGGCCCCAGCCTTATAATGATAAACTTGTTGGTCAAACTGGCCATCTTCTTGATCTCCACAAATAACAGTCCATTTCCCATCTCTGTGCCTTAAGATAGACCATTTCGCATGCCCACAAGACGCTTACTTCTAACCTTTAAATTCTAGAATCTCCAGTTTTCTTCAGAGCACTGCTCAAACAGCACCTTCCACCTGAAGACTCTTTGGACACATGCTCTCCACCTCCCCCGAGCTGTTAGCATGTTCTCCCTTACATGACTTTGTTTCATTTTGTATAGATTTTTGATGCCTACATGTGTACGTGTTATCTATTACAAGCAAACACAAACAGGAGAATTTTGAAAGTAACAGGTTGAAACTTTCATATACTTTTTTTTAAAAGCAAGTGGCATAGAATAGAGTCACAATTTCATATAGGATCTTCTCCATATTCTACTTTGTATATGGAAATCCTAATTTTTTTGGTTAAGTTGAGAATAAAAAAAATCTTTATAGAAATTCAGTGAATAGGGGCAATTAGGGGGCGCAGTGGATAGAGCACTGGTCGTGGAGTCAGGAGGACCTGAGTTCAAATTCGGCCCCAGACAGAACACTTGATACTTACTAGCTGTGTGACCCTAAGCAAGTCACTTAACCCCAATTGCCTTACTAAAAAAAGAAAGAAAAGAAAAAGAAATTCAGTGAATAAAACTAAAGTCTGGCTTTGCTTTACTTTACTTTACTTTAAAAAGTAACTTCTTGAATACTTCTTTCCCAAATCAGAAAAGGAACTGTGTGAATTACTATCATCATCACCATCATCTATCCAAATACATACCTCACTGATTTATCTCACAGAACTTTCAATATCCCAGTCAATTGTTTTTAGAACTGAATTGTTAAGTCCAGCAACTTATCCACTATTCTGTCATCCTTACTTCATGACCCTCTCAACATCTATATTTTTTTAAAGATAAAATACATGGCATAGTATAGTGAGAAAAGCATGGAACTTGGAATCAGAACTGCAAGTTTCACCACAGCTCTGCCACAATATATTATGTGACTCCTAAAATACAGTTTCTTTCTCTCAACTTCAATTTCTCCATACCTAAAATAAGGATAATGATACTAAAATGCATAATTCACAGAGAAGTCATAATGACTAACAATCAAGCCAATCACCTCTCCCAATTAAAATTAGGGATAAGGTGCTCTGTGTATCAAACAATTACATGTGTTAGTCTAAATATGAAAAGCCCTTTGAGCTGGGGTGATATTGGACAACTACGTGTTTGTTTGGGCCAAGGAAAGCTGGTCATATTCCCAGGGGTTGTCTATCTATTATTAAGCTAGTTAGAATTTGAGTCATTTTAGAAATTGAGGTGACTGTGGCATTACAGTAAAACCCTTGAGAAGGAACTGCCTGAGGGATAAGGAGAGGCTTCAGCTTTGGCCTTGGGTTCTCTGACCCCACCCCCAACAGTCTTGGGCTGAAAAAGGCCCTTGAGAGCTTCACAGGATTGAGGAGATGTTGGACATCCCAGTAGCATTCTGGTGGCATCCCTGGATCATCTAGTGTATCACTATAGCCAATTCCCCTCTCTCAAAACGATTTAAAGCTGCCTGACTCAACTGATTCTCAACTGATGATACTGGAGGTAAACATACCAGTGGGAGTGGGGAGAAGAGGTCTTGCTGAAAGACACAAGGTTCATTTGTGAGAACATGAGTTGGGATAAGGTTCCTAAGTGCATATATGGGCTGCAATATGATTACAGATTTAGAGTTCAAATGAGCTTTGAGGTCCAAATCCCTCATTTTACAGATGAGAAAACTGAGACTCGGAGAAATTAAATAATTTATCCAAGTTCATACAAACAATAAGTGAAAGAACTGGGCCCCAGCACACTGCAACACAGCTGCTAATAGCAATGAAAGAATGTTCTAATCTGAAAAATCCTATTCAAATATAACTCATTGTCAAAATGTGAGATGAATTTATCCTAGGAAATTTAGTGGGGTTTTTTTTTTAAGTGAGTTCGTGGATTAACTATTATAAGTCACTGTGGATAGTGCTGGGCACTGGGCCTAGCATCAAGAAGACCTAAATTCAAATCCAGTCTCAGAAACTTACTAGCCACGTTACCTTGGGCAAGTCACCTAACCACTATTTGCCTCAGTTTCCTCATTTGTAAAAAAAGGGGGGGGAGGGAATAATAATAGTACCTACCTCCCAGAGTCATTTTGAAGATCAAATGAGATAATTGCAAAGCACCTGGCATAAGGCCTAGTACATAGTGTTAGGTATTTATTAGTATTACTATTATTATTGTTATTATTTAAATAAATATTTAGATTTCTTCCATTTCTTAATTTTCACAAGCTTATTTCAATTTCCCAGCAAATCCTACTTAGGATGACTTTATGTCCTCTTTTCTGCTTCCTCTAGAATCTCAGGGAAGTAATCTAAATGAAATTTTGTTGTCAGAGAACAATTCCCACATTGAACCTAAAATGCCTAATTACAGGGTAGTAACTTTTGGTTTGTTTATTTTGAAAGAAGTTTAATCTTGCAGTAACATGTGACAAGCTGTGAATGAAGGACAGAATAGTTCAAGAACAAGAGACTTGGTATGAGACTTAGAATACCAGGACTCCAGTTCTAGTTTTGACATTTAGTAGCAGAATGACTTTGTACAAGTTACTTTCTCTTGCCTCTCTCAGCCTCAGTTTTCTCCTTTGTAAAATGGACAGAATAGCATTTCAAATTTTTGCTATGAAGCTTAGTGATGGATAACTTTCTTTGTAAAACTTCAAGTGCTACAATAATTTGAGTTGTTGCTCTTATAAGGTCAATAGTGATGTTCTGATGATGTGGAATATATCTGAAGATCACTGAGTTTCCCTACACTTTAAACTCACAGAGAGAACAAAAAGGAATAGAATTTGTTGAAAGATAAAGGAAAAATGGGTTCCTATTTTAGAAGATAACTCTGAATAGATTTACAGAGGTCTAAAAAGTTTAATTCATTCCGTAAATATTTAATGATGATGATAATATTTCATACTTATGTATTCCTTTAAGATTTGGATAAAACTCCATATTTATTATCAATCAATCTAACAATCAATAAGCATTTATTAAGCACATATGATGAAGCAGGCACATCACTAAGCCCTGTAGATGTCAAGAAAGACCAGAACACAAGAGCAGTCCCTGGCCTTAAGCTTATATGCTAACAGGAGAGACAATATGTAAATAGATAACAGATAGAGAGAGTAAAAGGAAGGAAGCTTTAAAAGGGAAAAGATGAGGTGACTTGGACAGGACATCTGTGGAGAGGGTGTTGTCACGAATCTTAAAAAAGACATAGATGTCAAAAGACTGAGGAAAGGAGGCAGAGCATTCAAGGCATGGGGACAGCCTCCACTGCAAAGGCATTCAAATGGGAGACCAAGTGTGCCAACCGCAAGTTCTTGAACATGATCCAAACATGCACTAACCCTGTGAGGTACGTACTACATGTATAATAATGCCAATTTTTAAAGATGAGAAAATTGAGGCATGAGATGTTTTTGTCTATTATTCCCACAGCCAATAAATGCAGGAGATAGAATATTTTTAAAATAGACCTTTACTGATTTTGTATTTACATCATATACATTTCCCCTGGAGCTCTTCCTCTCCCCTCTCCCCTCCCCCCTCCCAGCAATCCAGCCTTTACTTTGGAAAAAAGAAAAGGAAGGAAGGAAGGAAGGAAGGAAGGAAGGAAGGAAGGAAGGAAGGAAGGAAGGAAGGAAGGAAGGAAGGAAGGAAGGAAGGAAGGAAGGAAGGAAGGAAGGAAGGAAGGAAAAGACAGAGAAAAATCATTAAAACCAATAAAAACATCAAAAAATTTATGATGACATTTGTGTGTATGTGTGTGTGTGTGTGTGTGTGTGTGTGTGTGTGTGTGTGTGTGTGTGTGTATGAAATGGACCACACTTGTGAATCCTCATCTCTTCAAAGTAATGGGGATAGGGGGAAGTATTCTAACATATCTTCTTTGGATCCAAGTTTGGTCATTATAGTTTTGCAACATTCAGTTTCAATCATTTTGTGGTTGTTGTTCTGTATGTTAACAATGTGGTGGGCACAGTTTATATTGTTTTCCTAGTTCTGCTTACTTCAGTTCATATATCTATTTGTCCATGCTTCATTATGTTCATAGTTTCTTATGTCAGTTAATGCACCCCAATTTGTTTAACGATTCTCTAATTAATGTGAACATCCTTTGTTTCCAATTCTTTGCTACCACTAAGAGTAATGCTATAAATATATTGGTGTACATAGAGACTTTTTTTTAGCCAATTATATCGTTGAGATAATTGGCTAGCAGATGAATCTCTGGGTCAAAGGGTATTGATATTTTAATCAATTTATTTGCATAATTCCAAATTACTTTTCAGTTCATGCTCAACCAACAGTGAACTAGTATGCCTATCTTTCCATAAACCCAATATCTTGCCATCTATGTCAACTTGCTGGATATAAAGAAAATATCAAAGTTGCCTGGATTTACATTTGTCTTATTATTTATAATATGAAGCATTCTTTCATATGGTTGTTAATAGTTTGCAATTCTTTTTTAAAAAATGTTTGTTCCTTTCACCACTTCATTATTAGAAAATAGATTTTAGTCTGATATATTTCTCTTAAGTGTGTCTACATAACTTGAATACCAAACACTTATCAGAGATATGTTTATAAATGCATTAAATTTGTTCATGCAAAAATGTCTCTATCACGTAATCAAAATTGTCTATTTTATCTTTTGTAATTACCTTTATCTTTTTTTTGGTTAAAAAGTCAACCCTAACCCATACCTGCAAAAGATGTATGAATTGCTTCTCTTCTATTTTTAATGGAATAATCTTTAATATTCAAGTCACATATCCATTTATAATTTATTGTGAAATGTGGTGTACGATGTTCATCTAAGTCTAATTTCTGCCACACTGCTTTTGTTTTACTAACAGTTCTCAGCAAATAGGAAAATATTTACTAAGTAATTTATGTTTTTGTGTTTGTCGAACTCTAGATTACAGTTAAATTGTTTCTGATTCTTCCTTATCTAGTCTGCTCCACTGATTCAGTTTTTTATTTTTATTTTTCAGCCAGTGTCAAATGATTCTGAGAAATACAGCCTGTCTCTTTGTTTCTATCTTTCCAGTTTCATCCTCATATGTTCTCAGGACAGTCTGGCTTAATTTTGTCTCTGACCATGCTTTCTGCAAAATGTTTTTCCCCCTTCTACCACTTGTTGCTGTTAAGATCACATGATAATGCTCATAGTCCTCCATGGCCAACTTCTGTAAAATTTCACAGATAAATTTATTTTCCAAATTTTTCCTAGCCTTGGCATTTAGGCCCTTCTGGTCTCCTTCTTCTGGCAATTGACTTTTATCAATTAAACGATGATCATTTCATCAATTAAATAACAATACATATTTTTACCTATTTCCTATCTTTCACCATCAACAATTTAAATAGATCAGATAGGAAAAAAAATTTATTTCATGCCATATAATATTCTCCTTTTTCCTTCTCTAATTTGGTCTTGAATTTTATATTTGCTTTAAAAACTCAATGACCTGAGTGGAAGTAGATATAGGAATGATTCCCATACAGGTAACAAGTAGTGATCCATTTTTTGTGTGTGATTTTATTCAGCACTCAATACCTCCTAATTCTATACCTCCTAACCCTATACCTCCTATCTTTTTTATCCTTAAAGTATTGATGGTATATAGACATGTTGATATAGTCTATATAGTTGGAATGCCTTTGACACCTTTCACTCTTAATTCTGTCTTTCACTTAAATTCTGAGCCACTTTTTTCAAAAAATGTTTCACTCTTCCCTTTTATGCTTACCTTTGCAGTGAAGCCAATGAATACTAAAGTAGAGGTTGATAGCTTCACAATGTGTGGAAAGGCTATAATTTGTGTGATAACACAACGTTAAAGTGATGTTCTTCTCTGCATTTGTGAAGACTAGTCCTCAGACAGCAAAAAACCCCACGTTAAAGCCTTTTCATTTGAGTAGGACCTGCTAAGATCTTACACTTCACTGGCCTAACCGTTAAAAATCAAAGGTCACCTTAGTACTACAATGAGGCATCAGTGGAATCAGTGGAGTTGTAACAAGGAAAATAGTACTTTCCTTCCACTTGCATTATGTATGACTTCTGAGAGACAGAGAGAGAGAGAGAGAGAGAGAGAGATACTTGAGGCAGATAATAAAGAGGAAACACCTTAGAGCCTCCATTAAAGGAGGACACCCAAGCCAGCAATTTCTCTCTCTCCAGGTGGCTCTCCACACTTCTTCTACCATTCCCCAGCTCTTCATTCCGAAACCTCATTCCAGTCCTGGAATTCATACTTGGAAGTACACTCTCCTCCTACGATCTCTCCTATTAATTTGATGACTGTTCCCAGAACCTTCATTCAAGTAGGACATCCAGGCCAACAATTCCTCTCCATGGCTGCATATCCTTTTCAGGTTACATTTGTGTTGTGTTCCTTCCTTAAAACGTAAGCTCCTTTGAGGGCAGGGAATGTCTTTCTTCCTACTTGTATGTGTATTTCTAGTACTTAGCACAGCGCTCGGCACAAAGTAAGTCTTAAGAAATGTTAGATGCTTTAACTTGACTCAATATAAAGAAGAATAAACAGAATATGAAGTCAAGGGGACCTGGTTTTGCAAACATCCTATGTTATTTTATTATGTGACTGCGTGATATTGGAAAAGCCATTAAACTTCCCTGGGCATCCATTTTTTCCTCTCTAAAATGAAAGGGCTGGCCTAAATAATCTCTAAAATTATTTCCAAGTCTAAATCAAATTATCCTAGAATACAGATTTTTTTTAATCATTCAAAGAAACAAATGTCAGAAGCTCAAAAGTTGGGGGCACTGAAAATCTTAAAGGGTACACTGCCTAGAATAGTATCCAGGAAACAAAAGATAATTATGAATTGGTCATAATGATGAATATCAGTCCCTTGAGATGCTGAAGTAGAAGCAATAAAAAAGTAGTGAGAGAAATTTCACATTAAACATATGCTTTTCAATTATATTTTGAAGACTATTATTTCCATGGTAGGCAATATAGAACCAAGAATATTACTCAAGAACATATTATCCAGGTGATACTTGATTAGAAAAGGAAATCATCTCAGCATGCCCTCATATGAGAGACAAAATACATGGAGAGCATAAGTGCTATAGTGTTCAAATCTTTTAATACGTAAGAAGACCCAGAATAAAGGTTCCAGCATGCTGGGTGATTCCCCCTTACAGAGAATTTGATAACAATGTGTGGGGCAGAATAACAAAGGCAGATTTTAGTTGGTGCCCTTGGCAACAGTACCCACACCAAAGAAATCAGAGATCCAATGGAATACTGAAATAATGAATTATAAACTAAAAAACGTTTCAGGATTTGTCATTTACCTGATAAAACTAGCAGCTGTAGCAGCACTAGCGGTGGTGTAGGAGGTAGTAGTAGTAGTAGTAGTAGTAGTAGCAGCAGCAGCAGTAGTAGCAGCAGCAGCAGCAGCAGCAGCCAGTAGAAATACTAATAGTGGTAGTAGAAGTAATGATAGCAGTAGTAGTGGTGGTGGTGGTAATAGTAGCAGAAGCAGTAATAATAGAAACAGTAGTAATAGGAAAAGGAGGAGGAAGAAAAGTAGTAGTTGTGGTAGTGGTAACAGTAGTAGCAATAGGAGAAGAAGTAGTAGTAGTAATAATAGTTAACAGTAGTAGCAACAGTAGTAAGTAATAGTAGTAGTAGTAGTAATAGAAGTAGGCATAGAAGTAGCAGCAGCAATAGTGGAGGTGCTAACAGCAGCAGCAGCAGTAACAATATTAGAAGTAAAAGCAGCAGCAAGAATGGAGATGGTAGTAGCAGCAGCAGCAATAGTATTATCAGTAGAATACTTCACTGAAGTCCTAGTTCAATGACTCATTCTGGTATGACAGTGACTCTGGCAAAACTCTCAAAGGATTCAGCCAAGAAAATGAAAACTCTGGCAGGTCATACACAGGAAATTAGAAGTATTTAGAATATAAGGCAAATGATGTACTATAAACTGAGAACCAATATAGTTAATTTCAGCATTTCAGAGGCTTATCATAAGGAAACCAAAAATCAGAAAATAAGGGACTTTTGGTCACAGCAAGTCATCTACTACAATGTGGAGGTATTGCAATCTGTCCTAATGGAGGTAGTTCCCACCTGAAGAAGTCAGAGATATGTGTGAGGCATTGACATATGTGATGAGAAGAACGTGCTTTGTTAACGAAAATCCAACTAGCAATTTTGCTAGGTAAAGTCATTTATTTTGAAAGGATATTTCAGCACGGTATAATCAATTAATGAATTAATATACATTTATGAAACATTTACTATGTGCCAGATACTATATTAAGAGCAGGTAAAAATTAAATGGTAAACAATAGAAATGAGTGAGAAAACCCAGGTTCCAATCCCAGCTGTGATACAAGATTTTAGCTGTGGTTTTTCCTCTCCTTGAGACTGTTTCCAGACATATTTATTAGGTGTCCCCTGCATCTTGAAATTCTCTCTCCTTTTATCTCAGCCTGCTTCCTTGGCTTCTGAGTCCCAGATAAAATCCCACCTTCTACAAAAAAAAAAAACATTTATTGATCCTCCTTAATGCTAGTGCCTTTCATCTTTTGGTTATCTTCAATTTATTATGCATAAAGCTTAGTTGTACATAGTTGTTTCCATGTTGTCTTCACCATTTGACTGTGAGTTCCTTGAGGTCAAGAATTGCCTTTTCCCTTTCTGTTGGGGATACAACCCCAACACCTAGTGCAAGAACTAAAATTCAGGAGGGGATTAATAAATGTTTGTTGCTGTAGAAATAGCAACTGTACTAACTTCTCTACAGAATTTTTATTACAATGTTTTATAAACTGTAAAAAGTTAGAATGGTACCTACTATTATCAAAATGATACATAAAAATACATTAACCTGCTAATCTAGGCACATAATTATAACATGCAACAACAATGCCAGTTGTTCCAAAATAATTATATTATGTTAAAAATAAGAGGGTAGAATTAGAAGACTAAGAGAAGCATAAATGTCACAAAGACATATTTTGTATAACATAATTCCAATTTCTAATGCAGGACAGATGCATAAGTATAACTCCAAATTCTTGCTTCAGGTGTCTTTTTTCCTTTTTATCCAGAGTCTATACTTCATAGGCTCATTTCTCTTGGACGTTGACACTCATCCACTTCAAGCCTCTCATTTTACAGATGAAAAAGTGGAAGGCCAGAGAAGAAAAGCTATTTCTAATGTCACAGTAGTAAGTAGCAATGTCAATGTTACATAAGCTTGTCATCTTTATGAAGTTTCTAATTAGTATTTGCTGATAAAAAATTCAGATACCAATTGAGATTTGAAAAAAACACTGGTGTGTGAGACACAAAAGTATTGCCTTCATATGCAGCAATGAGTGTGACCTCAATCAAAGATCAAATGGAAACTCACAAGGCTTTCATTCTAAGTCAACTCACATGTGCTTTCAATAGGAGGGAATAATTTCCACAGTCACTCAGGTTAGAGTCCCATGAAAAACACAGGGTGACAAAAGCCCCTTCCAGCAATCTCCTAGAGGGGGAAATAAATTAATCAAACTGCCAAATGAAGAAGCTGGCTCTGACCTCCTTCTGATCTCATTACTTCTCTATTACCCTTTGGAAAAAACATCCTTTTCCAGAGATCACTAATTGAAGATTATGTGGAGGGAAATCAAACCTCTCCATCACTAGAGTAACTTTGAATCATTCGTCATTCTAATAATTCACTTCTTTGCTTTTCTGAAGAGACACAGACACTAATGGACTATCATCAGTTTTTAAAAAGAAGCAATTTTTCCATTTAATTACACTCATTAAATACTGCAATAGAACAATTGGGAAAGCAATATTCTTGATATTTAATCATACTATAGTAATAATGAAACATTGCTTCAAAATAAATCTACTAATATTTATAGACATATAAAAGAGATGTTTTAACATTTCTGTCATCAGATAAAAGATGCTTAAAATAGATCTTAAATCCTCACATTATGATTGGTAAACATGTACAATCATAAAGGAATGAATAAGAACAAGCTAGCATCCTTGCAAAGACATCTCTGTAACTCAATATTATCATCAGCATTATTGTCATTATAAAAATATTTCTTACACTTTTGATGTATTCATTATCTAACTCACATAGTTATTCCCTCCACTAGGACAGAATAAAATCCCTCTGCCTATTCTCCTGTGTAATTCTTGTAAAAGTTCAATGAATGGTCTGCCTAAGGGCTGGAGGCCAATCTTGGATATTCCCATGTGGACCTGAGGCTTTCCATGTGTTATATTTCACTCTTGCCATATGATTAAACCACTTCCACTTCTGATCACATATAGTTGTGATAATTCTCCATTATACTACTGACCAACATAATCCATCGTTTTTAACAAGTTGTGAACTACTTACACTTACATATAGTTCAATTATCCTTTGGGTAACCTATATTTCCAATCCTTCTGAGACCATGGTGATCCATGATTCATAGCTATAATATAGCCAGAAAGATATTTTTGTTAGTATTACCATTAAGATCATTAATACAAATTTTTATAATACTTGACAATTTACAAAGAACTTTCCTTACAAAGCAATACGAGATAGAGACTTTGGTTGACATAGCAATGCTCTAAGAGGAGACACAAACACCTCAGCAAAGAGCATCAAGAGCAAAGATCAAGATGACTTAAAAACGTTGGTACTTTTTCTCCATCTATTCCAGGAATGCACAACAAACAGCCAAAAACCTGCGGGCGATCACAGGCCAAGGCCTAACTCTGACAGGTCTGACACTTCAAGAGCAGGATTAGAATGAAATGAGACACTAGTAGATCATCTACTAGTTAATGAATGGAGCTTTACTTAGTCTTAGCATGAAAAATATACTTAGCAAAGATATACAATTGGTTCAAGTAGATGTGATTCCCCTCATCTCCAAACAGAAGCATGCTTGGTTAAGAGAGCTGGAGGTGGTGACTCACAAAGCACTGGGATTTCCACCAATACTGACTCACTGGGCAGTCTTTTCTGCACACTTAGATGACCATGAAGCCATACATGCTGTTAAAACTTAATCCTCTAGACCAATCAATTATCAGACACAAATCCATTTACTTATAAGGTAAGAAAAAAAAGCTAGTCTGATCTATATGACAGAGACCCTGGTTGATATTGCATCTGCTACAAAAGTGCTTGGAGAGGGAATGTGCCAGGGCAGGCAGAAGTCAACATGGGCTCTGATAACAAGGCCTAAAGCCAACAGAACATAGGGCAAAACATCAGAGCTAGGGAAACTAGAGCCTGGGGCACTCTGACGTAAGATTTGAACCTAGATTCACTGACTGCAAAGCCAGTTTTCTATGCACTGTAAAACATTATTTGGAAAAGAGGTAGGTTAGGGTAGAGAAAGATGAGTTCTTTTCTGGGCATATTGAGTTTGAAACACCTAAAGGACATTCAGTTTGAAATAACCTAATAGGCAGTTAATGCTAAAACTCAGGAGACATTAGCATGGATACAGTCATCTGGATTTGGTTATTTGATTTCATCAAAGGCAGCTTTGTGCTTTCCCACTATACCCCTTGCTAGGCAGTACAGTGGATAGTGCACTGGGCTTGGAATCAGGAAGATTCATATTCATGAATTTAAATCCAGCCTCAGACACTTAATAGACATATGACCCTGGGCGAGTCACTTAACCCTGTTTGCCGCATTTACAAATAAAGAAACAGAATTATATGTTAAATGACTAGACTAAATCAAGGTCATATAGTTAGCACATGACACAAACAATATTCTCTCTTCTCTCTCTCTCTCTCTCTCTCTCCCTTTCTCTCTCTTTCTCTCTCTCTCCTTCTCTCTGTATACACATCTCTGTCTTTCTCTTCTCTCCCTCCCTCAGTTGCTGTCTCTTCTCCCTTTCTTTCTGTCTTCCCTCCATATGTATGTACATATAAACATACTATACTTACTTCAACAAATATATACATATATATAATGTGTGTGTGTGTGTGTGTGTGTGTGTGTGTGTGTGTGTGTGAAAGCTAAGAAGCATCTGTGCGTAAATAAACGCAAATACTCATGTGAGGAAATTTTTTAAGACTGGAATAAATGCTGGAAATAATTTGGCTGAGTAGAAACAAAGGGAGAACAGAAATATTGTTGTTAGAGTCTACTATAGACCTTCTAGAATGAAGAAGGGATTAGATAAGGAGTGATGGGAAAATATTTTTTAAAATAATGATTTTTTTGCAGGACAAGATACCCACCCCACCCAAGACAGAGTTGGGCCCAGAAGTAAAAAGAAAAAAGTTATTCAGCTGAACTGCCTTTAGGAAAATATAAATCTCCTTTAAATTCTTTATATTTCTCCCAAACCTAAGGACATATTTTTAATACCAATATTCTACCAATGTTGTCAAATTGTTGTGAGAAATGGAATACAAGGGTCACTGAAGAACTGAAAATGAGTGCCACAGAGGGCAAAGGTGGGAAGAAGGGTTGTGCTAGATGACATTTCAAGACTCCTCAAGCTCTAACTCCTATGACCTATGCCAGAAAACTTTACACAAATCTCTAAAATAAGATTACCACCCCTTTGTGTTGTCAGAAATTTGGGTTCCTCAGTGCCTGATGTTGCCAATTTCATTCATTGGGCCTTGGGAGAGGGGACAATGTTACAAACTCACATGCCTATGGCACTTTAAGATTTATGAAATATTTTCCTTACAACAACTCTATAAAAAAAAATGGTATACATATTAATCTCCCCATTTTAGAAATAAGGCAACTGCAGCTCTTGAGGGTTAACTTACTTACGCGTGAATAAAGTATATGAGCTGGTATTTGATTTGGTTTTTGGTCTCTTGACCAAGGTAGACCCTATCCACTATCCCCTGAAGGCTAACAGGGAGAGGTAAAAGACAAAAGCTATTCTAGACACAGGAAGAACGTGAGAAAAGGCAAGTGGTAAAGTCTAGAGCAAAGGTTCTTAAAGAATGGTCTGGGGACTATTGGAGATCCCCAAGCCATTTTCAGAGGATCTATGACTATGTTCACAATAATACTAAGATATTTTAATTTCTAATATAGTAAATGTCAATAGATATAATCCACATAAATAAAAGCTCAGTAATTTTCAGGATTGTGAAAGGGTCCTAAGACCAAAACGTTTGAGAACTCCTGGTCCAGATGATGGCAAAGAGTCCATGCTAGTTATAGATTAGAATAATCAGTAAATCAACAAGAATTTATTAATAAGTGTCTCCTATATGCCAGGCACTGTGCTAACCTCTGTGAATACAAAGAAAGGCACAAAAATAGACCTTGCTCTCAAGGACTTTCCCCACTGTCTAATGAGAGAAACAACATGTAATCAACTACATGCAGGCAAGATAACTAAATACCTCAGAGGGAAGCCAAAAGGGTTTGAGTCACTTGCCCAAGCTCACACAGCTAGTAAAAATGTCTGAGGCCAGATCTGAATTCAGATCTTCCCAACTCCAGGTCCAGGGATCTATCCATTGAGCCAATTAATTTTGTCCTTCATTCTCCAAGAGGACCATGATATTAGGAAGGTGATGCCACAACATGCAACTGAATCGGATTTGAGTGAGAGAGGGCTATGCAAAGTCACCAGTCTCACTTTTTCCTCCAGAGCCATCTGGGTCCAGTGGCCAGATATGAATCAAGATGACTGGACATCTCCAGTCCCAGGACATAGTGGGAGACCATGGCCTTTTTAATCTAAGGTCTTTCAGGTTCTCATTTTGAGTGAGGCAACATCCATTCAGTGAATAGGCCTCTTTAGGAAGTGAGTCAAGGGATGGCCCTTTTAATTAAGAAAGAAAGAAAAAGAAAGGAAGAAAGAAAGAAAGAAAGAAAGGAAGGAAGGAAGGAAGGAAGAAAGAAAGAAAGAAAGAAAGAAAGAAAGAAAGAAAGAAAGAAAGAAAGAAAGAAAGAAAGAAAGAAAGAAAGAAAGAAAGAAAGAAAGAAAGAAAGAAAGAAAGAAAGAGAAAACTGAGAGGGGAAGACCCTGACTAGATTTCTTTTTCAAAGACCGTGCCTGAAAGTCCAATTCACTCTGGATCTCATGGATTGGACAACAATAGGTCCCTGTCCAAGCACCACTTAATGGTTATTTTTTGGGCCCTCCTGGCTCAGAGTGAATGTAAAAATAGAAATGTGGAGTGATAGTTGGAAGACCAGAGGTATCAAATTCACAGCCTTACATGGCACCTGGCAAACTCCCTGAGTTCAAGAGGGGAAGGGAAAAGTGTCCGGGGGGGGGTCCACAGTCAATATTAAGAAGTGATTGGGAAATACTTAACAAAATAAAAATATAATATAGTGTTAATTTGTGGCTTTCTAATTCAATATGTGCCTGCAAGGATTTATTTTTATTTGAGTTTGACACCACTGTAGTTTATTAAAGTAACATTTAGGTGGATTCAGAATTGGCTGAATTATACATCCAAAGACTAACAATTAATGGTAACTATTAAGTATAGCACCCCAAGGATCTGTCTTTGCACCTGTGAAATTTTATTATCATCATTGACTTCTACAAAGTATAAATTGGTATGTTTTCCCGATATTCAGATGACACAAAGCTGGAAGGTATAGCTGACATGTTAAATGACACAGTCAAGATGAACAAAGATAAGTTAGACTAGAAAGACAGGCTAAATTCACTCATTTCTTTAAGAAGTATTCATTATGTTCTAAATAGAGGAACCATACCTGGTACTAGAAATATAAAGACATAATATTTTGTCGAGTATTATGTCAAATATTAAAGTGACAAAAAATGAAACAGTCCTTGCCCTCAAGGAGCTTGTAGTCTACAAGGGAAAACAGCACGTACACAGATACGTCAATAAAAACATTTACAAAATATATACATGATAAACGTAGGGGCGCTGATAACCAAGGGATGACCATAAAAGGACCCATGTAAGATGGAATTTTGGTTAAGATTTGAAGGCATGTAGGCATTTAAAAAAGAAGAGACGAGGAGGGAAAGAATTCCAGGCAGAGATAGACAGTTCAAATGCATGGAGGGAAATGCAAAGAATCATATACAGCAAGTAGGTCAATTTGGCTAGAAAATAGGGAACAGAGGAAATAATGTGAAAAAAGCCTCAAAAGACAGGCTAGAGTAGCGAGGTGGCATAGTGAATGGAGTATTGGATTTTGAGTCTGGAAAACCTGAATGCAAAGCCTGTGTCAGACAAATAGTAGCTACGTGACCCTGGGTAAGTCCCCTAACCATCTCTGCCTCAGTTTCTTCATCTGTAATATAAGAATAATACAAATATCTCATTTCATCCATGCAACAACCTAGAGGTCAGTGCTATTATTATTCCTATTTTACAGATGATGATGTCAAACTGTGAAGAACTTTAAATGCCAAAGGAGTTTGCAATGGATCCTAAAGACAACAGGAAGTCACTGAGGCTTCTTAAACTAGGAAGTACCCTGATCATACCTCTGCTTTAAGAGGCAATTTTGGCAATTATGTGAAGGACAGAGTGCAGATGGAAGATACTAGAGGCAGTGAGAGCAGCATAAAGTCTTAAACTAGGGCAGTGCCTGGGTGAGTAACGACACAGGACGGGTGTGAAAGATGGTGTAGAAAAGGTCAGCTAGGTGGCGCAGTAGATAGAGCTCTGGCCTTGGAGTCAGGAGGACCTGAGCTCAAATCCAGCCTCAGACACTTGCCACTTCCTAGCTGTGCGACCCTGTGCAAGACACTTAACCCCGAATTGCCTCACTAAAAAGCAAAAAAAAAAAAAAGATGGTGTGGAAACAGAGTCAACAAAAGATTACAAACTCAACACAAATAATAGGAGGAAATGACAGAGTAGCTAATGCAATATGAGCCTTCTTTTACAGAGCCATAGTGTCCAAAACTGGGGAGGCCAAAGTTCAACTGTATTTAGAGTTTTAGAGTATTCATTTGAAATAAGAGGGACACCACGTACTAGAGGAAATGACATGAACCTTGGAATCAGTAAAACCTGCATGCTATTCCTGCTTCAGACATTTCACTAGCTGTGTGACCCCAAACAAGGCATTAATCCTAGCTGGGACTTCTGCACCTATTGAAAAAAGAAAGAGGGAGGTTGGCCTCCATAAGAGGTTCTAACTCTGTCATGATTTAAAATATAGCTTAAAAACAACATTTAAAACTACTCTAAGTCAATTTCTTTTTTTATTTCATTTAGTTGTTTTTAGTTTTCAACATTCACTTCTATAAGATGTTGAGTTCTAAATTTTCTCCCCTTCCCTCTGCACCCCCCTTCACAAGACAGCATGCAATCTGACATAGGCTATATGTGTACAATCATATTCAATATATTTCCACATTAGTCGTGTTGTAAAGAAGAATTAGAACCAAAGGGAAAAGCCACAAGAAAGAACCAAAAGGGGGAAAAAAAAGGACAGAAAGAGAGAGAAAATCGTATGCTTCCATCTGCACTCAGAATCCATAGTTCTTTCTCTGGATGTGGATAGCATTTTCAATCAAGTCTTTTGCAATGTCTTAGATCCTTGCATTGCTGAGAAGAGTTAAGCCTATCAAAGTTGGTTATTGCACAATGTGGCTGTACATTGTACATTGTTCTCTTGATTCTGCTCACTTCACGCAGCATCAGTTCATGTAAGTCTTTTCAGGTTTTTCTGAAGTCTGCCTGCTCATCATTTTTTACAGAACAATAGTATTCCATTATATTCACATACCACAAGTTGTTCAGCCATTCCCCAACTGATGGGCATCCCCCCAATTTCCAATTCTTGGCCACCACAAAAAGAGCTGCTATAAATATTTTTGTACATGTGGATCCTTTTCCCTTTTTTATGATCTCTTTGGGATACAGAGCTAGTAGTGGTATTACTGGGTCAAAGGGTATGCACAGATTTATAGCCCTTTGGGCAGAGTTCCAAATTGTTCTCCAGAATGGTGGGATCAGTTCATAACTCCACTAACAATGCATTAGTGTTCCAATTTTCCTACGTCTTTTCTAACATTTTCCTGTTTTGTCATGTTAGCCAATCTGATAGCTGTGATATGGTACCTCAGAGTTGTTTTAATTTGCATTTCTCTAATCAGTAGTGATTTAGAGCATTTTTTCATATGTCTATAGATGGCTTTAATTTCTTCATCTGGAAACTACCTGCTTATACCCTCAAAGTCAATTTCTTTAAAGTTTCTCTGCTACAAAAATCCTGGATTTTTGATGGATCATCACTGTCACTCAGATCTCTCAATTTGTCTTCTCATGTCCATACCACAACTTAACCCTCACTCCAGACTGGTTTCTTCCTCTCCAGGCTCCACTCCTAACTTTCTGGGACTTTTCTTGCTATGATCTAAAAGCACCTGCTCTGCAGAAGTTCACTTGAGCCCTGCACTTTCCACATTAGCCATACATTCTACCTCAGCCAGCCCTTCCTCTAATTAGAGCTTCCTCTCAGAAGCTCCATTAAAGAAAACACACACACACCCAGAGCCAGGCTAGCCATTCTTCACTCCTTTCCAGGCTCTAATTCTGACTCTCTGACTTTCTCTACCATGCCCCCTTGCAAGTACCTTCAGCCCTCCCACCCTCCCCACCCTGTTCAGCTCCTTTTTCTGTGCCATCTTCCCCAGTTACAACCAAGCTCCTGAAGGGCATGGGGCTGTCTTTCTTTCTGCTCCGAACAGCATTTCCAGTGCTTACTTAGCACAGTGCCTGGAAAATAGGAAGCACTTAAAAAATGCTTGTTGACTTGACTTGTTCTTCTAATTAATCTGGGTCATTAATCCTGAAGTCCTTTAAGTAAAGCTTTTCAGATTTAATCTTTCAAACTTTCAGAAGCTTCAGGCATGTGGGCATCCTAGAGTTTTATCTGTCTAACAAACGCTCAGAGCTGGTTTCCTTGCGATGTAGTGCTGTGGTGGGAATTTTTTTCATCAAACCCTGTTAGGGACTCATATAAGGATAGAAACAGATTCATTTTAGGATTTTGGTTTGCATCTCTTATTCCAAGTAGTTTGTGCCTGTAATTGAGAGTTTAATTTCTTGAGTTGTATCCCTTGAGTATAATTGAACTCCTACTATTCGCTATCTTCTTTCAAACTAGATTCTAGTTATCTTCAGATGGAGTATTATATTCAGTTGTGGGCTCTACATTTTAGAATATGCATTAACAAGAAGAAGAGAGTCAAAAAGAATATTAGCGGGACAAAAAACTGTTAGATAAGAACCATCAAAAGTAACTTAGTTTTCAGTTTTCCTTGTTTGTCCTGAAGGAGAAACATAACCTTAATTTCTGGTATCTTAACTAGTGGTTGTGTGAACTTTCCAATATACTTCATGGACTTCTCTACATACATAACATATTGCTGATAAGGAAAAATAACACTTATTTTTAAAGTAGCAAAACGTTATAATTCAATTCTACTAAATAAGTATTTATATATCACCTACTATAAGTCAACCACTACATTAGTCACTGGGGACACTAAAAAAATGGAAATAGTCCTTGCCCCTAACTAGGAGGAAAATAACATATGCTTACAAATATACAATATATACATATGTACATACATAGACACACTTGGAAGAATTGTCTGTGTGTATGTTTAGGAGAAATTGATTTAGAGAAAAAAACAATGAGTTCCATTGGACTTGAAATTCCTATGAGACAGTCAGGTAGAGTCGTCTAGCAGGATGCTGCAACTAGAGCTAGAGATCAAAAGAAAAAGTCAAGATACGCAGGTGTGGGAGTCATGGACATAGAAAAGAGAAGTGAACACAAGAGAAATGATGTGATGTCCAACAGAGAAAGAAAAGAGGACCTTAAGAGAAAAATCTGGGAGTATGTATCCTGTGAGATGGGACATTGATTAAGGTTGTGCAAAGATTCTGAGAAAAAGTGATTACATACTTTGAAGAAAAACCAAAAGAAAGCCAGTGTCACAAAAAGCAAGGGAATAGAGCATTCCTAGAAAGAGGGGCTGCTCAATGATATTAAAAAAAAAACTACAGAGATGTCAAGAAAGATGAAGACTAAGAAAAGATCATTGGATTAAAAAATTACAAAATCTGTGGTGACTCTAGAGGATGCAAGGACAAGAGACAAAAATGGGGGGAAAATGTATAACATAATATAACCAACTTCCCTCTTTTTCCATCATTGACAGTGGAGTCATTGCATTTGGAATCTAACATCACAGTACCTAATGTGTTGAATGAGAAAGTATAAATTTCCACTAAAAGAAATAAAAGAAGAAAGAGAATATGAACCAGAGTAACCATAATTATTTGGAAAGGCAGTCCACGAAGCAAATGACAGTTTTGAAACCACTGAAGGATAAATTGTCAAAATACATAAAATATGGAAAAATACTGAACTATAAGTCAGTCAACAGTACTTATTAAGTGCTTACTCCATGCCAAGGACTGTGCCAAGTGCCAGAGAAAGAATGAAAGGCAAAAACATGGTCCCTGCCATCACACAGCTTACATTCTGAAGAGGAGTGATAACACACAAACAATTGTATGTATTAATGTATACAGTGAAAATGGAAGGCAATTTCAGAGGAAAGGTGCTAGCAGTGAGGAGGACCAGGAAAGGTCTCTTGAAGAAGATGGGGTTTAAGCTGAGTTAGGGATGCCAGGAGGTGAAGGTGTAAAAGGAAACAATTATGGATATTATTACTACTCAAAAAAGGTAATCAGAAGGATATCAATAACTACCAAGTTGTATGACTAATTTCTAATTGCACGATACCTTTCTGAGGAGAATCTATACCCCTAAAGGACAAGCTTGATGAAACTATAAGAACATAAGAGGCTTTCACAAATGATAATATACAGACTACATCTTTTTTTTTAAAGGCAATAGAGGTTAAGTGACTTGAATAGGGTCACACAGGTAGTAAATGTCTAAGGTAGGATTTGAAATCAGGTTCTCCTGACTCCAGGGCCAGTGCTCTATCTACTGCACCCCCTAGCTGCCCCTCAAATCACATCTTAGCAGTCATACAAATTACTTAAAGGTACAGAGAATATGAAATCTAACAGTGTTTACTAACCTTGGACTATAAAATAGTATTAAATCGAGTTAAGAAAAGGTGATTTCAAAAGTTCTTCTCAAACCAGGTATCTCTCTTGGCAAATTAGGGTCATATAACACATTTTGATATATGCAGCAACAAAGATAACTTTGTTCAACAATCTCAGTTATGTCAAACAAGACATAAAACAGGAAGACAAATGTTCTCAGAAGATGTGCAAGTGTCAGGGAGTATATCCGACGACAAACCCACATGGAAATGAGATTCTTTATGGATCTCCATCTCAGCTCTGGGCATTTTTTCTGACTGTCCTCCGTGCCTAAAATGTTCTCCCTTCTCATCTTCACCTACTGGCTTCCCCGGCTTCCTTTAAGTCTCAACTAAAATCTCATCTTCTACAGGAAGTCTTTCCCAACCCTTTTTAATTCTAAAGCCTTCTCTATTTTAATTACTTCCTACTTATCCTGTATGTAGCTTTTTTGTACACGTGTGTTTGACTGTTGTCTCTTCGAGAGTAGGGACTGTCTTTTGCCTCTTTTTATATCCCCAGCACTTAGTATAATCCCTAAATAAGCCCTTAATAAACGTTTACTGACTGACTGACTAATAGATGGTCACATCTTCTAGATGTTCCTGTATGCATATGATCTAGTGCTGTATCAACTGCATCAATCACTAAAACATCTCTGACCTTTCTAAATTAGGTTCATAGTCACTAAGAATAGTTTAGCCTAACAATTCATATAAGAAAAGGTAAGTGAATAAAGAATACCTATTCCATACTGAACCCTGGCACAGAACTGAATAGGAAGACTAGTTTGTCCACCAAGAATATATCTTGTATAGATGTGGTAGATGGATAGTAACTGGGGCCCAGAAGTGAAAAGAGAGAAGAGAAAGGATTAGTGCACAGTGCTTACAACCTCAAGCTTCTTCCTGAAACAAAATCCCAGTATTTAACACCAATAATCTTCAGGTAGTTATATGACTGCAATCTGTAGAATAACATTATTTACTTATTGACTGATTATTACTTTTCTCTCTCTTTCTTCTTTACAATGGGAGAGTGTGATAGGGACTATTACTATGGAACACCATATACTGTTGGACTTGATTTATATTTTGATTAGTTTTGTGGAACTGCCTTTTTTCTTTCTTCTTTATTTTTTTATTATTAGGGATGGCTCTAAGAATTGGGGAGAGAGAAGGGATTTATTAGGAAATGAAGATGATATAAAAAACACAATTTATTAAAAAAAATTTTAAATAAAACAATTAGAGCTTTCCACACTTAGCTAGGATGGTCCTTGGACAACAGGCACTGAGTTTGTCTCTAGGCCTGTACTCAAAGCTTCTCTAGCTGTTAGTATAGACTCTGCCTTTGAGGAATTAGCGTCACTTTCGCACCATGATGAGGCATAAGAGGAAAACTTTAGTGGAAAAATTTGTTTGTATACAATGTAAGAAAACTTACTGAATTGGACCCAAAGCTCATAAAAATCTTTCAGGTGCATAAATCCCTAAGCTAAATAATAACAAAGCCATATGTTACCATAATTTGAGATAGGAACCGTTATACAATGAGCAAACACAACAGCTTACTGCTATCATTTTGATTCATTAAAAATTAAATTATCTCATAAGACTATGAATGTTGAGTTTTTGCTTTTGCATTTAAAAAAAAATCATATTTCCCCTGTGTAGAAAATTGTAATTTCTTTACATGGTTGTTTTCAATGCCTTGAACTTGATATAAATGTAATATTAGCAAATGAAAACAAATATATATCTATACACACACACATTTTTCTAATGAAGAATTTTCTGTTTCATGTATTAGAAAACAATATGTTTTCCTCATTAAAGGCGCCAATATAAATGCTCTAAACCATGAAATTACCTTTGAGCCCTTCCTGAAATAACCAGTTCACAAACAAATGATCCATGCAAAGGAAAGAGCAGATTAAAATAATAAGGCTAAGTTACATTTTCATTTCAGGATTTTTTTTTCAATGTATGAAAGAGAACACTATTATTACTACAGAACTGACATCTAAAGCAGGTAGATTCAATTGAAATAGGACACAATGCACAATGGAGTTGGACTGGATAAAATCATACAAAAATAGGATAGTTCATGTTTCTAAGCATTATGAAGAACTCATCTTTATAACAAATTAACTCAAGGGGAAAAAAACTCACTGTAAGGGCTCTAGTTGCAGAAGGCTGCTTTGAAAGGAAATAGTAGGTAACTTCAGTGTGAAAATAGCAGTGGAGAGGATAGCACATTTACATTTTACTAAATTCACTTTGATCTTTTTCCTACTTAGAAATTAGCATGCTACCCTAAGGACTGCGGATAAATTCCCTTTGAGGTTGTAGGTGATATATGGGTAGGTTACTAGCTAGCACTATGACTTAACAAATAACTCCAGTGCAGCCTTCTGCTAGAAAGAAAAATGGACTCAAAAGCTGTATTTTGGCAGGTGGTCTTCATGAATTGTTATAACGACAAATAAAACAAAATTCTAATCTAGTCCAAACAAGGTAATAAGCCTCTTTGCATTTATATTAGATTGATCCTCAGATAACAAATATGTAGTCCCTGGGTTCACTGTCCAAACATTTTCAAATTGACAGAACTCGGGATCCCCATTTCACCTTAATTAAGCATAAAAGGAGGCTAAGGGAGGCTGACATTTACCAGAGATAAGTCAGGAGACAGCTGATATCAAAATCTGCCTCTGATAGTTACTGGTGGTAAGGCTCTGGCTAATGGGTTGCTTCACTGCTCTCTACCTTAGTTTCTTCACGTGTAACAGAGAAAAACGCAGCTATAGAAGGTTGTTCAAAGGATCAGATTTGATAATGTATGTGAAGTGCTTTGCCAACATTAAAAAGGGCTGCATAAACATTAACATGAACTGTGATTATTAGTGACTGAAGCGGGATTTGAATCCAGGTCTGCTTATAACAAGACCAGTACATTTTCCATCATACCACATAGCCTTCAACTTGGCAGAGTCTATAGTACTAATTGAGCATTACCTAATTTAGAGAGTGAGAAAAGATGAGAATTACAACCAAATAGTTAATGTAAAGGTAGGGATCGATATCGTAGGGATAATAAACTGAAAAGGAAGATGAGTTACGTAGGAAAAAGTTAGTGTCTGAAGGGGAAGGAGGATCAAACCAGAAATTATAACAAGGTGCAAGAAGGATCAAAAAAAGGCAAGGTCTAGGTTTCTTGGGGAACACACAGTTATGAGGATGAGAAAAATGCCTCTTGTAAGAGGTAGAAGTTCAAAGAGATAAGTGAGGAGATTTTAAGCATGGGGGACTACCATTTGTAAAGAAGAACTGGGTGAGTTTGGTTGGATTAAAGAACAAATACACAATAGTAATACATAGTAAATCTGGAAGGACAAACTGTAGCCAGATCATAAAAAAACCAAAGAGGGATTATAAATGATCCTAGAGGAAATTTGAAGAGGGAGGGAAGGAGTGAGTGGAAAAGGAGAGGGAGGAATAAAGAGGAAGGGGAAGAGAAAGAAGGAGAGGAAGGAAGGAAGGAAGGAAGGAAGGAAGCAAGGAAGGAAGGAAGGAAGGAAGGAAGGAAGGAAGGAAGAAAGGAAGGAAGGAAGGAAGGAAGGAAGGAAGGAAAATTAAACTTTGAAAAAGTCTGACATTATACCTATTCCTCTCTGCCTCTTCAAAGAAGCAGAGGAAGGTTCTTCACATACTATTTCATTAGGGCAAAGTGGCCATCCTTTGCCACCATTCACCAGTGAGTTTTATTTCCAACTTTAGAATGTAAGAGCAAAGACTGATTTGTCTTTTGCTTTTGTATACACACCCAGTGCTTAGTACAGCGCTTGGTACATAGTAATAATTGTCACTTAACAAATGTTTTTAATGCATGACTTCAGTAAGTGAGTCATTCTTTTACATTATTAGTAACAAGGTGTTGATGCAGCATAGGGGTGCTGGGACCCCAAAACGTCAGGGAACACGGTGGAGCTGCCCGGAATGAATTCATTCTCAAATCATCTTCCAGTCAAGTGGCAAAGTTTATTGTGATGCCAATAGAAAAGGGTGAGGGTTCTTTGGGAACCTGCAACCTGATAGGAGTGATGTTAAAGCTTATATGGAAAGGGAACAGTAAAAGGACGCCAAGCATGCTAATTAGGTGATGTAGGGGGCAGGGGTGAGGGTGGGGGTAGATTAGGGAGTGGTCCGCATATGCATGCGGTCTGGGTTCTAGGCTGTTGGAATGTATGGGAAAACTCAGGGAGTCAACAGAGATAACTTTATTGAAGGGATAAGATAGAAGGATTGCCAGAACCTACTCCTTGGGCAGGCACCAGAGAAAGAGCCGTTGGAGCAGACATCCTTCAGATAGCTTATATCTGATGAATTACAGGGTCAACTGGGTCTGTGTCTGTAACAAAGATTTTCTCATGGGGATGGTGTGGAGGGGCCTTGCTGGGATTCTCGGTTGCTTCCAAAGATACGGTCTTTACTTTTGGGGGCTGAGGACCCACCTCCGCATCAGTGTCATTCTTCATTTGAGAATGCTTTGTTCTTGTCTTTTGGCCAGGGAGTCAAGAGTACACAGCCTGGAGGTAAATTAAGACAAGGCTGGCCTGAGTGGTTTCCTAAAAACAGAAAATCTAAGAGGAAGCCGCCAATTAGAGGAAGTGGCTATAGCAATGGAAAGTATAGTTGAAAAAGTCTGGAGATTCAGGAGTACAGGCTAGAGTGGAAAGCATTAATTTATTTGTTTAAGCTGTTCTTTATTTTGTTAAAGGACATTTTAAAGTTATACCTATACAGCAATTGAGTGTAATTTCACTGAATGACTCTTGGATATTTTAGGTATTCTTTTAGCTATTTGAATGGGACTTCCCTTTCTAAGAAGTAAGGAAACAAATATTTATTAAGTGCTTAGTGTGTCAGGCACCATGCTAAATGCTGTATAATTATTCTCTTGTTTCATCCTCACAACAACCCTGGGAGGGAGGGACTAGTATTATTCTCATTTCACAGATGGAGAAGCTAACGCAAACAGAGGTTAAGTGATGTGTCTAAAGACTCATGTGGCTACAAGTGTCTGAGGCTGAATTTGAACTCAGATCTTCCTGACTGCAGGCCCAATGCTCTATATGATATCCCATCTAGCGCAGTGAATTGCCTAATTGATTATGATTACTATATGGAAATGCTGCTGATTTCTATAGGTTTATTTTTTTAGCTGTAACTTTAATCAATAAATTGTCTCAATTATTTTCTTCATTAATTCCCTAAGATTTTCTAAGTAAACCATTATGGCATCAGTAAATAGGCGTAATTTTGTCTCCTCTGTTTTTATGGTTATACCTTCAGTTACTTGCTTTTGACACACAGCTCTTGCTAGCATTTCTAAAACTATGCTAAATAATATCAGGGAAAGGTGATGTCCTTCCTTAACCCCTGTATATCTGGGGAAATCTTTTAGTGATTCCCCATTGCATATAATGCTGGCTTTTGGTTTTAGGTAGACATTTTATATCATATTGGATAAAAAAAGAACTTTTTATGCCTATACTTACGGATGGGTGGAGGTGGCATAAATAAGTGGTATAAATTGTCTTTTTTTGGGTTGTTGTTGTTGTTGTTGTTGTTGTTTAGGCAATTGACGTTAAGTGAGTTGCCCAGGTTCACACAGCTAGTAAGTGTCAAGTGTTTCATTTGAGGCTGGATTTGAACTCCTGACTTCAGGGCCAGTGTTCTATCCACTGCGCCACCTAGCTGCCCCTTATAAATTGTCAAAGGATTTTGTACATCTCTTGATATAATGATTTGGTTTTGATATTTTGTTTTTACTATGATTAATTATATTATTTTCTCTTATTGTTGAAACATCCATGCATCACTGACAGAAAAACAACTGGATTATCATAACAAGTGTTTTTTGATGAATTGCAATAAAAATTTTCCCAAGATTTTATTTAAATTTTCCATCAATATTAATTAATAATATTGATTATAAAGTTATTTTCCTTGCTTTATCCCTCTCAAATTTAAGTATTAAGACTATGTTTCATTAAAAAGCTGTTTTCAGAAAAAATAATAACAAAATTCAAAATGATCAATGGAAAAGATAACATGCACAATATACAGAAGTAAATGATCATAAGAACCTAGTGTTTGATAAAGATCTAAGTTACTGGGGCATAAATTCACTATTCAACAAAAACTGCTGGGAAAACTAGAAAGAAGTCTGACTGAAACTAGACAAAGACCCACATCTCATCCCACATATGAAGATAAGCTCAAAATGGGTACATAGTTTAGAAATAAAAGGTAATATCATAAGCAGATTATGGGAGCATGGAAAATATTATCTGTCAGATTTAGGATGGGGAAGAATTCATGATCAAATAAGAGAGGCTCATGGGAGATAAAATGGTTAATTTTTATTATAATAAATGAAAAAATGTGCAAACAAAACCAATGCAGCCTAAAGTAGAAGGAAAGCAGGAAACTGGGGAAAATTTTTTACAGCAAGTTTCTCTGATAAAGATCTAATTTCTCAAATACATAGGGAACTGACCCAAATTTATAAATGGTCAAAGAATATACACAGGCAGTTTTCAGAAGAAGAAATCAAAGTTATCAATAGTCATATAAAAATGCCCTAAATTACAAATAATTAGGGAAATGCAAACTAAAACTACTCTGAGGGTACCACATTACACACATAAGATTGACTAACATGATAGAAAAGGAAAATGACAAATGCTGGAGGGGATGTGAGAAAATAGGGATACTAAGGTACTGTTATGAACTGGTCCAATCATTCTGGAAAAAAAATTGGAATTGTGCCCAAAGGGCTATAAAGCTGCACATAACATTTGAACCAGCAATACTACTACTGGGTCTGCACCTCAAAGAGATGAAAGAAACAGGAAAAGGACTTATATGTACAAAAATATTTATGGCAGTTATTTTTGTGGTGGCAAAGAATTAAAAACTGAGTGAATATCCATCAATTGGAAAATGGTTGAAGAACAAATTATGGCATATAATTGTGATGAAGTAATTTGGGCTATAAGAAATGATGAGGGGGATAGTTTCAGAAAAACCTGGGAAGATTTACATAAGCAGATAAAAAGTAAAGTAAGCAAAATTAGGAGAACATTGTATATACTAACAGCAACATTGTGATGATAATCAACTGTGAAAGACTTAGCTACGTACAATGATTCAGGACAATTCCAAGGTACTCATGATGAAAAATGTTATCCACCTCCAGAGAGAGAACTGATGAACTCTGAGTGCAGATTGATGTATATTTTTAAACTTTCTTTATTTTTCTTGCTTTTTTTATTCACAAGACTAATACAGAAAGATGATTCTCATAACTTCACATGTATAATTGTTACTGTACTTTTTATCTTTTTAATTGGTGAGAGGAAGGATAGGAGAGAAAATTTGGAATTCAAAATAAAAATTAAAAACTAATCAAAAGAGTTACTTTCCCACACATTTCTTTTTCCACTGTTTTCAGAGTAATTTTTGTAGATAGGCATGAATCGTTCTTTTAATGATTCATTGAACCCTCTTATACATTCCCTACCCTCCCTGTGGCACCTCATTGCCTCTCAACTCTATCTACTGTGATATTTAGCTACATTTTTAATTGGAGGAATTTCTATAAGTGAAGATTAGGTCCATGTATCAGTTAGACTAAATAGAGAATGAGGTCCCTTCCATCTCTCAAATTCTGTGATTCTGTCATAATCAAGTGATGGCAATTTTTATCTTTTTTTTTTTGTCTTTTTAACAGGATAGTTTTGCTTATTTGTTATATAGTCTTTTGGTCTTCAATTTATCTCTTTCTCAACTAATTTTTAAGATTCCTTCTTTGTGCTTACTTTGCTTTATTTTTAGGCTATTATTTACTTTAATATTTAGTTTATTAATCCTACATTTTTATGATTTAACCAATGTATGTTTTTAGGGATACAAGTTTTCTTCTGAGAAACGCTTTAACTGCTTCCCCCAAAATCCAGCATGTTGTCTTGTCATTATCATTGTCTTTCACAAAATTAGTAATCATTTCTGTGATTTGTTCTATAACTACCTCATTTATAAAGATTTTGTTGTTTTTAAAAAAATTAAATCCATTTTCTCTTTTAAGTCAATACAATAGCCCTATGATTAGTTTTGCTTAAACTATTCTGATGCAGACTTATTGCCACAGGCTCTCTTCCTCCCCTCCGCTGCCCACTCCCTTTTGTCTTCTCTCTGTATTCTGTCAGACAATAAATAAACAAGCATTTATTAAGTGCTTTCTATGTGTCATACACTGTGGTAACTGCCAAAATTTGAAATGTAAGGTTTCTGTAGAGAGGGGGAAAGGTTGGTGTGTTTGAAATGATCTGTAAATTCTTTGAAATAGTGCACTGTTTCCTGTATGAGAAATTCTAGGAAGTTTTTCTTTTTAATATATTAGTGTTTTGGTTTTATAATCCACATGTTCTTCTGAAAGACTTTAATTTGTCATTATGCTTCATGTCTTTCAGGTCAATGACTTTGGCTTCTCTAGAGATAACATGTTCTTTTCATACTGCTACTTTTTTTTGAAACTTATCCTCTGGAAGAATTCATTACACTTTAGTGTTTTTGCATACCAAATTTGTTGATATCTCTCTCACTTCTTCAAAAAAACTCCACTAAGGATTCAACTTTTTTTCCTAGTCTTCCAAATGAGTTTTATTATTGAACTGACAGATACAATCCTTGACATTCATTCTTAATTCTTCTCAATGAATTTTATTTCTTTTTTGAATCATCCTGGAATTTCTTGCTTTTTATGATCTCTTGGGATTCCAAAGGATTCTAGTTATCATCAGGCCTAAGCTTACGTTCAATTTTTTTGTTGTTAAGGGGGCTTTGTAACCTCTTTAAGTACTTATTATTCATCCTTACTTCTATTTTCAGGATCCTCTCTACTGATCTGCTTGTGCTCTGGGTTTCTAATAAATTGTTTTCTTCTTGGAATTGTTGGTGTTTCATGTCTTTTCCTTTATATTAATTATACAATCACTAACTATCTGATTCCTACCCCAGTGTTGGTGGGAACACTAAAGCATCTCGGCTGTATAGCTGCCTCAGAGTCTCACACATGGGGAGATTTATTTATACTTCACTGTCCTTGGTTCCTCCTCCACTGGGGGACTGGACTACCCTCAGCAAGGTTTTATTCCATTTCACTCCAAGCCAAGGAGGCTGCACATATACACTGGGACCCTATATCAATTCTTCTCTTTCAACTTTTGTCATTTCTTATTCTGCCTAGGCTGAATCAGCATTTGTCACTTTCCTAAGTTTTAGGAAATCTGGGGATATGGTTGCAGAGAGAAATGTACAATTTATGGGTTCTTAACCAAGAAAGGAAGGAGAGACACAGACCCTTCCCCAATTGTCTGCCACCTGTTATGGGGTGAGAGGCAGGAAGCGGCAAGTGTACTGGAAAAATCTCTACAGCACACAGGGATTCTATTGCGGTCCCCAGGCACAAGCCCTTTGGTCAGTTTCTGCCAGTTTCTAAGCCCAAGCTAGGAGCGGGTATGTTGGTGGCAGAGGCGTACAAAGTGAGTGCTATAAGAGTTATCCAGTGTTCATTTATAAGGATTCTATTTAGATAGACTTTTTTTCTCTTTTGTCTAGTGGATTTAGCTATACTTGTTCTATATTTCCTTTTGACTCTGGAAGCTATTTTCACCATCATGCTCTCACTGCTTTCTTATGCTAGAAGATCCTTCTACTCCTGCTACTTTCTCAATCTACGAGATAGCATCACTGCTCCTTCTTCTGATTGGGCATTTCCTACTATAATCTCCATTTTGTTCAAGATCTCCAGGGCCTTCTATGCTCACTCCTTTCTTCTCTGGGACCCACTCCCAGCTCTCAAGATTTCTTTCTCCATCATGTCTACATGCAGGCACCCTACCACCACCATCACTTTTCAGCTTCCTTTTTGTGGGTTGTTTTCCAATATCGGAGTATAGCCTTAAGGGCGGGGACTCTAGTTCTTGTTGCTTCTATCTGTATCCCCAGTGCTTAGCCCAGTGCCTAGGATATAATAAAAGTTTAACAAATGCTTATTGACTTGGACTTGTTGACTACATTTGGCATGTACTTACTTGGGGAAGGAAGAAGTCTGAGGTACTCTGAACTCAGAAATGTGTTTAGCCCTCAATTTTTTAGGTCACATCTAAACAGCTTATTGTTAAGGTGCCTGAAAAAGGGGAAAATTCTAAAAGCATGAGGAAAAACTCTCAGACTTTATTCTATATAAAAAAGGAAGTGGAAGAACATCAATAACTAATTATCCATATGCCTTCTTTCTGATCTATATAAGATTTTTTACAGACTAACCTATGTATATATCAGGGGCATTCTTGATGAGAGTATTAGAAAAACAGAAAGAAGCAGGATATTGAAAGCAATATTGTATAGCTGACCACATCTTTACCATCAGAGAATTGACTCAATGAGTTTAAAAATACAAAAGTCCACTGTGTTATGATTTGTTAAATACAAAAAAGTACTTAATTTACTAAAGCAAAATGCTACCTTTAAGAGTGCATATGTCAAAATTGTTCAAAATGTTATGAAAGATGTCACAAGAACTTTGTTCAAGAAGCTCTCCACTCTCCCTCAGCAGCTCCTCTTGCATTGGACTCCAGGCAACATCATGCCACCTGGCCCCCCAAACCTTTTCAGCTTCCTTTTGTGTATTGCCTTCCCCCATAAAATGGTAAACCCCTCAAGAGCAGGAGCTATTTTTCTATTTCTTATTTGTAGAGCATAACCCAGTACCTGGGACATAGGAAGTACTTAGTAAATGTTTAATGAATTGAACTGAATTACATTAATCACTGATCTCAAGATAGGCTTAAAATGGGAAGATATATACTTGTAAATGATGGTCCCATAGTCACAGAGGAAATCTAGCATAAAGCTGAAATCAAAGAGGTATTCCTTACACGTGGTGAACTCCTCCAGATGTAACTATTTTAGGATGATACTGTGTTGTTTCTATCAACCCAGAGAAGTAGCAGTGACTCCTAAGTGATGCATATTTGCTTAACTATGCACAGAGGAAAAGTCTAGTGAATGAAAAATGCTGATTATCTTTATTATGATCTGCAGTAGGACAGAGAACATATAAAACTTTATATATTTAGTATGGGATCAAGAACTGGCATTCTGGGATTTGCAGTTCAAAGATATAAGCATACTCAATCACAGCACTCAGGGTGATTTTAAGGGTTACAATCTTTGCACCAGAAACAGGACTTACGGGGGTGTGTGTGTGTGTGTGTGTGTGTGTGTGTGTGTGTGTGTGTGTGTGTGTGTGTGTGTGTGTGTGTGTGTGTGTGTGTGTGTGTGTGTGTGTGTGTGTGTGTACGTACTGGACAAATACTGGAAATAAATAATAAGAAGTGGCTCAGAACTGAAGAAAAAGAGAAGGCTTTTAGGAGATTTCAAATTTCTTTTAATGATATCAGGCTGTCCCTGAAATAATGGTACTTTCTTTAATAATGGAATTTAAGTTCCAGCAGGTCCTAAGAACCTGGAAAGGGTTCAAGAATTCATTAAATCATGGTGGTAGTAATGGATATACTTGCTTTGTCCTTGATTTAAAACTATAGTATATAGTAATGCGGGTGTGTATTGTTTTCCCATTATAAATAAAGTTAGTTCTTTGTTTTGGATAAAAATTATCTATATTGAAACTGTCTATAAGAAAGTACCATTTATTCCTATGCTTTCTAGTGTTTAATATGAATGTTGTATTTGGTCAAAAGTTTTTCTCCTATTGGTAAAATGTGATATTTTTAGTTGGTTTTGTTCTAAGTATGGCCTATTATGTTTACAGTTTTCTTAATAACAAATCAATCTGAGCATTTCTGATATGAATCTAACCTGGCCAACAGTCAATAGCTGGGGTGGGGTGGGGGGAAGTATTGAGAGAACAAATTAGAACTAGAGCTACAAAAGTCACTAAGCTCTACATATATTTTAACTCAGTAATACATACCACTATTAAGATTATACCCTAAGGAAGTCAAGGAGAGAGAGTGAAAGGACAAATAGGACAAGCATATTTAGTTATAGCACACTTTTTGTAGCAAAGAACTAGAAACATATGACCATCAATTGGGGAATGATTAAACAAAGTAGGGTACATGAATGTAATTAAACAATATTATACCATAAGAAATGACAGATTGAAAGAAACATGGGAAGATTTGTATGAAATGGTAAAGAATGGAATGAACAGAATCAGGAAAACAATTTACACAACAATCACAATAATAATATAAAGAAAAACAACTCCAAAAGATTTCAGACCTCCAGACAGTTCTTTCCAGACTCTACCCCTGCCCCTCTGGACTTTCTTTACCATGCTACTGTTACCTCCTAACCCTGGAAGTTCACTCCTTCACTAGGAAGTCACAAAGATGGCAACTGGAACTTGGATTATAGCTCTCAGAGAAAGAGGGTGGGAGGGGTCAGAGGTAGATGGATTGGTAGGAATAAAAATACCTGGGCTAAAGATAAGGATTTGGTCCCAGGGAATGAAAAGTCAAGTGGTTTAAGCTCCTCCCAGCCTCGGTTGTTCTGGTTTGGAGGGTCAGACAAATATAATGGTTTTGCTACATAATCAGTCAGTTCTGATATAATGTATGTTTCAAAAACCCGAATTTGTTCCAACAACATTGTTAGGGTATGTTTCAAGCATAATATGAACATTAATTATAAAATTTACTTATATAGAATTTCTTCATGAGATACATTGTAGGAACTCACCACTTCACATTCTGCAACCCTTCCAATGCCCACTTCCACAAAAATACTTCAAGTTTCTGTCAAGTTAAAGTGCCATATTTATTGTATATCTTCTGGTATAGTAAGAGATCTGAGCAGATCAGGGATGGTTTATACCATGTCTCTCCTCCCTCCCCCCCCCCACCTCACCCTCCCCTTTCACCATGGACTCCAGCGAGAATTCTGGAGTTGCAGCCTGAGGTGAAGGCAGAGACTGCAGAAATGGACATTATTTATTGTAGTATTTACATATTTCTTAACCATTTAACGTATGTAAAACCATGCTACCACTTTTATTAGGTTCCTATCATTTTTTTGTGTCCCTGATGAAGTCTGTGAGCATTTTGCCCCAACTCAATTTTCCCCATAAGTGTTGTGGTTTTATTGTGTGATTTTTGGTGCTTTTTTGAGAATACATATGCCATGTTATAGAAGAACTGACTACACATAAACTGTAGCTTCATCATTGTGGGAGAAAGAGAAAAAAACTAAAAAACTGCCTATCTTGCTTTACAATACTGATGAAGGGCATCAATACAAGATTCTGCAGAAGCACTGGCAGAAAATGATCAAACATAGAAGTACTAGTAAAACAAGCTTATCTGGTCTTTGTCTAGCACTAAAAGTATCACTTTCTTAGGGCAAAACTCCATTATCAAGTATTAGCTGTGATTCCAGTTGTGAGAGTAATTTAGATGAACAAAGACAAAGAGGGCAAACCCAGACAAGGCCAAGAATCAGAATTTCTTCAAGCCCACAAAAAGCTGAAGAAGCAGTGTGTTTCAACAGCCAAGTGAATTGCCCATTGCCAGAAATTATATATATGCAAAACACTTTGGACCTTTTGGGACCTGGTATGGTAGCCATACTCCCTAAGGTACCTTAAAGTGCCAGGCTAGAATGAGTATGTCATTCCTTCAGTTGTACATTACAGCGTTGTGGTTCACTCTGAACCGCAGTATTTGGTGACTCTGCCTTCTCTTTGGTGGTCTTGGCAACATATTCAAAACTGGTAAAGAAGTAATTTTACTTTTTTGAATTATGTGTACAGATTTGATAAAATGCCAAACCATTACTTTATAAAAATCAGAAACTATATTAATGAGGACCCAAGTTTCGATTCAAAGCAATTTTTGTGGTTAACTTCCAAACTATTCAAATAGAAGCTTCAAATGTAAATCAGGACAAACCACTGTGGTGCTACTAGGCGCCATTAAAATTTGCTTACCATTTTAGGTTTCCTTGTATAGACTCTATTGCTGAATGTCAGTCACAAGCCAACTCTGATATAATGACAGAAATGTAACTTAGCACATATTAGCGGTCTTCAGCGGGCAAATGTTCAAGCACATTAAGGTTTTAATATAATTATAATTATATAACACATTCAACCAATTAACCACAAATATGTTGTTTATCTGAAATGCTGCCAAAATCATGAACTGCAGTCAAAATAGCATTATAATGTGGTCTTTCAGCAAAGAATATACTTAATCAAAAGAAAGGTCAAAAAGAAAAGGCCAAAGTAAGTCTTTTTACCTGATTTTTAAAAGTAATAAAAATATTACTTTTTTTCTGCAACTGACAGATTGAAATGTATCACTAGTAACCAAATCAGCATTCTATATGTTTATTTGATGAGAGCAGATTAAATTAATTTTGACTATTAAAAATATCAGAAGCAGAAACAGAGGATGTTTATTTTATAAAATAAAATGCTAAAATATATTATAAATAAGAAATATTAGTTAGCTTAAGAATCATTTTAAAGCATAAATTTTAAATTTTTTCTGTATTTCTGTAATTCCTTAGCTTTAATCTAACTGTAGCAGCAAATGCTAAACTATACTTTTGCTTTGAAAACTGAGTAATGTAATTGTTCTAATAATTTGCATTTAATAATCATTAAAAACAAAAACCTAGTAATACAAATACTCTCTATACTATTTGTAGTGCTGTAAAAGCAGATTTTGAAAAGTGCCCCCTAAATAATTAAGCTATTCCTTTTACCATACTTCCTATATTACAGAAGTCATTTTCCTACAAAGAATCAATAACTCATTCCTTACGTCAGTCATTTTTCTCCATTTAACTGAATGAACGAAAGTCCGACACTGCAAGTTACATTACCTTTGAATTATGTGTGTAATTTAAAATTCAAAGTACTACACTAAGGAGCTTTTTAGACTGACCACTCTACACTCTCTTCATAAATACTGTCCCTTATAGACCTTTCTGACAGATTTACAGAACAACAGTAGTTTGAAAGTTAAAACTGTGATCCCTACAGGAAGGCTTTTCTCTGTAACCAAGCCACAAGAACAATTCCCTTTTTAAAGGAAGTGAAAAGTATAAGCTGTCATACATCATTTGTGAAGAAAATGTGCTACCTCTTTAGATTAATGTTCAACTTGTTCCTAATCGTGTTAATTTTAATTACAAATAAACACATGGGCAGGTATTGACATGATGGCTACAGGTTTAGCCATCACATGAAAATATTATTTTTTCTTGCTGAACAGATTCATGAGTCTCAATAAAATATCAACAAAGAAAAGCAAAATACACATATATAGTAATACAGTATTTTTCATCTTATTAACCATGTTATAAGAGAAATCCCATGGATGTCTGCATATAGTTAGTGTATCAGAAACATGAATATTTTCACATACACATCAACTAAAATGGAATAAAATATTCCTAATTATAAATCAAAGCCACTTACAACTCAATACGTAAAAATACAATCCAAACACATTTAAAGTCCATGAATTTCTTAGATTTACAACGAATTTAATCTTCTCTAATAGACAACTCAAGCTTTTAAAATAGATACCTGACAAATTGTATCTGTCTACATATTCCACATAAATGTATAGCTCTCACAAAAAAGAAAAATTTTAAATTAAAATTGCAATTATTTTTCAAAAAAAGAACTGACAATATTTTATTTCAAATATTACTTATTCTCCATTGTGACAATGAAGATTGTTTGCTCTATGTAGATATATGTATAGATTACTTTTTCCTTTATATAATATGTGAAAATATTACAGTTCTTTGTGATAGCTTTTTTCTTGCTTTCATTCCATTATCCTTCATAACTACCGCGACTGAATTTACTGTTGTTGCTTTTTCTTGAAAAAGCACTATCAAAAATTCTTAACTTTCAAAGATTTGTTGAGACCAATCCATTGCAAACTACAATCTGATGTCATGCCTGTTTTATTGCAACTTCCTTTTGATTTTATTTCTATAACATGTTATCCTAACACATTTGTCCCTGGATGTGCCTTGCACTTCATGTATAGCATCTGATGGTATTTCTCATTTGGGCCCTTTAAATCAGTTAATCTCTTTCTATTTTTTTTAAATCCCATTAAATTATAATTCTCTGTACCAAAAATAATAGCAGCCAACCAATCATTTCTTTAAACAATCTCTCTATCATCGCTAATTCAGCTTTTTTTATATCCCAGAAGATACTCTTCACTTCAGCACCGCCTGAAGCTTTGCAAGAACTGAAAGGGCACAAGTTGGACAGCCTGAGCCAGGTACTGGTTCACCTTCTAGCATTCTAGAAGCTCAGCAGGACTTTCATTCCAAAGTGCTTTCCTCTCCATTTCAGCTCAGCACCCTAAATCTGTTCTCCACCAGCTGCTGACGCTCCTAGTGTTAACAGAGCATTTGTGGGAAGAGCAGAACATGCCGCTCTCTGTTAGCTTTGCATGACAACACAACTACCTCAAATGGGACAAACCCTACAGTGATTTTTTTTCCTTCTCATACTTGCTTTTTTTTTCCCCTTTCCTCTAAATTAAGCAAACCCAATCAAACTCAAAGCTATTTCCTGGTAAATGACTGAGTATGGATAACCTAGTTTGCTATTTAAAATAACACAGTGATTAATAATGGCACTGGACTCAGAGTCAAAAGCCTGGGATTCAAACACTGATATAACATATATAAAATGAAGTGATAGGATTCATTGATCTTTCCTACAGCTCTACATCCTGCGAGAGAAACTTTACCAGCTCTGCGAGTTCCCTTAATCTCTAAGAGCCTTAATTTTTTAATCTGTCAAATGGGCATAATAATACTATTTCCCAGGGTTATTGTGAGGATCAAATGAAATACTGTATATCAGATAGATAGATAGACAGACAGACAGACAGACAGATAGACAGACAGACAGATGCATGCATGCAGTTGTTCTTGGTGTTACTATTATCATTATTTCAGTTAGGTTAAGGCAAATCTTCCTAATGAATTGATATTCT
This sequence comes from Phascolarctos cinereus, assembly GCF_003287225.1. Taxonomy (NCBI): domain Eukaryota; kingdom Metazoa; phylum Chordata; class Mammalia; order Diprotodontia; family Phascolarctidae; genus Phascolarctos; species Phascolarctos cinereus. The sequence continues at coordinate 77,821,972 of NW_027555625.1, read as the reverse complement.
GGGTTTCTACAAAAAAAGAATAATATTCAAGAAAGCAGTACTTGGAATTTTAAGAGGGAAGGAGTATAAGTTTACTGGAATATTTTGTGATGATAATCGAATGCTGACCCTGTTTCCACACCATCTCCAACCTCGGTCCCTTTCTCTCTATTTACATAACTAGCACTCTAGTTCCAGACCTAATCACTTCTCACCTAGACTCTATTATTATCAATAGCCTCATTGGTCTCTCTCCTTCCCAATCTGTCTTCCACACAGCTGCCAAAGCAGTTTGTCCTAAAGGAAAGGCCTCATAGTCACTGGCCTACACATTAAACTTGGGATGGTTTCCTACTGCTTCTAGGAGCAAAAATAAACTCCCTTATCTGGCATTTAAGACCCTTGAAAAGCTGCCTCCACCTGCTGTCACTTAATCAATGGTGCAGCCAAACCGGTCTTGTTACTGTTTCTCTCAACACTCCATCATCCATCGTTAAACCTTTGCATCCACGACCTTGCCAACCCTGGAGTACACTCTCTCCTTAAATGCTCTTCTTAGAACCCTTTGTTTCCTTAAACTTTTAGCTCAGTGTAGCACCAACTTCTATGTGAAGCCTTTCTTGATTCCCCCAGTCATTAGCACCCTAACCCTCAAATCACCTTTCATTTACGTGGCATATGTAATGTGGGGAGGTTCTGGCACATGTGTAGACACCACCAGTCTGCTATCCATCGGTGCTGGTATCATCTGTGCATGTTGTCTACTAGCAAACGATGTCATGCTAGCAAAAAAATAGTGTCCGAATATGTCCCAGATCCCCATTGAATTTATATATTTTGTATATGCTTACATATGTCTTGGTTTCTTTGACAGACTGTAAGATCTTTGAGGGCAGGAATCGTTTCACTTTTTAGTGTCTCTGCGTCTTCGAGTGTGGCGGCTAGGTGGCACTGTGGATTGAGCGCCCTGCCTAGAGTCAGGAAGGATTCAAATGTGGCTTCAGGCACTTACGGTGTGAGGCAAGTTAGTGAACCCTGTTTGCCCCAGTTTCCTTATCTGTAAAATGAAATGGAGTAGGAAATAGCAAACCACTCCAGTGTCTCTGCCAAGAAAACCCCAAATGGGGTCACCCAGAGTCTGACATGATTGAACAGCAACTTTGTCTTAGAAAGAGTCAGAATTGGAGCGGCTATAACACTGGACTTGGATCTGGGAAAATTTAGGTTTAAATACTTTCTGTGCCTCAGTTTTCTCATTGAGGGAGCTGGATTCAATGGCCTCTAAAATTCCATTCAGCTCTGAATCTACTGTTCTAGATGAGGAAACAGGTATACAAAGAGACTAAGTGCCTTGCCCAAGGTTATAAGCGTAGTAAGTAGCAAAGTTGGGATTTGAACCCAGGTCTTATGACTCCAAATCAAGTGTTCTTTTTAGTGCATGTTCTGGTCAAAAAGAAGAAAATAATAATAACAGATCATACTTCTGTAGAGCTTTACAGTTTAAAAAGCATCATCTTCTTCACAACTTCATCTGTAACAAAAGGTACAAAAAAACCATGATGGTGGGAAGGTCGTTATAATCACCCCTTACAGGGGAGGAAAGTGAGGAAGGAAGTGATCTATTCATAATCACATAACTAATAAGCGCTGAAACCAAGATTTGGATTCTGCGCCTTCTGACACCTTCCACCACATCAGACCTAGTGGGTACTTATGCCAGTTCAGCACTCTCTCTTTTTACTATTCCAGAAGCACACACAGAATGGAGTTAAAAAAACAGTAGATATGACTACATTTTTTTACATTTCCAGGATATTTAGATTTTTAAAAGTCAGATCAGGTCTGGTAAAGTTATGGTAAGTCTAATGTTAACTTCTCTAACTACAGAATCACAGTACTCTACAAAGCCTAGGACATATGTCATTGAGATACCATTTGTACAAGGAAGCCAGCCTTCAGCTTTCCAATTTAACAACTAGGAATTTCATAGCTGTGGGTATATGCAGTAAAAAGCCTCAGACAAGTCAACTCATGAATAATTGAATACACTCCACAGCCTGCCAATTGACCATATACTTCCCAAGTCCTACCTGTCATATGAAAAAATAACTGAATACAAAAATCATTTCTATTTTCAGCTTAAAATTAGAGTAAGAGTTTAAGGTAATAATTATTGTACAACATGCTTATGAAAAATGTCTAAAAGTTTGTAAAAATCAAGAGAAAATACACCTGGAACAGCTTTTCATCTTCTCTACATTTAAAAAATCTTGCCTATAACATCATCAGAGTGGCACCACAAATATGTACACAAATATGTACTTATCTCCAGCTCAGTAACAGCATGCACTTCTATGGTGTTTTTCACTTTATAAAGAGCTTTATATGCGTCATCCCATTTGATCCTCACAAGAGCCCCACAAACTAGATGGTGCAGGTGGCATCATCCCCATATGACAGGGGAAGAAATTGAAGTTCAAAAAAAGGAAGTAATTTATTACATGACTAATAAGTCCTGCCACCAGGACTCACACACAATTGTTCAGGCTCAATGTCCAGGGGTTTTGGGCTATACCATGTCTTCCTCAGCAAGCAAAGTGGGTAAATTATGAAACTGGTCTCACTTTGATCAGAACTGAACTATTTTAAATTATGCCATGACTGAGAAGCTTCCTTTCATGTTTCTATGGATAATTATTACTTGATTTTTTTTCAAGAGAAATGAATTTTAGTTTTTATTTGCCAGAACAAAGTAAAATGAATGGCTAGACTTCATTTTGACATGTTTTTCTATGGCTATTTAAAATTCAAGCCTGGGTTTGTACATCAAATGTAGTGAATGTACCTCTTTTCCCTAATATTCTCACTGTCTTGATTCCTTTCTTAAGCCTGAAATTAGAACACATTTCTACTCGTTCAAACTCCACAAACTCCACTTGCTCTGTATAATAAAAACTCTTCAATATTTCCCAAGCAACAATAACAACTCATAATATGGCACTTCTTTTATTTATTATTTATTTATATATTATTTATTTATTATTATTCTTTTATTTATAAAAGAACTATTCTTATTGGTTCACAGGATTTAGAGCTAAAAGGGATTTTGAAAGTCATCTAGTCCAATCCCTTTATTTCAAAGTTCCAAAAGGTTAAATGGCTTGTACCTAACATTGTTCCTGGGATATAGCAAAGAGCTGAAGGAATGTGTGTTTATTGATTGATAGCCCAAATACAGACAGGTTGTAAGTCACAGAATCAGGATTTTCATGCAAATTCTCCAGTTCCAAATTCTATGCTCTTTTCATTACCTTATGCTGTCACTAGTGCCACGACAGCTCTGTAAAGGAACTAGCACAAATATAACTAGCTGAGGCCTAAGGGGAAGTTGCCTGTTTGAGGTCACAAAGAAGAGAAGATCAGAATCAGTTCTCAAATCCAGATCTTGAAACACTGCTGCCCCTCAAAAGAAGAGATGTGCTTGGAGTTTTTGCCCAAGCAATATTAAGAATACTCCTTCTGAACACCTTATCGTTTGGTACTAAGAGTGCACATTTTCATAAAGGCAGGCTAGGTAGGATCCATGGGACCATTGGTTCCCATAGGGATCATGGGAACAGAATTTTTCTCTCTACAGAGTTAACTGGCTCCACAGGCCTCAAATCTATAATTGTAGCCTCCTTACGGGACACAAGCTAACCAAATGAGGTAAAAGCCCCTTTTAAATAGACTTGAAGAGATAAGGTTATGCCTATTTCTATATCAGCACTATACAAATTGCTGTTTGTAAAATTCCCAAAGGAAGTTATAGGGGCAAGTTGTATTATAAAGTTGCATTTCAAATGCTTCCTGCTATAACTTGCCATGAATCTACTTTTATTCTTCCCTTTCAAGTCTGTTTGCCTAAGTCTCAGTTTCTTCATCTGTGAAATGGGGAATTACAAAAAGTAAATGTTATATGCAACAAACATTTATTTATGAGCCAACTGTGTGCAAAGCCCTAGGGAAGATGCAAAGTTCAAATCTTCCCTCCTTGGAGTATACAGAATTATAAAGAGATAATACACCAATACAATTATCAATGTAGGATATTACGAAGTATATTACAGAGATTCAAAATGGAGTGTTACATAAGGTCCAAACGTGAAGGTCCTGATTGACAGGGAAGAGTCAAGGTAAGCTTCATAGAGGAGGTATCACTATCTACCTCACAGGGCTGTTATGAGCAAGGCCTTTTGGAAATATTAAGTGCTACAGAAGGACAAGCTTATTTTTCTGTATGGGAGAAAATGAGAGGACTATAATTCTTACTACATGTTAAGTTTCACTAGATCAAAATATTATTAAGTTTTAAATCAAAGGATCAGTTATTTCAGCTAGGTCTAACAATACTAGAAAGTTAAAAAAAAAAAAGAATCCTCATCTGGGGCTGTAATATTTGCTGAAAAAAATCTCCTTCAAAACATTAATCAAATTTTTCGCCTACTGGGCAGCCATATGGTAAAGCAGCATGTGGATCGCACAAACTTGCTGATCTTCTGGAACTGGGTGCAATTAATTACGCTTGCTGCATCCATCTCCTGGATTTTCGCCTTGTGAAAAACGTATTTATTGCAACAGCTTTTACAAAACAAGGGAATGAAGATCACAATTGATTAATGAGCTGAATGGAAATATTTCCGTTAGCAGATTTTTAAAATGAATAAGGATTAATACCATGGGTGGAACTGAACCCACAGTGAGTTCCCCACCCGCTTTTTTGGACAAAAAAGATCGGGCGGGAAGGGGGGACAAAGCCCAATCATGCATTATTCGCTACTGGGCTTTGGGTGGCAAATAACAAAGGCTTGGACCAGGGGAGTACTAAACAGGTGGAATGTTTCAGAGGTTGGCAGAGTAACCAAATGCTTACTCTCTGATCTAAAGATATGGATATAAAATGGCCCTGAGAAACCAAGAGAGTTTAGAATTATGCTTTCGACCCTGTCCTTAGCAATTTAGACTAAAAACCAAGAGCACATATGACCCACTGACTGCTTGAAAACACCTGCCCCTGTGAAGCTAAGCCCTCAGGTATAAGTTAAGATTTGGACTGCAGGCACAATGAAATGCAAAAACAATGTTGGATTTTGGTTGCTGAGCCAGTCAGATCTTAGTGATCATTCACGTGAATTCCTTTTGTACAAAATTATTTCCCCTATACTCTAAAAGTTCATCCCCATTTTTACTCTTTACTCTCTCTTTGATACTTGAGGATGGATATGTATGTACGTATATACATATGTATATACATATAAAACCTTTCACCATCTAAAAGCTAGGACCTTAAATTAAAATCTTAAGCTCATAACACTCATCTCTTCTACTCAGGTACTGCTCTGAAAGCTCTTTATGGTATGGAAGTGACCATGATCTCTGAAAGACTAAGCCAAGGCAACATAAATTCTCACAGGTCCTACCAAAGTGAGAAAACTTCAGATACTGGCCTAGAGATAAAATGTGTATTTCTTCCCGAGGATCAGGTTGGGTTAAGTTCAGAGAGATTCAGCACCAAAAGACTCAGTCACCAGGTGATTAATTTTTTTCTCAGGCACAAAAATACAGGAACCATGACAAGTAAGTAAGTGTCAATGGCCATATTTTAACCCAGATCTTCTTCAGTTTCCTCATCTGTAAAATGAGGTTATTAATAGCATTTATATCACAAGGTATTGTGAAGATTAAATGAGATAATGTATAGAAAACACTTGGCAATTCTTAAATTTAAAATGTTAGCTGCTATCATTATTATTGCTATTAATTATTACTATTAGTAATCTTAGCAGCTATAGCATCTACTAAGATACAGAGGGGCAACAGTTTACTTTGGTCAAAGGAGTACTTACATTGCTAAAAATCAGATTTTTAAAATTATTGAAGTATATGTTTACACTGATTTACACTGCTATTATCTAAATCTCTCTTATTTCACAGAAGCTTCTTAATCTAATTAGGGATACATGTGTTCTATAATATGCTTTTCTGATCAGGACACCTAAAAGTATCTTGGATGGTACCCTTCCCCAGCTCTAAAACCCTTCCGTAAATGTCTGAAAGACTTTTCTCTTTTGTATTTGTAATTGGTAGTCACCCAGATCTTTCAATGGAATGTTAAGTTCAGGCATCCACCGAAGTCCTTCTCCACCTATCATCAATGCATGGAGGTGATCATTCATTCTTAAATAGTATCCTAGCCCAGTACAAGCTCTGGAAAGGTCAAGTAGAAAGGACTGGCTGTGGAATCACTAACAGATCTTATGGCTGTTACCTGAGGACCAGCCTTTTTAAGGCTGGAGGAACTGAGAAATAAGATGGCCAAAAGATGATGAATTTTCAATCCATAGCAATTTTTCAGGTTATATAGTGATTTTTATCTGCACTGATAGAATGTGTACCCATGCCAAACAAATTGCTGAACTTTGAAATCTTTAGAATCAGGAGACAACAGGCTATTTATGTGTGGCAGCCTTCTTCACGAGGACCCTTACAATAATTTGTGGGAATCAACTTCATTTTCTTCAAACACACATCATCTATGTAACAGAAGAATAGGGCAAAGAGGAGAGGTTTGGTTTTGTTAAAGGGTGATAAATAAACAGGCCTAAGAACTGGACTTGTGATGTTATTTCCATAGGAAATTCTTACATGAGAACACTCCCTATACCTATGCAGGTGACCATCTTCCCGGCTATAGCCTGAGAGCTATCTAGAACACTTAGATATTAAAGGACTTGGCCAGAGTCACACAGCCAGTATGCTCTCTGAGGTGGGATACAAACACAGATCTTACTGGCTTCTGGGCCAGCTGTCCATCTACTATGCCATGCTACTATTAAAAAAAAAAAAAGTCTAACCTTTATAATAGCACTTTACACATATTATCCTCTATCACTAGGAAATAAGGAAATACAGCCCCCTTTTTAGAGATGAAGAAACTGAGGCTGAAGGAGATTAAGTGACAGCTAGGATTATAGAACTAAAATGTATCTGATACAGGATTTGAAATCAGATCTTTCTCATTCTAAATCCATAACTGTATACACTCACTATGCTATCTAGCTGATGATACATAAGAAACTCAAAAAATAGGACAAATGGTCAAGGTGTCAATAAGCTTAATAAAAGCCCCATTTTAAAAAAGAAAATAAAATATTGTTTTGACAAACACTGAAGCAAGAATACACTTATGACAAAGCTTTCTAATTCATGCTACTCACCTGAATGTTTGTAAGTACCTTCTCTTTGTACTCACCTTGACTTCATACATTTTCTCACTCAACCAATACATTCTACATATTCTACACAATTGATCTTTTCAATATACAGATAGATTATTTCATTCATCTGCTCAAAACCCTTCACTGGCTCCTGAATAGTTCAAACTTCTGAGCCTGGCATTCAAGATGCTCCATCATCCGGTATGCTCACCCTCCCCATAGGTGTATGTATATACACATTTCCAGCTTTCTCTCACACTACTTTCTTCCATCTGGAAAAAATGAACTATTCAGTATCCTCATACATATCTTATATTTTGCTACCTATATGCCTTTTTGTTCACACAATTCTCTGTGCTCTGAAGAATCTCCCATTTCCATCTATCAAAATCTCACCAATCCTGCAAAGCCCAACTCAAACGCCAAATCCTTCATTAAGGCCTTCCTGATCACCTGAGTTGGAAATTACTTCCCCCTTAAGACTTCATAATTGCATTTTAAGCCTCTCTTGTGAATATTTTATGTCCTGTTTTATATTTTGGTCAGTATATATATGTAATGCATATCATATCATATCATATCATATCATATCATATATAATGCACATTACATATAACATTGTATTACAGCTGGCATATCATTTTATTGCACTATAAGCATCATGAAGGCAAGGATGTTTATTTATCTTAACAAACATACAGGGCACTGTACTCCTACATATAAGGCACTGTGCTAACAGAGAGAAAAAGTTTATCTATTTTTTTAAAGCCTATAAAGCTACTATAAATATAATTTACTAGATATTTATTGATAGTCACTTGTTGTTACTGACCAAGGAGTCTTCTTTTATAAATCTATTCTTGAGTTATGAAGAGAAGGACTACAGGATAATACATCATATTTCTATAGCAATTTATAGTTTAACAAAATTATTTGCTCACAACAATCTAAAGGTATAGAGAGTACAAGTGTGTTCTGCTACATACAGTCTCAATTTCGTAAATGCTACTTTTAAGTTACTTTTTCAATTCAAACACATTATATTTAAAACACTGGTGCACAGGATACAACAATGAACAAAAACAGAACAAGCCATTTTTTCAAGATGCTTGTAATCTAACAGGGGATATGACATAAACATATATCTACATACACAATTTTTTAAATGACAGATTAGCAATAATATAGAAAAAGGAGAGTTCTAGATAATACAGTCTAGGAAAATCTGAGATAAACTTTAAGTTTAGGGATGAAAGGGAGAGTAGATGGAAAGTAGGAAAGCACTTCATGGAGAAGATGAAATCTGAGCTGGGTCTCAAAGGAAAACAGGATCATAGGATGACAGATTTAAAGCTGGAAGACACCTTAGGAATCATCTAGTACAGAAATTCTTAACCTGGCATCTGTGAACTTCTTAAAAAATATTTTGATGTGTTTCAATACACTTTATTTTGTAATCCTACACATTTCATTTTGTGCACTTAAAAATATTATCCTGGGAATGGATCTATAGGCTTTACCAGACTGCCACAGAGGTCCATTGTACGCAAAAAGGTTTAAAACCACTGATCTTGCCCAGCACCTTCATTTCACAAGTGAGGAAACTGGAGATGAGAGAGATAAGTGATTTGCTTAAAGCCATATGCTTGGGAAGGATTTAAATCCAGGTCACCTGACCCCAAATTCAACACTTTTTCTACTGTGCCCCATGATCTCTCCCCTAAAAATGAATGACTTTAACAAAAAGCAATAAGGAGTGAAAGAATACCAGGTATAGGGGTAACCTGTACAAATTCACAGAAGGAAGAGAGAACAAGGCATGAAGAAGACATAGTGATCCAGATTGACTGGTAATCAAAGTGAAAAAAAAGAGGAGAAAGTCATGTGAAATAAGGCTGGAAAGAAGGTCTGGAGACAGACTATGGAGGGCCTAAAACGTCAGGGAATGGGGTTTTTATTTGGTCCAAGCATTTATAGATTTTGGAGTTTCTTAGAGTCTTAGTACTGACTGCCATACTTTCATCAGAAAAACAAGTCAGAAAAAAAAAAGAGAGGGAGAGAAATGAATATAGTTTCATTCCAAATACTTTATCCTGTATGTAATCAAATTTGTTATCCTGAAATATATTTTAAAGAATGTTGACCAAAATTCAATTTGAAAACCATTTATTAAACATTTACTAAACGTCAGGCACTGTTATAAGGAATGAAGATAAAAAGACAAAAACATAACTAACATTTTATTAATATCTATTAATTTATTAATAAATTTATTAACATTAATATTGTCCTTTAAGGTTTACAAAGTGCTTTCCACATATTATTTCATTTGATCCTTTCATTATTATTCCTCTTTTACTGATAAAGAAACTAAGACTGAGACAGGTTAAATGATTTGTCCAGGGTCCCTCAGTTAGTAAATATCTGAGGCAAGATTCAAATTCAAGCCTTCCCAATTCCAAATCCAACACTCTATCTACTATGCCACCTATCTGCCCAAAACAATATGTTGTGCCCTCAAGAGATTATTACATTCTACTGGGGGAAATTAATATGCCCACAAATAAGTAACTATGAAATAAAAACCAAATAAATAGAAAATAATTTCTGTGGGTAGCACTCTCAATTGATGATGGGGGTTGCAGGGAAGAATCAAGAAAGGCCTCTGATAGAAGGTAATGCATACTATGCATACTGAGTCTTGAAGGAGTTAGGGGTTCCAACAGGCAGATGTGAGAAGAGACAGCAATTCGTACAGGCTCCAAAGTAAGATGGAATATCCTCAGCAGGAAACAGCAAGTAGTCCAGTGTGGCAGGAACACATAAGGGGTAGCAATGTGAAAACAGCCTACAAAGATTGGTGGGATCCACATTGTAAAAGGCTTTATTTATTTTATCTTAAATACAAAAATGGGCAACTGAAGCTTCCTGAATAGAGTACGATATGATCAGGAAACCTTGGTGCCAACTACAGAAACAGAAGGTAACAGGCACATATAGGAAAATGAAGCATCACAATATAGAAAGATCAATATTCTACTTATTCCAAGAGCAGCAAGTAAAGAAATTACTCCACCTGAGAACTCTTGTCATTTATTAGGCACAGAGTATGCTTTTGAAGAAAAATAATCAGGGTAGCAGAATAAAATGGATTTGAAATAGAAGATACAGGTTCAAATGTCAGCTTCTATCACATGCTGATGAAGAAGTCGTAGTCACATTACCTCATCATGATTCAGTTTCCTTATCTATAAAATTGGGAAAATATCTCCCCTAACGAGGTTTTCTAAAGAAAGCACTTTGCAAATTGTCAAGTACTATGAAAATTCAGGTCATCATGATTTCTTGTTATTTACTGAGTTCATCAAATGATAAGACAATAAATTCAGAGGTGGAAAGGGCTTTAGTTCAACCCCCTCATTTTACATATGAGGAAATTGAGGCTCAAGAAAGTAAAGTAACTTGCTTATGGTCACACAGGTAATAAGTATCATCAGAACAGGAATTGAACCCAAGACCTCTAATTTCAGTGTTCCCATAAGGGACTATCAAATCAAATGCTTGCAAAAGAATATAGCAAGAAATGAATGTCCAACTTTTCCATTAGTGATACCAAAATGTATCCTATAACTTGCCATCACCCCTTAAATGATCTCTAAACCCCTTCTATATGTGCTGGTTACTGGCTTAAAAGTTTAAAGAGCTAACAAAATGTTTTAACGAGATACAAATCTCAGAGATCATTAATCAATATGTTCAATGTTATTTGTGATAATTCATCATGACATGATATTAATGGGTTACTGTACCCTTCAGAGGTGAGATTAATGCAAATGAGCAGCCACAATTAACTTTACTGCTCCCAACTCCCAGGAATGGACAGATGATTATAAATGACAAGTATATGTCAATTACAATATCCAATAAAGTGAAGCTTAGAGGGCAATCTATCTACTTTTATTGCACTTACTTGACGTAGCTGGATTTAGCTCAACCCACTGTTGTCACAATGGAACCCACTACTGGGGGGCAGGGGGTAGGGAGGGAAAGGACATCTTTGTTTTACATTTCTTCTGAACTGCTTCAAAAATGTGCACAGAAATACATTTTCAGGAAAACAAGAACCACAGGAAACCAGGAAGTACTGCCACATTCAGTCTCCATGAGCAAACGGAAATTGTATTGCTTTTTCAAAGTATAACAGCAAGGCTGGCTGGGGAATAACCTGCCCTGCTGTGTTTAATATATTTATTCAATTAAAAAAAAAAGATGTTAGCACAGCATCCTAAAAGATCTTAAGTTTTAGTAACTACAAGGTAATCACATACCACGCTACAGACCTTACTTCAGTACTTAGTGAATATTGCTGTTGGTATACCTTTCATTTTTCACCCTCTGCAATTTTTGTCTGTAACTTTCCAGAAATCCTCCAAAGAGGATTCACCTGGTGTTCTGTAAACCTTGCTCTGGCTCTCTTTTAGCACATGGTCTCTCATCCTCTCATCTTTCACTTTTACATAACTGGTCATACATGTCATTAATGACATCTTTTATGTCACTTCTCAGACACAAGCCATTGTTAGCAATATGCTACAGCCTGATCACACTTATTAGGTATCTTTCTATTGCTCTGGGAGTGACCTATATTTTGATCCTTCTAAATTCTTGTTGTGCCTTATTAGGATCAAAAGAGAATACAGATTTTTTGTTTGTTTGTTTGTTTGTTTTAAAGGGGGTGGGGGGATTGACAGCAATAATCAGTCTTGAATCGCTGAAACCACAGGACAATTTCCCAAACGCAATCCAGTCTAATCTCTTCTTACTATTCAATTATGAACCAAAGCAAACATCCCTTTGCAGTTCTGTCCAAGATTAAAAGACAGAAAGATAGACACATACATATCAAAATGCATACATATATACATAGATAGATACAGATACATACATACATACATATATAAATGCATTATATATATATATAGACACACACACACATATGCAGAGATAGGTAGGTATGATAGACAGATGAATATGTAAAATAACTAAATGGGCTGATAGGCTGTCCACCCAAAGGCATGCCTTAACATATATATATATATATATATATATTATATATATATATTATATATATATATATATAATATATATATATATATATGTATGTGTGTGTATGTATGTATATGCACATGTTTATATATATAATGAATAATACAGAAGTAAAGTAGTGTAAGAGATGAACTTTAGTTTTAAGACAGGCCCATCCCTTAGCTAACTGTACGTGAACTTGAGTAGCTCATTTCTCCTTAAGTTTCAGCTTCCCCACCTATAAAGTGAGAAGTTCAGGCTAGTCATTATCTAAGGCAAATATTCAGTTTCCCTGTTCTGGGGAGAAAGCAGTTGACAAAATAGTCTTGTCCCTTAGGGACAAGAACAAAAAGAAACAGGAACCATTTACAATGCCCTTCCTTGGGACACAGATCCTTGGTGCTAAGTCATTGTTGATATCTTACTGAACCGGCAAAGAACAGCACAGAAAAAAAAAAAGAAGAAGAAGCAGCAGATGGATGCGGTCTAACAACCCATAAGATCTGCTGAAATGCATTATTTTGCTACAATGCCCAACTCGGGTCCCACTGCCTTCAAGACTTCACAGACATCCAAACCTAGACGTGATCTCAACAGCCCCCAGAGTATTTCATATCATTTAATAGATGACCTTTTGCATTTATTTTCTAATCTGTATTATGCTTATTTTATGCCAATGTATTCTCCCTTATCAAACCATGAGCTGTTTGAAGGCAAGTAGTTCATATAGAATCTCACAGCTGGAAGAGACTCGATGATTTCAACCAGCATTCACATATTATTCTGCCACGTACTTGCTAGATGTGTGACTGTGAGCAATTTGCTGAACTATTCACAGTATCAGTTACCTCATGTATAAAATATAGGTATTATTTATACTACATATTATCCCTTTTACAGTATATGGATGGTAATTACACATCAACATGTGGAACTATAATGAGGAAGATGCTTTGTAACTATTAATGTCTATAAAAATGCGACTTGTTATCATCCGCACCATAACAAAGTAACAAATAGGTGGAGAAAGGAGCTACCCATTTGTCTTTCATTTTATTTTCTCCGTTATTACCTAGTTCCCTGAGCTGGAGGAGCAATCATTATAAGAATGGGTTCAAGAGGTTCCACAATGTTTATATTAAATGAAGAAAAGTTCTTCTAAAATGGACCAAGAAACATTCTTTTGTGAATGTAACAGAATTTTGCTGTTGCTTTCAATAAGAGAACTGTCATTTTTTTTACCATAACCATTCTAGTACAGAAGATTATAAAGATTCTATTATATTTTAGATCCACTTTTTTTCTGGCATGTGGTTTAAGCTGGCAAGAGGGTTCTAGATAAATCACTGGCACTATTCGATCCAGCAAAGGCATTTTATAAGAGGATGGAAGTATTCCATTTAGCATTTTAACTAACTTTCTTTTTAGTAATCCACAGCTGCAAATGGATCTCTCAATCTAAAGAAATTGAAATTGATTTCTTTGGGTAATAATTAACTTTAGAAAATAACTATGAAAGGTTGCTTATTAATTATTTTTGGTGATATACTTTGGGGATATTTCTTTTTTATGAAAGACAGAGACAAAAGTAGCCACATTTTATGATGGTATAAAACTTTATTAGATTCATATTTTATAGGAAAATGAAACTCACTTGATTTTACAAATTTTTAACATGAGGCTGGATTTCCCACACACACACAGCTTTTAAAGACTAATAAATAAGCCTTTAAAAAACACAATCTCTTCATTGTTTTATTTCTTTACACTTAACTGCCTGGAAGTGTTTAATATACTGTCAGCATTTGGGTCCTCTATGGTCTTTCTACTTATTCAAGTAACAAGGTATTTTTCATCTGAAAAGCAAGGTTACAGTAAACTCGGGCAACATTATTGTTCCTCCTTGAGAATGGGGAAAGTAGTCATTGCTGAGAAACTCTTTATTATCCCTGGTAATGAAAAGACCAGGGAACAAACATTTCTGCAATATTACCATAGAGATGGACTGATGTTTTGCAAATTATTAAAGACATAAACTCTGAGAGGCAACTTTTTTTTCCTTTGTAGACAGAAAGATAAAAATATGAAGTGCTCTATTAATGAATATATAGTCTCTTAAATTTTACATTTACCATTGTCAGGCAACCCTATCAAAAAGGAGACTTAACAGTTAAAATTTTTTAAATGATCGTGTGTGTGTGTGTGTGTGTGTGTGTGTGTGTGTGTCTGTTCTAAACAAACAAGGAATAATGTTGCAAAATCTGACTGGGGGAAACATGAGAATGTTTCTTGAAATATACAAGTTTTTACTAATTAATTAACAAATTCAAGCTGGTTAAATAAAACCTTCTTCCAACACCTCCTATTTAATTGCAATTTTGGCACCAACAAATATATATATCAAAATTATAGTATTTCCCCTGACAGGAAGCGCCTTGCTTCCACACACAGTTATGGCTCTCTGCAGAGTAACCCAGAATTGCTGACAACCTTGAACACTGCTACAACAATATTACTATACTTGGCAGAGAAGTACCCTTGCGGCAAGAGAAAAGCTGTAATTTTGACTGTCACTTCACATTACACTAGATATTATTTCACCATATACACATGCATACACTCACAAACTCTTAATAGACTACAGTATTCTCACTGCCTGGCTTTCTAATATAACTGGCAATATAATACCATTGAGCTACCAATGGGATAACTGCAAGAAACAAATGTTTTACATTACAGAAACATTGTTAGAACATTACTTTCAAGGGTTATTCAATTCCTTTGTCCCCTTATGCTGTTATTTCTGAATTCCATGAAGCTAATTGCTTTGCTAATCAAAATGATTTTGTTATTTTCAGGGAGGGGAAAATTGTTCCCTGGTGATTTCTGTTTCCAGAATTTGGAAGAGAGATGCACCAAGTGGTCTTTTATATTTCTGACAGACTTCAAAATCAAATGCTCTATCCACAAAATTTCCCAGCCTGAGAATTTACTCTTTGGCACACTACACATCTCTTTCACACTAGAGGTCCTTTTGAAATAGCAACAGCCCCATTACAAAAGTTCTGCCACTCATCATATCAGAGGCAACTTAAACAGAAGACAGTTCCACAAACCTACCCAAAACACATTGTTCCTGCCAAGCAGTAGTATCTCTCACTATGGGAACAATGTATAACATATGTTACTTTCTTACTCTCTCATGAAAGCAGTGTGGGCCAAGTTCTTATTTCTTTCATTTCGATTTACAAGGCTACTGCGCTAAAAGTATTTTCTCAACTCATTCCGAATAAGGAATTCCATGATGTCAGTAGGAATCTCACACTGAGAAAGGCACCGTATATAATAATGTAAAGATCAGCAATGTTCCTATGTATAGCTTTCTGTTTTCAGATAATATGCTGTTAATGACAAAGTGATTAGGAATATTGGTTGGGAGGGGAGCAACTAGCAAAATTAAGGTACATCACATTTTCTTAAATACTCCATTCTCTGCAATAATAATGAAGAAACTTAATAGAATTTATGAGAAGCAATGTGAATTTAAAAAATAGGAAGCTTTATTTTTATATCTTGTTTCTTCCCTATCATTCACTTTGTCTTTTTATGCCTTACAATACTATTTTAAAACACTTAAACAAATGCTATTATTTGTCTTACACAATAAAGGAATCAAAATTGAACTTCTTTGCCCTCCATTAACAGAACATATCAAAAATTTCAGCACTGTCTGCTGACCGCAACAAATTTAAAGACATTCACAAATGAAGTCAAAGTAAGTTTCCCACAGTGACACATTAATAAGTTCCTTATCCCATCTATCCCAAACCATGAATATGTAATGTTCAAAAATGAGTCCTTTTCACACAAAAGAACCTCAGATGTGAATAAATAAAAACTATCACAAGCCTGTGAAAAATTAATGAGAGTTTAGAGACACAAGGAAAACTCATTCTTGAGAAGAGATGGTCCAGTATATAAAATCCTCTATAACTTTCTTACAAGTAAATTTTATATGCAAAAAAAAAAATCTTCCCCCAAAGAGTTTTTAATACCTGAGTTAAAACTTTTTTCTTTTAGTGGGGATTAGGTCTCCCTAGGCTGAAAGTACAGTGACCATTCACCAGGCCAACCCAATCACTCACTGGAAAGTTTGATGCAAAAAGAATCTTAGGCCAGTTAGCCCTCCTTAGGGAATCTGGTGTCTGCCCATGTTGAGGCTAGTTTACACACAATTAGCTTCAGCCCTACTGCAAGAGCTAAATTTTGGGTGGGGAGGGGGAAATCTATGGACTCACTTTAGCCAGGGACAGTGGCACACCTCTGACCTTCCTGAGTGTGGAGGAGGCTAAAGCTAATGGATCACTTGAATTAAGTAGTTCTGAGATAGCTTAAGGCTAAAGTTGATTGGGTGTCTGTTGTAAATATGGTGAGTTAGGATGGGGGAGGCAGGGTAGGATACCAGGCCGCCTAAAGAGGAGACAGGTTGGAAAACATGGAGCTGGTTAAAGCTTCTGTGCTAATCAATTCTGAACCGGATCCATGAGGAACCACCGCAAATCCTGCCTGAGGAAGGAAGGAAAGAAGGAAGAAAGGAAGAGAGGGAGAGAGGGAGGGAGGAAAGAAGGGAAGAAAAAAGGCAGACAAAGCAAAAATTCAAGTAAATAGCCAAAAAATGATGGAGTTAGAAACTCAATTTATTATCTTCTAAACACAACCTAAAATTGATCAATAGATCTTATAATTGCTGTTTTTAAAAAATGCTTCCAAGGGGCAGCTAGGTGGCGCAGTGGATAGAGTACTGGCCCTGCAGTCAGGAGCACCTGAATTCAAATCCGGCCTCAGACACATAACACTTAGTAGCTGTGCGACCCTGGGCAAGTCACTTAACCCCAACTGCCTCATCAAAAAGCAAAAAATAAAATAAAATAAAATAAAATAAAATAAAATAAAATAAAATAAAATAAAATAAAATAAAATAGAATAAAATAGAATAAAATAAAATAAAATAAAATAAATTCTTCCAAAATAGAAAATAGAAGGCACTACTCTGACCACATGATTCCTCAACTCAAATATATTTCAATTATTATTAATTATTATTAATCTACCAAATAATGTCCCAATGTCAAAGGTCAACAGCAGTCTAGATCCCAAATAACTTTCCAGCATTATTTCTCTCTACACAACTATTCATGTATTATTTATACACTTTAGCCAAACAGGATGACTTACCATCCTTCACATGTTTATCCTTCTCCACTGTCTCATGGCCTTTACCCATAGCATAATTCCAGTCTGAAATGGCCTCTCATTATCCCTATATACACGTGTGAAACTTTTCCCTTCATTCAAGGCCCAGTTCAGCTACTATAACATTCATGAAGTCTTTTATGATAACCCCTAGCAAGAATGGACCTTTCCTATAAAGTCCCTGAGTACTTTGTCTGACCTCACTTTTGCTCTTATTTCATTTTCCTTTATAGAACATTTATTTGTGGACATGATATTTCCCTTATTATATTATAATCTCCTTGAGAGCAAGGCTAGTATTCCATCAACACTACTTCATAAATTACTATTAAATGGAATAAAATAATTTCACTTGGGGAGGGGGAACTATTTTATTTCATCTCTATACCTAAATAAAGCCTAATATATAACACAAAAATGGCTGTAGATTTGACTCTCATTTTAGTAATACTAATTAATTAGTATTCATGTTTTTAAGTTTAAAAAATGCAACACATATATGTAAAATCTCACTTGATCTTCAAAACAATTCTGGGAAGTAAACGCTTATGATATACATTTTACAGATGAGGAAATTGAGGCAGACACTGAGGTTAAGTATTTTGCACAGATTCACACAGCTTATAAGTGTGTTAGGCAGGATATGAATTCAGATCTTCCTAATTTCAAGTCAAGCACTCTATGCCCTGGAATACATTACACTAATACAAAAAAAAGGAAATATACTTTATAGTGAGAGAGAGGTGCTATACTTGGTATCCCAAAAATCTTAGAGCAGTTTTAAGCTTAAATAGCTTAAAGTCACAATTGTGGAATACTCTGAACATAAACTCTGTCAACAAGGTACACTACTAAATCTTACTTATGTTAGAAAAATGTATTTTACTACACAAGCTTCTAAATTCATTCATAAGTAAATTAGTTGATTTTATTACGTTTCCAAATCTTATCATGTCAACCTGCACATCTCTTGTATCCAACTCTTCTCTATTCATATGACCAAAGATTTAGTTATAGTCCTTATCAGCTTATAACTGATTTTTCTACATCAAGTCTGTCCCCTTTTCAATCCATTCTGCATGCAATAACCAGAGCGTTTTTCCTAAAGCACAAGTCTAACCATATTATGTCCCTCCTACTCACTACACTTCAATGGCTTTTTTGTTGTTGTTTGGTTGCTTTTCAGTTGTGTCCAACTCTTTGTGACCCCTTTTGGGGTTTTCTCAGCAAAGACACTGTAGTGGTTTGCCACTTCCTTCTCCAGTTCATTTCACACAGGAGGAAACTGAGGCAACAGGGTTAAGTCACTTGCCCAGGGTCACAAAGCTAGCAAGTGTCTGAGGCAGGATTTGAACTCATGAAGGTTTGTCTTTCTGACTCCAGGCCTGGTGGTCCATCCACTCTGCCACTGATTGGCTCCATGTTGCCTCTGAGACCAAATAGAAATTCCTCTGTTTTATATTTGAAGTCCTTCACAACCTGTCCCCAAACTCTCTTTCTAGCTTCATTTTATATCACCCCCTTTCATTTCCAAAGTCTTTCATAACCTGGATCTTACTATATTTCCAATCTTCTTCCACCTTACACCCTTCCACTTCTTCTATAATCCAGCAGCACTGTCTTCCTTGGTGTTTCTCAAACAAGCCATTCTCCTCATTCGAATGTTTCTCATTGGCTGTCTCCTTCCTCATTTCAGCTTTCTAGCTTCTCTACCTTCCTTCAGATCTCACCTAAATCTCACCATCTACCAGAATCCTCTCCCAGTCCTCCTTAATCTTGGTGCCTTCCCTCTGAGACTGGTCCCCACACCCTCCTGGGTACTATCCTGAATGGATCTTGTTTGTACATAGTTGGTTCCATGCTGTCCCTCCCATTAGACTGTGGGCTCCTTAAGAACAGGGACTGGTTGTATTTTGCATTTTTTGGTATCCCCAGTGCTCAGCACAGTGCCTGATAAATAGCAGAAGCTTAATAAACATCAGATTAACTAACTGATTCACAGACCCAATGATTCCTATCAAACTGGTTTTCTTGCTATTCCTCACCCACTGTACCAAACCATCAACTCAAAATTCAATGAATGTTTATTAAGCACAAACTCTGTACCAGGCACAGCGCTATACTCAGGGAATATAAATAAGAAAAAGAGATAGGGGCAGCTCGGTGGTGCAGTAGATAGAGCTCCAGCCTTGGAGTCAGGAGAACTTGACTTCAAATCCTGCCTCAGATACTTCACACTTGCTGTGTGACCCTGGGCAAGTCACATAACCCCGACTGCCTCACCAAAAAAGAAAAAAAAAAGTCACTGCCTCAAGGAGTTTATCTAATAGTGGGGCAGAAAGGAAAACAATACACAAAATGAAGAGGAAAAGGGGAGGAGGAAGGAAATGAGGGCTTTGGGAAGAATTTAATGCTCTGCCCTCCAGAAGCCCAATCTAAAGGAAAAGGTGAGTCAATTTGCATGGTGATGAGATTTTAGGTGACGAATTTATCGTGGGGTGGCGGTGCTGATGAAAAATGAAGCTTTTCTCTGCCTTTACACTGGCTGCCCCAAACCTGGAATACACATCTTCAGGGATGGGGAACCTACATCCTCCAAGGTCACATGTGGCCTTCTAGGTCCTTGGGTGTGGGCTTTGGACTGAGTCCAAGTTTTACCAAACAAATATTTTTATTAAGGGGATTTGTTCTGTGAAGTTTGGATTCAGTTAAAGGGCCACACTTGAGGAACTGAGGGCCACATGTGGCCTCGACGCCACAGGTTCCCCACCCCTGCTCCAGACCCGGGATGCTGAGAATTCCTTCTTTCAAAATTCAGTATAACCCTTTATATAAAGCCTTTTTTGATTCTTCCAGATGCTTATGAATCTCTCCCACGTTCCCCAAAAAGCTCTTATGCTGCTTCTGCACACATTGTGTACGTTTATCTAGCTAGCTTGCTATCCATCTATCCATTCCATCCACTTATCAGAGAATGTTGTCTACATTGAGAATTTCCGAAAGCCAGGATGACTTGGATGCAAGTTGTACTTCTTACAACTACCTTGTGTCATGTTAGACAAGTCATTTAACCTCTTACTGCTCTAGACAAACTGCTTAAGACTTTAAATTGCAGAGAAGGTGACATTTACATTGACAGCCAGTATCTTCACCTCGAAACTTTGCATACTATTAAAATCACAGGTCCAAATTCTATCCCCAACACATGTACATGTTGTCTCCTCAGGTGCTAATAAAAACAATAATAATAATAATAGAAATCATAAACCACCTACTGTGTGCCAAGTATGCAGTGCAATGGATAGAGTTCCAGGCCTGGAGTCAGGAAAACTTAAGTTCAAATCTGGCCTGAGACACTTACTAGCTGTATGTGACCCTGGGCAAGTCACTTACCCCTACTTACCTTAATTCTTCATCTGTAAAAGACGAGGTAAAGAAGGAAATGGCAAACTACTCCAGTATCTTTGCCAAGAAAATCCCAATGGGGTCATGAAGAGTCAGACACAAGTGTACAACAAGAAATACTACGCCCAGGCACTGTGCTAAGCCCTTCACAAATGTTATCTCATTTGAACCTCACAACAACCCTGCGAGGTAAATGCTGTTATTATCCTTATTTTACAGAGGAGGAAACAGAGTTGGGCAAACAGTACAAGTGATTTGCCCAGGGTCACACAGCTAGTAAGAGTCTGAGGCTGCATTTGAGCTCAGGTTTCCCTGACTCTAGGACCAGCGCTCTATCCACTACATCACCTACCTGCCAATGATAGATGGAATCTAAGTGCCTGGAGGAGAGGGACTTTTCTCATTTTTGTCTTTGTAGCCTCAATATGCCACATAGTACTTAATTAATGCTTTGCCTATTGGTAGGCTAGTTGATTGATTGACTGAAAGGTATTCATGTGATAAAGAACAAAACAGAACAAAATCAAAGGACACCAGGAGTGGAAACAATGACAGAATTACCTGATTCCAAGGTCCTTACAATCAGACAACATGACCTCCCCTTTAATAAAGAAAGGGTCTAAAAGATTCCATGGCTTTCAAATATTGGAAGCAACATCAGAGGTCATTCAACCTCTAAATGAAGGGGGGAGGAGAGGGTGAAAATTGCCATTACAATATTCCTGATAAGTGTATGTCAAACTTCTGCCTGAAGATCTCTCTTGATGGACTATTGGGGGTAGTGAATTCACTACCCCTAATCCCAGGCAACCCAATGCATGGTTGAATAGCTTTGACTAGAAGGAAGCATGTTGTATAAGGAGGCAAATTCTGATTCCTTATAACTTTCATCAGCCACACTTCTGGCTCTGCATCCAAGTAATACCAACCCTTCTTCAACATGACACCATGGCAGTAATAAAGTTGAAGAGAGCCATCCCATATGCCAGTCTTCTCTCCTCCAGGCTGAAGATCCTCAGCTTCCTCAACCAATCACAGAATAGTATAGTTTTCAGTCCCTCTCACTATCCTGCTCACCCTCCCCTAATTTAAGGGGAAATGTAATACAACTGTGATTATTCTAATTTGTGTAAAGTGGTTCCTGTAAATCTGACTAAAGGCAGTTGGGAAACAGTCTGTGCTGTGACACTCCCACAATTGGCTAGCTATCATAGTGCTTCAAATAATAACTAGATAATGAAATATCATTTCCAGGTGATAAATATTTACCTGCTAAAGAGAGAAGAATGTGAAACTTCAGCAGAATGGAGTTTACGTTTCAGGGAAGAAGACAAGAGTGAATTTACATCAGCCTGTGATTTTTCCTGACAAGATACATGCACTCATTCCTTCTCCGTGAGCAAAACACCCAGCACTTATAATCAACTGGAAACTCAAGTACGATGAGGAATCCTATGCTGATGGGGTAATGGACCAAAGATAGCCATTAGACAGAGAGACAGAGCATTTATTAAGCACTTTCTATACGCCAGGCACTGCACTAATCACTGGAAACACAAACACAAGCAAACAGAAAGTCTATCCCTACCTTCAAGGAGCTTACACTTGAAAGACACCTGTGGGAGAAAGTGTTTGTAAAAGGCTGGAGAATCAGGACTGGAGTCACATTCAAGACGACCAAAGGATCAAAAGTTATTTTGTAATCCAAAATAGTTAAAAGGCCTTTCTTAATCCCCTCCTATGTGCCGGACACTGCGCTAAAGTCTAGGGATATGAAGAAAGGTAAGAGACAGTCAGTCCCTGCACTCAGGGAGCTCACAATCTAATGGGTGAGATAACACGCAAATAACTATGTACAAACAAGCTATCTACAGGATAAATAAGAAATAATTAACAAACAGAAGACACTAGAATTAAGAGGGCTGGGGAATGGTTTCCTGGAGAAACTAAGATTTTAGCTGGGACTTGAAAGAAGCCAGGGAAGGCACCAGGTGAAGATGAGGAGGGACAGCATTCCAGATGTGAGGGACAGACAGAATATGCTTACAGCCTAGAGATAGAGTTTCTTATTTGTGGAATAGCCACGTCAGTGTCACTGGATTGAAGAATATGTTGAGGGAGAGAAGGGAGTAAGGTGTAAGAAGACTGGAAAAGGGGTGGGAGGGTGCCCAGGTTATGAAGGGCTTTGAACACTGAACAGAGAGGATTTTCCATTTGATTCTGGAAATAATAAGGAGTCACTGGAGTTTACTGAGTATGGGAGGTGATATGATGAGATCTATGCTTTAGAAAAATCACTTTGGTGGAGGATGGCTTGCAGTGGTGAGAGACTTGTGACAGGTATAGCCACCAGCAGGTCACTGCAACAGTGCAGGCATGAAGTGACAAAGGCCTGCACCAGGACTTCAAACGTCCTCATTTAGAAGTGATAGGATCTTTAGCGCAGGCAACAGAGCTGGTTAGTTATGGCTATTATTAGGATCTTGAGATGTAGAACTTGAAGGAAATTAATATTATTTAGTCAAATCCTCTCATTTTACAAATGAGAAAACTGAGGCCCAGATAAAGAAAGGGACTTGTCCAAGGAAATCTAGTATTAAGAAGAGGCTGAGATTCAAGCCTAGGTGCTCTGACTCCCACGATAATGTTCTTTCAACAATTATTTAAAAATAAGATCTTTTAAAAATTTATTTGTTTTTAGCTTTCCATATTCACTTCTATAAGATTTTGAGCTCTAAAATTTCTCCCCCTCCCTTCACTTTCTCCTCCCCAAGATGGCGTGCAATCTGATATAGGCTATACCTGTACAATCACTAAAATTTGATTTTGAACAGTGGCTCTAGTTCCAACCCATTTTGCTTTGTGTAAATCACTTCTCTTTGGCCACAGTTTTTCTACCTACAAGAGACGAACATTGTAATATACTAGCCCTAGTTATCTTTCTACTTAATTATCACCATCTATGTGGCAAGGTGGCACAAGAGGTAGAAAGCTTGCCCTAGAGTCAGGAAGATGTAAGTTCAAATCCAGCCTCAGACACTTACTAACTGTGACTATGGGCAAGTCACTTAACCTCTGTTTGCTTCTGTTTCCTCACCTGTAAAATAAGAATAATAATAGCACCTCTCAGGGTTTTTGTGAAGATCAAATGCAATAATATTTGTAAAGCACTTAGTACCATGCCTGGCACTTAGTAGGTAGTATATAAAGGCTTATTCCCTTCCCTTCTTTTCCTTTAAGTCTAAAATCTTATGGTCCCATAAAGTTAGAGAATGATACCAAAATAACTGAGAACAGTTTTTCCATTTATAGGCTTCAAACTATTCAGTCCATTAGCATTTCACATCACCCCTCATCATAAACTTTTATCAGCTACACATTACCTATTGAATACAAGCCAAACTCCTCAGTCAAGCATTCACACAGTCGTCCAAAATTTGGTTTCAGCCTTACCTTCTCAATCTTATTTCATACTATTTCTCTTTACATGCTCTATCTCCAGGGTCAGGATACTAGGAACAAGATTCCTTCTACTTTCTATCTCTGTCACCAAGCTGGAGCTTTCTCTCTCTCTACCTGCTCCTGCCTGATATGAGGAGAGCTTCCAGGGGCTTCAAGGAACGTATCACTGATCCTCTGACTAGAACTGCTTCTCAGTAGTTAGCTGAGTCCCATCTCTTATACTGGCCTCATAACAAAGATTCTGAACCCTTGGCTAACCAATAATCTGTATTTACACATCCCCAACTGCCCACTTCCTAATTCCTATCAACCTTAACCCCTAACACCTCATCCCAATATCCCCTTCCAAATCTGCCCTTTCTTTTTAGTGTATCTTGTGGAATGCCTACATAATTAACAACCTTCCATTCATCTTTAAGTCTCTTCTATTTTCATTTCTTCCATCTTTAGGCACTCATTGAGACACTGCTCCTTTCTAATGACATAGCTTCCCTGGCCATTGTTTTCCAGAACTAATTACACTTTCTCTCCTATCTCCAGACTCAGTAGTTGCAGGGCAGGGAATCACAAAACTTGTTTTCTTTTGCAATTTTTCAATCTGTCTCTACCATGATCACTGAAATTCTCCTCATTTGAGATTCATGCTAT
The DNA here is from genome assembly GCF_003287225.1 of Phascolarctos cinereus. NCBI lineage: Eukaryota > Metazoa > Chordata > Mammalia > Diprotodontia > Phascolarctidae > Phascolarctos > Phascolarctos cinereus. The sequence continues at coordinate 77,796,884 of NW_027555625.1, read as the reverse complement.
TCATTCATATCCCAGTGGTTACAATTTCCTGACCCCTGAGACATTATCCTTTCTTCCTCAATGAATTCAATGCCTGATGGTTTTTCTCTACTTCCCAACTCCTCCCCTCATTCTACAGTACTTCAACATACATATTGACACTCCCACAAATACAACTTTTTTCAGTTCTTCCATGGAACTCAGAAACACACACACACACACACACACACACACACACACACACCCTCTCAACTGAGGACCTTACCTCACACTGCAATGAAAAAGCTAAGGCAATTCTCAGATATTTTCCCCTTCTACCTTCCTTCTTATCACATATCACTCAGTCATCTTTCCCTTCACTTTTCTCCTTACCTCTGATCGCAGATGAAAAGCCCTTCTGTTTATCAAGGTCATTTACTCTACATGAGCCCTTGAGTCTATCCCCTCCCATCTTCTCCAGTTGATAATCTTTAATATCTTCCTATCTATTAGCACCTTTCCAGCTGCCTACAAACAATCCCATATCTCCCCTACCCTGAAGAAAAAAAAGACCACTTGATCCAATCATCTCTGATAACTTCTGCCTAATATCTCTCCTCCCCTTAACAGATATGCTCCTTGGGAAAGCCATCTATATTAGGTGCCTCCACTTCTCCTCTTATTCTCTATCAAACCCCTCTATAACCTGTATTCTAACATTATCATTCAACTTGAACTGCTCTCTCCAAAGATACAAGTGATGTCAATTATAAATCTAATGGCCATTTCTCAATCTTCTTAACCACTGCAGCATTTCACACTGCTGATCACCTGCTTCTCCTTGATGCTCTCTTCCCTCTGAGTTTTTTTTTTTTTAACATTGCTCAGTCTTAGATATTTTCCCATCTGTGTGACTGAATCTCAGTCTCCTTTGCTAGATCTGAATCCATGTCATATCCACTAAGCAAGAGTGTCTCCAAGGCTCTTGCCTGAATCTTCTTTCCTTTTGCTCCATGACGCCCCATGGGCTACAACCCCCAGTTTAAGAAGGGGCTGCGAGTAGAAAAAGTTTAAGCCCTGCTCTATACAATCTAACTTAGTGATTTCATTAGCTTCCATGGGTTCAATTACGATCACTATGCAGATGATTTTCAGTTTGACACATTCAATCCAAGTTTCTCTCCTCAATTCAAGACCCAAATCATCAACTACCTATCAGACATCTCAAGCACAACATGTCCAAAACAAAACTCGTTATCTTTCACCAAAAACCCATCCTACTTTTAACTTTCTCATTAATGTCCAAGATATCATTATACTTTCATTTACCCAGGTCTATACCTTGGTGTCATCCTTCACTACTCCTTAGCTCTCATCACACATATCTAATCCATCATCAAATCTTGTCACATCTTCCTCTACAACATCTCTTGTCTTCTTGCCATTCAAATAACCACCATGCCATCTGAGATCTATATTACCTCTTGCCTGGACTATTGCCATAGCCTTTCAATTAGTCTCCCTGCCTCAACTTTTTCTCTACTCTAATCTATCCTCCACTTGGCTGCCAAAGTGATTTTCTGACCACGCTGATCTGACCATGTCACCTCCCTACTCAATATACTGTAGAGATTTTCTATTGCTTCCAAGATTAAATATAAAATTTTCTGTTTGGCATTTAAAGCTCTTCATAGCCTAGTCTTTTTACCACCCTCCTGGTATTTTTCACTTAACTGTTATCATTATGCACTACCATTATGATACAATAACATACTTGCTGTCCCTCTTTTACAACACTCTATTTCCTATCTCCACAGCTCTGTAATGATCATCATCCATGCCTGAGAATGCTCTCCAATCTTACTTCTATGTAAGCAGTTCTCAAAGTTTGTTCCAGGGACCTCTTTGGTTCTTCAAGACCCTTTCAAGGTGACCACAAGGTCAAAATTATTTTCCTAATAATACAAAGAGATTTCTATATCTAAGATGGTAAATATAGATAGATATAACTCACATAAACCAACTTTGAGGGTGGAAAATGTCTTCAATAATTTCTAAGAGTGTAAAGTAGTCTCGAGACCAAATAATTTGGGAACTGCTGCTCTAAACTTTCTATGGCTTCATTCAAGATTCAACTCAGATCCCACATTCTGGTCCCACATACTGCTTGCCCTTCTCTCTCACTTTCCAGCTATACAATCACTCTCCCCCACTTCTCTCTCTCTCTGTCTCTCTCTCTCTCCTCCTTCTCTTTTCCTCTCTCTCCATACACACAAATATACAAAATATAGACATTTCTATATCTATCACTTCATTTTTATATTGGTTTATACATTGTCTTCTCCTTCAGAAAGTGAGCACCTTGAGGGCACAAACTGTTTTGTTCTTCTATCTCCTTTAACAATGCCTAATATACAGTAAACACTTAATAAATACAAGATAACTGGCCACATTGAAACAAATAGGTGGCTGTGTAACTTGACTTAACTATCTCTAGAAAGCTGTTGTTGATTAATTTGTCACTTGAATACCTGTGACTACTATATAGTTTGCTAAGCCTGAAATGCCTGTCCCTCTTTCTTCCTATATCTGTTGTTTTTGATATCCAACACTTCATTCATGACCTAGTTAAAATAATGTCATTAGATATGTATAGTGTATACATATGTATGTATGTATGTATATACACATACATACACATGTAGATACATTTTATATATACACACACACACATATGTGTGTGTGTATGCATTTAAGGTTATACAGCACATTCCTCATAATAGTCCTTCAAAGAAGATAGTATATTGGCTCCAGTTAAAGAGGAATTTCCTAATAATTAGAGCCATGGAAAAAAAAAACCGAGAATGGACTGCCTGACAATCAGTAAGTTCCTGTTAAAGGAGGTCATCCTGAGGAGGCTGAATCACCATTTTTAAAGAATGGTGAAAAAGAGATTCTTGCTCAAGAAGGGAATGGAACCGATGGACATCAAGATTCCTTCCAAGTAAAGGATCTTCATTTTAGACAAGAGAAACTAAGAGTCAGAGAGGTTAAGTAAATTGTCCACAGTGGTACTGCTAGGAAATGACAAATGCTATATTCCACTTCAGATCTTCTGACTTCAAGTTGAAGGCTTTTTTAGCTCACAATACTGCCTCCTACTCTCGCATGAAGTCTTCTTTAACTCTACCAGTTGTAGGTTATTTATTTCATGTTATCTGACAATTACAGACTTCTCTGATCTAATGCTCTGTGCTGTATTACAATACTCCAATGGATGTCATAGATGTGATGTGGGTATTCCCTCCAGCAATAGAGAATGTAATACATCTATGCCTGCCCATGCTGAACAACTGTCTATTCCCCCCAAGAAGATCACTGTAGGGTATTCACACAACATTCTGGGAACCTTCATCAACTTCCTTTGACATAGTTAGGGTATCAATGCAGCACACAGCAATCATTCTGTTAATTCTCACTCTTGCCACATGACTAGCCTATCTTCTTTTCCAATTACACATTTCCTTGATAACATCTTTTGAACCACTTCTCAATAATCCCTTGCGTATAATGTGCTTTATACAGCTCATGCCACCTCCATTGCCCTTTTGATAAGCATCAACTTCACTTTGTCAGAGACGGTAGTAGTTGAAAAATCTTAGTCATGTAACACCACCATAATATTGGTATTAAAATACTGAACCTTTTTTTTAGGCAGAAGCTTGGGATCATTAAGACAACTCTACAGTATGAAAAGGGAGACACAGCCCTCTCTCTCTCTTCTCATTTCATTCTAAACCTAAGTAACTCTGCACATTTGTGCTATCTAAACACACACCCCAATTGTAATGGAATACTATTGTGCTATAAGAAATGATGAGCAGTCGGATTTCAGAAAAATCTGGAAAGATGTACACAAACTGATGCAAAGTGAAGTGAGTAGAACCAGAACACTGTACACAGTAATAGCAGTACTGTACAATGATCAGTTGTAAATGACTTAGCTATTCTCAGCAATATGATCCAAGACAATTCCAAAGGACTCATGATATAAAAAAAAAAATGCTATCCACATCCTAAGAAAGAACTGATGGAGTCTAAATGCAGATTGAAGCATATTTATTTTTCACTTTATTTTTTTCATGTTTTTTTTTGTTTTGGTCTGTCTTCATTCACAACATCATTAATATGAAAATATGTTTTGCATGATCACACATGTATAATCTATATCAAATTGCTTACTATCTCAGATAGGAGGAAGGAGAGAGAGGGAGAAAGGGAGAAAATTTGGAACTCAAAATAAAATTTTAAAGAATGTTAAAAATTGTCTTTATATGTAATTGGGAGGAATAAAATATTAATTTTTAAAAAATAAAGAAAAAAATTTTAAAAACACCCCAATAAGTGTGTATGTATGTATGTGTGTATATATTATAGATATAAGTATATGTTAATATAACTTATCCCTCAATATTTAACTAATATATTTAATATATACACATACATATATATCATATATATTATGAGAGATGAGCTCTCATTTGAGAGACTTTGTCTCTCAAATTTCATATCATAGTCAAAACTACAGGAATTCTTCATCCACTTGTTTTTTCTGTATGTATAATTATCACATTCCAGTTTGTATTATCATTATTTGCGTGTATGTCTTATTTCTACCTACAATATCCAAGCAACCTGAGAGCCAGTATTTTGTCTTAATTATCTTCATGTATCCTTATGCCTTACATACCTTAGGTATTTAATAAATGTTTGATGAATAAATGTCTTAAGGATGATACTAGACTAATAATAGGTTCTTCCAGAAAAAAAACTATTTGATCTAAAACAACATATATTTTTCAGTGTTGTATTGCACAGTAGAATGTAAGTTCTAAGTGGGAAGGAAATCACTTTTTTTTATTGTTGTCTTTGTATACCACAGTGCCTTACAGCAGCAGGTACTTAAGAATGTTTATTGGAATGAAGTGAAGTAAGCAGAAGGGAAAGTTATTTAAGATTTGTTAAGAGCAGAATTTCTTGTTTGTTTTGGGGGTTTTGACGATTGTGTTTTATGCATCTAAGAATGAGATGGGAGAAAAAAACAGTGTTTACAAATTCTATTTTATTTGCTATTCTCTCTAATGCATCATTTTGGGGTTAGCCAGAGCTCCCTAGGAGTAGACAAATGCCAGAAAGTAAATGCACTCATTGAACTAAAAAAAAAAACATTTATAGCCAACGTGCAGTAATAATAATGATTTAGAAATTGTATGTAAAACTGCAACTCACTCTGAAAAGGCATCAAAAAAGAAAAAAGCCTAGCCCACCCTAAAAAAAAGGTTTTGTAATCCAAAATATTCAGAGAAAGATAGCAGTTAGCAAAAACTTTCCTTAAGTCCCTTACGGTAGGATGTTAGAGAAAACAGACATAGATAAAAGTGTTTCTTCGTCCAGGTGAATTTTTTGTTTGTTTATATCAGTCGGTGAAAACTGTCAGATCCCTGACATGGTACACATAATTTCTGTTGAAAAAAATCCCAAAACAACAATCACCTTGATAGACAAATATTTCATAACTGACATAAGTGAAAACTAATACTGTGATATTTTTCAAATTAGCCATCTGAACATACTTTTTAAAGTGCTTAAGCATTTTTCAGGTATTTTGAAATGGGAAAGTATTTATGAAAAGGATAATAAATAATTAACTAACTACCAGCTGCAAATCCTTTCTGGTTCAACAATATACATTGAAATACTGTTTAAATTATCTGAGAGAATTGATTCAAATGGCTTCCATTAGTGAGCTGGCAAGCAGGTTTGAAGTCTACTAATAAATTTTAGATAAAGACAGGGCCTTTGATAATGAAGGCCCATCCAAATTAGTAGCTGCCAAGTCACCAAATTATTAAGTCAGTGGCACAAGCCTAGCTTCCTCCATGCCTCACAACCCACTATATTAAAACAATGGGTTGTGGAGCAGCTAACCTGGAGTCAAATCATGCTACATGCAACATGAACCATCCCAATGATCTTGCAGCTTTGGGATATGGTGCTGAGAATAACATATGATTCTGGTTTATTTAATTGTTCCGTGTAGTGTATATATTCTATCAAGTTTTACAGTGCATTAATCAAGGGTAATTAGACCCACCTGTGACATAAAAAAAATTCAACATGATATTCCTGGCAGTGTAATGACATGTAAAAGATTATCTACTATGACATCTTAATTGAAATAATGAAAACATGCAAAAATCCTTAATCCACCTCAAAAAGTATGCTTCATCTTCTTCGAGGGTCTCTTTATTACTATAAGTAAAAGTGCCAGCATTTTGTGAAGCAGATTAGAAAATCTGCAAATGATATAGTCCTGTATAGGAACTCAGGTGGCTCTAAGCATAGCCAACCAAATCAGTAATAGGAAATATATTTGGCATAATTCGGTGTAACCTATAAGAATACTTACCAGCAATTCCTGGGCACTTTCTTGATAGCACAACTACATTTCCATGGCTGCCTGTATCTGGAATGCTATCACCCACATCTCAACTTCTTTGACATCCTTCCTACCTATCCTTCAAGGTCTCACCAGTGCAAGAGCACTGGTTAAAAAAAAGAAATCTCTTTCTTAGTGCTAGAAGAAAGAATTAGGTACAACAGAGGTGTAGGTATTTCTGTGCATGTGTGTGTGTGTGTGTGTGTGTCTTTGTACATATCTGCAAGTACGCCTATGTGTTTGAGGGGAAGGTATAGAGTGAATTACAGAGGACGATTTAAACTTAATAAAAGTGGGGAAAATCCTAAATAGGGAAGCTACTGAAATGGTAGGATACCTCCACAGGTAACGAAGTCCCTGTCACCAATGGTCTTCAAGCAGAGGGGGGAAGATCGCTTGTTAGGGACACTGTGGCCAGCAACCCTGCTATGGTATGGATTGAATTAGATGGTCTCTGAGGTTCTATTGAAACCAGAGAAGTTTACGATTCTCCTGTGTAAAAGCAGGGCTAAGCCTTTATGTGAGCACAAGAAAATGAGGTCAGGTTTTTTGTATTATCTTCAGCATCCCCAAGACCCCTGAAGGTGGCATTTTAGTTGGTGAGATTCTGTTCCTAGGAGATTTCATATCCCTTATAATCTCAGCTGGCAAAGGAATTTGAGGGTTTAAACCCATAAAAGAAGGCTGGTATCACCCAGGAAGGTAGAGGTCATAATTACATTTTAAAAATCTCATTCTCCATTTAACAAGCATTTCTATAATGCCTTATCTGTGCCAGGCATTATGATAGACACTGTAGATATAAAGACAGAAATAAAACAGTACCCAAAGGAACTTACATTCTATTGAATGAAAACAACAGATATTCAGGAAAATAAAAAGGGATTTCAGGAGGGTACCAGCTACTGGAGGATCTTTCAGTACCAAGTAAATGGAATCCAGGAGGAAAAAAAAAAATAGGAAAGCACTGCAAATCATTCCAGGAGGGAAAAAAAAAAAACAATTAGGAAAGTGCTGCAAATCATTCTAGTCAACAAGGGTCAAAAACTTGGAGGTTGTCTTTAATTCCCTTCATCTCCAAATCCAATCAACCATAAAGTAATGTGGACTCCATCTCAACAGTGTTTCACAAATCAGTCCCTTTCCTTCACACAGACACCACCTCAGTCCAGGGCCTCCCTGACTAGACTGTTATAATAGTTTCATAACAGACCTTCCCCTAAGGTTTACCCACTTCAATTACATATCTCTGTCCAAATAATCTTCCTCATTCAACTGTTATGTCATGCCAATCTCCTCTTTACAACTCACATGCTGCTAAACAAACCTGAGAAAAATCATGAAACCATGCTGAGTACATCCACAACAAAGTTATGGTAAATAATCTAAACTGGGCCCTCACTGCAATAAGACGATCCTTTTGTAGCTCCTTAACCAATTCACTATTCCACTCACCACAGCATCTTTTCCAGACCTTTTCATTACTCCTCAAATCTCCCATAAGTTACCTTCTTTCCCCTCCCCTAGCTCAGAATATTGCCTCATTTCACTGAAAAGGTCATTTCCTGAGAATTCCTTCTTCCCCTCTCCTCATCTCATTTCACTCAAATGCCTTCTGCTTCTATCTCCTCCTTTGTTCCTATTTTACCAAAAGAAACCACTCATTCACATATCCTATTCCATCCAGTCTTTTACAACATCACTCCCACTATCATCACTATATTCTCACATATTTTCAGTCTTTCTCTACCAATTGGCTGCTTACCTACTGCCTACAACTATGTCCATATCTATGTCATCCTCAAAAAACCTCACTTGATTCACTGATGCACAAAAGTCTTCATGGCTAATCTTCTAAAGAAGGCCATCTCCAATTCCCTTTCCTCTTACTCTCTTCTTACCTCTGCAGTCTGGCTTCAGACCTCATCATTCAACTAAAAACGATCCCTCCAAAGTTACCAATCATCTCTAAATGGCTTCGTTCTTGACTTTCATGAACATGCTTGCACTGTAAATCACCTTCTTCTCTTTGATACTGTCTCCTCTCTAGGTTTTCTGGACATTATTCTCTCTTGGTTCTCCCCCTGCCTATCTGACTGCTCTTTCTATTTCCTTTGCTAGATTTTCATCCATGTCACTACCACTAATTATGGCTATCCCTGAAGGCTCTGGCATAGGCTTTCTTCTCTTCTCTCTGGATTATATTTTTCTTGGTGATCTCACCAGGAACCATAGATTCAATCTGTGCAGATGATTCTTAAATCTGTTTTCCAACCCTAACCTCTCTCTCTCCCTCCAGAATGCATCATTTCAAATTGACCACAGAATATCTTGAACTGGATGTTCCAGAGACATCCTAAACTTAACATGTGCAAAATTCAGCTCATTAACTTCTCCTTCCCAAACCCTTTCTCTGAATTTCACTATTATTGTCCACAGCATTACCACCCCCCCCCAGTTAGTTAGGCTTGAAACCTTAGTATCATCCTTGACTCTTCACTTCCTCTCACGCTCCACATCTATTCAGTTGCCAAGTCCTCTTGTTTCAACCTTCATAATTTCTTGCATACATACCCCCCTTCTCTCCCCTGAGACTGACACATCCCTGATACGGACCCTGAAGACCTCATGCCTGAACTATTACAATAGCACGATGGTGGGGCCCCCTGTCTTGAGTCTCTTCCCACCCCAGTCCACCTTCCACTCAGCTGCAAAAGTGATCTAATGACCTTTTTTCAATTTTCATCCTTCTAGACAATTCTGAAGTCTTTGACAGTGTTGATGACCCTCTTTTTACGGATATTCTTTCCTCTCTTGGTTTTCATGGCACTACTCCCTCCTGGGTCCAGCTCTTTTTTTATTTTTCCTCTCATATATTTTCCTGATGACATCTTTTGCTTTTGTTTTTCAAAGTTCCTCTGTGGATATATACTGCAAGCAATTAATACTTACTATTCACCACTTCATGTCCCTTTGTGTGATATTCATTTTCAATTGCTTAGAGAATTGTATTCCATGTATCACAGTCAAACAACAACTGCTTAAATATTGGTATCAAAATGACAGACCACTGTTTCCAAAAGAAGCATGTGAATATTAAAGGAGCAGTGAAGAACCAAAGGCTCCACTACTGGGCTTATACCTAAACAAAGCCACTGATAAGAAGAAGAAAGTCCTCATATATTCCAAAATATTTATATCAGCACTTTTTGTGACATCTAAGAATTCAAAACAGAGCAGATCTCCATCAATTGAAAATTACTAAAGAAACTGTGGTATATGAGGGTAATGGAATATTACTGTGTTGTAAGAAATGATGTATATGATAAATACAGAGAAGCATGGAAAGATCTACATAAACTGATGCAGAGTAGGGTAAGAAGAGCCAAGAATACAATGTACACAGTAACTACAACACAAACACACACACGCATAAATAAATATTACAAACTTATAAAGAATAAGCAGGACTGTTACTGATGAGGCAAGATGAGGAGACACCCTAATCTTGCCCTTCATGGAGCTGGGAGGTTCACAGGTGTTACACATTGCACACACTTTCAGACTTCTTCCATGTATTGATCAGTCGTGCTGATTTTTTTTCTTTCTTAAAAAAATAATATTTGTCATACAGTATGGTTAACTGGGATGGGGAAGACAGGTACACTTGGGATAACTAAGGTGATGTAAGAAACAGAAAATATAAAAAACTCAACAAAAAAGGAGCTTTGCAATTTCCTGAAGAAAGTCTTTTTTGACTCTGCACCCAATTCCTTGTCCATTTAGGCTATCTTTCCCAGATACAAAAATTAATGGAAAGCTCTCTAGGCTGTCCATCCAAATTCATGTCCTAACCTGTGCAACAGAACATGTTTCATCAATTTTGACTTTACTATGTAGGTATAATAGATTAGATAAAGCATTTATTAAGTGCTTACTATCTGCCAGTCACTGTGCTAATCACTGAGAATATACACACAATCAAATAGAAAGATCACTGCCCCATAAACAGAACGCTGATACAGTGAAATAAAACTTCAATTAAGGCAAGTAATGTAGTGCCAGTTGAGACTGTGTTAATGAATATAACTGTATCTTTTTCTCTCTCTCGATGTTAGTCTGTTCACTGGTATGAGCCTTCCTGTTCATTTCCAGAAGACATATTAATTCAGAGACAATTAGACAGACAATAGGCATGATTTTTTGATATGGCAGGCATTATGATTTGTATGCACAGTGCCTGGTACATAATAAGCATTTAATAAATATTTTTTGATTGATTAGTGATCAACTCAACAATGGGAAGACTGTAATTAGGGTTCCTCATCTCTGCCATCCTTGCAAATATCATAATTGACTATAGACAATGCTAAAAGAGGAGGGAGCAAACATTTCTTCACATTATCTCTAGCCTAAAAAAAAAAAAGGTCCACAAATGCTTATGGGACTGGGGTTGGAGGGTGTTAATATTCCATCATAAAAATCATAAATGGAAAGGGTACCCTTGGGTTCAAAATTTTTATCATCAATATAGACATCAGTACAGATTGGAATCATTAGGCAGCTTTCTGTTTACAAAGGGGAGCAAGTCATTCTTGGGCCAAAACTGATTCTACTTTGGGAAGGGCTTCAAATGAAGAAAAGTTATTTCTTCACCCTAAAGAGAGAAGATCTGATGAATATCCTAGCAGAAGAATACATGACCAGAAGCATTAGGTCTCTTGAAGTTATTACACTAAAAAACCTTGCTTCTTCTCTCTTTTCCATTCCAGGTAAAAGCTGTAACCTCTTAGTGCTATGAAGATTGCTCCTCTCTCCAGCTTTCTAGTTGGCTATGAGAGAGTAGCAGACTTTTCTGAAAGATAAAGCAGAGGGAATAGAAGGGGTCCCTCAACTTCTCTCTATAAAGAGATCAATAGAAAATTCATTCATTCTCATTCTCATTCTCTCTCTCTCTCTCTCTCTCTCTCTCTCTCTCTCTCTCTCTCTCTCTCTCTCTCTCTCCTCTCTCTCTTCCCCCTTTCCCTCTCTCCATCTTTCTTCTTCCCTCCCCCTACTAGATAAGAATTCTATAAAGCTCCTTGCCAAAGTAGGCCCCACAGGCCCTAAGACAGTTAATCAATTGCAATCCTCTTTTCAGGAATAATTGTGTGCCTTATATTTTAGGATTGTTGTTAAAGTATTCTATTTTCATTATATAGATGTCATTTTTTTTTAAAGATTTGCATGTCATTACTGAGTTAAGAATTGTCCTACTGGATTTGTATATTTGTATTGAATTAGTTAGTTCATGTCCTGATTTTCCCATTACATCTTTCTCAGAAAGAAAAAAACAAACCAAGATGGCAAGAAGAGAAGTTGCTTTAATCATACTACTCTAAATACTGTGGAAAGGAGCACATTAATGGCAAAAACTTGTAGAATCATGGAATTTTGGGGCTAGATAAGACAGGAGAGATTATCCTACTGCAAACCACTGACTTTACAGGAAAGAAAACTGATGCACAGAAAAAGTGAAAAGGATTTGTCTGAGGTTACACAGCTAGTTAGTGGCAAATGCAGAGCAAGATTCCAGATAACACTCTGTGCTATTTCCAAAATGCCAGCATGTCTCCTGCTACTCTCTGTCCATTCTACTGGTTTCCTAACCTAAATTTCACATTTCTGTTGAAGGCATCACCAATCTTCTAGAATCCCAAACAATACTGGAGTTATCTTGTATATATAGGATCAGAGGATTTAGAGCTGGAAAGGGCCTGGGATAACATCTAGTCTGACCCCCATATTCTACAGATGAAGAAACCGAAGCACAGAAATAATGGGACTTGCCCAAAGCCAAATGGATTTTAAGTAAAAGAGCTGAGATTTGAATTTGGGTTCCTCAGCTATGAATCTTATTCTTGTTTTTCCTGTCTGATTCTATGTCTACCCCACCCTGTCTCTCTCTCTGTCTCTCTCTTTCTCTCCCTCTCCCTCCCTCATCTTATATATCTATTCTATCCCAAAGACCCATTTCCTTATTTAAAATTCCACTGATATCAATACCTTTGTTTTTCCATTCCCATTTCACTATCTTAGTCCAAAACCTAATTATCCCTAGCCTAGATTACCGCAATTGCTTCCTACCTGGTTTCTCTGTCTCTAGTGTCTCCCTTCCTTTAACTCATTTGCTATTAATTTCTAAAAAACTAATTTGTCCTGTGACTCCCCTGTTCTGATGGCTCCCTACTGGCTATTACACCCAACAGAATCAAACCTACAAATGTTTATTAAAATCTATCATATGGGGTCGGAATGATGGCCATCCTGCTGGACGCTTCAGGCACATTTATCTATCTCTGTAGGTAAAGATTCAAATGGCTTCATTTGAAAGGAAAGACAGAGATAAGAAAAGTAAAATAGAACTTAGAAGAGTTGGACTGACTAATACAGCAGTCACAAGATCTGGAAGAGAATGCAGAGAATGTGAAGCAGAAGAATATGAAGAAACCAGAAAACAAACTTTGGAACAGCTGAGTGAGTTTATGATTTGCTGAAGAAAATCATGCCTGGAAAGATGATTTTTGTAGATGAACTAAGTGGACTGTAACTGGTTATTCAGGTGGTCTTCCACTAGGCCTTTAAAACATTCAAGTTTACCCTATTATTTGTAAAGGAACATTCAAGGCAGTTTCAGACAACGTTGGCAAAGACAGAGAGAGATCTGAAGGTAAGAAAACTGGAAAGAGACTTGTCCACACAACTGAAGTTAGAAATACTATCCACCCTACAGAAGTTTTGAAAGAAGCTGGCTACAGATGATGAAGTCTTCCTGTCCACAAATATTGCTGCTGCCCTCAGCTTGTTTGAGCAAGTCTCTACTGATCTCTAGTCTGGGCACAAAGCCCTTACTTGGCAAGTTTTAAAGTTAAAAAATTATGTGTGTGTGTGTGTGTGTGTGTGTGTATGTATATATATATATACATACACACACACACATACATATATTTATATTTACATGTATACACACACACACACACACACACACACACACACACACAAAACTGTGTAGAATCCCTAGATGCTAGTCATGTACAGATAGCCAATTCTGTTTTCTACTATGGATCTAAAGTCATCTCCAAGAACTAGAGAGAATCTGAAACTATGTAAAGAACATGAGAAGTAAGTGACAGAGGTATACATTAGGCTGGGTCTATATCCTTCACCAGTGGGTCTGGACAGTGGTAGGAGAGATGTGCTGGGTTGTTTCATTAAAAAGAAACATGTGTACCTTAAAAAAATCTGCTATATGCTAACCTCCATCAAAATCCTGCTCATATGCTTAACTGTGGCACAAAGGCGACACTAGTTTCTTAAAAGTTATTCCAGTGAAGTCCTGGTTATGGCAAATTGTACTAAGCTGGAAAGGTTTCAAGGACAGCTTTTATGTTTACTGTCCAAGTTAACAGGCAACTAAATGTGGAGAGGCTTGTCATTCAGTCACAATAACTTAGAAAAGCTACCTCCCAAATTGTGTAGGGACTGCAATCTGTGCCTCTGGAGGTATTAAAGAAGCTTCCTGAAATGCTAACATGCTATGTGAGAAGTATAGCAGGAGAGACAAAGAAAAAAAAAGTCACGGTCCCTTCAATTTGCTATGTGGTTAGGGGGACAGACGGAAATAATGTCTTCACAATGCTTTATAATATCTAAAGATTTTCAAATATATTATCAATGATATTATTTGGGGAGAAAAGGATTTTATTATTTCATCACAATGAGCAGCCAAGAAATGGTGTCATAACACTCTATTGCACTGAGACGTATTTTCATGGTCAATGGGATGAGTGAGTATCCAATGAAAAAGCTGCATTTCACAGGAAATAAGTGAAAGTAACATGGCTACATTTAATAACATTAGAGAAGAAAATAGGAGATGACAGGAACCTCAGTCCTTTAGAGGAGCGATTTCCAAAATCAGTGCCCTGGTCTGATTAATCAATTAGAGTATGGAAAAAAGGGTCACATCTCTTCCTCCTCCACAACAGCTAAACGTACGGCTTGTCTCTAACAGAACCACAATAACCCTTATCCTCCAATACTTTATCACCCTACAAACTCCCAACCTTCCTCCCTACGTGGTAAGCTAAGGAAGTCACCCCTCATAGCTACCCAATTATCCACAGCAACAGTTTCACATGTATATATCATGATTAATAATAAGGATATAGTTACCTCCTGTTCCCTAATGGCTATAGCAAATGCCCCTTGGCAGAGAGGATCTGTGCTCTGGGGGAATGAACCAGTGAGTAAGAGCCCTAAGTTCCACACTATCAAACTTTTATTTATTTTTAATGGAACACAGAGAGTTGGTCAGATTGAGTAGGTATACATAGGCTGTGACCTGCAACACCAACCCATTACATTATCTTTCTCCCCAAACACAACTCTCAGAATTTCCTATTAATACCCAGAATACAACTACTCTTCTGCTTGCCCAGGTTCACCAGCTCAGAAACATCTTTATCTACTTATTCGCCCTCATCTCAGATATTCAATCCATTGTCAAAACTTTTCATTTCTCCCCCCAACAACATCTCTTGTATCTGTCCCCTTTTCTCTGCTTTTGGGGAGGGAGCTAAGATGGCAGAGTAAAAGCAGTGATTTGCTTGAGTTCTCCCCCAAATTCCTCCAAATACCTATTAAAAATGGCTCTAAACAAATTCTACAAAACGACAAAGTAAAACAAACTTCCAGCCCAAGACAACCTGGATGGTTGATCAGAAAGGTATATCATGCCAGGCTAGGAGAGGACCGCAGTTCAGCACGGGCGTGCAGGCCACAGCCAACCTGGAGCAGGCCTCAGAGGATTGAATCGCAGGCAGCTGTGGCGGTTTCCAGATTTCTCAACCCAAGAACACCAAAGACAACTTAGAAGGTGAGTGGGAAATGTCTGTTTCTACAGTGTGAGAGAAGCGCAGGATGCCTGCCCCATTTCCAGAGCTTGGCTCAGGGCGGTGGCTGCCTCCCGAGCTTCTGGCCCACAGACTGAGGGGGAATCGAGTGGCTGATCAGAGGGGGATTGCAGAGATCTCTCTACTGATGCAGGATTCTCTTGCTTTGCCTATGCTTAGATCTGGGTCACAGTTCTGGGTGGTAGTCCTGGGACGAGGAGGAGCGCTGGCGTGGTGGAGTTTGTGGTGGCGGTGGAAAGGAAGTCCTCCTTACAGTTCCAAGGTAGAAAGTGGTCACTCATAGACCAGAGCACAGGCCAGGAAAGGAGTAAACACCTCACCCTTGATGATAGCACCTTGGAAGAACTGAAAATTTACAGGTCCCTAGAAGTATCTCTGAAAACAGCTGCACAAAACCCCTGAAGCTTGGGACAGTACATTCTCCACACTGGAAACAGACCCCTATCTTAACAAAGAGTTTATAACCCTTTTCTCGGCTTTTTCTACAGCCACCACTCTGGGTCAGGCTCTCAACACTGTTCACCCTGTCTACTATGGTAACTTCCTAATTACTCTTCCTACTCCAATCCATCATTTGGACAACAAATGATTTTCCTGAAGTTCAGTTTTGATTATGTTTCTCCCTTACTGAATAAACCTTAGTAGCTTACTTTCAATGCTAGGATCAAATATAATTTCATCATCATCCCATATTTTTAATTTCTCTTTATAAGAATTTTATATCATACATAATTATTAATCATGATATATGTGTATAATTTATATATAATTTAAAAAATTTTCCTGATTGGGAACATCATCAAAAAAGCTTAGAAACCATTGCAATAAATATAAAAAGGCTTAGACACTAGAAAGTTTTAGGAAATCCCTGAACAATTCCAACAGAAAAGCTACCGGTACCAGAAATCCAGTCAACAGATCAAAGGAAGAGTACCTTTCTCTACATTTTAGTAAGTGGAAAAAACTATTAACTGCCTAGTTTTAGTATCATCACAAAATGACATAATCTTAGAGTGTGAAGAAAGGACCTCAGAAACATCTCATTCTACACGTAAGTGAAGTGTGAATTTCCACTACAACATACCCAACAAACAATCTCTGGCCATTTCCTCCACAACCTCCCCACCAACTACTTATCCCTTTCTACACCAGAGACAATTTCCTGGAAGAATTTCTACCCTGGAGCTTCACTCTCGTGACTGGTGATTAAGCAAACTATTTCAGGAAAGCCCTAGCCATGAGCCATGTTCATTTCACTCCCTCCTTTCTAAACATTTTCTCTACAACCTTGCCTCCAGACTCACCACTTGGTCTCTATATTTTCCCCAATCTCTCTCCAGTTCTGGTAGCCTGAACAATGATCAAATAACCAAATCTACTGTTTATGAATTGGTTTGTCAATCTATTCCTCTAGCATCCCACTTATCATCCCAATAACTTTCTGGTCCAAAATATAATCCTTTCCCCTAACAAAACTACCCCATTCGAATTATTTCCCCTATTAGAATGTAAACTCCTTGAAAGCAGGTACTGTCCTTGCTTTTGTATTTGTATCCCCAGGATCTGGCACAAAGCAAACACTTAATAAATGTTTTTGCATTCATTCGTTCATGACCTAAAGATTTCCAATGACAGATAACATACTATGGACCAAGAAAGCATATTCCATTTTTAACTGTTCTAAATAGTAATAGATACTACTTATATCTCATGTAAGTTGGCCTCCCTAGAACTTACACACACACACACACACACACACACACACACACAGACCTAGGTTCTGCCCCCTGGGGCCAATCAAAAGCAGTCTCATAATATTTAGAGTAGGAAGTATATTTAGAGATGATCTACTATGACTTCCTCAATTTACTTCAAGATACCGATCATAAACACCCAAATCTACATTTCTCCAGGACAAAAAATGCCCACTACTTTCAAATAATCTTCATACGATATAGAGTTATCCTCTACTCCTGGCTGTCTTCCTCTATATTTACTATAGTAACCTGCATTCCTTCAAAACTTCAGTGCCCAGAAATAAAATACAATAAATAGCATATCATAGTTTCAAGAATAAAATTGTTAATGATAGCAATGCTCACAATGGTTCTAAAATTACAAAAAAATAAAAAATAAAAAACACTTATCTATATCCAAAATTCCCCAGTGGCATCAATTCGATCTCTTCATTATTGGAGAACGTCTATCACTATACTTCCTCAAAATAGCTATTAATTAGTCCAAGGTTCTTATGGAAATAAGACAGGTTTTTTCAGATATATTCAAAATTTTCTACAGGACTATATATATTCTCATCAGCTCTTCATGCCCAAAACTATGAATATCACAGCATGACTGGAGACTTGACCAAGGATGCTGTCATTCTCCCCCACATAAAAAGCCAGCAGCATGCTCAGATGTAAGGAAGAGGTCATTTTTTTCATTTTCATTAAAAATTTATACCCACTCACTTCCTGATTCCTTATCAACTTGCCTTTATCTCATGAGGCTAGAGGCTCAAAGTCTTCCTTAATTTGCATTATTGATTTTAAATGTTACTTATACACGTAAATTTCCAATGAGGAAAAATCAAGATCAATGGAGAGGGTGGAAAAAAGTCAAGAGATTGCCTGTTCATATATAGTAATATAAGTAACAATAAGATCTCTTATAAAATCCCAGCATCACTGAGTTTTTCAGAGAAAAATATATTGCAATCCATTAATACATTATATAAACAGAAGCTATTACTATATAGCACTTCATAGTTTATGGGAGCTTTCCTTACAACATTTCTGAGATGTATCTAAGAAAAGTATTTTATCTCCCAAGTGACAGAACAAGGTAACTGAGGCCACACCAATTTCACCATGCATGTCGCCCCCCCCAAGTCTATCTTGAGTTCTTTTTTTCCCTCCAGCCATACTATTTCATTTGGTAACATCATCAGTTCCAATGGGTTCAATTATCATCTCTATGTATGATTCTCAACTTGATTCATCCAGTCCTAACCTCTGTCCTGATTGCCAGTCTCTCATCTCCAAATGCTTATTGGACATCTTTAACTGGATGTCTAGTAAATATCTTAAACTCGACATATGCAAAACACAACTCATTATTCCTCTCCTAAAAACTCCTTTTTCCCAACTGCTCTACTACTGGCAAGGGTACCACCATCCTCTCAGGCACCCAGGCTCATAAACTAGGTGTCATCCTCACTCACTCACTCACTCCACCCATCTAATCTGCTGCCACATCCAGTTGTTTCTACCTTCACAACATCTCGCATACTAACACTTGCTCTGTTTTGACAAAACCGCCATCCTGTACGAGCCCTTATCACTTCATTCCTGGACTACTACCACAGATTTATGGTTGTTCTCCCTGCCTCAAGTTCCTTCCCAAGTTCAGTTCATCCTCCATTTACCTGCCAAAAGTAATCTTCCTAAATCTTAGGTCTGATCATCCCTCTCCCCACATATACATGTACACATATACATGTACAAATATACATATACATACATACATATACATATACATATACATATACATATACATATACATATACATATACATATACATATACATATACATATACATATACATATACATATACATATACATATACATATACATATACATACACCCAAACTGCAGTGGCTCCCTATTACCTCCAAGATAACATATAAAATCATCCACCTGGCACTTAGAGTCTGTTATAACTTGGCCCTTTCCTCCTTTCTAATGTTCTTACACTTTATACTCTTTCCACGTATTTTACAATGCAGTGACACTGGGTTATTTTGCTGTACTTTGCACAAGACCCTCCATCTGCTGAAGGCATACCTTTGCAATGGGTATCCTCTATGGCAGGAATGCTCTTCCTCCTCACCTCCATCTCCTGGCTTCCCTGAAGACTCAGCTCAAATCTCACCTTATGCAATAGGCTTTTCTCACCCCCTACTCTAATTTTGGGTGCCTTTCCTCTAAGATTATCTATCTTCCATTTATTCTACACATAATTGCTTGTATGCTGTCTCCCAGATTAGAATGTAAGTTTCTTGATGATGGGGACTAATTTTGCCCTTTTTTTGTATCCCCAGAAAAACTGGGGATACAAACACACAATTCTCTTAGTGAAGTAGGCATGGCTAAAGCAAGGAGAGATAAAGACTAGCCATCTCATGCTGGTAGATCCTACTACAACAGAAGATATATAGTAAATAGGCACTTTAGCTTGAAAAGGATCTAAAGTTGCATGGTGAAGTAAGTATCTTTAGGCTGCAGCTTGTAAGATATCTTGAAGTGGCACAATTTTATACATTCTTACTATTTCTCATCGATGATATCACACATAAGGAAATGCAAAATTAATGTCTTACTCTAATTGTTCCCTAATACATCAATTGTGATGGAACAATTCATGTTTTTAAAACAAGAATTAGAGCAGAACTGACTGTACCTGAGTTTAAATACAGTCTCTGCCACATACTCCCTCAGTTACCCTGAGAAAGGCAATTAACCTCCCCTGTTCCTCAGTTTCCTCATCTGTAAAACTAGGAAACTGAAATAGATGGTTTGTGAAGTCATGTCCCTGTCTAGATCTATGATCCTCTGACTAGATACTTTCTTTTCTGGGCAAAAGTAATTTCAGATCCAAAAATCTTAATTATCAAATAAAGATCATTTCTAGCTAACTAAATTATTAAATTTAATTTAATTAAAGGAACATTAGCACTTGGTAGAGGAAGCTCCTGACTGACCTAAGACGTTAAACTAAAAGACCTCAAAGGTCCCTTCTAGGTCCAAGAAATCCTGATTTTGTGAATCTATTGATGAGGAAAGTGTCACTGTAACTACTGCTTTAAGAACTCAAGGGTAGGAAATTCCAATTAAGATGGTTAGATGACAAGTCAATTAGAAGCCCAGCTCTTGAACATATACTCTAGCAATAAATCAACAGATTAAATAATGATCAAGAAACTGCTGAAGAAAGAAATAAGTTGTTTCATCTAGGAAAGGAGTATATGAAAATACAGCCTGAAGCCTAGGGAGCTAGAAGAATGGATCCATAAGTAAGGAAATTACTAGCTCAGGTAAAAGGCAAGAAGCCTGCAACAACACCCTGACCTGGGGAGTTTTGAGGTGATAGAAACTCATAGCAGTATCCTACCTTGAAAGGAGTGATCACACGCCTAGGACCAGAGACAATAAAGTCTGCCTTCTCTTTGAGTTAAGACACACAAGGGCAGATGGAAACCAGAAGCAATCCAAGATATTAAGGTTAATTACCCAACAGGACTTGCCCACCTTATTCAAGTATGAGGCAAAGTCACAGATTAGTAACTAAGTCTGTAGATATAATTAAACAGAAGAAGACAGTAAGCCCAAAGACAGGAAAGAGGTAAGCCTTGAAGAAGGAATTCAGTAAGTCCCAACAGAGCATAAGAACAAAAGATGACTTGACTACAAAGATTAGAAGAGTACCTAGAGTACCTACATGATATGAAGCTAGAAATAAAAAACAAAGTAAAATCACTGGAGTACAAAACTGGAAAGATAACAAATAACTTAGAACTGAAGACTGAAAACTTTACTCAAGTAATAAAATCCTTGAAAACTAGAAAGCTCAAACAGAACACATTCAGTACATGAGACAATAAGATATATTAAAACAAAATCAAAAGGTTTAAAAATTAGAAGAAAATATAAGGAATCTACTATCCCAAACTAATGACATGGGAAACTGGTGAAAAAAAGGAATACTAAATAATAAGCAAACTTACTGAAAACCATAAGGAAAAAAAAAAGCTTGAAGATAAAATTAAAGAAATCATAAATGAAAACTGCCAAGATTTCCTGGAACCAAAGGGTAAAGTTAAAAGACAAATAATTCCCAAGACATCCCCTGAAAGACACACCAAAATGAAAATGGCCTGTAATGTCGAAGCTGAAATCTACATCTTTGACATGAAAGAAAAAATACTGCAAGCAGCCAGAAATAAAGATTCAAGCACCAAGGGACAGTCATAATCACAAGACTTGGCAGGAATATTATATGGAGAGAAAATCTTAGAATATGATATTCCAAAAGGCAAAAGATGAAGGCTTAAAATAAAAAATAACTTACGCTACAATACAAAGTATATTCATATACAAGGTTAGGGATGAGGTGGGGGAAAATAAAGCTTTAATGAAAAAGAGGATTTCTAATCATTCCTGATGAAAAAATAAGAATTGAATAAATACAAGAGTTAACATATAAATAATAATAATAACAACAACAATGGTAGCTAGGTGGCTCAATGAATAGCTCGTTAGGCCTGGAGTCAGAAAGTCCTGAGTTCAAATCCAGTCTCAGGCTCTTACTAGCTGTTTTGACCCTGGACAAGTCATTTAACCTCTATTTGTTTAAATCACTGGAGAAGGAAATAGCAAACCACTCCAGTATTTTTGCCAAGAAAACCCCATGGACAGTACCATATGTGGTTCATAGGGTCACGACGAGTTTGGACATGACTGAATGACTGAACAACAGTGATGATGACAATGACAACACTGATTTTCAGGTACTGTGTTAATTACTTTACAATTATTTTTCCATCTGATCTTTACCATAATCCCAGGAGGTAGGTTCTATTATTATCCTCATTTTACAGATTAGAAAACTGAGGCAAATAGAGGTTAATTGATTTGCCCAGGATCATACACCTAGTAAGTGTTGAAGACTGGATTTGAACTCAGGAGTTCCTGACTCTTGATGTTTGTTGAATTCAATTTTTTTTAAATTTTTTAAAGAATTCTAAAATAGGGAAGGGATAATAAATGAAGACCAGGGCTACATCAAGAATGACAGTGAATTCCAGTCTATAGCTTGAATCCAAGGTAATCAGCCAAGACTGTGATATTGACAAAAGAGAAGAATGGTGGGCCACAAATACCAACAATATGATGAGGAATATACTTACTACATGTACTCTTATGATTGACAGCCTAGTTCCCACTTCTTAATGACCACTGATTATACTGGGCAAGCATACAAAGTGTGAACATTTCAATTACCATGGATATTAAACATCGTGCATAAAAAGAAGTGATATTTCTCCATCATGTCAAAGAAAGAATGTGGAGAATGTTGCTTCCAAAAGGAAAATAACATATAATATTTATTCATTCATAGGATGTACTTCTATTAGCATATTATCACTTGGATTTGAAAACTAAATCCAAATGGTTTTTTCTACCACTCAAGTTAACTATTGGTATACAATGCATGCATGAGAAGGTGTGAAATTAAATCTAAAAAACTGATGAACAAATTACGTGGCAGAAAAAAACAATGGTGGCTCCCTAGGTAGAAGAAAAATGGGAAGATATATTTAAAATAAATATGTAAATAATAAATCATGTAAAACCAAAATATATCAATAATCCAGATTACTATATAATAAAAATCTAGATCATACATTATATGTAATACATATTACATATGTATATATAATATAATATGATATGATATGACATAATATGATATAATATAAAATAGTTTTACCATCTACTTTGCTGAGTTATCTTGATTATAAGGGAACAGGTTTGCCCTCACCAACTCAATCCACAGGAACACGTTTTAAGAATGTATAAATAAGACTGCCTAAATCTTGGGATCCCTTTATCAGATGAGAACTCCTTTTAATTGAATCAAAAGTGAATGACCAGTCAAATCATACAGCATATTTTGGAAATCTTTAAATAGTAAGGAAAATAGACCAGACCACTAGTAACTAACACATCCCAAGGACACAATAAAGACAGACATAATATTATCAATATCTAGATTTTTTTAAACCACTGGATTAGGAGTCAGAGTGATGGAATGGAAAGAATAGCAGGTTAGGAATAAGGAAACCTCAGTTCAAATCTCAGGTCTGAAACTTACCTTGTCTCTTCTCTCTTTGGGTCTCAATTTTCTTACCTATATGATAAGGACATACATATGCATGTGTAGATATTAGATATATATGGGTGATATACAGGGCACACAATATGTCTATATGATATAGCTACACACATTTTTGTATGCACATATGTATACATGTGTGTACATATACCCATATATACAATATATAAAATTATTTACAAGCTATAACTAAATAACTATATATATATATATATATATATATATTTATATGAGTTGGGTTGCAGTAATTATCTGTGTGACTTCAAACAGCTCGCTTAATCTTTCTGGGCCTTAGTTTTCTCATCAAAACATTAGGATCCTAGAGAGGATGATCTCTAAAGTCCCTTGCAGTGATGAAAAACTACAACTCTATTACCTGAATTTAGGTACCTCCCTTTCCTAACCTTTTTGAACCTGTTTCCATATTTGTAAAATGAGTATAGTGGCACTTGCACTACATAACTATTTTGAAAATCTTATAAGATAATAAATGTGAGTCAATAAATATATTTAAATGCTTACTATGTGCCAGGCACTGTGCTATGCCATGAGTATACAAAGAAAATCAAATAAATCATATTGCAATATGAATAGAAGACAACTAATGCGCTCAGTGTCTTGAATATAAAGGAGGAGGTTTGCTCTCCCAACTCTACCCACAGGAATGGGTTTTAAGAATGTATAAACAAGATTGCCTAAATCTTGCAATGCCTTTATCAGATGAAAACTCCTTTTAATTGAATCAAGAGTGACTGACTAACTGAATCATTAAACCACACTTTTGGAAGCTTTAAATGGTAAGAGAAATACACCAGGCCACTAGTGGCCAATGCATCCCGAGGACACATCAAAGACAGACATAGACAAAAACAGCCACCCTAGGGCAGAAGTAACTTGAAGAAGCATGCAATACACCTTAAACCACAGAAGAATGCTACTTATTAATTCAAGAAAGGACTTCCACAGTAATCAAGAAGAGTTTAATTTAATTTAATTTAATCTTTGGCCACGTATTCTCTTCCTGTGTGCCTCATACTACCATATACCAAGTTGCTGACCACTCTGCCCACAGATTCTGAATGTAGTTGTGGGAAAGTGTGCCCCAGACTTTGGGGAAAATGAAACTTTTGTACTATACCTACTTTGTCCACACCCCTTTTCTAAAATATAACTGAGGTCTGGCTGACTACTGTTAATAGGAAGCACAGACCCACGATAAATCCAGCCCTTCAAAGTTACTCCTAGAATCTTGATGATGGCAGCAGCTACCTGCTCATGACCATAATGCTAATGCCAGTGGGATTTGGAAAAATAGCATTGAAAAGGCTCTTTTTGAGGGAAGTGCTTTCTAAGTTTTAAAGTGATATATAAGTAAAAAACAAATTGTTCTTAACTTGGCTCTGGACCTAAGATTCTTTTTTCTGTACATGAGGATAATGATACTCGACCCTCTTGCCTCACAGAGTTGTGAGGAAAACACTTTATAAGTCTCACAATGCTATAGAAATAGGAAGTGTCATTAACAGAGGTTCTCTCCATAGCTCACATTATAGGGGTCATCCTAGGGTGGAACAGAGTCTTGTTGTAAAAGAATGCTGAATTTGCCATCAGGCCATAGTGACCTTAACCATAAAATGAGGGTGAGAGGTTGAACCTCTAAAATCACTTGGAGTTTTAAATCTATAATCTTATGATTTTACCTTGAATATTCATGTAAGATCTAATTTTCCTACTAATTTCCTACTAATAACTCACTCCAATAATATCCCACACATGATCTTCCTAAAAAAATTCAGATACATAATATCATCACACTGAGACATACTCAAAAACCTTCTATAATTCTCAACTAGTGATAGAATCAAGTTCACATCCCTCAGGCCTGACATTCAACGCCCCCAAAAAATCTGGCCCTGATATATCCAAACACTTCCCTTAAGTCAAATGTCAAAATTTCACTCCAGTAGATTGATCTTCTCACTGTCCTCTGAAAAAGACATCCCTATAGATTTATTAAGCTATTCAACCCACCCAGCATACTCTCCTCTCAGCCTAACAAATTCCTAGCTATCCTTCAAGGCTCAAGTCAAAAATCCTCTTCTCTGTTAACCCTTCCCTGATAGCTCCTTCTTCTGAACTATAGTGGCACTGAATCATGCATTTGAATAATCTGTTATATTTCTGTGTTTTATATCCCCCAATATAAACTGTATATAACTATAAACCTGGGAAAAGGACCTCTTAGGTGACTCTATAACCTATACAGACACAACACCAATATATTTGGGGAGAAAGTAGGAATCTGGCAAACTTTTTGAAAATGTGGTGCTATAATATTTTACCATTTTAAAACAATCTCCTGTTTCAGAGATTTGCAGTAGGGAAAAGGAAGTTTGATATGTTTCCATATGTGAATCACTTTAACCATGTTTATAGGCCAAACACGTTTGAGAAGCAGGCCGGCAAGCGAACTTTGTAAGGTGTAGATTTGTGGAGTGTGATAATGAGGCAAGTCATTATGTTCTAACTGGTTTTAACTGTTCCATAAATGTTTCCTTTACCCTGTAAAATTTAAGGTCAAAATAATACAAGAAGCACTTAAAGTAAAGGAATAACATGTGTGTCTTGGCTAAGGACCAAGCCGTTTTTGAAATTCTGAAGTCCATCTTAACTCCTGTGGGTAAGAGAACAGAAGAGAACATTTTATTTTTTAGGATTAGTTAAGGATGCTTAAATAACTCAGATTCTTATGTCCTTCCCTAAGTCCAATTCAATGAACTGCAGCGAGACAATGCGTTACATTGCAAAAAATCAATGTACTGGGAAACTGGAGACCTGAGTTTGAGTTCCAACCTTAATACATCCTAGTGTGTGATCTTGAGCAATTCATTCTTCTTTGGTGGGCCTCAGTTTCCTTCTCTGTAAAACAACAGGGTTTCGTCAGATGACCTCAAAGAATCCCTGACTCTCAGAGCTAGACAATATGTCCGAGGCTACTCTCCAATTTTTATATGACATAGAATTCCCTTCACTATAATCCCCTAGAGTCCAAACCTCATTTAAGATAAAGAAATTGAGGCACAGACAAGCTAAGGATTGCATTCCCATCCAGACATCTAGCACTGCTCTACATTCTCTAAGAAGATCAGGGTTCTTAGCCCACCAGCAGAATCTACTATCTGTGTGGCATAGGGCAGAATTCCCCATTAGTATTCATCTAATCATTCATTCCCCTCTACTTTACATCTGGTGCTCTGCTTCCACAAAACACTGTGTCCCTCCCCAGATAAGGACATCACTTCTAAACTCACTAAGGGATGGTAAATGAAAGCTTGTTTGACACCCACTCCCTCAGCCTCCTCTCCTCTCTAATCGGTGGGTGGGAGGGCAGAATATAAAACTCCTCCCAATGCCTTCCTTCGTAGAGGCCAGATACTAGACCCTCAGCTCACTCCACTTTGCATTCTATTGCTCTGCCTGGTTTCAACTCCATGGAAAAAGATGATTCCCCCACTGGGTACTCTGTGATATCCCGTCCTTCACCCACTACACCCACTTTCCTGCCTCCTTTTGTATGCCGTTCCCCCTTTTAGACTGTAAACTCCTTGAGGGCAGAGACTTTCTTTTTTAATTAATTGTATCCCCAGCATCTAGCACAATGCTGAGCCAACGTTGACTAGACTGGATTGGATCCGGCCTTAACCAATAAACGTCTACTGAGGAAGAAGCCAATCAAGCACCTACTACCTGCCAGGTACTGTGGCACTGGGGATACAAATAGGAAAAAGAAGGAAAGTCCCTACTCTCAAAGAGCTTACAGTCTTACGAGGGAAGACAGCACAAAACAGGAGGCTGGGAATGGTGAGGGAAAGTCACCAGGGAACTCCCAGCACCAGGAGGCACCTTGTTCCATGGAAATCAAACCAGCAGAGCTGCAGATGGAAAAAGAGGGGAGTGAGTGAGAAAGCCCAGATCCAAGCCCTCCATAAGGGAAAGCTTTGGAAGGAGATTAGTGTCCCACCCTATAACCTCCAATCCGAGGTGACAGGAGACTGAGGGAATTGGGAAGGCGTGAATATCCGACCTCATTTTAGTTCTGATACCTTAACTAGCTAAGCACACATAGCACTCAATCGAAAGAACTTAGACTAAGTGAGAAAAGATCATTTTTACTTGTCTATGCCCCAGGAATCACCTCTAAGTATCAAATGAGTTGAAAGGGGAGACATTTTCCAGAAACATTAGTGTATGACTTTCTAGTATATTCCTGAGGAGCAACTGCCTGTGAGGGAAGGGATAGGGCAAGTTGAGGGCTTGACCTTGGCCTTGACTAGGTCTCTTCTGCTCCCTCCATCTCTGAGAAGAGGAAGTCCTAGCAGCTTCAAAGCGTCTGGAGCATTTGAGATTCCCCACCTCCCAATGATATCTTATATGTCATCCCTGGGTGTGCTTCTTGTAGCATCTTCATCAAACTGAACTCACAGCTCTACAAGCAGCCCAGTAATGCAAATATGCCATGCTTATGGCAAACTTCTTATGAACTCTATGATTAGGATAAAAGAATTTCTAACAATCAGGAATCATAAATTACTCCTTAGTCACATGTGCTGTCTAAGCTTAAGCCCACTTTCCCCTTTGGGTAGGATGTTTTGTAATGACTGCTTTTTTCTAACACTTCAGTAAATATTCCCTTTCTAAAAATTACTTAAGGCTGACTGACTAAAGGATTTTCAACTTGTAATCTTGAGGGGAAGCATACAAAAGGCATCTCCCTGTCATGCAAGGGTACCTCTAGAAGCCCGAAGGGAAAGCTGTAGGCAGTCAAGCTCTGAGGAATGGACTCATCCTTAGATGTGGTACTTGAGACAAAGAAACATCAGAGCTTACATGGTCTACATGAAGAAATTATTCCTTACCAAAAAATGCAGTGACTTCCTACAACTTCTACTTGTTGCTCTAAATATTGGCCTCCAGAGCCAAACAAAAACAAGCCAAAATTCTCTTCTAGGTGACAACCATTCAAGGCAGCTGGGATTACTGAAGAGAGCGGAGATGGCTCCCTAAGTCTTCTCCAGGTTCAATATCTCCAGTTCCTCCAATCATCCATGTAAGGCAGTCTCTAGTCCCTCATCATCCTGCCTGCCCTCCTCTGCACATTGTCTGACTTGTTAATGTTCTGCCTAAAGGGTGAAGTATAGAACAGAACACATTACTCCACAGGTGGTGTGACCAGGTACAGTGGGGCTTTCACTTCCTGTATTTTGTGTACTATCCTTCTCTATCTGCAGTCTAAGACTGTGTTACCCTTTTAGACTGCCATGTCATACTGCTAAATCATATTAAGTTTGTTGTTCATTAAAACCTTATTTTTCCCACAAAAAAAAATTTACCTAACAATATTTTCTCTATGTTGTACTTGTGAACTTAATTTTTTGAACCCAAGCTTAAGGCTATAATTTTGTCTATCAAAGTTCACCCTATGAGATCCATATGATTTGTCTAGCCTATTGAGACAGTTTGGGATCCAGATGTTTTCATTTAAAATATTTGGTATCCCTCCCGGCATTGTGTCGCCTCTAAATTTCATGAATGAATTAATGAAAATGTATACTTGAGTGCATACTAAGTCAGTGGGGACATGAATATGAAAGCAAAGACAATCCCTGCCGTCAATGACCTTAAAATCTAATCCACTGCACCATCTTTTCTTGATGAAATTGTGCCAAAGTCTTTTTCTAATGGCACTTTCCATCTCTGGACATCTATGATTAAATTTTATCCCCATAAAAAGGACTGAACTATTCAGATGGCAGAGTGGACAGAGATATGGTCCTGTGGACAGGAAGACCTGAGTTCAAATCCTATCGCAGACAGTTACTAGCTGTGTGACCCTGGACAAGTCATTTAACCTGTCTGCTTCAGTTTCCTCAACCATAAAATGAGGAAAATAACAGCTCTTCTCTTTTCTGCTTCAAGGTTACCCTTGATGTCTATTTTAAACTAATTGCACCTAAATTTAAAAAAAAAAGTTTTGGTAAAGATACCACAGGCCAAAAAGTATGATCTACAGAGGCCTCAGTCACCCTAAAGATAGTTCTGACAAGAGATCTTTGGGGAAGCAGTGTATTTTATTTGAAACACAACTGAACTTGGACTCAGGCTCTTACAGATGGTATCAGCTTCCTCATCTTTAAAGGGGAAATGAAATTCTTTCACTACCTCCCTCACAAGACTGTTGTAAGAAAAAGATTTTTTAAGCATCAACGTGCTATATAAATGTGAGTTATTATTTACGTTGTTACCTGTAACCACCTGGCCTTTCATTCACGCTGAAAGTGTTCTGGAAACCCTTTCTGAGAAAATGTTGTCATTTACACTCCATTTAAAGACTTCCAGTGAAGGGAAACCTCCTATGTTAATCCACTCTCCACTCTAATTTTAGATAGTGCTAATTGATTGGGGGGAGGGAGGGGAAAGGAAGAAGGGAAAATTCTTACATGGAACATAAAGTTGCTCTTTTGTAATGTCTACTCACTGTTTCAAGTTCTGCCCTCTGAAGCCAAGCCTTGAACAAATCTATTTGTTCTTCCCATGACAGCCCTTCAAATATTTAAAAACAGTTAACATGCCCCCCCCATTTCTTTTTTTATTTTTTGAGCTAAACATCCTTTAATGTCAAGGTATAATACTATTAATACTTTTCCTCTGGACACTACTCCTCTTTCAATGCAACCTAGGATAGCTTTAGTTTTGGGATTTGGGGGCTGCTAAGCCAAATCCACTAAAATCCTCAGATCTTTTCCATACAAGTTTATGTCTAGCTATGCCTCTCTAACCCTATTCTTGTCCAGTTGATTCTTTAAATGCAAGGATAAAACATCTTCCCTACTAAATTTCAACTTAGTAGTGTGAGTTCATAGTCTTCTCTATCAACATAACTTTAAATTCTCAGTCGTTCAATGGCTTATAGGTCATCCTTGACCTCACACTGTCATATCACTTGCAAATTTGATAAGCATGACATAGCTTCATACTATCTAAACATGATCTCCCCTTCTTCTTAACTCCTGTAACACTTATAACAAATATACTTATTTAATAATTAGCATAAATTGCTTTATATTGCTTGGAATCTTTTCATATGAACTGGAGAATCACTGAATGTAAAAGGTGGCAAGAACCTATAAACATAAAATTTTGAACACAGAACCAAGAAGTTTAAAGCTGGAAGAAACCTTAGAAATAATCTACTCCCACCTCCTCATTGTCCAGAAAAGGAAATGCAGGCACAGAGAAGGCATGACAAGTTCAAGGCAATACTACTAGTTAATGGCAGAGCCAGAACTAGAACCTGCATTTCCTGTCTGGTGAGCTCCCCACTACAACATGTTTCTGAGTCTTCTCTTCTCAATTAAACTGTAAGCTCTTAGAAGGCAGGAACAAAGTCTTACAGCATTTGCATTTCCCAAGTGCTGGGCCTGGAGATGTGTGTGTGTACATGTGTATATGCATATCTACATGTATTAATTCTTATTAGCTTAAGAAACTAATGATAACATTTTCAAAAAAAATTAAAACCCTTATTAAAAAATATTCAAGTGCTTATTGCTTGTCCATATGGCTGTCTCAAAAGTCACAGCGCACTGCCAGTTCAGGATACCAAATAATAGTAAAACACATTCCCGCAAACAAGTATCCTATGATTCTGTGGGGCTGTATGGCCGTGCATCCAAAATCAAAGTTTGCATGTAATTCTCATTTCTTTAGTATTTTACCATCTAAAAACCTCTTTTCTCACAAAAATCCTCTTAGTGGCACAGAATCTCAGCTGAGGATCAAATTTTCAGCCAAGGAACTATGGTAACAATGATGATAATAAGATATAAGATGATATAGAGCTCTGAAATATGCAAAATGCTTTCCATACAGTATCTCATCTGATCCTCACAACAGTCATGTAAGATATGTACTATTACCTGCCATTTTTCAGACAAGGAAGCTGAAGCTCACACAGCTGAAACGAGTTACTCAGGGACACACAGTGACTCTTACAGGATGATCTGAACCCATATCACCCAGATTCCAAGTCCTGCACTCTATCCACTATGCTAGAAAGGAGTTCAAGACCTGGCTCTGCTACTAACTTGCTGAGCCATCTCAGACAAACCATCTCCTCTCTGTGAATCTCAGTTTCCTCATCTGTAAAAAAATAAAAATTAAAAAAAGGTCAGTTGGACAGGATGATTTAAGAGTTCTATCAATCTACTACATGAGCCACAGTCCTTGTGGAAGGGAGATTATGTCTGCAATTCTTATTGTTTGAGAACCATGATGAATCTGAAGTAATTTAAACACTATGCTGTCACAGGGACAGCAGCCTACACTATTCTAGGTTGAATGGCATTCCTCAAATCCATCAATATTGCCCCTGCCAAAGAAGTAAGATGCAAGCCTTTATAGCTTTCAAATATTTCAATCATCAAGTTGGCCTACAGCAACATCTGCACAAACATAAAAGAAAGCTATTCAAACTGTACAGCTTTACCTACCATTGAAATGTAAGAGAAACATACAGCCAAACATTCCCTTTCCAAATATTTACTGGGAGATTAAATTAATAATAGATGATAGTATGTGAGCCTAGGAAAATTTCAGAAATCCTTCTTTAAACAATACAACAACCAGATGAAGACCCCAAGGCAGTAGACACTGTACATACAGAAAAGGCTCACACATGTTGGCATTACTTAATTTCTTTGAGAAAAAAATGAAAAACACTAAGGATATAACCTCAAGTACAGGGCACAAATGAAGCATTACTACAGATTCATTCAAAGCAATTGTTTTTAGGTCTGGTTTTTAGAAATAGAACATGCTTGATGAGAGATAAGAATCTATAAATATTTGAGAAACATTTGAGTAATACAGAAGTTGGTTTTAGGTTAGGAAAAGAGAGAAGACAGAACAGATGGGGGTGGGGAGGAGTGAGAGAATCAGGTTTATTGTTACAAGGTTCAAAGCCTAGCTTTTATACATGCTAGTTAAATGACCCTAGATAAAATACAAACCCATTTGGCATCACAAGTGTTTCACAATCTTCTTTCCAAGTGTTGTTGTTCAGTTGTTTTTAGTCGTGTCCAACTCTTCATAAACCCATTTGGAGTTTTATTGGCAAAGGCACTGGAGTGGCTTGCCATTTCCTTCTCTAGCTCAAATGGTTAAGTGACTTGCCCAGAGTCACACAGCTAGCATCTGAGGCTAGATTTGAACTCAGGAAGATGAATCTTCCTGAGTCAAGGCCCAGTATTCTATCTGCTCTAATACCTAGCAGCTCCATCTTTCCAAGCAGACTGCATATATCAGTCCCCCAATACACTGCATGCCACAAAACTGACCCTGCTTGCTGACACTGCATCTCCTTCTCCATGCTTTTGGCTCAGGCCATTCCACATTCTGGGCATGTTCTCCCTCTTCACCCCTGACTCTTGAAATCACTAGTTCCCTTCATGGTTAAGCTCCACTGCCACCTCCATCATGGGACCTTTTTTAATGCCCTATTTGTTAGTGTTCTCTGAACCAGAATACACACATACACACACACACACACACACACACACACACACACACACACACACACATTGATAGATAGATAGACAGACAGATAGATAGACAGACAGACAGACAGACAGATAGATAGATAGATAGATATAGACAGATACAGATATATGCAATTTGTATATATTTTGCACCGAACTTCTCCATATAAATGCTTTTGCCCTTTGTTTTTATATCTCTAGCACATCCTTTGTTCCAAGTGTAGTACTAAGCACTGGATATATGGAGAAGAACAAAATCAGTACCTGCCCTGATGGAATTCATATTCTAATCAAGGACAGAGCATGCAAACAACTATATATGGATGAGATTTATACAAGATAAACTGGAGGTAGCCTCAGAGGGAAGATGCTAGAACTAAGGGGGAAGGGAAGAGGTTTCTTGCTGAAGGTGAGATCTTAGCTGAGACCATAAGAAAACTTGGGACTCCAGAAGGTACAGATGAGAAGGGAGAGGCTATGAGGGCAGGCAGTGAAAATGCAGAGCTGGAGGAAAAATCTTTGTGGGAGGAATAGTGAAGAAGCCAATGTCACACTGGCTCCCAAAGCAGTTGGAGAATAAAGTGTGAGATAGTTGGAAAGGTAGGATGGGGCCTGGTTATGACAGTTATGACAAGGAGAGGATATCATATCCAATCTTTGAGGAAACAGGGAAACACTGCAGTCTAGTGATTGGAGGTCGCATGGATTGATCGGCACATTAGGAAAATCACTTGAGCAGTGGAGGAAGTGGAATGAGGAGAGAACCAAGAGAAGCAGACCTACTAGCAGGCTTTTGCAATAACACAGGCATCAGGTGATAAGGCCCTGCATTATAGTGGTGTCAGTGTTAAAAGACAGAAGTGAGCATATACAAAAGATGTGAAGGTAAAGCTAGCATCTGTCAATGGATCCGATGCGGGCAGTAAGAGAGAGTGAGGAGCTGAGGATGACTCTTATGGTGTTTTGGGGGATAGGGAGACGGCAGTGCCCTTGACAGTAACAGAGAATCAGGATGGGGTACAAGGAGCGAGGGCTGGAGAAAAGATAATGAGCTCTAGTTTGTACATGTTGAGGTTAAGATGTCTACAGGACTCCTGGTTTTTGATGTCCAACCAGTCTTGGCGATGAAAGATTAGAGGTCAGGAAGAAGTGAAGACTGGATAAAGAGATCTAAGAATCATCTGCATAGAGAAGATAATGGAACCTGCTGGAGCTAATGGCATCACCAAGTAAGGTAATACAGCACAAGAAGAGAAGAGGGCCCAAGACAGCGCCTCAGAGTACATAATTAATGGACACAACTTGTAAGATCAACCAACGGATACTGAGAAGAAGCAGTCAGAGAGGTAGGAGAATCAGCAGTCATGATAATCTAAAGAGAAAATATCCAGGAAAAGAGTCTGGTCAACATTATCACAGTACAGAGGCATGAGGATAAATAAAAGGCACCTGAAAGATCAGTAGCAACTTTGGAAAGAGGAGTTGCACTTGAATACTGAGTTCAGAAGCCAGACAACTGTGGGTTTAGAAACAAGAGAGAGAAAAGGAAGTAGAGGCATCATTTCTTGATAGCTTCATTAAGGAATTTAGCCATGTATGAGAAGAGGAAAGATATCAGATGAAAGAATTCAGGGAGGGGTGGGTTAAGAAAATTCAGGGATAGTGTATGCTTATTAAGCATAGAATACATTTGTCCCAAATATCTAACACAATGCTACGCACAGAGTAGGTACTCAGTAAATACTTGTTGAAATATGACTTAATTATTCCTATAGGAGTTATCTAGGCAAAACTATGCAATTCTTTTACAGGCTCTTTGTCATCTTCTATGGAAATAGGCAGTTAGGTTGCACTTTGGATAGAGTGAAGGCCCTGGAGTCAGAAGGACCTGAGTTCAAATCCAGCCTCAGACACATACTAGCTATGTGACCCTGGGCAAGTCACTTAACCCTGTTTGCTTCAGTTTCCTCATCTGTAAAATGAACTGCAGAAGGAAAAGGCAAACCTTTGCCAAGAAAACCCCAAATGGGATAAGAAGAATTGGACACAACTGAAAATGACTAAACAACATGTAAACAGACATATTATTCACTCACATGGCTCAATCCTTATACAAACAATTCCTAAGTTTACATCTCCAGTCCAGATCACTCTTCCAAACTCCATAAAAATATCTCCAATTGTCTTGTATGTTCTAAACTCACCTGAAATGAAATATATCTAAAACAAAACTAATATTCTTCTCCTCTCATCCAAATACCACTTCACTTTCCAATAACATATCCTATGCAATCCTTCTCCATATTCATCTGTAACTATATCATGATCAATTCAAAATGCTGGAGGCATGCCTCTGGTGCTTCTGACAGCTAGAAAATTGTTGTTCAGTCATTTCAACTGTGTCCAACTCTTCATGATCCCATTTGAGATTTTCCTGGCAAAGATACTCGAGTGGTTTGCCATTTCCTTCTCTAGCTCATTTTACACATAAGGAACTGAGGCAAACAGGGTTGTGACTTGCCCAGAGTCACACAGCTGGGAAGTGTCTGAGGCCAGATTTGAACTCAGGAAGATGAGTCTTTCTGACATTAGATGCAGCACTCTATGTACTGCATCATCTAGCTGGCTTAAGAATACCAATATGGAAGGCCAAGCTGTCTCTCATTCTCACTGTATGAGTGGCCCACCCACTTCTCTAGATTGAAAAAAAAAGAGCATAGTTCAAAAGTATGAGAAATCATTTCTAGAGCTAATATTTCTAAAAGTTTTTAAATAATCATAACACACTACTGTGTAAAGTATCTGTGTTAACAATTCTGAAGCTGAAAGTAGTAAATGCTGTTTAAACAAAGAGCATAATTTTCAAGTCAGTGTTGTTCTAAACTGACCTTTATTCCTTAGTGCAATTTGTAAGGCATATGGTAAGTAATTCATTCATATAAGAGGAAAAGAAAAAAGCATATTGCTATAAGTAGCTTTTCTCTTTTTTTTCCCCATGATCTGCTACAACCAATAAATAAGACAAAATTCATCATTATAAGTATCAGAAACTTGGAAAGCACATCATAAGTCACTTCATCCAACTCCTACTAAACGATGAATACCTTATTCAACAACCTTGACAAATGGTAATCCAGCCTCAATATGAACAACATTAATATTAGGGAATTCACTATCTTATAGGTCAGCCTACCTAATTATATTTTCCTACGGCTAATAAAAAATTAGTTCATCTCCTTCAACGAATAGCCTAAACACGTTAGGAAAAGTAGGATAGAAAAATCATTTCAAACTAAGCTATAAAGTAGTTTCTATTGACAGCTCAGAAATATATAGCTTTTTAATATAAAAAGTGGTTTACATATCATTGCATCATTTAGGCAACACAGTAATCATATGTGACAACACCTTTCTTTGTTTTTTCTCACCTATGATTTTGTATAAACTCCCTCTAACTATACAGATCAACAACTGTAACTCATAGATGGTGCAGCCAAGATGGCAGAGTAGAGGCAGCAATGCAGCCAGTCTCTCCCAACATTTCCTTCCATTCAACTTTAACATAACACCTTAAATCAAATTCTGGAGCAACAGAGCCAACAAAAGGTTGGGGTAAATGATTTTTCAAGCCCAAAACAAGAGGTCACCGAACTTGGAGCACATGCAGCACCAATAGCAGCCTGAGTCTTGGAAGTAGCTGCAATAGCAGCAACAGCAGCAGCAGCCTCAGGAAAAGGGAAGAGGGTCAGACAAATGGTCAAAAAGAGATTACAGAACCCTGACTTGACGTTGGCAGCTAAACCAGGTGTTCTTTGGCAATTCCCAAATGAACTGCCCATACAAAGTTCTGGGTCTCAGTTCAAGGGCAGAGAGGAGCAACAGCAATTGCAGTTGCAGGGGAGCAGGGGCCCTGATCATAAATTGAGAACAAAGAGGAGTGCTAGAACTTGTGACTGCAGAGGAGCAAGGACCTTTCCTGTATAAACACCAGAATGCTGACCAGGAGGAAAGTGATCACACCTTTCTCCTGATCATCCCTCTTTGGAAGCATTTGCAGACCCTCTGAATTAGCTCTGAAAACAACCTCCACATTTCCAGGTGACGAGAGTCCACTCCCAGGTGAGCAGAGAAAACTTTAACACAATGTACAAAGTTAAGAAATAGGCTGGAAAAAATGAACCACTAACAACAACAACAAAAAAAAAACCTGACTATAAAAAGCTACTATGATGGCAGGGAAGATCAAGACACAATCTCAGCAGAAGACAACATGAAACAAGTATAAGCAAAACCTTGAAGGAAAAATTTAAATTGGACACAAACCCAACAAGAATTCCTGGAATTTTTAAAGAAAGATAAAAGAAGTATTAGGAAAAGAAATGAGAGTGATGCAAGAAATTTGTGAAAAAAGAAATAATAGTTTGCTAAAAGAGCCACCAAAAAACCCCAAAAAACAAACCTGAGGGAAGTAACACCTTAAAAAGTGGAATTGGTGGTCTGATGCTGAGTGAAGTGAGCAGAACCAAGAGGACTTTGTACACAATAACAGCCATGTTATGCAATGACTAAGATTGTTAAACTGAACCTTTCTCAGCATTATGAGGATCTAAGACATTTCCAGAGGCCTCGGGATGGATAATGGTGTTCACATTCAAAGAAAGAACTATGGAAGTCGAATCACTATCACTTATTTTTACCTTCTGTTGAGTTTTGTTTCCTCTTTCTGATGGTTCCTCGTATTGGTTTTAATTTTCACTTACAACTTCACTAATGTGAAAATATGTTTAATGGGTATGTAAACGTAAAGCCTATATCAGATTGTGTGCTGTCTTGGGGAGGGTGGGGGGAGGAAAAGGGAGAAAAATGTTCAACTCAAAAGCATATGGAAAAAATAAAAAAAATTTTTAAAAAAAGTGTAATTGGCCAAATGGAATAAAAGGTACAAAAATTCACTGACAAAAATAAGTCCTTAAACATTAGAATTGGGCAAGTGGAAACTAATGACTCCATGAGACAGTAAGAAACAGTCAAAAGAATGAAAAAAAAAATAGAAGACAATATGAAATATCTCATCAGAAAAACAAGTGACCTGGAAAATATATTGAGGAAAAATAATTTAAGAATTTCTGGACTACCTGAAAGCCATGATCAAAAGGAGTGTAGACATCATCTTTCAAGAAATTAAAAAGGAAAACTGCCCCAATATGTAAGACCCTGATCTAAAATAGAAATGGAAAGAATCTACCAATCACTTCCTGAAAGAGATCCCAAAATGAAAACTCCAAGGAATATTATAGCCCAATTCCAGAGCTCCCAAGTCAAGGAAAAAATAGTGCAAGCAATCAGAAAGAAACCATTCAATAGCATGGAGCCATAGTCAAGATCACACAAGATTTAGCAGCTTCCATGTTAAAGGAAAGGAGGACCTAGAATATGGTAATCCAGAAGGAAAAGGCACTAGGATTACAACCAAGAATAATACCCAGCAAAAGTAAGCATAATCCTTCAGAGGAAAAAAAAAAAAGGATATTTAATGAAATAGAAGACTTTTAAGCATTCCTGATGAAAAGACCAGAGCTGAATGGAAAATTTTACATTGAACATGACTCAAGAGAAACATAAAAAGGTAAACGTAAAAGAAAAACCATAAGGGACTCAATAAGGTTAAACTATTTACATTCCTATGTGAGAAGATGATATATGTAACTCCTAAGAACTTTATCATTATTATGGCAATTAGAAGTGACAGAGGGCAGGAGCGTGAGTCAATTATGTTAAGAGCATTTTTTAAAAAATGAAAGGGTGAGAAAGAGGAACGGACTGGAAGAAGGGGGAAGAGAGAGGAAGAAGGGGAAAATCATCTCACATAAAAGAGGTGTACAAGGAAGAGCTTTCACAGTGGAGGGTTAAGACAGAGGGCAACACTTGAACCTCATTCTCATCAAAATTGGTCCAAAAAGGAAGAACTCAGTGAAAATTGAAGTATAATTTTTTAAACATTATTTGTATTGCTTTTTTTGCAATGTGGCTAATATGAAAATATGCTTTGCATGATTTTACAAGTATAACTGATATCAGCTTGTCTTCTCAATAGGTGGGGGAGGGAGAGAATTTGGAACTCAAAATTTCTTTTAAAACAAGAATGTTAAAAATGATTTTTAAAAAAGAGTTGCATGAGAGAATGTTATCAGGGGTAGGACTTGCATCCAGGTCTTCCTGACTGCATGGCCAGCCCTATCTTCACTATTCCAGTCCTTCTCTATCTAAGAAGTACTATATGCGACCAAGCCAAGATCCAAATCCAGGTCTTCTAACAGCAAGTTCAGTCTTCTTTGCACAACACGCTGGCCTTGAGAATTTACCATGCCATATCATTTAAAAAGCATATTAAGTGTCACTGGCTAAATGATTTCTTAATCTTTAAACTGTCTCCCCCACTGCCTATCAAATAAAGAACAAGTAGCTTATCTTGGGAAATAGGACTCTCTACAAACTGGCTTCAAACTACCTTTCCAGTCTTGTCTTTTTGCTTTTAATGTAACCTACAAGCTAGGTAAAAGAAAGGGAAAGACAGCACAAGGGGCTGGAGAGATGAGATCTGGAATAGCTGCTAACATAACATGGTAATTAGAGAAGATTAAATGGATGGCCATACAATGACTCAAACCCCACTTCACTCCCTCAGTCTCCTTCTGCTTTGCTCCACTTCTGTGCCTTTGTTCCCACCATTTTTATATAACTGCACAGACTCCCCTCTTATCTTCCTCTTGTCTGTTGAAATCCTCTCCTTCCTTGAAAGCCCAACTCAGGTACTGCCTCTTCCATAAAGACTTCCCCAACACCTTTTTCCTTCCTATCAACTGGTAAATATGTATCCCTCTCCAGTATCTCATGGAGCTTTGCCTGGTTCTCTCCTTGGATCTTATATTCTTCACCTTAAATCACACTTATTTTTATAAACGTCTCTGTGTCCCCCATTTAGATTCAGTCAATCAACAAACAAAGATTTGTTAAGGACAAACTCTTAGGCACTATGCTAGGCACTGGGCATTCACTTAGGAGCAAGGTCTGCTGAGCATAATGCTTTTGACTCATTCAATTCAACAGATAGTTATTAGGGAGCTACTACATGACAGACATAGTAACCTGAGTTCTAATCTAACCTCAGACAAGTACTTGCTGTGTGCCTTTTGGCAAGTTACCCAACTTCTATCTACCTCAGTTTCCTCGACTACAAAATGGTCATTAAAATAATAGCCCCTATCTCCTAGGATTGTTGTAAGTACTAAATGAAATAGTATTTGTAAAGTGCTTAGCACTGCCCCTAGCACACAGCAGAAGCTTAATAAATATTCATTCTCTTCCCTTCTGATTGTACCAGGCGCTGGGGGGTAATATGAATTTTGGATAAGACACAACTCCTGTCCCCACGAACTCTAAATGCCCTTCATAACCTGGCCCCTCCCTATGTTTCCAGACTTCACACACCTTATTCTCCTCTACATACTCTGTGGCTGTCTCCTCACTCATCTTTCCAATACCTGTCTCTCCTACCCAGAATTCTACTCCTCCTCATCTCTAACCCCTGGCTTCTCTGGCTTCCTCTAGCTCTCAATGAAAATCCCATTTGCTTCAAAAAGCCTTTCACAATCCTTTACGATTCAAATGCTTCTATGATTACCTCCAGTTGATCCTGGATTTATCTTGTTTGTACATAGTTGTTTACGAGTTGTCTCTCTAATTAGACTGTTAGCTCCTTGAGGACAAGGAACATATTTTTGTTCATTTTATTTTATTTTTTGCATTTCTTTTTATCCCCAGACTTTAATAAAGTACTGGCACATAGCAGGCACCTAATAAATATCTGAGGACTTATTTTTATGATCTATGTTGAAGTGGCTCTTCTCCTATTCACATATGTTAGAAAAAAATGGTGCTACAATGGAAAAAAACACTGGTCCTGGAGCCAGGAAATTCAGACTAAAGTATGAATATTGGCTCTGCCATTTACTAATTACGTGGGTTTGGACAAGTTACTTCACAGGGTTATTTGGACAAAAATATTTTGTAAATTGGAAAGAACTAGAAAGATATGAGGGGTTCCCATTAAGAAATAATTCAAGGCTGGTAAAAACATGACAAGGATAAACTTTCCTATTAAAATGGAAAGGATTAAACAAAAGTGGATACAAGCAGCTGTCAATAAAACTATTATAGAAAATAAATTCCACAGGGACAATGCCATCAAACTAAGTGCCCAAAAAAAAGGGGAGGGGGGGAGGAAAAAGAAAAAAATACTTGAGCAAAAGAAACATTTTAGAAATCTTTTTATTCAAAGGGCCTTTTTTTAAAGATACAAATCTAAAAGTGATCAGTTCCATTACATGGATACCAATTCAAAGCCATATTTGTTATTCTAAGCCCCCATGGCTGGACAGACGCATACCCACACAAATGATTCCTTATTACTTCCAGGAGTAAACATAAAATTCTCTGTTAGCCATTTGAAGCCTTTTACAATTAGTCTCCCCTTCAGACTATGAGCTCCTTGAGAGCAGACTGTCTTGCCTCTCTTTTACTCCCAACACTTAGCACAGAGCCTGGCACACAGAAAATGTGCTTAATAAATGCTGACTGACTGACTGACACACACAGTCATAATGCACATACACAGTCAACGTATAAACAGGAAAAACTCCCACCCTTCAACCTCCACTTCTGTCACTAAAGGGCCCCTCTGTGCTGCCACTCAGATCATATCCAAATCCAATGACATGTCAATGAAACAGAAGTTGTTCTGGTCCCAGAGATCAGAAGCAGGGCTTAACCTGCAATTTCCTATACAAGTCTCGTGACCCTTGCTCTAAAGCCTCTTTCTAATCTTCCTTGCTGAAAGAAAAATCAAATATCCCGGCAAAGAAGTATTGACGATACTTAATTATCCACGATAATGGAAGGGAAGAGCATGAACAAAATCTACACATAATCTAAAAACTAACTTTCTTCTATTGGTTTCAACCTTCACTTGCAAAAAATTTACAAATCATTTTCATGATTTCATTCACAACTCTTCCTTGTCTGTCTTCTTTCGGAGAAATTCTATGAGTAATACAGTACCTGAAATGTTACTTTCCCCTTCTGATACATACATGTGTTCTGTCTGTAAAATTAGGGAGTTGTATTTGATGACACAGAACACAGAATGCCACAACTGGAAGGGCTCTCAAAAGTCCCGTCAAGTGACCCCTAGTACAATCTTGTAGTTAGTCAATTAGATGGTCGATAAATATTTACTAAGCACCTACTAAGCGCCAAGCATTGTGCTGAGTGCTAGGGATACAATGAAAATGAAAAGATCCTGCCTGCATTCAAGGAGATCACAGATCACATTCTGAAGGGGAAGGAAACGTGCAAACGATTCTACAACCAGGCTACAGACAAGGTAAACCGGATCTAATCAACAGAGGGCAAGCATGAGAGTTAAGGCGGATTGAGACGGGCTTTCCAGAAGCCGGTGGGATCTTGGCTGTTGTCCTTCGATCTCAAAGAGGACCAAAATGACATCACCATGCTGGAGTCAAAGTCCACTGTGTCCAACTGTGACTTCAAAAGACCAATACAGGCTCAGAAGGCTCTACCATAGATTGGACACAGATAGTTCATGCAAACATTTGGAGTGGAGATATCTCTACATTTGTGCATCTCATGTTTCTTTTTAGCTTCTGCAATTCTCCTTCACACATAAGAGCCTTCTTTGATGCATGCATACCATGCTAGGTGGTCCTGTGCCAGTGTCTCCTGTGTCAATCAATTCCAAAGTTCTTCAGAGAGACCTTGAG
Organism: Phascolarctos cinereus; assembly: GCF_003287225.1. NCBI lineage: Eukaryota > Metazoa > Chordata > Mammalia > Diprotodontia > Phascolarctidae > Phascolarctos > Phascolarctos cinereus. Next base: position 77,754,081 of record NW_027555625.1, on the reverse strand, counting down.
AGTGTCCTTGTGTCTCCTCTACTGACCTCCATGTGAGCACCTTCCTTGTGTGAGTTCTCTGTAAAATACTCTTTTAGGAAAATGTATATTTGGCATTCAAACAACATGGCCAGCCAACAGGAGTTAAACTTTCTGAATGCTTGGCAGTTCAGCCCAAGAAAGGAACTCAGTGTCCTTTATCTTGCCAGGTGATTATCACAATCTTCCTAAAACAATTCAAATGGAACCAATTCAGTTTCCTGGCATGGTACTGGTAGATTGTCCAGGTTTCACAGGCATACAACAGTGGTTGTGTAGACCTTCAATTTGGTAGGCAATCTAATACCTCTTCTTTCCCACACTTTCCTTTGGAGCCTCCCAACACTATGCTACCACTGGTAATGTGTGCATCGACCTCATCATCTATGTGGACATCCTTGAAGAGTATACTGCCAAGGTAAGTGAACTTATCCACAATATTAAAAATTTCTCCATTTGCTGCAACTGATGGTTCCACATATGGATGGTGTGGTGCTGGCTGGTGAAGAACCTGTGTTTTCTTGATGGTAATTATAAAATTAGGACAAGCAACAGAGAATTGAGTCATGCTTTGTTCCATCTCAACTTCAGAGGTTGCACTGAGTGCAGAATCATCTATGAAGAGGCAGCTAGGTGGCGCAGTGGATAGAGCACCAGCCCTGGTGTCAGAAGGACCTGAGTTCAAATCTGGCCTCAGACACTTATTAGCTATGTGACCCTGGGCAAGTCAATTAACCTCTCTCTATTGCCTCCAAATAAAAAAAAAATCATCTGTGAACAAAAAATCATACACTCATTCTCCTTCCACTTTAGTCTTGGCTTGTAGCCTCTTCAAGTTAAATATGGGATCTTAACTGGGATTTGAAGACCAAGAGGCAGACATGAAGAGGGAGATCATTCCAGGCTTGGGAGACAGCCAGGGAAAACTTCCAGAGTGGAGATATGAAGTATTTTTTTCATAGAATAGCCAGGAGTCCAGTGTCACTAGATCAAAGAGTATATGGCAGGGAATAAGATATAATAAGACCATAAAGGCAGGAGAGGGCTAGGTTATGAAAGGCTCTGCATGCCAAACAGAATGTTACATTTGATCTTGTAGGCAACAGGGAGTCACTGGAGGTTACTCAGTAGATAAGTGAAATGGTGAGACCTGAGCTTTAGGAAGATCACTGTAAGAGCTGTTTGGAGTGTGTGACTGAGAAATCCATCAAATTTGTCAACTAAGAGATTATTAGTAATTTTGGAGAGACCAATTTCAGCTGAATTCTAAGATTAGAACCCAGACTACAAAGGACTAAGAAGAGAGAGGAAATGAAGTATAGGCACTTATTGTAGATGGCCTTCTCAAGAAGTTTAGCAGATACAGGACAGCAGCTAGCAGAGATGGACAGATTTAATGAGCACTTTTTGATGATAGGGGAGTTATGAGCATTTTTTAAGCAAGAGAAGTGAAGATAAAGGAGATTACAAAGCAGGAAATCTGCCAGAGGACCATTTCATTATGTGGGACAATAGTAAAGCAAGAGATAGGAGCAGAAGGCATCTAGTGACAAGAAATGATGAAGGAGAATGGAGAGAAAGACTGAATCAGGAAGTTTTCTAATTCCTTTAGAAAGGGATATTTATTTACTTAGGTGATATTTATGCTTGGTATAAGCTATCCTCTCCCAAAAGCCTGTGATGTGCTCTATCACCAGTAAATACAGAGACCAGAAGAAAGTAGGCTCAAGGTAAGAGAGCACATGTGGCAAAAAGGCAGAGCATAGCTCTCACTACCTGAAAGTCCTTTTGTCCCTTTTCTAAGACACTTGAGAAGTTCTTATGAAGGACTGTATAACTTTTTTTGCTGAGATTTTTGTTCAAAAATAATATAGTTAGTGAGTGATAGGATCCAACCTTTTCTCAGGACTTCCAGTACAGTGTACTTTCCACTGGTGTACTTGGAGTGGGAGTTAGGTCCTATTTCTTTGGATGCCTTGAATTTCATTCCTCAACCATCAGAGCAGGTGCAAACTTGTCCAGAATGCTCTTTCTTATGCCTTCCTCCTCTTTTCTTGTACTATGATTTAATACAAAACCTAGAGTGTGAAGATGGGATGTTTAAAACTGTAAGAGGTATTTCATAGCCTGGTGCAGTGGAAACATTACTGAATCTTAAGAATTCAGAAGTTTCAAGAATCAAACTGGCTGTGTCAATGACTAACTGCTTAAGCTTGGACTATCTCTTACTTCAGTCCCCTCATCCGTCAAACACAGTACAGTGGAACAAGAACTGAACTTTGATTCCAAAGACAAAGGTTGCATCTCAGCTTCAATACTTCCTACCCATGTGACTGGACAAGTCACTTAGCTCTTTAAGCATCTCTTTTCTCATCTATAAAGTAAAGATAATACTTACACTAACTATCCCATTTGGAATGTTGTGAAGAAAGTGGCTTATAAAGCCTTAAAGCACTCTAAAAATAAGTAGCTATTACTAATACTCATTGCATCATAAATCTCAGAGTAGCTAGAAAAATTCTTTGCAATATATAAAGTGCTACAGAAATATGAGCTACTTTTATATATTATTATACTTGCTCATTTTTTTGTTTCATCATCTCAAAACCAAGTTAAAATTCCATATTTTCACTTTTAGATTCTTAATTCATCTTCAACAGAATGCAATATTTGAACAAGCCATGAAGAATACCACTAATTATAAATGAAGATATGTATGGAAAGAAATTTATTTACCCAGGAAAGTGTTGAATTATTGTCAGCTGAATATTTATTTAGCTCACACACAGTGAAGCTACATTAATGTTTGCCAAAGAATCTGACTTTATATAATAACCGAGTAAAAAAAGCCCAGAATATCATTTTGCAAATAATTTAAGTTAAATAGACAAAACCTCTTAAGTTTTTATGATGAAAAGCATCATGAGATTACTAAAACAATATACAAAATTATATTGCATAGCAATGAAAGAGTAGCTTACATTCATATGTAGCTTTACCATTACAAAATGCTTTGTATGCATTATTTCACTTGATCTTCAAAATACAGATAGATAGTTCAAGGAGTACTACCTCCATTTTGTAAATGAATAAATGATGGCCCGAAGAGGGGAAAAGCTTGGATCATGCTCACAAAGCTAGTAAGTGGTACCTATATCTGTTATCAGGCAACATTTCTGGGACTGGGCCACTGGGAGTATGCTCCACTGATACAACAAAAATAAGCAATTCTTGATTGAATATGACCCCTTCATCATTTATTTCCCTAATTTTGGTAAATGTTTTGTGCAGGTAAGGAATACCATGAATCATCAACTAAAACAGACCCCTACACCTAATACCTCTTGATTCTCCTAAACCATTTCTTGATGGATTAATTGATTTATTAAAACATGGTTTAAAATATGGCAAGAATAAGTTACTGGCCAAGCACTGAATGCATTTAACAGGGGTTGATAAAAATGTATTTGCCTAGAATCTTCAAATTTATTAAAAAATGCTTTAAATTGAAAAACAAGATGGAGAAATGTGTTTTTGCATATTCCCCAAATTAAATGCCAGAGTAAGAAAAATAGCTATTAATACATCCAGAAGTCGAGAGGAGGTACAATTCATGCAATAAATTAGTAACGAAACCCATGGCTTATATATCTATAAACACATGCACCAAGTACGGATAATAAAAAAGATAAACCAGAGATCCTAATGCACAGAAATAAACTGAACCACAGAATTAAATATGACTAAGCCTTGTTGAGGTAAGACCCATGACTTACATTCCCCTAAAATGGTATACTTCATTTTTTTAAAGTACATAAACAAAAATGGGGTTATCCAAGCTGATTAATATTAAGAAGACATATTCATGTGAGGAAATCTAAGACCAGGTACAGGAAGGATGATGGATAGAACGTGGGTGAAGATAAGTGGAAGCTGAAAGGGAAGAAATACAATCATTGGACTATACTATATACCATCTGAAGAGTGAAATGAAATAGATAAGAAGTTCAGGAAATAAATCTCAGGCCTGATTGAGAAACATGATATAGGAGTGATAACAGAACAGAATTAACTGGATATCTGCTGGAACTCTCTCACTCAATCAATAAGAATTTATTAAACATCTTTTCGATGCTATGCTAGGTACTTGGGACAAAAAGGCAAAAAAAAAAAATCAACAGTCCTTGCCTTCAAGGTGCTTACATTCTATCCTCAGAAATACGTACAATATTACTATTACAAAGCAAATGATAGGTAATTTCAAAGAGCCAGCACAGGGATAAAGTCCTAGAAGCTTGGGAGATTAGGAAAAGCGTCATCTAGGAGGCAGAATTTGAACTGAATTTTGAAAGAAACTTAGTATTCCCACAGTCAGAGGTGAGTAAGGAGTGTAGTCTCACACACACTTTATATGTGGGGAGGGGACTTGATTTTAAATTATTCAGGAAAAGGATAAGCAGGATCCTATGAATTAAAATTCTATAAGGAAAGTCAACCCCTAAAAGAGATGGGAGGCTTTCAAGAATGAAATTCTGAAGACACAAAGAGAAATGATGATGGAGAACAAGGAGGGTCTAACGAGATGTAAATGCATCTGGAATTTGCTGGCAAAAACGAATTTTTAAAAAACATGTAAAAAATGTTGGAAGGGCCTTGGGAAGAGAGTCACACTACTACAACCTTGGCAGAACTATGAATTGGTTCAATCACTCTGGAAATCAATTTGTATAATTAGTAAACTTTTCACACCCTTTGACCCAGCAGTTCTACTGTCAACATTTATATCAAAGGAGGTCAATGACAGAAAGAAAAGTACTTTTTACAACAAAATATCCAAAGCAATACTCTTTGTGGTAGCAAAACCTAGAAACCAAATAGGTAGGTGCCCAACCAATGGGGAATGACTAAACAAAATACAGTATATAAATATGAAGTAAAATTATTAGGCCATAAAGAAAAGCAGACATGAGAAATTCAGAGAAATTTATACGGGGTTCTGTGAAGTGACAGAATGAAGGAAGCAGAACCAGAGAACAATATACATGATGCCGGTAATGTAAATCACAATATTAAAAAGCAGTTGAATAATGATGAACTGCAAAGAACAATCTCAGGCCACGAGAATTTACCAGGTGACACACCTACTTCTGAACAGATACACAGGATCTTCATCAGTTCTCTGTACTGGGTACCCTCTCTCCTCTTACCTTTTCCCTATCCCCTTCGGCTTCTTTTTGTGTATTGTCTTCCCCCATTAGATTGTGAGTTCAGGAACTATCTTTTGTCTTTCTTGGTATCCCAGGGCCTAGAACAGACTAAGCACTTCATAAATGTTTACTGATTGAGATAAAGCAGTTGTACTAGATATGGTAAACTTCCACACTAACAAAACATTCCCTAAAGTCTTTCAAGCGATTATTATGGAAAAGATGGAGAAGCATGAATGAGAAAACTAGGTGAATTCAAAATTGATTAAAATGGCCAGAACAAAAGTTATGTTCTATGTGAACTTGGAAAAAGGTCTTCAGCGGAGTGCTGCAGGGATCTCTGCTTTGCCTTATCTATTTATCAATACCTGTAGAAAGGCAGAGATGGAATATCTATCAAATTCACAGATGATATAAAATTTATACATAGCTATACATAGCGGCACAGGGTGGGGTAGAGTGAAGGTAACATATTAGATGATAGTCTAGAACCCAAAATACATCAACAGCTAGAGCAGAGGTCATCAAAATATGGTCTGGGACCGCAGCCAAACAGTCAACTGTGTCTGTACCTCCCTCAAGCTATGAATTTTTAAAATATTTCTGAATACAATAACACCTTACATATGTAAATGCTCTTCTTAGCTCAACAACTGAACAAAAGTGGGAAGAGGAATTGGGCCCCTGGACAGTAGTCTGCCCACCCCTAGGCTATGGCAATGAGCCAAATGGAATAGAATATAATTTATTTCAAAGTGCTCAGAGGAAGACTGGGTAGAATTCTGCGCTAAAATTCTACAAGGGAAATCAGGCCAGAAGACAAGAGAGACTCAGGAAATAAATTCTGAAGAGCCAAAGGGAAATAGGCCCAACAAAGAAGAAAAATAAGAAAAATCTGAAGAGAACTATGAGAATATACAGAATGCCCACCAATGAAATTTTTGAAAGCAACAGACAGAATACTGAAGCAACAAGAGCACAGTATTTCTCTCTCTAGAAAGTCAAGAAAATTTAAACTGAGAATGAACTAAGGGCTAGTGCAGAAAATGAGGCGCTGCTGCTGTCTCTACTGGGAGAGAGAAAAAGGAGGCTCAAAGAAGAGAAGAGACCTCTGTGTAGAGTGTATGGGAATCCCAAGAGGAACAGAGTGGAGGCAAAGATCTTTATTTCTCTGCCTAGGAAAATGACCTTTTCACTGAAAAATGACTAAGGCTAACTAACAGGGAAATGATAAAATAACGATGGAGATAATAAGAGAGCACCTAGTTGTTCTTTGATTGATTCAAGTCACCAGACACAGATTAAAGCACATCCTTGGGTACTGAAGAACTTATAGATTTAATTGCTGAGCCGCTATTGGTACTATTAGAAAAATCATGGGAATTGGGAGTGTTACTACAAGATTAAAGATGGATAAATGTGTCAATTTTTAAAAATTGGAAGAAAACAGAATCTAAAAACTACGGATAGGTCAATAAGCTTGCCTTTAGTTCCTGGGAAAATTCTAGAATGGATCATTAAAGATGTGGTTAGGGGACATCTGAAATAGGAAACTGTGATTCCAAAGCAATAATAAGGCTTAATCAAACATAATTCATTTAATACCGTACTTATTCTTTATTTGATAGGATCACTAAATTTGTAGATAATAGTAATACCACAAATACAGTTTACCTAGATTTTAGCAAAATGTTTGATAAAGTATCTCAAACTATTTTTCTGCAAAAGATAGAGAGATATGGACAAGATGATAATATAGTTAGAGGGATTCAAAATGGGTTAAATGGCCAGACTCAAAGAGTAATTGTTAATAGTGCAATGTCAATGTGGCAGGAACTGGAATTTCCCAGGCATCTGTGCTTGGCCCTGCACTATTGAACATTTTTTTTATCATTTTTTTTATCAGTGACTTGAATAAGGGTGCACATAGCATACTCATCAATTTTGACATAAAACTAGAAGGGATAATTAACACAATGCAAAATAAAGAAAATGATAAAAAGAAAATACTTGATGAGACAGAGGAAGGACCCTGCGGAATTTGAGGAGAATGTAGAACCACAACATAGTGTTCCTGAGCAGTTTAAAAGAGAAATGAGAATTATGAGATCAGAACTCATGTCCTATACAGCAAAAATTATGAGGACAACAGAAAAACTGAAATCTTCAATGGCATTCCTCATCAAAGAAACAAAAGAGAGAAAATAGGGAATGCAAATATACAGAAGAAAAGGGCAATCTAGAAGAGAAACAAAAAGAAAATAGCATTAAGAGAACATACGCTCAGTATGCAAGCGAAACATAGTGACAGCAAAGACAGGATGCTCAGAGACAACCTAAGGATCACAGGTCTTCCAGAAGAACATCACAAGACATAGGAGGCAACAAGGATGGTGGAAGGCCTTGAGTTCATATCATGTGAATATCAGTTGATAGAACTAGGGAGGTTTAGCTTGAAGAAGAGAGAAATGGAATATGATAGCTATCTTTAAGTTTTTGAAGGTTTATCATGTGGAAGAGGGATTAGAATTGTTTTGTTAGGTCCCAAAGAACAGAACCAGGACCAATGGGCAGAAGTTGCAAGGAGGTAAATTTGTGCTTGATATGAGAACAATCTTCCTAATAAATAGAACTACTTAAAACTGAAATGTGTTACTTCAAGAAACAGTGGATTACCCCTCATTGTAAATCTTCAATCAGAAGCTAGATGCCTACACATCAAATACAAATTAAAGTGGGAATTCCCATTGGGTGTAGGTTGGACTAGGTGACCACAGAAATTCCTTCCAACTCTCAAAGTCTGTGATTCTATGACAAATAGAAAAGCTCTACATCTGAGGAGGAAAAATAGTTAACTTCACAAATAGAGGATGGGAAAGATAGAGCTACAGAAATTTCTGTGGAAAAGATCTGAAGGCATTTGTATGTATCTACAATCTCAATATGAACCACATATGTGATATGACAGGCAAAAGAATTAATACTATTGGAAACTGCATTAATGTTATGTACAGTGTAAAAAATGACACTCTGCCATGGTCAAGCCACAACTATGTTCAGCTCTAGGCACTACATTAGATTTTTTTAAGGCAAGCTGGAGTATATCCAGAAAACAGATACCAGGCTGGTGAAAGAACTGAAAGATCATGCCATCCAAGGATCATTTGAATAAACTAGGAATGTTAAGCCTGGAGAAGAGAAGACTTAGAATGGATATGATAGCTGTTTCTAAATATTTGAAAGGCTGCCATATATGAAGGAGAAACTAGATTTCTTATGCTTGATCTCAGAAGGTAGAATTCTAAAGCAGTAAGTGAATATGGATGAAAAGCAAACTTAGGCTTGAAGTAAAGAAAAACTTCTTAATTATCAGGTATATTAAAATGCTATGGAGAGAATCAGGAACTATTGAGTTCCCTCTCATTGGTGGTCTTCAACAAAAGTTTAATTACTATAGTTAGGAATGTCAAGGCTCTATCTATCTACAGCTCTCTTTTCTCTATATACTCTTTTATACTTGTTATACACTTGTTGACTTAATCAACTCCCATGGGTATAATTATAATCTCTATTTTGATGACCCCCAGATCTTCAGATCTGGCCCCATTTTCTCTTCTGAGCTAAAATCCCACATCACTAATTGCCTATTAGTCATTTCAAGCTGAGTGTCTCAGAGGCATCTCAAACTCAGTATGTCCTAAACAGAACTCATTATCTTTCCCTCCAAGTTTGCCTGTCATTCAAATATCCTGGTTTCTGTCAAGGGCCTTCCCCTACCTTCCAGTCTCCAGAGAGCTAACCTCAACAGTATCCTGAATTGCTACTTTCTCTCATCCCACACATCTAATCTAAGGCCAAACCTTGATTTCTACCTCTACAACATCTCTGACATCCATCCCCTTCTTATCCTGCATACAGCCACCACTTTACCTCACTACCTCTCCCCTGGATTACTACAATGGCTTCCTAATTTGTCTTCCTGTCTCAAGTTCCTCTCAACCACTCCAATCCACACTCCACAAAACTACAGTCCCAACAATATCATTGCCCTACTCAGTCAACAACAATGGTTTCCTATTGGCTTTTTAAAAGTCTGTTTGACTTTTAAAGGCCTCGATAACCTAGTCTCAATCTGAATTTCCAGTCTGATTATACATTACTTCCTATCCCACACTTTACTGTCCAGTCAAACTTGCCTTCTCTCTATTTCTGACAAATGACTCTCCATCTCTGCGCCTTTGTTCTGGAATCCTCTATTACAGAAATGGACACTCTCCTCATATTCATCTCACAAAAACCCTCAATTCTTTAAGACTCAGATCAACCACTACTTGTTACACAAAGCCTTTCCTGAAATTCCCAAATGCTAGTATCCTCCCTCTGTAACTGCTTTGTATCTATTCTAGAAATATATCTCTATACATAGGTTGTTTCTCCCAATAGAATGGGAGTTCCTTGAGGAAAATTTTCATTTTTTGTCTTTGTAGTTTCACCTCCTAACACAGTACCTGGAATACAGCAGGAGCTTAATAAATGTTTGATAGCTAATGTAGAAGTATTCTTGTTCAGAAACATTTGAACCAGATGGCCTCTGATATTACTTCCTTCTCAAAGATTCTTTGATTCTACCTTTTGAATCTACTCCCAAATATCCCCTCTATTTCCCGTATACTCCCCTATTTCTATTTCTTTGCTCACAGTAATTTCTGCCCACTTGTCCTCTTCTTGCCCCTCCCCCATCTCCACTCAAAAGCTATGAAGAGTAGATATGTCCTTCAAAGCCTGCCTAAAATGTTTTGGTTCCATTGTCCTTTCCTTATCCTTCTAAACCAGACATGATCATTTCCCTTCTTCTTCTTTGTCTCTTCCTTAAGAAATATTGTGTGTATTATTACAGGTATTTTACAAAGTTGCAAAATATCAGAGCAGAAAGGAACCCTCAAGATTAGATATTTAAAATTCAGCATTTTATAAAGGAAAAAAACCTGAGGCTAGAGTAGGTAACTTATCCAATATCACATACCTAGTAAGTGGAAGAGGCAGGACAAGGTCAGATCTAAGGTGTCTTGAGTGGAAGTATAGTGTTCTTTTCATGACGTCATGCTGTATACTTATCTTTCCTGTTAAATTATAAACATCTTGATAGAAAGGTCTAAATTTTATTCATTTTTTTTATCTCCTATAGAATTTGATATACTGCCTTGAATACAGATGCTAAATAAAATTGTATTGAATTGATTTGAAATATATTTTAAACTTTGGCAACATAATGAAAAGATGGGACTCACTGGAAAAGACCCTGATTTGGGGGTAAATTGAAGGCAAATGGAAAAGGGGATGGCACAGAATGAGATGGATAAATAGTGTCATGGTGACAACAAACATGACCTTGGATAGACTGTGAGAAAAAGTGGAAGATAGAAGGGCCTGGTGAGATATGGTCCATGGAGTCAAGAAGAGCCAGAAATGACTGAATGATTGAACAACAACATTTTAAACGTGTTGACCATATGTCTTTCCTCCCTTCATAAAACATTTACTAAGTATTATATGCAGAGAGCTCAGGAAATTAGAAAGATTTTTGAGACATGGCTCCTGCCCTCATGAAACTTACAATTTCACGAGAGGTACAACATACATAAATATGCAATGCTACACAAATATTACAGTTCAGAAGCAGAATATCATAAAAGTTTAAGGGACCTAAAAAGAATTTGCAAGGTCTAAAAAAAGAAAAGTATATAATCAATACTAAATGCTAAGTTTTCCCCACTTTATGTGTAAGACAAGTAACAGCTAATAGGCCACAAACTTATTTACATTAAACTTTTTCAGTAGATGCCATCATTAATCTGAGCCATATTAACAAAATATCAGGCCAACATAAATCAATCAGATTCTAAATGGTCCTTGTAGCATCTGAAGGCTTACTATGGGGACTCAATAAGTCATCCTGAAACACATCTATTACCATCACTGGACCAGTCATCCATTTTCCAGATTCCAAAGCCCCTCCCTGTGGGGACTCCATTGTGAACTCAAGCATACTCTAATTAATCTCTCTCTTCCTGCTCTATAATATAGAAGCTTTGTGATACATGATTTTTATTCTCTTTTGATGAAGAATATTCATTGAGAGAATAAACAAATACTGAATTAAAAATTATTGTTTGGGCAATAAGATAGCCAATACTTCTATAGTACTTTACAAAAAAATTTTCTTCTAAATCACTTTATGAGGCCTAGATAATTTAGGCATTATCATGCCCATTTTACAAATGAGGAAAACTGAGGCACAGGGTTGGGGGATCTGCCACAATCATGTATTTAATTAGCATTCAAAACCAGAACTTGAACCCACATTTCCTGAGTACACATTCACTATTCTACAATAAGATGTTTCTTAAGTATATGGCCTTATAATGAACTACTTGAAGATAAATCAAAAACTAAGAGCACTTAAAACATTGTTGGGGAGGGGAGTTAGGTGGCGGAATGGATAAAGCACTGGCCCTGAAATCAGGAGAACCTAACTTCAAATCCAGTCTCAGACACTTACTACCTGTGTGATCCTGGGCAAGTCACTTAACCCCAATTGCCTACACACATCAAGGAGGGGACAAATCAAGCAAACTAAAAATTCTTTAAACAAAAATCAAGACCAACCTATCCTATAAGAATTAATCAAAAGCATTACATATGAATTATTCATCATAAAGAGACCTAAAATCTACAATAATCTCCCAATCTACACTATAATTATGAATTGTGGAAATTGGAAGAACTAGTTAAGATGGTGGAGTAGGAGGAAGCAGTAAAGCCTAGAATCATGCTAAGAGATAGAGATACAGCTAAAAAAGCATCTCTTCTCAAAAAGCTCACATACAGCAGGGCAGCTAGGTGGCGCAGTGGATAGAGTACTGGCCCTGGAGTCAGGAAGACGTGAGTTCAAATCGGCCTCACACATAACACTTCATTCAACCTCAACTGCCTCACAGAAAAAAAAAAGCTTACATACAAATTAGAGGAGAAAATACATAAAAGAGAGTTTAGTTTCAGGGTAGATGAAAAAGTTTGGTATTACTTACTATACAGTGGCAAAAAGAATAAAGAAGCCAAGGAGTCCTTAAGGTACAATAGCAGGTCAGATGCCAATGCCAAGATAATGGAGGACATAGCAGATGGTAAGACCTAGTGGTCCTTAGAAAGCAATAGAAGGATAAATGGTAAGGCCCAATAGTGATTCCCTGCTTACAAAAGAGGTTTGAGCAGCCAGTGACTAAAAAACAATTTAAATGGTTAGAGAAATATAGATATTTTTTTTGGAACAGAAATCACTTCACTAAGCAACATTAAAGGCAATAGATATACTTTACTACATCTGCCAAATACAACCCAAAGTGCTTAATTTCTGGATTGAACTAACAAAACAGATAAGATCCAAGGAATGAATCAAAAGGCCCCCAAAGGCAGCCATCCCCGAACTCAACCAAAAATATAGTCAACAAAGAAGCATCTAACAAATGGCTGAGTCAAATTATTTTGTTAATGGAAATGGAAAGATTTATGATGATAACTCGGGATCAGAACATGACCATTAAAAACTCCTGAAAGTTTATCCTTAAGGAAACCAGATTTATTGATCAATACAGATTATACAAGTAAACAGTAGAAACTGCATTACATGTCATTATAGGGTACAAAAATCTAGCACATTTGGCAGGGCACGACCTGGTACCTTGCTATCTTTGATAAATAACTAAAAATATAGACCTGAAAATATTCTTGAGAATTCAACAAATAAACTGTGTTGCAACCAAATCATTATTAGATGATAACTATTACCCACAATCACTCAAACATAACATTGGTCCATAAAAACTTACAAAGTGTTTAATAAATGTTGTCATACAAAATACAAATTAACTCCACTCTACATGAAAAGAAAAGCTTTCAAAATACAGAGGTCTAGTTGAAGAAACAGGAACAGGATGGAATATCATCTCAATTGTGTGTTACTGAAATTATCAAAAAAAAAGTTACAGGAAATGAACATATATACCAACATTCTTATTCAATTACCATTATAATTAAAAAGTTTTTTATCTACTTATGCAATAGTCTGCAGAACACTAAACATAAAGTCACAACAGGATAGTCACTAATCCCAGAACCATTTCTATCCAAATCACAATAAAAAGGAGAACAAGAATAATAATACTTTTCCATTGTTATTTTACATAGTGTTGGAAATATTAGCAGCAGAAATAAGACAAAAGAAAGAAATTAAAGGAATAAAGTTAAGGAAAAACGAAACAAAACTAACTCAGTTTGCTGAAGATATGATGGTTTATTTAGAAAATCCTAGGGAATAAAGAAAGAAACTAATTGAAACAATTAATAGCTTCAGCAACACACTACGATACAAAATAAACCCACAAAAATCAACACTATTTCCATAATGCAATAACAAAATCCAGAAGGGAATAATAGAGAAGGAAACACTCTTCAAAATAATTACAAAATGCATACAGTATCTGGGATCTGGGAGTCAATCTAGTGTAGCACACTAAATATCTATTTAGATACAACTTCAAAATGCACTTCAAAGAAATAAAGAACAACTTAAATAATTGGAGAAATGTTCAATGATAATAGCTTGACTATGCCCATATAATAAAAATGACAATAAATTAACTTAACATATATTTATTGTTAGACTAGTAGAACTACCAAGAGAACACTTTCTAGAACCAGGTCAAATAAAAACCAAATTTATTTTGAGGGGAAAAAATCTAGATTATCAAGGCAATCAATGAAGCACTTTCATGCCTCGAATTATATTATAAAGTTGCCATTACTATTACTGTTCAGTCATTTCAGTTGTGTCTGACTCTTCATGACCTCATTTGGGGTTTTCTTGGCAAAGATACTGGAGTGGCTTGCCATTTCTTTCTCCAGCTCATTTAACAGATGAGGAAACTTAGTCAAACAGGGTTAAGTGACTTGCTCAGGGTCACACAGCTAGGAAGTGTTTGAAACTGGATCTTAACTCAGGTCTTCCTGACTCCAGGCCTGGTGCTCTATGAACTGTGCCACCTAGCTGCCCTTATATGATAAAGTACTGATCTTTAAAATGATTTGAACCATGGTTTAAAAATAGAAAAGTAAATCAATGAAACAGAATAGACAAGAAAAACAAACTAATAATTGAATGCAATGACACAGGGTACAATAAGTCCAAAAATGGAAATCATGTAAAAAATAATCTACTTTAAAAGAATTACTAAGAAAACAAGTTTGGCAAAAATTAGTTTTAGACCAATTTCATATTCCACATACCGAAATAAACACTAGATGATTATGTGACATCAGTTTGAAGTCACATAAAAAATCCTATGTCATATAAAAAAAAACTGATCAGGTCCCTTTCACAGGTATAGCTATAGCATGAATTCTTAACCAAGTAAGAAACAGAGGCAATTACAAAAAATATATATATATAATTTTGATTGTATGAAATTAAAAGGCTTTTGCATGAACAAAATTAATGCAACTAGAAAAAAAAAAGAAGTGGTCACTGAAAGAAAAACACTTTTGTATCAAATATTTCTAAGAAGAGTCTAATATGGAAATATATAACAAAAGTCATTCCAAAATAGTTAACTGGTCAATGGAGAAACTTGAAACTTCTCAAAAGAATTGCAAACTATTAACTATCCACTTCACCACCAAGCTGCTCACTTCTTAGAGTAATTTTTCCTTTCATCCTTTGCCTTCAATGGATAAAAGGAAAATTTACACGACCTGTGCACCTATATTTTTTCAGTTTCTTGCCCAATACTCCATTCTCATTGACGATATTTTTAAGTTCCTTCTAAAGTGTTATTTATGCCTACATAAATCACTAGATGTGGGTAGCTGTCCACCATTTTGATAAATCTTAGAAGGTTCTCTGTTATGTTTTTGATCCATGTCTCAAGAAGACAACACACCTCCCTATTCTTGTTATCAGGTCAACAAATTAATGCCTGAGTATTACTTGACAAAGAAGCACTAACAACTACTACTCTTACCTCTGCCAGTTACTAGACAACCTACCACAGGATAGTTTCTCAATATAATGAAATTAAATATTACCATTCTGTAAGAAATTATGAACATAACGAATAAATACAGAGCAGCATGGGAAGATACATGAACTGATGCAAAGTGGTATATGCAGAACCAGGAAAATAATATACACAATGCCTATAACAATGTAAATAAAAAAAACAAAACAACTGAAATATAGTGAAATTACAATGACTAAGCCTGGCCCCCAAAGAAGAGGTATGAGAAAACAATTCTCTCCCTTCTCCGTGATGGGGAGAAGTATGGGTGTAGAACACTAAAGATAAAGTTAGACACTTTTTGTTTTGATATGTGATTTAGTTTTGTCCAACTGTTTTATCTCACTGGTATTCTTGGTTATAAGAAATGACTCTCTGGGAGGGGGAGGATGGAGGAATACATAGAAGAAAGTACACATTGGGAAATGTAGGTGATATAAAGACAAAAGATATCAAAAATCTACTTCAAATAATAACAATACTTCACATGTCTACAGAATTTTCCACTTCGCAAAGCACTTTTCTCATAACAACGTAGGAATGTAGGGAGTATAGGTATTATTATCATCATTTTTCAGTGGTGACAAACAAATTCAGTTAGGGTGACTTGCCTGATGTCTCAGAATGAATAGACACTAGAATTAGAACTTGACCTTGGGTCTTCTGATTGCAAGATGCAAGTTTATAACACCATACTGCAAAGATCACATCTGAATAACAAAATATTTGGTGATTATACCTAAAGACATTTACTGTATCAAGAGAAGGTAAGAAAAGTTGTTATATGTGAAGAGCAAGGGAAGAAAAGAGGGGGGAATGGAATTGAAAACAAAATATGAACAAAAGGATACAATAAAAAAGATTGATATTATTTTCAATGATGCTCTATTTTCAGAAATAATGAATAAAAATTTTTTTGTCACATAAATGAGTTTTTCTTTCAAACAGACCAGACATAAAAAGCAGCAAAATATGAAGGATGCAACGTGGCCAAAGAGAAAGCTCACTGACCTAGCAGTCAGAGGACCTGGTTTGAATTTCGCCTGTAGTACTTAATATGTGTGTCACTTTAGGCAAGTCACTTAAGCACATTGGGTCCCAGGCTGATCAACTACAAAACAGATGGACTTCGAGGTCTCATCTGGCTCTAGATCTCTCACAAGAATAAAATAATTTGAGTAAACTTTTGAATTTTACTAACAGTAACTTCAACATCTTTTTCTACCATCATTACCAATTAATATTTGATATATGGTATATACTACTGTCAATTTTTTTAATATTGTAGATTGACTGTATATTAACTCTAAGCTTTAACAGCTTAAAACTACACTAAGACTTTTGTGACTTCTTCTGTGAATGGATATAGATATAGATGTGCATATATGTACATGCATGTATGTATATATAACAAGTATAATATAAAATATTGTATATATGTGTATATATATGTTTACAATATGTATATATTATAATCTTCCTTCCCTATCTTGTACTCATATTTGGAGTCTGAACACACATATTGATATTGCCCTCAAATATTCTAATGCCTCAGTTCTTCAATCTAATCAGTTCCCATGATTTATTCCTCCATTTCATCATCACCCACAAGTATTCCACTTCTGTATTCATGAAATCTGAAATTCTTTTATCTGATCAAAATCTTTTATTATCATACCTTTCTCTTTGTCTTAAAACCCTTAATTACGTTATTTGTCCTCATCCTCATTTCCATTCTTTCCAACCCTTAGTTCTTTCCCAGGCCTTCTGGATAGAGTCTTGCTCTGGATAGAGTCTCTCCATCCCTTGGTAAACAATTCAACTCCTCTCCTCAACTCTCAATCCCCTTGCCCACTTGGCCTAATGCTAACTAAACATGGTTTACTAAGACCAAACTTTGGACTACTTCAACTACTTTTATGGAAGTCACAAGATCATCCTTAACTGGACATATTACAAATTTATGTTACATAATCTCAACTAGGCCCTCACTGAAGCAAGGTAAGCATTCTATTTGGTTCTTACCTGATTCTCCATAGTGATTGTTCTAAACCTACTCATCTCTTCTCAAGCCTCCAATGACACCTTCTGCACCCACCTGAGGACTTTACTTCATTTACTTCACTGAAAAAATGAAGATCACTTTCTGAGAGCTCTCCTTTCTCCCTTGATCTTCAAATCACATCACTCAGACAACTCCCTCCACTATCTCCTTCACTTCACTCTCAAATGAAGGGGTGGTCCTTCTTGTCAAGGCCAAACTCTCTACATACACCATGGATCTCATTCCCTTTCCCATTTCTCCAGCAAATTATCCTAGTAATTATCCCTATTTTATCTTAAATTCAGTCTCTGTCTATTGGCTTCTTATGAACATGCCCATGTCTTCCTCACCCTGGAGGGAAAAACACCCAATTGATCCAACCATCCCTACTAGATATTGGCCTTTTCTCTCATGTCCTTCATGACTAAAAGCCTTAAGAAAGCAGTCTACAATCAATGCTTCTACTTCCTGTCTTCCATAATCTGGCTCATTTTAACCTCATCTTTTATCATCAACCTCACCATGTTCTTTCCAAAGATACCAGTGATCTCTTTAAAATTTTTCAATGAATAATTTTTCAATGAACAATTTTCAATGAACAAAAATGTATTTTCTCTCCCCCCGGGACTCTCCTACCATACTGGGGAAGAAAACAAACAAAAAACCCTTGCAATGAATAAGAATAATCAAGTAAAAATAATCCCCATATTGACCATGTCCAAAGGAGATGTCTAGATCTGTAGCATGAGGCCATCATTTCTGTCAGAAAATGGTTAGCTAATGCTTTCTTAATTGCCAAAAAACAACTCTCCTCAAACTGGATATCCCATAGGCATCTCAAAGTTTAACCAAAAAAAACCAAAAAACAAAAAAACCTCACTATCTTGAATAGATCAAAGAATAGGGAATATCATAGAGTTGAGCTAATTCACCAAGGGGATCAATACTAGGAAGGGAGGAAAGTGTAATCAAAGAAGGATCCATGGCCTGTCATAGTATTGCAGTCTGGAGAGACTGAGGTAAGGATGAAGACTAGGTATCAGAGGGATATGGCATGAAGAGAGATGAAAGATGATGTTATGATCAGATGAAGGAAATTCAGAGTTCTACAACACAGAAGTGAAAGACTTACAGGTAATGTCAAGACCAAGGTTATGAGCATCCTTGTACAATCCCTGAGAATACAACCTGTCTAGGTCTTCAGACTCCTCACTATAAAATGAAAAACCTGGCTTAAATGACCTCTGAAGGCCCTTTTATCTCCAATTCTATATTTCTGTAATCTCAACATCTGTATGATTAATATTTTGCACTTATGAATCGTAATAGCTCTGTGAACAGGATCTCAAGATTTCACCTCTCTGAGCCTCAGTTTTCCATCTGTAAAATGGATGAATAAACCTGTAGTACCTATTTCATCATGCTGTTAAAAAAAAAAGCTATATAAATATTAAAGCCCTCTGGAAAATGAGTGTCTTTATCATAAATTTGAGTCATTAATATTGCCACTAATAATTTTAACTTAAAAAGTAAATCATGGGAGCAGCTAGGTAGTGCCATAGATAGAGCTCTGGACTTGGAGTCAGGAGGACCTGAGATCAAATCTAGCCTCAGACACTTGACACTTACTAGCTGTGTGACCTTGGACAAGTCACTTAACCCCAATTGCCTTACCAAAAAGCAAAAACAAAACAAACAAATAAATAAAGTTATGCAATTACAAAAAGATGACCACCATTACACTGGCTAGTTATTTCCTGAATTATACAAAAGAAAAGTTTCAAATGTTCTAATTTTTGCAGGTAGATTATCATGCTTCATATTGTTATTCACAGCTGCAAGTAGATTAATTTGTATTCAGAATTCCAAGTGGTAAGTGTGCAATGCATAGTAATACACTTTCTCTGGACATAAAGAAAATGCCTAAATCACTTCTCAAAAACCATTGCCCTAACAATCAGTCAAACAGGCAATGATAGAACTGCAGAATTTTAGAGTCAGAAGGGACCTCAGAACATGGATCAGACCTTGAAAGGGCCCTAAAATACAGAATGTTAGAACAAAGAATGTTAGAACTATCTAAGCTCACAAGAAGAATACACAGTGCTATATGAGACATGAAGGAAAATTCACTTCCAGTTTGGAGGCAGTAAGGAAGATCAAGAAAGCCTTCATCTAGGAGATAATATTTGAACAGAGCCTCAAAAGACTTTGGTTTTACAAAAACCATATTTTCATATTTGTGTTTGTAAATGCAAAAAATTTACTATTTTTCTTAGGCAAATATTAAAATGAGTTTATGCACCATCAATACAGGCAAAACAATTATTCAAGTATACTTGAAGTAGCAAGCAAAGGTATACTGCTAACTATATTTTCTCAGATAATTATTTGAACATAAAAACTAATTTGTAGAAAGTTCTTTAAGTGCTACCCTTCCTTTTCTGTTTTACATACTACTCCTCCCCTCATGCAGTCTAAATGTTAATTAAACTGAAATACTCACAGACCCACAAACATACACTGTGGCTTGGTTCATGTTCTTCACTACAGTGGAATGCCTGCCTATGCACATCCACTTGTTCAATTAAATTCAAATATTTGTTAAGCACCTACTATGTGCCAGCCACTGCTCGAGGTATAGGGGATAGAAAACAAAACTCAAACCTCTCCTTAAGAAGTTTACATTCTCCTGCAGGGACACAACATTGTAGACAGAAAAGGAAACCCAAGATGATGTCAAGAGGAATACAGCAGGAATAAATAGGGTATCACAGAAGCTTTCTAGTAGCAGCTGGCAACTAGAATGAGACTTGAAGGAAATTAGGGATTCTGATGGGTGAAAGTGAGGAAGAAGAGCATCCTAGGCATTGTAAACACTGTGCTCAAAGATATGTAAAGGGAAGATGGGGTTGTTAGGTTTGGGAATAGCCTGTGGGCTATTCTGGATGGAAGGCAGAGTGCAAGAGTGGAGTACTATGAAATAGGTCTACCAAGGTAAATGAGAGCCAGATTACGAGGGCTTTAAACGCTAGGTTAAGAAATCTGTATTTTATCTTAGAAGCAATAAGGGATTGTTGAAGTTTCTCCAAGACCTTAAAAATCAGGTACGCCAATGCTCCTCATTTGACAGAAGAGGAAACCGAGGTCAACAGAGTTTTAAAGAGTTGCCTAGAATCATACAAGTAGTAACAGCAGCATTATAGTTCTCTGCCTCAAAACCCAGTGTGCTTCCCACGTACCTCTTCTGGCTGGAAGTAAGTTTTCCCTCATTAGATATCAAATCACTTTGTACATCTCTTATATGTGTACCTTTTCATATTTTTTCTCAAAACATCACAAAGCACTGTATATGCACCTTTTATTTGCATTTGTTGTCTAATTAGTATCAGGTTATTTTGTTTGTCCTCCCATTAAGCTGCACATTCCTCGAGGGAAATGACTATGTCATCACTCTATCCTCAGTACAAGCACGGTGCCATTGCACAACTTAATAAAGGCGGGTGGAACTGAAATGACATTAACCTACAGTAAGATGCAATGACTCTATATTATTGAGCCTAACCCAACCACTAATTCAGGAGGTATATAATATTTGGCCCAGTAATGATGTCAGTTTACTTTCAAATTACTACCCATACTTCAATTCACTGTTGCTTTTCTCTCATATTTGTTGACATAAACACAGCCTCATCGTCTTTGTCCAGTGCTCCCAGATTCCATCTACCCTGAAAACAGTAGAATCATCGAAGCTTTTCATCCTCAATTTAAAGCGCGTCTAGGAATATACCAGAAATGGATCTTGCTATATATACTATCTCTGACCTACTTGTACATTTCAAATGTTTAATTTACCTCTCACTGAACATACTAGATTTAGATTTCAAAACTTTAAAGTAAAGGTATACTATACATAGAAAATTATTTGTTTCTGTAAAATGTAATGCTGGATTAAACAATGTTATGATTGGTTTACTATATGACTTACTCATTACGTACAAGTTATACATTGGATGGTAAACTGACACTCAACAGAGCCAATTAGGGATTTTAGTTCAGTTAATCACTAACCATTTGAATGCTATCTTGGGCTATCAAATTAAAAACATTAATAGTCATGTTAGTGACATTATAGTGAGGTATTGTTTATGACATATATTAATTGTGCTATTGCACAATGGCATCAGTCAGGGTAATGTTACACAGAGTGGTATGCATATGTCTTTGAGACAATTCTCTGAAAGGAAGTGTCAAACATTAGAAATTAAAACAAAAACTCAAAACAGTCCTAAATTAAGCCAATGTTTTCCTAATTACATTGAATATAATTAATGTTTCTGTGGTTTAAATCTGCTACAAGCATTAAAACTGTGCATTTAATTAACCCAAAAACCAGCCAGATATCAGTGTTGAATTCTGATTTAGATTAAAACCAATGTGAAGAGAAATCAATGCTTTATGGTAAGTCTTCAATATTACACTGAGATAAAGTGTTCCATTACTTTAAAAAATGATTTTGGATATTACAGAGAACAAACTTCTCATTATTAGTCAATCAACAAGCATTTATTAATCATTTACTATGTGCTAAGACAAAAAATAGCCTAAAAGGGAAAATGAAAATTAGTTTTCTTTTTCAAATGAAAAAGATAAAAACTGGCCCTTGTCTTTGATCCCTGAGTCAAACAGAGGAAGCATAGTGTAAGAGAAAGAATACTGGACTCAAAAGGTGTGGACTCCAGAAACTGCTCTGCCACTTAATAACTATCTAACCTTAAGCAGGTCATTTTCCCTTACTGGGCCTCAGATGACTTATGTACACAAAAAAGGAGGTGGACTAACTAACCTCTAAGAGTTCTTCCACTCTGACTCTGTTCTAAAGTCAGTTAAAATTCTGACATTTTATATTTTAACTCTATGCTGTAAGGCCTGAAGGCTTTAGCTTATCACCTGTTTTTGTACAGACCAAACTAAAAATGTAAAAACCATTCTTAGTTCAGGGGCCATAAAAAACAAGCTGTGGGCTGCGTTGGACTTCTGGGCCGCCATTTGCCAATCTCTGCTCTAAAGCACTTTAGAATTCTGAAATTCTATATACCAAAGACCCCTGCAGTCCTGACATTCTATATTCTTAACAAGTTCTTTTCATATGAAGAATCTAGAATACTAGATTATGAGAGTATATGAAACTAAGACAGAAGTAAAAACCTCCAGGCACTAGTTCAATCTTCCTACATTAGATTTTCCATTTAATGTTCACTAAGCACTTATATGTGGCATTTGGAAAGCCTTGCCACAAGATGTCACCATAACCTCACACCAAAGCTGGACCCAGGTTCTGAGAACCAACTATTTACATTATCTATTTAAAGTGAGTTGTTTGAAAGATGATTATACATTTGAAAATATAATGGGAAGGATGAAATCATAATATCATATTTTTTTTGAGTAATGGCAATTACTGAATAGACCACTAAAAATTACCATAAAAATTATAGCTTTTTTTTGTTCATTTGATACACTGGTTTCATTCATGGATAACTGATTTCAATACATTGTCTATTCCAAACCATTGGCTATGGATGTTATAAATTCTCTCTTTTAAAAAAAAAAGTGTCAGACTACTTCCTTCCCTCTGAAAGACAAAGTGGGAGGAGTACAATTTGGAGATACTAATGGAACACTTGGTGACCTTGCAAAAGAAGATTCTTCTTACATGCCACATTCATTCTCTACCACCTCAAATGAGAAACATGTAGAACCACAGAAGTGCCCTAACAGATTTAGGACATCTTTCTTCCCAAGTGTTCCTGGGTCCTTTTTCTTATAACCTTTGTTTGCCAGAGAGAGGTTCCAATTGCCATGTTAATATGGTATATTGGTGACATCTTGTGGTGAAACAAAATACAGAAAATCCTAAATTCTTATTCTTTGCTAACATTCTGTAGAAATAAAAGTTTGCTACTAGTATCTTCCAACAATGCAACTTCCCTGTTTAGTTCTGTGTCTGTTCAAAAGACAAACAGTCATCACCACCAATAAACCCATGTATATTCAATGTTGTATGATGAACCTTCCTTGTAAAACCTAAATGTAAATGAGTCAGACACACTAGTACAATGTATAAGTGATCTTTATAATGGGTAAGTTCCTGTGGCATTCTTACCCTGGAAGATCTCTGCAGCCCCCTTATCCCATTGCTGAGTTCCTCCTAGAACATCCATTATGAGGAAGGGCCCAGGCCAGCCACCCCTTGATTTCTCTCCAAGATCTGCTTCTGACTCTCCAAATTTTGCCACCAAAATACAGTTTCCTTCTCACTCTGAAAGTTGTCTCTACTCCTTTGAGTTCCCAGCCCTTGGAAGAGCCTTCCCTCCACTCCTAGGCACTCTATCTCCCACTAGTGAGTTACTCTAAGTACATTCTTTTTTGAGGGAAATGACCAGGTTAGCCATGCTTTATTCTCCTCTTGGCAATACTTCTGATTCTCCAGACTACATCATCAAGCATCAGCTGCCTAGTGACCCTGAAACATCTCCCCACCTCTATGACCCCTTCTCCCCCTGGTGAGTTGTTCCCAGAAACTCTATTTTTAGGATGGGCCTAGACCAGCTACCCTTCATTCTTCTCCTGGTTCTATATATGATTCATTATACACTTTGCCACAATTCCTCTGTGCAGATACCATACTCACACTCCACTTTTCAGCTCTCTGTCAGAAAATAAGAGCAGAGGGCAGAGACTGCCTTTTTCTTTTCTTTTCTTTTCTTTTCTTTTTTTTGCATGTATTTGCACCTCCAGTGCTTAGCACAGTGTCTGGCATATAGTAAGTGCTTTAAAAGTGCTTGTTGACTTATCTAAAGTGATCTTTGTAATTGGAAGGGGAAGCTGAAGGTTGAAAAGGAAAAAGATCCTATCTTGACTATAGTAAGAATTTTTTACTTTACAGATCAAATAAGGTGGATTTGTCTAGTGACACAAGCAAGGACAGCCCTTTGTTAAGTACAACATTAAAAGAATACATTGAGTTAATATCCCCCATCTCCCCCAGGAGACTGACAGTACAGCACAAGGCACACTGGATGGGCAGGCACGGATGAGATCACAAATCCACTGGCATTTAAGTATATAAATCAATATGATAAGTGAAAGAGAATTCTATCATTAAATATATCTGCATGGTAAGAAGTAAAAAGAGCACTGAACAATGGGATCAGGGGAACTACTGTACCGCCTGGTCATGATTCTGTCACAAACAGAAACTGTGTGACCCTTTATAAATCCTTTCCCTTCTCTAGATCACAATTTCCTCATATTTGAAAATAAATGGTTTGGACTAGACTAGATGTTCTCTAAGAATCTCTGAAGCTTGTACTATCTATGATTTAAGTAACAGCACTTGGTCCACTACTAAGAGCAGAAGCCACCATGCACTAGAAAAAGGGATGTGCAGAATCTTGCCAAAAAATCTCATTATAAATGAGGAACTTCACTGGAGGTGAAGGAGGAATTGGGGGAAAAAAACAGAAGTACTGAGGGTAATTTATCTTTTGAGGATATATTGGGAGAGGTCACATAGCAGGGAAAAGAGACAACAAATGATCTACTACTTGATTTATCATTATTATTATTATTACTACTACTAATAACAATAGCTAATACACACACATTATATAGAGCACTTTAAGGTCTATGGAGTACTATATGTACACATATATATTTACATAAAAACTCATTTGATCCTCAACATCAATCCTATAAAGTAGGTGCTATTAATTTTCCCAATGAATCCCTTAAAACCAAGGATGGAGAACCTGCGGCCTCAAGGCCACATGTGGCCCTATAGGTTCTCAAGTGTGGCCTGAATCCAAACTTCACAGGACAAATCCCTTTAATAAAAGGATTTGTGCAAGTTCCACACCCCTGCCTCAAAACTATTTACAGGCTATGAGGGAGCAAAAACCTTCATGGAATAAGCCAATAGTATAGCTGTTTTTACACAGATGAAAATTATTGATTCTAATAACCAATGGATCTGCATTCAAATTTTAATGAAGGACAATAAAAGCACAAATAGAATACAGAATCATAATAAAAGCAAGAGTCAACCTATGCAGATACAAATGAAAAGGAAAGGAAAGGCAACAGAACTGAGATTGATAAAAAGTTAAATAGTTTTCATCATTTTACAAAAAAGTATATCCACAAGAGTACCTTTCTAGGTTCAATTTAGGCATATAAATCTACATTTATACATTTAGAAGGAAATGAATGAATATGAGGGAAATAAGGATTTCATTCATTATTCTGTATGAAATCTTTATTTTAAATTTAGTTTAATGGACTGTTATGGTCAGTGCATTTCATATGTATTATACATGCAATCTTGGTAAGTTCATCTATCAGCAAAAATCATAACACAACTATGCCTTGCCTTGATTACATATTTCTTATAATAATAAATAAGACCAGATGAACACATTTGTTACCTATTATTTTTCACAACAGTAGCCAACTGTTGAGGTGGGGGACAAAACAATAGGAAAAATATTATTAGGAATAATAAAATCTAAGCATTTTCCAGAAAGTAACAAAGAAGCAATAATTAAGGTTAATTTGGCAGAATATTTATCTCTATGATGACTGAGTTTTTAAACTTAAGATCCTAAATAAACAATTAAGTCATCTATATAGTATTAAGTAATCTTGTTTTTGACTGACAAGTAGCAATCACCAGACCATTCCCATCCAAAAACAGAACAAAATTATGAGTTGGGTCCCAGGAGAATTTCAGCATATGAAATGGTGGGATGCCCTCTCCTACAACTTTGCTAGGTGCTACCCAAATCAACCTTCAGAGCTCAGCTGAGATGCCATCTCCACCATAAAGTGATCCCTGAACTACCTACCATTTCTTATCACCTCTTAGGTACCTCTTATTCACTAAACTCTTGCTATGTTATTTATCTCTGTAGTCTTATCTCATCAATACCTTGAAAGGCAGGGACAACACTTTCTCCTCCCAAACAAGCGTTACATGTTGCAGAAATCTGAGAATAATTTTCAATTTTCTGAGCTCTGCCACTCTTTTATGCCTGCTCTAGCTCACACCAATCTACCTTTCAAACTTTTCTCATGTTATTACTTCCCTTCACATATACTGTGTTTCAGGTAATCTATGGCTACTGCTCATCCTCTATATACCTACCCACAATTTCACCTCTGTGTCTTTGTTCACATTGTTCCTTATACTTGATACCCCTCTCTCCTCCTTCTCCATTTGCTGAAAGCCAAATTATTCCCCAGTTCAAATGCTATTTCTCCCCAAAAAGCCTGTCCTGATGCCACCAGAAAATAATGATCCTTTCACCAGACATCACAGCCCTTGGATGACAGGCAATTAGGTAGCATGCTGAAAAGAGCAAGTAGATCCAGAGTTGGGAAGACCTGTGTTCAAATCTAGCCTCAAACACTTTACAAGCTATGTGACCTTAGGCAAGTCACTTAACCTCTCTGCATCATTTTCTTCATCTGTGCAATGGGGATAATAACAGCACCTTCTCAGAATTTTGAGGATAAAATGAGATGACATTTGTAAAGTGCTTTGTAAACTTTAAGTTACTACAGAAATGTTTTGTTGTTGTTCAGTCATTTCCGTCTTGTCTGACTCTTTATGACCCCATTTGGAGTTTTCTTGGCAAAGATACTGGAGTAGTTTGCCATTTCCTTCTCCAGTTCATTTTATAGATGAAGAAACTGAGGCAAATAGGGTTAATTGACTTCCCCAGAGTCATATACCTAGTAAGTATCTGCAGCTAGATTTGAACTCAGGTCTTCCTGACCCCAGAGCTGACACTCTATCCACTGTGCCACCTAGCTGCCTCTTGTTTTTATTAGCTCCTTTGTGTAATTCTTATATCATTTTGTATTACAGTTATCAACATGTATATGTATATATACATACACACAGATATATAGGTACACACACACACACGTGTGTGTGTGTGTGTGTGTGTGTGTGTGTGTGTGTGTGTGTATTATCCCCCTTTACTAGATTGTAAGTTTCATTGGGGCAGGAACTATATCTTACGTAATCTCTGTATCTCCCTCAGTCAGCTGTATTTAGTAGGTACTTAATTAATTTGCTGCAGTTGGCTTTATTTTTGTATCCCCTAGTACCTAACATTCCATCAGCAGGTTTTCAATAAATATTTACTGACTGGACAAATGAATGACACATCTCTGAAATCTTGAACAGTTATATTTTACTATCTTATCTCACCCTTTGCAGTTGTATGTTGCAATATAACTGGAGTGGATACCATAATGTTCAATGTAAGACTTTTAAAAATAAATCACCATCCACAAGAGGTACAAATGCAGAAGCTATATTTTTGCATAGACGATTCCACAAATGATTGCTTAAATGTAGAAGGGACCTAGATAAGCAATTAAAAATAGAGATCAAAATTTACGCATTAGGATGTTAATACAAAACAAGACACCCAAAGCAAGGTGGAAATAAATAGGTGAAGAATCTTTCTATGGAATCATATGACAAATTAAGAGCAGCAAAGCTCTTGTATCACGTGTCTTTTCAGCTTTACCCCATAGGTCTTTAAATTGTCCAGTTTCATCATTTCTTATGATACTGTAATACTCCATGCTATAATTTTTTAACCATACTCTAATCCACGGACACCTAGTCTGCTCCTTGCTTCTAACAGGTATATTTTTATAGAGATAAGTATTTTTTCCCTTTCACCATCCTCTTCAGGGTACTGTTTCAGTGGTATCACTAGGCAAAATGGTATACACTTTTTTTCATTCTTGTTAAATAATTTCATACTGTTTTCCGAAAAGGTTTGACTAATTCAGAACTATCAGAGGTATGATAGTATGCCCATTTTACCACAACCAGCACAGCATTGAATTTTTCAACTTTTTTATTTTGACCAGTTTGTTAAAGGACTGGTGGAATCTCATAGCAGTTTTAATTTGTGTTTGTCTAGTTATTAGAGATTTTGGACGCTGTTACATGTATTACTGATATTTTGTGTTTCTTCTTTTGAAAAATATCTGATCTTATCCTTAGAATACTTATCAAGTAGAGAGTCTTTGTCTTTAACATTATGTGCTTAGCAAAATAAATGCCTCATCAGTCAGGTTTTCTATATGTTACATAACTTTATGCAAGAAACAATACATTCTGTACTGCAGTCTTGGTAGATTATTTGAACTAACAGAATGATGCTAAAATTCAGACAAATCAAAGTTACTGATAACAATAGCTGACATTTGTTAGCCCTTTAAAATCTATCTGGTCCTTTGCAAACGTTACCCTATTAAAGTTCACAATAATCCCGTGTAGTTGATGAGATATGGATTATTATTTCCATTTAAAAAGAAATTGAGGGGCAGCTAGGTGGCAAAGTGGATAAAGCACCGGCCCTGGATTCAGGAGGACCTCAGTTCAAATCTGGCCTCAGTGACATAACACTCACTAGCTGTGTGAGTCTGGGCAAGTCACGAAAGAAAGAAAGAAAGAAAGAAAGAAAGAAAGAAAGAAAGAAAGAAAGAAAGAAAGAAAGAAAGAAAGAAAGAAAGAAAGAAAGAAAGAAAGAAAGAAGAAAGAAAGAAAGAAAGAAAAAGAAAGAAAGAAAGAAAGAAAGAAAGAAAGAAAGAAAGAAAGAAAGAAAGAAAGAAAGAAAGAAAGAAGAAAGAAAGAAAGGAAAAAGAAAGAAAGAAATTGACCCCATTGATGGAAAATGACTTGCCCAGGGTCATTTCTGAGTAAGTGGTAGAGCTGGGACTAGAACACAAGCCTTCCCACTCAAATGGAAATGTTCTTTCCATCACGTCACAACTTTACTCCTAAGTTTCACAGTCAAAAGTTACTACAAATATTATGATGGGCTGAAAATAAAATTTCTTATCGACAAGCAGATACAGGTAGATGCTTCTATTACCTCTTTTATAATACTTCCAGGCTATAATAAAAGTGAGTTCTTTTTAGAAAAACAAGAAAGCATCCTCTCAGAATTATGCAAACACTTAGAAAACCCATCAAAATAAATAATGATCCCAAAAATTTTTTACCAAAGAATGATCCCAGAAACCCTACACATGTATCTTCAAATGTATATTCTTTATAATTGAACGCTATAACAATGAGCGCCTTTACTCCCTGATTTCCTCAGGCTTTCTTCACAGCCTTGAGGGGAAGGAAGAGGACAGCTTCCAAACCTCAAGACTATTTAAGAGTGTTTCCTGAGTGTGAGGGCTAAAAGTACAGGAGGAAAAAAGGATGGAAATCTTTGTGGGATTACTTACTTAGAGAGCGTGTCAGTATTTTAGAACCAAAAAACTGAAATACTTGAAATATTTGAAGCAAATGTCACTGCATTTGTCAAGAACTGACATGACCGATTAATATTACAAATTTACTTTGGATAAATGCTTCAAGCTCCCAAGTTATAAACTGCTGAACATCAGAATTCCATATTGTAACAATGGGCCAACTTTACCTTGGCTATAAATACTATGAAATGCAGCCTGATTAATTGGTAAAAAGTGCTATTAAATGGGAGTCTAGTTCGAGGTCTGCCACTCACATTATGCTTAAAGCTAACAGATTCTACTGGTGTCTCGAAGGCAAAATTATTCCTTTTTCCTCCTAAAAAAAATTGGAATGACTGACTACTGCAAATTGTGTCACTACTGGGCCCACTGGTAACTGGAGGACCCATTATGATGCAAGATTACAGGGGGAAAGTTTGAACACAGGTTATCCATAGTTATCTTCCGACATAACTGGTTAGCTTTTTTGAAGACGTCAGTCTTTGTGTACCAACTCCTAACGATGCCCACTTGATCCCTCAGCACTTTAGCAGTACATATTCTAAGTGAACCAGAAAACTGCGCTTCTGGTAGGCTTCTCCAAAGCTAATAACCCCAGTCCTACCTCATGGACAATGGCCTAAGTCTATACTAGTATCTGGCTTAGCAATAACAAAAAAACTTGCCTTTTCAAAGTCAAACAAATTGGTTTCATAGTCTTTTCAAACTTTTTTTCCAATCACAGGCTGCCACGGCAGGGTGTAATCTAATGAGCTGCTAAGGAAGTAGCTGGAGTTGAAATTCCATGTATCTCACATTATGCTGGAGGTCACAACAAATAGCTCAAAAAATAACATCTTACTGTGCATTTCTTAATCTTGTTGGTTCTAGTGATGTGCAACATTAGACAAAGATAACACATGTAAAAAAAACTAAGTTACAGCAGGTATATTACCAAAGAAAATAAAGTCAGCTTTGAAAATCAGGTTTTTACAATATGGGACCTGAGCATGTAAACATCAGAAATCAGAAACAGATATGTGTGAAAAACAAATTACAAACCTTCCAAATATAGAACTGCCCATGAATGAATGATAATAATATAGCATGCCAAACTCAATGTGTATATTGGGTATCATATTTCATCAAACAGATTTTGCTCTTGGGTCGTCAATTAGCAACCTCCATTCTAGATACTAGTATCAGAAGGTTACTACTGTTATCATTGGTGTTGCCTCAATATTGGCATTCATTTGTTACCTGCTATCTTTATTCCTTCCTCACCAGGTCAGAAAGCATCTTTCAAAGGAAACAAGTAAACCTTCTGGGTGCAAGAGAAAGAAAGAAGAGGAATGAACAAAAACATGAGGGTTCTAGCTCACTTAATTTGACAAGAGGAGATTGCTTTCATCAACTTATATCTAATTAAAGTAATTTATTAACTGCTTTATAGCTAATAAAAAGGCTCTGAAAGGTTTGAATATATGTATATTGTACATTTTTGGCAACTTCTCCTCTCAATAATGGAACCTTCTAGTTTAATAAAAGTTAAATGACTCCATGCAAAGAGCAGCTTACTCTAAAACATACACAAATTACACAGAAGTATAAAAATCCTACTAAAACCTTTTATCTCTAAGTTTCAAAGCAGGTGAATTAACATAGAGGACAGTTAAGATTTATCTTCTTTAAGTCCAGAAAATAAAGAGTATGTGAAAGTCATTCTGTGAACTGAGAAGATTGTCTAAACGCAAAGGAATTGAGTTTAACTCAATAGCAAATGTAATAAAATCTACTCCAGTATTCACCTACTCAATGATATATTGCCCATTTTAAGTGAGAAAAAACAAGAAGCTAAAAAAAAATCAATGTAAGAAAACCAAAAAGGTAAAACTGGAAATTAAAGCACTGTGCATGTGTGGCACAGTGGAAAGAGTGCTAGGCTTTGTGTCAAAACAACCACAGTTCAAATCCAGTCTCAGACACTAACAAGCTGTGTGGCCCTGGGCATGTCACTTAATTTCTGCATGCCTCAGTTTCCTCAACTGTAAAATAGGGATGATAATAGCATCTGATTCTGAGGGCTGCTGTGAAGCTCAAATGAGATAATACTTGTAAAGTGCTTTGCAAACTTTAAGCTTAATACTAAGGGGACAGCCCATATATAAGTGTTCGTTGGTGGTGGTGGTGGTGGTGTTGCTGCTGCTGCTGCAGCTGTTGTTTTACAGGTGTGAAGTACCAAAGTGGAAGATTACTTAATTCCCCTGTTTTGGGACTTCTTTCAAAAGTAATAAAAGCAAATACTCAATTAATAAATATCCCTTATACAAAATGAAAGAAAAAACAATAATCATATTTGTTTACAAGAACATTTGCCCTGAAGGTATAACCAAGGATGGAATATCCATCTCAGTGATCTACACCATCCTACATACTTAAAGGCAGAACTCGCAAATCCATTACCTCTCTGATTCTCCTTCCTTAGTTTGGAAAAACAGTCCCAACTCCTTTTTATACAAAAGCAAGTTTAAAATAACTTTTAAAGTTTTGAGGTTTGATATTTATTAGTGAACATTTGAAGTATTTAATTTACATATCTGAAAGACATAATTAAGAGATTTTAAAAACTGTCAAACTACAAAAAGAGGTGGACTGATAATCAAGGAATGTGAGCTGGAGCTCCATATCTACATGGATTTCCCTGTGCTCCCTTGTGTATGCCCCTTTACCTCTTACAAGTCTCAGTTAACAATGGGGATAACATCTGCACCACTTACCTCACAAAGCTGTAATGATCCTTACCATAATGTGCTATAGAAATTTGAATTGCTATTATCAATGTAATAAATATCCCCTAAACTCCTATTTCTCAGCCTCATCTTAGCACTGAGGTGACCCCAACTGATCACCTGCGAAGCTGTTGCAAATTCTTTCAAGTTAAGAAAGGGTGCAAGTTTTAGCACTGGAGGGAAGTCCACCAGGGGATAGATTTTTTTTGTTTTTCAGCCACACTGTCTCATAAAGACCATCTACTAAGGCCTAGGCATTTTGATCTGCATCAGTTGAGGGTATGCTTACAACCAGAAAATCACAAATTCTTAAAAGATTGAAATAAATTTTTAAAATTTCAATTCATTTTTGAAACTATTAAATATTTCTAAAAAGTGGCTAATTGGATATGTTTTTGCAACAGAAACACAAATTACCTAAAATGGAAAGGAAGAACTAGAATTCTTTTTCGATATTTCCAACAAAAAACATTTTAGAGTCACAGTCTTTCAATACTGAATCATTCAGTTATGAGTTTGGTTATCAGTTTAATCATTCCTAATTGCAGGAATTCCAAACAGACAGAAGTATCCATCTTGCCCTTAAGCCATAAAAATGTCACTAAGTTACACCAAGTTCCAAAGAAAAGTCTTTTAACTTTTTCAAAGAAATACCCAATATACATACACCAATGATTCATCTTCAATTAAGGTACTGGGAGTTCTGTCTAAATAGCTAGTATTGTTCAAAGAGGTCACACATATAGCATATGTGTCTTACCAAAGTTCAAGCAACAAAACACAATAAAACACACATCACACCATGCAGAAGGAATATTTCTTTCTACAACTCAGAAGACACATTAGCACTTTTCATGATGTGAGGGCCTTTATTAAGTACACCAATTACCACTACACTGTAAACATACAGAGATGCCATTTTAAATAGTTTGGGTTGATAGAATGCCAGATAAAGCAATTAATACTTCTGAATTCTGAAAAGCACCCTGAATTCCCCACAAAAAGTGTTCAATGGAGTCTCATACAATAGATAATTATCCTCAAAGAAATTTCATAAAATGTCAGCTCTTGAAGGACCTTAGAACATAGAAAACCGTATCATAGCTCAAAGGGATCTTATAATGAAGAATAAAGAATATCGAATGTACACTGAGGTACGTTAGCACAGAGAATGTCACAGACAAAAGAGATTTTAAAGATTATCTACTCCAATCTCTAATTTTACTGAAAAAACTGATACCCAGGTAGGGTACAAAATCACAGGAATATATTGCAAGATCTAACAGTTGGAAAAGACCTCAGAGGTCATCAAGTTCAATCTGACAAAGACTCCCTTCCACAGCTTCCTCAACATGTGGTCATCCATCACATTTCTTGAATTCCTTTGGATGGCTTTCCTTCACAGGAAGCTTTTCTTTCTGTCAAGCCTACTTTTGTCTTTGCAACTTTGACACACTCCTTCAAGTTCTGGTATGGAACAACGGAAAACAAGTCTAATTCCTCCACATGACTACCCTTCAAATATTTAAAGATTACTATCACGCCATGTCCCACCATCTTCTTAGTTTGTCTATTTCAGGTGACATAAATTCATTACTGAGAAGCTAGGTGGTGTAGTAGATAGACCATTGAGCTTGGATTCAGGATCTGAGTTCAAATCCAGCCTCAGAACTTACTAGCTGGGTTACCCAGGCAAGACACTTAACTAGTCTGCCTCAGTTTCCCCAAATGTAAAATGAGGAAAATAATACCACCTACCTCACAGGGTTGTTTTGAGGATCAAATGAGGTAATATTTGAAAAGCACTTAGTATAGCTACTGGCACATAGTAGGTGCTATATACACTACCACAGCACCTACCTCCCAGAATTGTCGAGATAATAACTGTAAAGTACTTAGCAGCATCTGGCACATAGTAAGAACTATATAAATGTTAGTTATCATTATCATTATTATTATTACGGCAGAATAGAGAGCCTAGTAAGTGTGGGTACTTCAGTGCCAGCCCTAAAATGTTTCAGAAACTGTTGGTAGCCCTCCTTACCCCAGAAAAGAATTCTACAAGCAAAGAAAAGCTGTAGTCACTCTCTGTGCCACCACATAACACCTTGGCTTTCTTTACCAGCAAGTGTTTAGGTGGGTGACAGGCCACTGCTGACACCAGGGGTCCCCACCTCAGAATGTGGAGTAGCCGATGTGGTATTAAGGAAACAGCAATGCACTTAGAGGTTACATCCTCCCTCTAACACCAATTATGGGGCCTTACTTTGTCTTCTCTCTGGGGCTAACACCACCAACCTTTTGGGGTTCTTCTGAAACAAAAATGAGAAAACACACGCAAAGTGTTTCACAAATATTAAAGTGAATGAACAGATGGATGAAAAGCATTTGTTAAGCACTTAACGTGCGCCAGGCACGGTGCTAAGAACTGGGAACACAAATGCCAAAATGTGGGTCCCTACCCTTAAAGAATTTACATGTCAATAAGGGGAGATGACATATAAAGGAGCGGCAAAGAGGGAAAAAGGTTTGGGTGGCAGTTAAAAGAATGAAGATCTGCTCCACAGAAAGACTGGCTGATGTGTCCTTCCCCAAAGCAAAGGTAGTATTGATTCAATTACTGTCCCTAAAGCAAGTAGAAAGGAGGGGGCGGAGTCTGAGACCCAGAGCACATAGTGAAATGGCCAGGGAGATACCATGAAACGTGAATGACGGTCTGATCTGCAGCAGGCCAGATATTGTGACCTAAGTGAGTTTGTACTCACTCACCAATCAAGATAGCTCAGTCCCAGCAAAGGAGTTCAAAGCTAAGTGTCTTTTTTTCATGTGAAAAGAAGCTGTTCAAAAGAAAAGACAGCAAAAAGGAGAGAGAAAGGGCATCAGAAAGATGGGGATGGCAGGTGAAGTGCTACATAAATGTTATCATTACTATTATTATTACAACTTCCCAAGGGGCAGCTAGGTGGCACAGTGGATAGAGCACCGGCCCTGAAGTCAGGAAGGACCTGAGTTCAAATTCGCCCTCAGACCAAACACTTGGTACTTACTAGCTGTGTGACCCTGGGCAAGTCACTTAACCCCAACTGCCTAAAAAGAAAAAAAAAAGCTTCCCCTTCCACCACCAGATGAGAAGGGTGAATCTGAAGATCTCCTCTCCCTTAGGGAATCTACTGCTGCTTCCAAACAGAATTCCTTCTTAACCCTATACCTACCACTACTATCTGAAAAACTACCACCACCATGGCCCAGTGGAACCACTAAGCAGCTACACAGGCTAAGGGCTACTTATACATAATCATGAAAACTCATTTCATATATTTACTTGTACAAAAAGTAAATATTTTGCTTCCAAATACATGAATATTAAAATATATTGCAAAACTAAATTACTTTATCTCCTCCATGAAGTCCTCCCTAATTTTCCACACTCCCAAACTCGAAGTTGATTCTCCCCCATCTGATTTCAAAGTACTTTATGCTACTTTTACAAGCACATATAGCTCTAACATTCACATAACTACTTATGTTATACTATGAAATTAGAAAAAGATAACAGTCATCTTCCTGCTTTATCCTATCAAAAAAGCACACATAATATAATATTATGACAAAATATCTTCTAAAAATTATTTTAAATGGGAATTGGGTGTAAATAATCTGAGAACCATGAGAAAACTAAGACTTTTCAGACAAGTCGCTTAATGTGGAAACATTAAGCAAAATTAAATCTATACTTAGTTTTCCCATGGCAATCCTATTTTTTTTTCCAACTA
Organism: Phascolarctos cinereus; assembly: GCF_003287225.1. Taxonomy (NCBI): domain Eukaryota; kingdom Metazoa; phylum Chordata; class Mammalia; order Diprotodontia; family Phascolarctidae; genus Phascolarctos; species Phascolarctos cinereus. The sequence continues at coordinate 77,717,799 of NW_027555625.1, read as the reverse complement.
TCATAAAGCATCACTCTATTCAAGAGCCACAGTTTAAAGCTGTATTATGAGTAAAAACTGTGTGAGGAACTTTTTGTTCTATCAATTATGATCTAGAACCTTTAATGGAATTAAGCACAGACCTGTCACTTCAAATTCTGGGTTATAATTAAGTTTGATCCAATTAGACTTTTTAAAAATAAGAAAAACAAAAGAGTTAAAGTAAAATAAGTTAAATTCTGTCAAGAAGGTCACTGACATTCTAAGAGTGTTTTGAGAAGACTTTTTTTTTAATTTAACATATCGTTAACTACGCATTCAAATATCATTGGATTTGAGAATGGAAAGAACCTTAGCAATCATCTAGTTTAATGACTTCACTGTATGGATGATGAATGTTCATCAATTGAATGGCTGAACAAGTTGTAGCATATCATTGTGTGGAATACTATGGTGTTGTAAGAAATGACAAAGGGGATGATTTCAGAAAAACCTGAGAAGACTTATATGAGCTGATACAAAATAAAGTGAGCAGAACCAGGAGAATTTTATACACAGTAATAGTAATATCATAATGATAATCAACTGCGAAAGACTTAGCTACTCTGATCAACACAATGGTCCACGACAACTCCAAAGGACTCATGAGGAAAAATGCTATCTACCTCCAAGGAGAGAACTGGTAAACTCTGAGTGCAGATTAAAGCATATTTTTTTCACTTTATTTTTTTTTCTTTCTTTCTTTTCTCTTTTTGCGACATGGCTAATGTGAAAATATGTTTTGTATGATCTCATATATATAAAATCAGCATCATATTTCTTGCCTTCTAAATGGCTGGGGGAGGGAGTAAAAGGATGAAGAGAATTTAGCGATAAAAATTAAAACTTTTTTTAAAAGGAGAAAAAAAGAAGCTTTATTCAATTCTTTCATTGATTCCTAGTTTCTCTTCCTGTTAAGATTTGTTAAGGTCTGAAAGTAGTACACTGACAAACCCCCATTGTTACAGTTTTACTATTTCCCCTTCCAATTTAATTAACTTTTCTTTTGAGTATTTAGAAGCTGTGACAATCAATGCATTACACATCAAGTACTGAGTTTTGATTCATTATCAATGGTTCCTTTAAGCATAATGGAGTGTCTGTGCGGAAACATATTAGAAATTACCTTCTCTTCTTCAAATAAAAATATTAGTAGGGATTGCTATAGTCTAAATTATTTTCCAGACTTGTCACCTTAGAAAAATCTGTAAAACAGCAAGAATGAAAACTAGATACATAGAAAAGGAAAAGGCAGAAACCAAATTTATAACAATAACAACAAAATGCTTGTCTAATTAAGATTATTGCCTTCACTATTCCCTGAAGTGATGAGAATTATAACTCACCTATGTGCAGTAACCTCTTTCACCATTCTAAAGAGATTAAGGTATTGATCTATCGATCAATGAAAAGGTATCTCTGAATATTCTAGAAAAACATTGGGCAAATTATTCCACATCTATAAGCCTAATTTTCTTATCCCTATAATGACGAAATTAGAATAGTCTGTTTCAAGTCTAAATCCTATGGCTGTCTTATTGTTTGTTTTCTCTTTCACTAAGTGCTATGCTAAAGAAGGTTTCTAGTTCACTTAGATTCCAATGAATTATATGAGTAACTGTAACATCATGATAAATTAATTTTTATTCAACTTTGTTTCAGTGGAAGCTGGGTATTACAGACATAAATATACATGCATTAATGAAAGCAATGTCAGTCCTCATTGAGGTAAAATGATAAAAACTATTTTTTAATCTTTCAGAAAAATATACTTAACATCATATTTCATCTTTTCAAAACTTTTTTAAAAGACTATTTTCTATTTTTGGCTATAAATTTTACTATTTCATTATTGAATCAATAATTAAAATTGCAAATATTTGATAATATACCAATGGCATTTTTCACCTTACAATGTAAAATAATAAAGGAATGATCCACTAAATATCTTTAGATAAAACATGATGTGCAGCAGATAGCTTCATAGAAATAGTATGACATCATGCAAAATGCAATGAAGACCTAGGCTCAAATAATTCTGGGCAATTAATTTCTCTGAGCCTCATTCTCCTCATCTCTAAAATGGAGGACAATGGGGTTGTGATGAAAATGTCTTTAAAAACTATGAAGTGCTATATAATCATATGTATTCAAATATATAAATACAAATAAATAGAGGATAAAGAAGACTAATTCTAAAGAGATTCAATGCAATCATGGCTTGAGTGTTAGTGTGAATAATGACTGAATACTCAAATGGAATGTTTAACAATCAACCAAATGAAGACACAGCAGGATTTTGAGATCTATCGGGGTCAGGCTTTAGTTTTAATGCAGCAGTGAGATTATAGATTATGGAGTTCCATTCTCTACAAGCATGAATACACATTTAACAAAGCACTAGGAATAGTCTATAATGAAGAGCATAGGATCATTGGACTTAAAGCTGAAAGAGCCCTTAGAAACAGTCTAATTCAACCATCTCTAATCCAATCCAATCTAATCCAATCCAAATATCTATTATGTGCAAATCACTGTGCTAGGTGCTAGGGATAATTATTATTATATAATGTTGCTTTCATCATCATCATCATTATTATTATTATAGCTATCATTTACATAGCACTTACTATGTGACAGGCACTGTACTAAATTGTTTTACAATTACTATTTCATTTGATCCTCATAATAACCTTGTGGGGCTGGTGCTATTATTATCATCATTTTAGAGATAAGGAAACTAAGTTTAGGTGACTTGCTCAGTATCATCCAGCTAGTAAGTATCTGAGGCTGGATTTGAACTCAGGTCTTCTTGACTCTAGGTCTGGCACTCTACTGAACCACTTCAGGATCTAAAGCCAAAAAAAAAGTTCCTGACCCCAAGGAGAATGAATTCTTCTGGAACTCATGCTGTGATGATACTAGAATGTGATTATGGCAAAAATAAAGGTCCACTCATCTGAAGAATTGGGGGGGGGGGAGGTCCAGGAGATACCATGAAGATAGCACTTCAGTCGGGTGTTGATGGGAGCAAAGGTTTCACTAAGTTCAATGGTTCGCTTTGTCTGTTACACAGAGGCTGCATCTACCCTCGTGACATCTCTTTTGTGTCCCCTTCTCTCTACTTGCTCCATCACCACCTTGGTACAAATTCTCATCACCTTATGCCTAGACTATGGCATCACTGAACTAGATGATCTCCCAGCCTCAATTCTAACCCCACTCAAATCCACCCTTCAATCAGCTGCTGAAAGGATTCTCTTTAAATGCAGTTCTAACCATATCAAGCCCCCCTTCTTGATAAATTCAAGAGGCTTCTTATTAACTCCAAGGTTGAATATAAAATTCTACCTGGCTAACAATACTAATAATTAACATTTATAGAGTGATTTACGGTTTCCAAAGTGCTTTACATATTTTATCTCCAAGTTGGGCCCTTCCTGCTTTTCCATTCTTCTTGCATTTTGCTCCCCTCCACACGCACAACCCTCCGGCTATGGAGGTGTTCTCACTGCTCCTCCAACACAGTACTAAGCAGTACTGTGCACCCCATGCCTTTGTGACAGTTGTACAGCATGCCTAGGATGCTCTCCCTCCTAATATCCACCTCTCCCCTTCTTTCCCAACACAAACCCCACCTTTTGCTGCTGAGGCCCTTCCCAGTCATGTCTTCCCTCTGAGATCCCCTTCCATTTGCACATGCCTCACATGTATGTAGTTATTCACATGATGTTTCACCCATTAGCATGTGAACTCCTTAAGGGCAAAGACAGCAGGTTGTTTTTCCTTACTTTGTGTGCCTCGTACTTTACAGTAGTGCCCGGAACAAGGTAAGTGTCTAATGAATTCTTAATGTCTGATTTTGCAGGAAAGGCTAGCTGAGGGAGGAACGCTGGCTGTTCCAGGTGCCCACCCTTCTGCTCCTGAAAGGGGGTGGTAAGGATGTCATCCTTAAGCCCTACACTGATCAGGCAGGACTTCTTGGAGCCAGTCTTGCCATTAAAACGCCAAGGCAGCATGCACTTATACCTGGTTAAAGGAGATGCATTGCACGGTGCTGTCAACACATCGCTGTTGCAAATAGGCCATTCACAGACTTCACAGATTTAATACTTTGGGTTCTGGGAAGTTAAGTGACTTCCTGAAGCACACACAGCTACTAAGAGCAGCAGAGCCAGTAGCTGAACCCAGGTCATCTGACTCTGAATCTAGACCTCTTTCCACTGTACCAGCTGCAACTTTCCCCGATTATCATAAAGAATATTATTTTCTACTACCCTATAATTTCATCTGCCTTAGCATCAAATGAGCTCTTTCTCCACATAAATAAAGAAATAGAGAAAGTTGTTCATTCGCAAAACTGTGACTCACCGAGTTAAAAAATTAAGTTGTACAGATCAGAAATGTAATCATAGGAGACAAGCTCAGAGAGTTTTTCAATCACTGTGGGACTGCATCAATTTGCAGTCATGTTATATTAAAGAGAGAAAAGTCTAGGAGAGTCTCCTGGTGTCACTTCAGATTAGATTTGTTGTTGTTATCAGACTGTGAATTTTGGAGTCTTTTTTACATTTTAAAAATATTGCCTAATGTGGCTACGTGTCATGAGATCCAGCCAACATGTGACTCTCTGATTGCCCAGAGATTAAGAGGTTGCTCAAATTAACTTGGAAATTCAAAAATGCACTTGTCTTCTAGAACCATATTAACATATTAGCATGAACTAACTACTCTGGAGAAATGCAATATACAGTGACTCAAACAGAATAATTTTGAAACTGTTACACTTAATTTAAGAGTTATACAAAATTCAATTTGTGGTCCAGTTCCCTTCAAACATCCCAACACATAGGAGGTAACTGAAAATGTTCATTTGGTCTAGATTTTATATTAAGAATGACTTATATAATTTCACTGAAATCTTGCCCTATTTCACAAATGTTTTGTCCTGTGCTTGGCTGTTTTCTGACCACAATGCTGCACAAAAAACATCTTACTAGTTAACTAATTAAGTTTAAAAATGTGAAGGATGCAATGGTGCCTAAAAATACACCATTTTCCCCCATAGCCACTCATACAACAAACAAAAATGACAGCTGGAAAACAATTGAACTAGAAAATTCTAATGAATAAATACCACTGTCTATACATTATACTCAAAATCAACTTTAGAAAAAGACTTGCAAAAGAGTCTATCTTTAAGTAAATCTTATAAGGAATTCTTTATAGCAAATCTGAAACTCATGTCCTGTCAAGTTTTCCAATTTGCCTCAAATCCGCTTGCATGTAATCTTCTAAGTGGTACTTATGCCCCCCCCATTAATTACCTAATGGAGTTATGGTGATCAGTTGTTCTAGGATGTTCTAGAATGAAGTCAAAACAGAAAACATCTATGACTGCCATGGTCTAACAAGTCCAGGTGTTTTTTACAGAAGAAAACTAAGATCTTTTGAGTTTATTTCATTCTTTTAAAAAATATCCCAGTGAAGTTACAAATCTGCAAATTATGGAAGACTTTAACATAAGAATTAAAAATGCATGTTATCTGAAAGGCAATAGAAAAACATATGGCTAGGACAAGAAAGATTGCAAGATATTGCCAACTTGCACATGAAAAAGGGCTATAAATGATACTATCAAAGACATGGATCACTAGAAAAAGAGAAGGCTAGTCATGAAATGAGACCAACAGCTAACACATTAACACATGGACAGCCCAAATGCTGCTCTGAAGATAATAAAATATTTTAAAAATCAGAGGCAGGCCCTATGGAAGATGTATATAATATATAGACAAGAACTTTACAGAATGAGAAAACATAGATGAAGACTTGTTCCAGTAAAAGAATTATTTGTACCAACTGATATCACAAATCCAACAAAGTATCAAAAATTCATTCTTTAGGAAGCCAAAAAATTTATTAACCAGCACTTTGGGTAAGAAACTTTTAAAAAGAAAATTTTTTTGGCTTCAGAGTCAGAACTTGGTTTCAATCCTGCCTCTGCCATTGAAAGCACACAATGACTGTGACCAAGTCTTCTAACATACCTGGGTCTCAATTTCTTCAAGAGTACGTAATGCCATCACAATAATTGGTTGATTTTAAACTTTTGAAAAGAAATACGATTTCCCCTGAATTCTACATGATTCTTTCTTCTTCAGCTTTGGGGACTTTATTTTTGATAAAAAGTTCTAAGTTCAGTCACAGTTGTTTCAAGCCCCCAGTTAGGAAAATTTCCAACATTCAGGCAAAGGTTTGGTTCTCTGATTAAGCTATCTCTAGTTTATCCCTGGCTTCTTTGTAGCTAAGGCAAAATTCAATTTATCAAAAATATCTGTGTAAAGAAACAGCAGATCACATTATAGGGTCTATGGATAAAGAGTCATGGAAGGGAGGAAGCTGAGGAAGTCTGATTTCTTGGGATTTCCTCCAGCCTGGATCTTCTGCTTCTGAATGCCTAGGCATCTGCCTTCTTTGCCACAGTCCAGATTTACTTCTGCTGAAAAGGCACACACTTCCAGTTCTGGAATTCTTCTCCCTTCTCAACTTGATTAATAATTTACAGATGTTCTTGTATGCATGACAACATTTCTAGCCTAATGGGACATACTTCCTGTATGATGTGGTTTCACTTCATCCAATAGTATTAAACAACTTCAACATTTAGTCTAAGATCTTTTAACTGAATGACTGATTGACTGAGACTTGTTCTCACCTAGGTAAGGTATTGGAATTTAAATGGTGCAGAATAGTTTCAACTCTACCTTTATGTATAAAATGAAGGAACTGAATTAAATTACCACCAAGGTCCCTGCCAGCTCAAAAACGCTAATTCTAAAATAACTTCTTCCATAACTTCTACACGTCAGCCTGTCAGTGAAGTGACCTTGGGTTCTTGAAGGATATGACAGCAATGTGCAAATTCCAGTAGGCTCTGAAAAGATGCTGAATACAGTCCCAACAATAGAATGCACCTGATGTCTTAGGACCAGCCTTGTTAGTCAATCAATCAACAAGCATTTATTAAGTGCTTACTTTATTCCAGGCAACATGATCCAGAGAGACTTATCACTACTAGACTGGCGGCTTCTTTGGCAATGGCAATATATGGATGAATCCTGTAGCAGGTGAGGTTTGTACAGTTTAACCAACTTTAGTTCCTAGAAGCTAATGAACTCTTTAGGTAGGAAATAATAATAATTAACAATAACATAGCCCTTGCATAACATACAACAATTTACAATGCACTTTACATATATCATATATTTTGACTGTGACAACAGCTTTTTTGCAGATGATGAAATTTAGACTAAGAGAGGTTAAGTTCAGCTGATTAAGCATCATTGATAGCTTGTAAATATTTGAATATGAACTCTGGTCTTCCTGATTCCAAATACAGTACTCTGCGTAGCATCACAGAAATTTGTGAAAAGATTTTCCCCCAGTTGCCCATTTCTCTTCTAATCTTTATTATATTAGATTTGCTTCTGCAAAAACTTGTAACTTTAATAATTAAAATTGTTCATTTTATCTTGTGTGAACTTCTTATTCATGAACTCTTCCCCTACCCATACATCCAAAAGTAATTTCCTCCTTGCTCCTCTAATTTATTATGATCTGAACTTTTATATTGAGGTCATGTATCAATTTGGAGTTTGTCTTGTCACATGGAGTGACATTGTTCTAAAACTAATTTCTGTCAGATTGTTTTCCAATTTTCCAAGCAGTTTGTGTCAAATGGTGAGTACTTCTCATAGTAATCAGGGTCTTTGGATTTATCCAAACCAGGTAACTATGTTACTATGCTTGTTTGCTTCAGTATGTCATACACATAATTTGTCCAACAGATCAATTTCCATTTTTTTGGCCTCTGCTAAATCTGCTAAAACAGATTACTTCCCTTCTCACTTTTTTACATTGGGATCCTTGAGGTTTTTGAACTTTTGTTCTCCCATACAAATTTTATTATTAATTTTCTTGTTTCTATAAAATATTATTTGGGGAATCAGATTGGTTGTTTGGTCATTTTTTCAGTCGTGTTTGACTTCGTGATCCCATTTGGGGATTACGTGGCAAAGACACTGGAGATTTGAACACAGGAAGATGAGTCTTCCTGACTCCAGGTCCAGCACTCTATCCACTGTACCACCTAGCTTCCCTTCATTAGTATAGGGCTGAATAAGTAAACTAATTTAGGTAGTATTGCTATTTTTATTATATTGGTTCCACTTACTCATGAGCAATAATTTTTCTCCAATTATTTAGGTCTATCTGTATTTCTGCACAGAATATTTTATGATTACAATTATGTACTCCCAGAGTGAATATCAGAAGATATACTCTCAAATATTTTATAGCTTCTTTATTTATTTTGAATAGAATTTCCCCTTCTAGAAGGGTTTTACTGGATATATATCTACGTGTGTGTGAATGCTGATGATTTGTAAGGGTTTATCTTATATTCTACAACTTTGTTGGAGTTTTTATTTATTTCAATTATTGTTTCTTTTCTTGTCTGATTGCTATAGTTAGAATTTCAAGATTAGTCCTCTAATATATTACATTACATATAATGCCTGCTCTTGAATTTAGATAAATACTATTTACTATATTAAGGGAAGGTCCCTTTATACTCATGATTCTAGAGATTTTTTTTAACAGAAATGAGCATTTTGTAGTAAGGATTTTGTAAAGTCTTTTCATCTATTAACACTATCATGTGTTTTTATTAATAATTAACATGGTTTATTATATTTATACTCTTCCTTATATTGAGCCAATCTTGCATTTCTGGTATATATACGAAGTGGTCACAGTATATAATCTTTCTAATATCTTGTTGGAGCCTATACGATGTTTTATTTAAAATTTTTGCATCAAGACCATATTTGTATCAGAGAAAGGTATTGGAAAGGTACCTTCTATTATTATTTCAAACAGTTTATATAGTATTAACATTAAATGTTTTTGAATGTTTGGTAAATTTACTTGTGAATACATCTAGTCCTGGACTTTTTTTCCTCTAGGCGTTCATTTACATATTGTTCCATTTCTTTTTCTTATGTCATTGTTGTTGAGTCATTTCAGTCACATCTGACTCTTGACCCCATTTAAGGTTTTCTTGGGAAAGATACTGGAATGGTTTGCTATTTCCTTCCCCAGTTCATTTTACAAATGAGGAAACTAAAGCAAACAGGGTTAAGTGACTTGCCCTGAGTCACACAGCTAGTATCTGAGGCCACATTTGAACTTGGTTCTTCCTAACTCCAGGACTGGCACTCTATCCACTATACTACCTAGCTGTCCTCTTTTTCTTACACTAGATTATTTAAGTAGTCTATTTATTTTTTAATCTAGGTATTTTATATTTTTGTAAATATACATCTATTTCCTGTAAGTTATTGGTTCTGTTAACATGTACATTGGGTAAAACAGTTCCAAAGTTTCCTTTGTTTTTGGCCTTTCTTTGAACCCACAACGCTTAGCAAAGTGATTGACACATAATAGACCCTTAATAAATGCTTACTAACTTGCCTCAAAATAAGACGAGAGATCATTAAGTTCCAAATTAAATGAATTAACCTAAGAGCAAAGTTCAAAAACGTAAGCTATATTTTCTCTCAAAATATAGTAAACTATCTATATCCACGGCAAGTAGATGGGTACCCTTCTTACTTCATATTGAGAGATACAATTTCCTTTTTCTCCCCAATTAACAAGCATTTATTTAATTTCTTTTCCACAACTACCATCACACACACACACACACACACACACACACACACACACACACACACACACACACACACACACAGAAAGAAAAAAAGAAAACTTTTGTAAATAAATATGTATAGTCCGGGGAGGGGGGAAATCGTTTATTTAACACATCAAAAATGTATGGCTATTTGTCATTTCAAGTCCATCACTTCTCTGTCAAGAAACGAGCAACAGATTTCATCATTAGTCCTCTAGAATCATGTTTGGTCATTGCACTGATGAGTGTTTTTAAGTCTTTCAAAGTTGTTTGTCTTTAATAATGTTTTTGTTGCATAGATTTTTCTAGCTCTACTCACTATACACTTGTATGAACTGCATCTGTTCATAAATCTTTGCATAAATTGATTTCTCTTCATGTTCCTTGCATCTGTACCTTTCATTATATCTTACAGCAAAATAGTATTCCATTACATGTATATACCACCATTGTTCAGCCACTGCTCAATGAATGGACACTCCCTTAGTTTCCAGTTCTTTGACAACATACAGACATCCAAAAGTAAACAAACTCTGCTATAAATGTTGTACTTACAGGTCTTTTTCCTCTTTCTTTGATCTCTTTGAAGTAAAGACCTAGTAGTAGAACTATTCACAATAACAATACTAATAATTAGTATTTAACATAGCATCTACTGTTATGCTAACAGCTTTACAAATATCATCATGTCTGATTCTCACAACAACCCTGGGAGATAGGTGCTATTATTACCAACTTTGTACAGTTGAAAAAACTAAGGCAAAGAGAGATTACTTTGAGCCCAAGGCCATACAGTTAGGAAGTATCTGAGGCATGATTTGGTCTCTGGTCTTTCTGAGTCCAAGACTAGTGCACTATCCACCATACCATCTAGCACTCTATAAAGCACTTGGTTAAAGGGTATACACAACATATACGGGAGGCTTCACTAGTGAAAGGAATTAAACATTAAATAGATATAGAAATAGTTAGTATTACTCAACACTGATGAATAGGGGGAAAAAATAGTAAACATTAATGGATACACAGGAGGTTAAAGAATGGATATAGTTTGGTAACTGGGGATGCATCGTTCCAAACTGCTTTCCTGAATGTTTCATCCAATTGATACCTCTACCAATAGTTTATTATTGTGCCTGTTTTCCTGTTCCTTCTCCAACAACTGTCATTTTACTTTTTTTTTCCCCATCTTTCCCAAATTAGTGAGTATGTGGTGGAACCACAGAATGGCTTTAATTTGCATTTCCCTAATTATTAGGGATTTGGAAGTTTTTTATATTGCTATCTGGAATTTCTTCCCTTTAAAACTTCCTGTTCATATATCCTTTGACCTATATGGCTGTTTTCACTTCATCCAACCTTATGGGAAAAATGACTCATAGAATTTAAATCTGAAAGCAACCTTAGCCTCACAGATCTATAATTAGAAGTACTTCAGAGGCCTTGTAGGTGAAGGCTCTTGCTTAACAGAGGAAGAAACTGAAGCACAGGTATGTATACAGACTTGTCCCAGGTCATGAAGCTTATTAAGTGGCAGAAGCTGGACTATCAGAAACTCTAAATGGCTTCCAGATTCAGTGGTTTCACCACCACCCACCACCACAGTTCTTTAGTACTTTGATTGAAACAAAAGAACAAATATGCCCAGATGGCCATTTTTTGTCTGGGGCATTCAGGCCCTAGGACAATGGGGTTCCAGTTAATATTTACATTCTCCCTGGAATTCCTTTAAGGAAACCAAATACTACACGTGATCAGATTCACAAAGAGAACTGGCCAAAAGGATTATTTTGGGTTTGGATGGATACACAGAATTAATATGGTTTGAGCACTTGAAACTGGGAATCTAGTTCCAGCACAGTGGGAGATCACTCTGGGAGACCACTGTGGTTAGTAAAGTCTAATCCTGGGTTATCTTGAGTCAAGGAAGGGAGAAATAGATGAATCCTATTTCTGATATTTTTATGAGACTCATGTTCTATGAAGCCTTCTCTAATCCCCTAATTGTTAACATTCTCTCTCTCTCTCTCCCTCCCCTCCAAATTATGTGTTTTCTTGTCCAAGGCTGCTCCTTCAAGGCAAAGGTCACTTCATTTTTGTGTCTATAACCATAGGGCCTAACACAATATCTTCTACATGACAGGCACTTAATAAATGTTTAGTGAAATGACTTTAGTGAAATAAATAGCTATAGAAATAGTTACTAGTATTACTCAACATGGATGAGTAGGAAAAAAACAAACAATAGTGAACATTAAACATAGAAAAAGCTAAAGAGTTTGGGGCATAAATAATGGATTATTACTCTTCAATTTAACAACAACAAAACACAACCATAGTATTTATTTAGTTCCATTAACAGAAAGTGTGCAGTGAATAAAACAATCAACCACCAATCAAAAACACAAGCATTAACTGCTTCCTAAATATCTGGCATTGTACTAAATTCTGGAGGTACAAAGTAAAAACAAAAACAGGACCCATCCTTTAGAAGCTTACATTCTAATAGAGGAGAATATGTATAAATCAGAATATACAAGATAAATAAAGACTAGATGTAAGGTAACTTTAAATGGATAGCAAATAGCTGGGGAGAGAAGGAAAAGTCTCCTGGAGGAAGATGGTTCTGGAGCTGAATCTTAAAGGAAAACAAACACTTGAATTACAATGAGGCTAACACCAAGAATCAAAAAAAGTTATATAAGCTGACAGTACATTAAAAATTCTCTGTAGTATCGACTGCCTGGAGCTGATGCTTCCTCGTTAAATACAGTGCAGTTCAATTAATAGCTCTTCAATATACAATTTAATTTTTCTTTCATCTTGATCCACAGCCCAGCTCCAACTGAGGAATGCTAAAACAGATGTATTTTGAATATTGAAGCAAGTCCTTATAAATAAACCTATCAAGCTTATAATGATTTCTGTCATAACATGACAAAACAAATAACCTGAATGCTGATGACTTATGCTTAGGTGTCATTTTTCTAACATCATGAGAGCCAAGATTTTTTTTTTAAGGTTTTCTGATAACAACTTTTTTGAATCAGTTCTGAATGATGTGTTCCTGTTTGAGGAAAAGTTTACTCCTTTTTTCTAGGTGATGATGGTTCAGAAAGAAGAAAAATTGCTATTCTGCTACTTGCATGTGGAGGAAAGACATGCAACTTATAAATGAATTATGAAGGTCTTACCCTTGGAAAGACATACATATTTCATCATAACTGCTATCCATAATATTTTTCCACATACAGTATTTATATTTGTACACAATTATTCAGATTTTTATCTCAGTAAGCATGTACTTTCATAAGCAAATAGCATACTTTCCTTTAACCTATAAGGCATAAGAAAAATGCACATAGAAGGTACTCCAAAGTAAGTCAGCTCTATAGGAAACTATTATGTTTACAAAAAAATACTGTGAATCAAGTGATTTCTCAAAGGTATACAATACCACATTCAAAATGGCTAGATGTGCTGTTCATCAGGGAAGGGAACATTTCACTTTGGACTAGAGGCATTTTCTGCTATTGAAACACATTCATAACAATATACTTGACAACATTTAATGCCTTGGGAAGAAGCATTGTAATGACGAACTAGTTGGCTAACAATCACCATGAGCTGCATTTGAAAGGAAGAGACTACTTCTTAAGTTAATAAAAGTGTCAGCAGAGACAAGCTAATATCAAATTGGTTTTAGGTAGTCATTCAAGTTTCTGCTTTGAAAATGCAGAGTAATATTCACTGCCAAATACCAATCTATGGTTAAAATTGTCACCATATCAAAAAAGGATAAAGGGATTTATTTTAAATTTAGTGGCTAGATGCCAACAAGTTTCATTTTCACATCATACTAAAGACTTTTTAAAATTCAAAGGTAATTTTTAAATAATTTGGCTTTTATGATTTATAGATGACCAAATTTTATTCAAAAGTGAGTACCTTTTCTTGATAGTAACTAAGTTGAGAATTTGTTGCCAGAAAACACCAAATAAATTATGAATAATTGAAGATAGTTCACATTGTTTAAACATTGTCTAGTAATAAAATATTGCAATTATTATTTATAATGCATTATGGTTTATTAAAACATTTTCCTCCCAACAATGCTGAGACATTAAGGGATATAATATTTAACCTTTTTACCAAATTAAAAACTGAGACCTAGAGAACATAAATAGTATGGTGGAAAGAACATTGGTACAGCTGGGCCAAATGCCATGTCCTTTTTAATAACCTCTTACATATAATTCCAGATTGCTTTCCATAAAAACAACTCCAACAATGCAACAATGTACCTGTTTTCTCATGGTCCCTCCAACATTTGTCATTTTGGGGTTTTTTTTCCATCTTTGTCATTCTCTCCACCCCAAGGAGATCAAAGAAAGAGGAAAAGGCATAATATATACAAAAATATTTGTAGCAGCTTTTTGTAGTCACACACAAAAATTGAAAGTAAGGGAATGCCCATCAATTTGTGAATGGCTGAAAAAGTTGTGCTACATGAATGTAGTAAAATACTGTTGTGCTATAAGAAATGAGGAAAAAGAAATTTCAAAGAAACATGGAAAAACTAGTATGAACTAATGCAGAGTGAAGTGAGAACTGAAGAATCATCTGTATTATAACATTATCAGTATAAAAATTAAAAATTTTGAAGACTTGTATATACTGATGAGGAATGAAATTAGTAAAACCAGAAAATCAGCTTATAAAATAACAACACTGTAAACTGTAAGAACTCTAATCAATGCAATGAACATCAATGATTCCAGAAAACTGATGATAAAATGTGCTATCCAACTCTCGATCGAGAAGCGATGGACTCAGGGTACAGGATGAAATATAGATAGATAGATAGATAGATAGATAGATAGATAGATAGATAGATAGATAGACAGACAGACAGATAGACAGACAGACAGATAGAAAGACAGGCAGGCAGGCAGGCAGGTAGATATATGTGTTGATATACACACACACATAAATATATGTATTATGTGCATATCTATTTTCTCTCTCTCTCTCTCTCTCTCTCACACACACACACACACACACACACACACACACACAGACTAGGAGTCAGGAGACATAGATTCAATGTCATTGGCTAGGGATAAACTTAAAACTATTTTCTGCCCTCCCCTGGGCCTCAGTTTCCACCTGTTCAGTAAGTTTCAGAGCCAAAAATTGAATCCAGGTCTTCTTACTTTGAGTAACAATGCTTTCTATACTATACCATTCTGTCTCTTAGGATAAGACAGAAATGAGTGCATATATACAGTCCACACAAGTGGAAAATGCTTAAAAATCAGCACTGATAAGCTAGTCCACATTTTATTTTTACCACTTTTCTTCTTTTGTTATAATTCTACTCATAAGTCTTTTGTAGTAAATTAAACAAAAGTGATGAGAGCTTTTAATGTCAGAAAGATGTCATTTAGCATTTATAGTAATTAACTAGTCATTACTTCAAGTATGTACATTAATTGGAATGTTCAGAAAATCTGCAACACTGCAAAATTTAAAATAAACATAACCAAGATACAACTTATAATCTGCAGTTACAACTGAAGAGTTCGAAAATGTATTTCTTCCTATTATATTTTATTAGCTACAGTATACATTAAATGGGGTGTGCTATGAATAGCTTTCTAAACACCTACATTTTAAAATCTAATTACATAAATTAATTAGCAATGAACACATATATTTCTGCCTTTGTTTGCAATACCTACATATTAAATCTGACAGAATGAATAAGCAGATAATGAAATAAATAACAGTAGCACGTATTTTTCCAGAAAAGATTTTTACAAGATGTAATTTAGTATCTCTTGTCCTAAGGGTCATGATTCTTAATAAATATGCAGGTTTTCTAACATTTCAATACATGTTAAGATATGTTTTTACAGTCCCTAATGGAAGACTATAAGAATTTAAGAAAATTTAGTTGAATATCTAGAGACAGAAATTGAAAGAAGCAACAGTTATTTTAATGCTAAGCATCTCCCACAGAGTTATCAAACACAGCCCTTTGGTCAAAAGTATTTTGGGAATTCAATTGCTACACAAATGCTTTAATGTGACCTTAAACTATTTTCTTTTTCATGGAAAATATCTGTTCATTCAAGCTAATATTACTATCTAAGAGAGACAAAAACAATGATATATAGAAGAATGAATTTTGGCACAGTGGGTATAGTGCTGGGACTGGAGCCAGAAAAACCTGCGTTCAAATCTAGCCTCAGACACTTAGTAGCTCTGTGACCTTAGGTAGGTCACTTAACTTCTATTTACCTCAGTTTCCTCATCTGTAAAATAGGATAATAGTAGCACCTACCTCCCAGGGTTGTTGTGAGGATCAAATGAGACAATAATTGTAAAGTGTTTAGCATAGAACTTGATGTATAACAAGAGTTATAGAAACGTTAGTTGTTATTATCACTATTATTATTATTGTTATTCTTATTAAAGTCATCTGTAATAATAGTTGGCCATTGCACTGATCTCAAAAAAAAATTTTAACAATGTTGTTGTTGTTGTTGTTCTCGTCATACAAATTATCCGCCTGGCTTTACCATTCATTTTGTATCAGTTCATATCTAGACCTATTTCCACATGTGTTACAGACTAAATGATCACTGAAGTTCTTTATGCCTCTAAATCTTAGGATTTTATAATGCAAAGCAGAGTTTAACAGGACTCCCTTTCACAAAGGGAAGGAGTTATTTCTGGCTGAGCAGATCGAAAAAAACTGCATGGAAAAAGCCACATTTCCAAGGGCTCTGATGCTGGAGCAGTGAATGGAAGCCTCGGACAGAGCAAAGGATTGAGAGTCAAGGGACAGCACCACATGCAGTCAAAAAAAACCTCACAGGCTACCTCAGCCAACACATACCTGAAAAAGAATCCCTCCTGCAAAATACTTCTCCCCACTTCTTTGCAGACATGGGAGACTACGGGTGTAAAACTCTACATTTTATTAGCCTTTTTTGATAAGTTACTTATGTTTTTTTCCCCCTCTTTTATTCTTTATTATTTAATAAACAATGATTCTTTGGGAGAGGAGGCACAAGGGATACAGAACAAAATGGAGGTGATTTAAAAAGAAAAGATATCCATAAAAATTATTTTTTTAAAAAATCTCTTCTACATCATTCAAGACAAGGAGCCACCTCACCCTTGGTTATAGACTTCTAGGGAGTGGAAGCTGTGGACCTGAAGCACGTCACCAAGGGAATAAATACATAGAAGAGAAGAGGAACAAGGACAGGGGTTTGGTGAACACCTGTGTTAAAAGGAAAGAAGAAGACAAACAAGTAGAGAATAATGGTTAGAGAGATAGGAGAATAATAATAATAATATGTCAAAGATCTATAATTCATGGGTTTGGGTTCTCCATTCACCTATGAGAGGTCATAACATATAACTTATATTCTTTGAGAGCTGCCTGAGGAACAGAAAGGTTGAGTGACAAGACAATGGTCACATAATTACTAATAATCAGAGGAAGGATTTGAACTCAGGTCTTCCTAACTCCAAGACTAGCATATTATCCATTATGTTTCAATAGGATAACGAAGTATCATGGAAAGCAAAGGAGAAGAGGAAGGGATCAGTTATGTTCAAGCTTTTTCTTAATGTTCACATTTCTTTTCCATTCATTCTATCATTTACTAAAAACAAAACTACACTTTTACCCATTGTAACAAACTGGGCATTGTATTAGCTATTACCAGTAAGGTCAACAGAGCAAAACCATAACACTGAACGTTAATTAAGCCATTAATGTGCCACATGATCCTTCCACAGAAAGCAATGCATTCAAAATAAATGACAATTCTATAGCACTTTAAGGCTTAAAAAGCCTGGGGCTCACAACAAGCTTTGAGCACTATTCTTCACATTTTACAAATGAGGAAACAAACTCAGAAAGGTTATGCTAGACAGTCAACAATAATTCATTAAGCACCTACTATGTGCCAGGGGGTGTGCTAAGTGCTGGGGTTACAAAGAAAAGCAAAAGATAGCACCTGCTCTCCAGACTTACAGCCCAATGAGAGAGAGAACATGCAAGCAACATGGACAAACAAGATATACAGACCTAAGGATAAATCAGATTTTGTCAACAGACAGAAGGAACCACAGTTACGAAAGACTGGGAAAGACCTGTTGTAGAAGGTGAGGCTTTAGCTGAGACTTGAAGGAAGCCAGGGAAGCCAGGAGGGGGAGACAGGGAAGGAGAGAGGAGAGGAGGTGCAAAGAAAGAAAAAGAGAGTTCTAGGCATGGTGGGCAGCAAATGAAAATGCCGAAAATGGGAGATGCAATGTCTTGTTTGAGGAACAGCAAGGAGACTCGCATTGCTAGAGTACATGGGGGTGAGTAAGGTGTAGGAAAGGGAGGAGGCGGCCAGGGTATGAAAGGCTTCAAAAGCTAAACAGAAGATTTTATATTTAGTAGTGAAGGAACTAGGGAGCAACTGGAGTTCACTGAATAGTCAGTGATATGATCAGGAATTTAGGAGGGAGAAAGGGAAGAAGCAGTTATTATACACCTATTATGTGCCAGGCACTGTGCTATATGCCTTACAGAAATTTCATTTAATTATCACAAGAAACCTTTCAGGTAAGTACTATTATTATCCAAATTTTACAACTGAGGAAACTGAGGCAGGCAGCAATGAAGTGACTTACCCAGGGTCAGAAAGCTAAGAAGTATCTAAGGATGGATTTGAACTTAGGTTTTCCTGACTCCAAGGCCAATGCCTATCCACTGCACTACTCTATCTACCTACTTGATCTTTAGGAAGATTGATCTGACAACTGAACACAGAGACCTAATTAACAAGCTACTGCAATAGTCCAGGTTTGAGTTGGTGAGGACCAGCACCAAGATAATAGCAGGATCAGAAGGAAAAAGGCATATACAAAAGATTTGGTAATTGATTGGATGAGGTCAGGGAGAGACAATGAGTCAAGGATGACACCTAAGCTGTAAACTTGGGTAACTGGATGGTGGTAACACATGCACATACACAGTAATAGGGATGCTCAGAAGATGGGAGGATTTGAGAAAAAAGATAAGTTCGGTTTGGGACACGTTAAATTTAAGATGACTATGAGACATTCAGTTGAAAATATCCAATAGGAAGTTGGAGATGCAAGACTGGAGTTGAGGAGAAGTTTGGGCCAGATAAATCTGAGAATTATCTGCATAGGGATAATTCTGAATCAGTGGGAGATGATGAGATCGTCAAACGAAATAGTCTAGAGGGAGAAGAGAAGAGAATCATAGGGGAACATCCAAGGCTAATGAATGTGCACTATACAAAGATCCAGCGAAAGACACTGAGAAGAAATGGTCACACAGGTAGGAGTAGAACAAGGCAAGAGCAGCATCACAAAAACCTAAAGAGAAGATGTTAACAAGGAGAAATCAACAGTCTCAAAGGCCACAGAAAAGTCATGAAGGATGAGGTTTGAGAAAAGATGATTAGGTTTGGTGATTAAGAAATCACTGGTATCTCGGGAGAGAGGAGTTTCATTTAAATTATGAAATTAGAAGCCTAACTACACAGTTAAAAAGTGAGTGAAAGGAAAGAAAGTGGACGCATTGATTGTAGACAGCTTTCTCAAGGAGTTCGACCAGAGAAGGAAGAAGAGAAATCAAATGATAGCAAAGCTGGATAGATCAAGCCAGGCTTTTTTGAGGATCGTGGGAAGATGGGCATGCTAGTCACAGAGCTAGTAAATGTCAAAGTGAAGACCTGACAGCAGGTCCTCAGTCCCACAAGTCCAGCATCCTTACCATCATGTCTACAACACAGTGAAAAAACATTTGGCCTCAGTCTCAAAAAATCTGCAAAAAATCTGAATTTCACCTCTGCTACTTAGTAGCTGTATGACCATAAGCAAATCATGTTACTTCTCTGACACTCAGTTTACTCCTCCACAAAATAGGAACAGAAATATATGACTGTTGTGATTAAAATGCTCTGTGAACCATAAAGTACAATTGAAATGTGAGCTAATACTATTTTATGCCAAAACAATTAAAGCTTTCCTCAAACCCTAAATCATTTTCAGTTAGCCTATAAAATGAAGCTGTGCTAATTTGCCTTTTTATTCATTAAAAGTTTAATGTTTTTATTTAAAATAGATAATTCAGTAAGTTATCATGAACAAAAGGAAAAATATCACAAATACAACAGGTATACTTTAAGCTATTTTTACCACCTCTTTCTAAAAATATACAAAGGAACAAAAACTTCTGAATTTCTGAATGACATATTAACCTCTGCCTGGTGTAAATTACTAGGGTCTCAATTCAAAAATAAATGACATGTTTTTAAGCTCATTTTCCCTGTAAATAATTCCTTCAGAAATATTAGTATCACTGTCTATGTTTGTTAGAAGCAAATGTTTGCTTTTTCATTGTAGAGTTGACAATGTTTGTAGTCCATTGTTTGACTATGCATACAAACCCAGTCACAAATAAGCAGTGGATGAATTTTTAATAGCAAATGGAATTCAGGAGTAATGCTTGCTTTCCCCTCCAGCACAATCAATCAGAAATGCATATATGCAGAGTATTTCCATGCAGGAGAGAACATCCACCACAATAGAGGGCAAGCTGACAGATTTGGAAACCTTGGCACTTTCTATAAATGGATGGGCTAATAGTAACAAGCAACTAATGCTTAGAGGTAACAATGCTTTCTTCAGGTTTTAGAGTGTTAAACCAAATCACAAAGTATATCATCTGAGCCAGAATTCCTTGCGCTTAAGAAGAGAAATGTCCCGGAAAAAAAAGAAAAAATAAGCTTGTAAACACAAGGTGATCACTTTGTGGAAAATGACAACTAGACACCAGAGAACTATAGACTCTCAAAATTGAAAGAGACCCTATAAGTCCAATTACACCAATCTAACATCCAACCTAGACAGTCCTACACAGCCAGCTATCTAGCCTCTGTTTGAAGACCTCCAGTGATAAGGCATTTATTATGTTATACGGCAGCCCATTCCAACTGCTGGATATGTCTAATAGTTAAGAAGTTGCTCTTAATGAGCCAAAATCTTCCTCCCTGTAACTTCTACATATTACTGCTAGTTCTGCCCTCTAAGACCAAGTAGAATACATATAATCCCTTTTCTAAATGACAACTCTTCCAATATCAGAAGGCAGTAATCATTCCCACCCTCTCACTATTCCCCCTCCCCCACAATTCCTTTAAAGAATCCTTATATGATATGGTTTCTAATCTCTTCATTGCAATGGTCACTGTCCTCTAGATCTACTGCATCTTCAACAATTCAGCAAATATTTCAGTGCTTACAATCTGAAAGGAAATGTGCTAGTTTTGGACTCAGTCAAAGATGAAACCTACTGTGACCTCAGAGAATGTACCAGTCCAAGGTATCCTATCCTTTTTCCCCCCTTTTATAAGCTTAGATCTTAGATTTCACTGTTGTAGGGAACTCTCTCATGAAGAAATGCCCTCTATCAATTCAGATCAGTAAATTCCCGTAACTTAATAGATTTTGGAGAGTTGCCTGGGGCACTGAGAAATAAAGTGACTTTCCCAAGGTCAAACAGATACACATATCTTCCCAATTCCAAAGTTCTCTCTCAATTGCCACACTGCCTATTAGTCCAACCCTATACCTAAACAAAAAATCGTCTTTACAATATACCAGACAAATGGCCATCGCATCATTTCTAGAAAACATGAAATGAGACTAAATTGATTACCTCCTAAGGCAGCCCAGTCTACTACTGGATAGCTCTAATCTTTAGACAAATTTTCCTTCTGTCTAACCTAAATTTGTAACTTCAATCCAATGCTCCCATTTCTATCTTCTAGGACCAGGCAGAATAAGACTAAATTCTTTTTCCTTATAACAAAATTCCAAATGCTTTAAGATAGCTTACATGTCTCTCCTGCTAAAATCTTCTTTAATCTTGGTTAAACATCCATAAGACCCTTCAATGCCAAATATGGGAATGTATATTTTATCCTAAAGGCAGTAGTATGTTCTAAGCCTCAGTTTCCCCATTTGTATAATAAGGAGGTTTGACTCTACAGTTCCTTCCAGCTGCAGCAATTAACCAATTCTAATACTGCATGATTTAAGACATTTTACCATCCTCATCCCTCTACTTGGGATGCTCTTCAGCTTATGAATATCTTTCCTAATGTGTAGCTTAGTACTCAACACATTACTCTAGTAAGAAGTGTAACCAGGGGAGGGGGTTAAGAGAGTGGGGAAATCATTCACTTGGTGGTTGGTCTTGTGAACTGAAGAAAAAATTATAAACTTAACTTGAAAATCATGTAAAAGGAAGATTTTTCGTGGGATGGGATGGTAGAATCTGAAGCTGAAATGACTGCTCAGGGCAACTCACAGCTCTCACATGCCTTGATGTCCTTGGTTCCTTCAGAAATTTTCCTTTCACTTCCACCACTGAATCATTGTCTAGGCTTTAAAATCTGTCTGCAACACATTAGTTAAGGAGAAGATTGATTATAAAATGAATTATTCCCTCTTTGATCTCTTCAAAAAAAAATCTTCAGGTTGCATATTTGCCACTAATTTATCAATAACTGCTTTTGAAGACACTACCATTTAACTGAACAATTCAACTGAGCAAATATTTAAGGATGAATCAAATGCAGAATATTGTGCCGAAAGTGCGAAAGTTGAAAGAATAAGTAAGATTGGTCCCTTTCCCTGGTAGTGAACACAATCTAGTACACGGTTTTTACTCATCTAAAAACAACTAAAAGATAATAATAATACATGCATAAAAGACATATAACATAGCCTTCTTCCACGTAAGGAACTGTTACCTTCACTCTTGCTCTCTGAGTTAGCTCGCTCAACCCTATTTGCACTCACCTCAGCTGACCTGGGAGATTCCCAGGGAGGAACTGCAATGACTCCACTACAACTCCAATTCTCTCAAGGTTCTAGGAATAATAATCCTATTGTGGGGGAAGTATATTTCTACTACTATTATCTCTTGTGATTCCTATTTAAACAAAATCAATCAGTCACCATTAACTCTTAAACAGAAAATATTTACTTAACAAGAAGACAAAAGAAATGCAAAAGGACCCAGCATCTAATGAGAGCCAATATTCTGCCCTCAAAAGTCACCTGGGCCAGAGACAGGTTGATAAAACGTGAGTTACCCAGCACAGGAGAATGCTGAGACAACACTGAATTCCAGTCTCCCTGTTGCAACTAAAGAGGAAGGAGTCAGAAAGTGAGAAATAGGGGAATATAAGGAGAGGGAAAAAAAGACTAAAATTATCAAAGATCCCAGGAGGAAAAGTCAGTTAAAGACCTTAAACATGAGCAGTTAAATCAATAGGAAAGCAGATAAAACCAGTAACAGAAGGGAATATGGCCTCCAGGTCAGCTAAATGAGTCCAGACATTTAGTAATAAATATAAGTAATAAATTGTAAGACAAAGGAAAATTAATGAATTTCTGATAAGGCAGATGACCCTATGGATACGCAAGATAACATGGAACCACAGCAGAACATCCCTGAATGGTTTTAAAGCAAAATAAGAACTGTGAAGGCATAATGCCTGGCTTACCGCACAGAAATAATTGGTAGATGAGAAAAATTTGAATCTATGGTGGCAAGACTCACCAAAGAAATAAAAGAGAGAATAACTGATTGGAAGCATAGACACACAGAAGAGATACACAGAAGTGAAGACACACAGAAGAAGAAGCAATTTGGAAAAAGAGAAACAAAAAAGCAAGAATAATCACATCACAGTTACATAACATTAAAAAAATATAGGAATAATCAAAACACTACAGTCTACCCTTAGAACTACCCACCAATGTATGCAGAGCCAATAAGAGAGATCAGGCACACACAGAGAAATCTGACTGGGAAACACACGAATGGGAAAATCTATGTGCTCAGGGCGACTCACAGCTCTCACATGCCTTGATGTCCTTGGTTCCTACAGTATGCTAGCTGTATCCCTTCTGGCCTGGACAAATCCCCTCTGGTTCTATTCTTAGGCTGATGAATCAATGACATACTCATGAGAGCTCTCTGGACAATGTTGAGAAGTCCAGTCAGCTCTTCATTCAACAGATTCTTCTTGGTCCATCCAGCTCCAAACCTCTTCTTGTCTTTTTCCCCCTGATTCTCCTCCTCAAATGGAAAGGGAAGGAGAGTACAACCAGGCCTCTACAAAAGACTTCACCTCTATCAAGCCAAAGAAGGGCTGGGGGTAATAGGTCAAAGCACAGCCAAGTTCACCTCTCTTCCAGGGAGCATCCTAGCAACTGCTCTCACCTTTTCTTCAGCCAGTCCACAACAGAATAGCTCTCTTCCAATCAGTATGGCAGCTGAAGCCTTCCTGTCAGCTAACTCCCTTACTGGTAGCATCAGCACACTCAGCTGTGCCACAAAAGCCATCTTTCTGCCACTTTTAACTACTGAATTGTTCACATACCAAAGGAGCAATACCTTCCATAAACAAAAGTGCTATATCAGAGTATAGGAAGAAAATATTCCTATGGAAGAGGGGAGGTAGAAGGGAGAAGAAGTAAAATGGTAAGGCGCTGAAGGCAAGATAAAATAAATAGACAAACTTTTAAAAGATAGTGGAGAGATTTTCAAGTAAAAGAAAAGGGCTGATCAAGTAAAGCAGTGAAAGCACAAAGTAAGGTTCTTAAAATAATAATTTTGGGGCAGTAAATATCCTCTTTCCAAACTATCGTTTTCTCTCAATGACATTGACACTTCTACCCAAGCAATTTAATCGATAAGCAATTAGCCCCTTACTCTGTGACAGGTACTATGCTAAGTGTTGGTATACAAACACAAGGAATGGAACAATCCCGACTTCCCAGGAGCTTACATTCAAATATGGTAGACAACAAGTACATAGATAAATATGTACAGAAAAAAATAGAAGAACTTTATTCCAGAAATGGGGGATGGATAATATAAAGGCAGATAAAGTGTCATACATAAGGAACACAGAGAAGGTCAATTTGGTTGAATTACAGAGTACAAGAGAAAAAATAACGTATGATAAGGCTAGAAATAAAGTTTGGGGCTATGTTGTACAGGCCATAAAAGATAAACAAAAGTGTTTATATTTTATCTTAGCGTATTTGGGAGCCAATAAAACTTATTGAGTAGGGAAATGGCAGGATCAAATCTCTGTTTAAGGAAAAATGATTATGACAGCAATTTAAAGGTCAGGCTGGTGTGGACAGAAACCTGAAGCAGGGAGAACAATTAAGAATATGTAACAATAATCTAAAAAAGAGGAGATGAGAGCCTGAACTAAGGTAATAACTAAGTAAATAGAAAAAAGGGGTTAAATGTGAGAAAGGGTATGAATTTAGAAATCATAAGATTTAGCAACTAATTGGGGAATGGAGAATAATGCAAAGTTCACAAACTTGGCTGAATGTAAAAATGTGTCTTCAAAAGAAATGGAAAGCAAAGTTTGTTAAAGAGGAGAGCATGGTGGGCAGGCAGGGGGTGGGGTGATGTAGGGAAAGAGTTCAGTATTAGAAATGTTGAGTTTGAGGCATCTCTGGCATATCATTTAATAAGTAGCTGGTGGCACACTGGAAGTCTGCAGAGATAATGGGGCTGGAAATATAGATCTGTGAGACTTCTGTACAGAAATAATGACATTTATATAGAACTTTAACACTTTGCTAAGTGCTTTACAAATCATATCTCGTTTGAGCCTCATAACAACACTATGAGGTAGATACTTCATGTACTAACATCTCGATTTTATAGCTGAGGAAACTAATACTCCAAGAAGATAAGTGATCTGCCCAAAGTCACAAAAGTTAACATCAGGAAAGGGATTTGAACCCAAGTCTTCCTGACTCCAAGTCCAATAAGTACACTATCCACCAGGCCAAGGCGTCTATAATTTATCTATTGTGAAATAAATCTTTATGGCATCATCTGCTAAATAAGAATCCACCAATCAAGAATTAGAATGGAAAGGGGGCAAGTTATCTTGGTATTCAAGAATGCCACAAAGGTATATAGCTCTAAGAGATTTTAAAAAATAGTCATGATCAATATGTACGATAATGTCTCATTTCTATAGCAATTCATCAAATTTTACAAGTATTATATATATACATATATATGTATGTATAGATATAGATTATATAGATGTGGCCATTCAGCAGGGATATTAAAGGTAATAATAATAATAGTTAACATCCATTGGCATTAATGTACATATCCTGTTTTTATTGATCAGTGAACATGTTATGTCTCACCTGAGAAAGTAAACTCCTTCAAAGTAGGTTCTGTCTCTATTTATACCTCTAGCTCCTCAGTGCTTACTTAATGCTTATTACTAGGTGTTTATTAAAATTAAGCATTCCTGGAGTCATACAACTACAAAGTAGCAGAGCCTGTACTCAAAACCTGCTCTCCTTACTTCAAACCCTATGTTCTTTCCACCATAAGGTTCAACCGTGATTACAACACACACACACACACACACACACACACACACACACACACACACACACACACACATTTACCTCTCTAGATCTCCTTTAGCTTTATGATGCAATAATCCATCAATCATCAGACTAATTACCAAGTTAGGCAAGAGGCATGAGGCTTAGTCCTACCTATGATGAATCCATTGTCCTACCTTTGTACTACCTAGGATCAATCTGAGTCCCAGACTACGTGTAAAGTCTTTATCTCCTAAAGAAGATCCTATATCACCTCTAAGGTTATTTCTTAGTTTAAGCTATAAATTGAACGATTATGCCTCCAAGTACACTTGCTATTGGATCAGACACAGCAATGACTAGATGACTTCTCGGGTCCGAAAAAAAGCAGGAAGAATAGGCATGTAGCAACTCAGAACCTGAGAACTGGAAGAAATATAAAAGTTTTAGTTCAACTTTCTCTTAAAATAGAGAAGAAAACTGAGGTCCACCGACGCTTATATAAGAATCCAAGACTCCTGAACCAATACTATTTTCATCACTGGCTAGGAGCCCTGTGTTACTTCTTTGTAGGTTTCTGAATTTGAAAGGATTTACATATACATAGAACCGAGCTGCTAGCCTATTAGTTCCAAGACAGCAGGGATTTTGTACCTTATCTAAATTTTATATATCCTTACTGAACAGCATGGCATTCTTTGGCAGTAAACACTTCATATATGTTTATTCAATTGAAGACAAATCTTTTTGTCTTTGTAACTTCAGTGCCTAACATGATACCTGGCAGCACAGTAGGAACTCAATAAATACTTGCTGACTTGAATGAAAATTCAACTGAACCTGTGTTTCACAGTAGGAGGCAGTGCCCTTTTACTTACTGTTTCAATCCCAGCCCAGCCACATGCTAGTCAGGGAACCTTTGGTAACTCATTTTACTTCTCTAGATCTCAGTTTCTTCATCTGTAGCATAAGAACTAGGCTCCCTTCTCTCTCTAATCATTCAATAAGTCTACATTAAATTCGGAATCAAACAATCTCAGAATTGGAAAGGCCCAAGAAATCCTTTCTCCAACCTCTAGGTGAAGCAAATATCTATTCTTCAACATTCCTCACAGTCAAATCCAGCCCAAGGCTGGAACAGTTGAAGTGACTCAGGCCTCCATGAAAATCCTCCATTACATTACCACCCAGTTCTAATTCCAATTTTTCACTTCAATCAACAAAAATCACATGCCTTAGACTGTAAGTTCAATGACAGCAGGGAAGGTCTTTTGCCTCTCTTTGTATCCCCAGCACTTGGCACTGTGCCATAGTGGGGATTTAACAAATGGTAGCTGACTACTAAGAACTCCCAGTATACATGCTGGCATGTTCAGTGTTGGGAATTCACAGATGAAAAAGGACCTGGTCCATACACTCAAGAAGTTAATAAGCCAAAGATCAAAATGAGAAAAGTGAACACAAATTAACACAAATAACAACACAAGGTAGGATGTGATAGAAGCAAAAAAAAAAAAATACAAAATAAAGAAAATTTGAAAGGGGAGGGACACTTACAGTTGGGTTATCAGACTCTGCAAGAAGGAGATAGCACCTAAGCTGGACCTAGAAAGAAGAAAAGGACTTTTCTACAGACAATCCATACCAAATAGCTAAATTTGCAAATGCCCAGAGGCAAGAGAGGCCAGGATAAGACAAAGGAACAGCAAGCACCACAGTATGAATGGAGTGTAAAGTAGGAGAAATGCTGTAGTACACAATAAGCCTAGAATGATAGCTTGGAGCCAGATTTGAAAGTCGTGAATGCCAAGGTCACCAATTTATATTTTATCGCAAAAGACTTCAGTTTATGAAAGACTGAAGGCTTCATCTATGAGAAAAAAAATTTACAAAATTTCAGGAAGGACAGAATACCTTCAGCTGGGGAAAGGAGAAGGGATGAAATTAGGGAAAGCATCATCTTTTTGTTTATAATCAGAATCATAGAATTTTCAGGCTAGAATTGATGTCAAAGATCATCCAGACCAATCTTTTTATTTTACAAGATGAAACAACTGAGGCCCAGAGAAGGAAAGTGAGTTAGTTAGTGACAGCATTTGATTTCAGCGTTCCTCATTTCCAACTTACTGCTCATTCCACTCCATAACCACTTTTCCAGCCAGTAGTCAATTGAGCAATAAAACTGCCTTGTGCTCTACCTTGGCGTTGGTCAAAAATTATTACAGGGCATATTATATCCTTAGCAGAAACTTTGCTGCCTGCTGATTTTAAAATGCAAACAATGAAATTCATTGCAGAAGCAAAACAGGGCCAATAATATAATTACAGCACTATTCCTATGCAGTCATAGTTAATGCTATTATTTGACATTGCAAGGCTATGTTTTTTTCCCCTGAGTCTCAATGGAGACAAGGTTCACCCTAATTGGTTCCAAAGCACAACCTACCCACAACAATCTTTCCTCAGGACCAGTAATGTTAATTTCCACACGACTGTAAATAGTGTTTGCAAACAATACAAACATGGTAATAAGAGGCTAGGTGGGTAATTAATGTGGTTACAAAGTAGCTTATTTGCATTTTTATTTGAAACAGCCTTCTTTAAAAAGCAGATCAGATTTCTCTTTGCAAAAGGAGCTTTGGTTAAAGAGTACAGCAGTAATTACTCTCTTTAGGGGTTCGTTTATATGTTCTTTAGGGAATTAGAATGAAAAGATAAGCAGAATTATAAAGGAAATCATGTAAAATATGAAATGGACTATAAACACTTAGTGTTATTTACCATAAGCTTAGTTTGCCTTCTTCATTAACAGGAAGATGTTACAAGCTTACAATACATTCAAACTAATCATGAATGTATCTAAAAAGTAAAACCATGTACTTAAATTTTGTTAAGAAACTCTGCGTATTATACATGATTGGTATTTAATAAATATTTGTTTAATTGGATAGCAAATCTGGAAATACCACTCCAAAATACCATATGCCTCCATGGCAAACCAGACAAAGATACATTCTTTGATGACCTGTCCCTTATTTATATAATATTTTCCCCACACTCTGGAATTATTAAGATCCACCTAATCCTTGAAAGCCTAACTCCAGTATCACCTAATCCAGAGATACTTTCCTGATCAACCCCTTCCCACCATCTAGAAGTGATCTTTCCCTCTTCTAATCTCAAATAACTTTGTACTCCTTTTACTGTCCTATCATCCTGCCCTAGTCCTACTAATAACTTATCATGATGAGAAAGTGACATTACACTCTCAAAAGTTTGGGTGCTACACACAAGTTCTGGTGGGTTAGCCCTACCGACGTAGGTTAAAAGTCTTTGACTTTTTTGACATGAACCAGAAATGGTTCATGCGTCTATCATCCAAGAGCTAGCCCAGTAAACTTCGTCTAGAGTTACTGCCAGAAGGATGGCCACCAGATGATAAATCTTATTAGATGCAGCTTAAATCATCTAAAACTAATAATAACAATAATAGTTGGTGTTTATGTTTCTAAAAGCATTTTCTATTTTGTTTTTACAACATCCCTATGAGACAGGGACAATTGGTATTATCCCTATTTTGCAAAGGAGTACATTGAACATCATAGACATTAAACGACCTGTCTATTGTCACATGGTTGGTATCAAACCTCTATGTTTCTTTACTCCAAATTCTATTCTATTTCTATAGTACATCTCAAACTCATCAAGTCCAAAACAGAACTGAACATCTTTTCCCCAAAAAACTCAATTCTCTGCCTTATTTGCATACTACAGTATTTGTCAAATACTATAGTATTACATATACCATATATGGTATATATATGCTATATATACACAAATATATATAGCATATATATAAACATGTGGTATGTATGTATATATATGTCATGTACAAATAATAATAATATACTACATTATATATACTATAGTATACAATATTATAGTATTTGTCAAGTGTACCATCACTCTCCTAGTCTCACAGGTTCATAACCTCACTATTCCCAACCCTTCCTTCAACTCACACATGAAATCAATTGCCAAATCTTGCTATTCCCTCTGTCCCTTTCTAAACACATAGGCATCACTTTAATTCACACATTCATCCCTTCTCACCTCAATCACTAAAATGTCCTCCTAATTGCTCTCCTTATCCCAAGTCTCTCTCCACTCCAATTCATTCTCCTCAAAGCTGCCAAAGTGATTTACTTCAAACACAGATGACCATGCAATTTACCCAATAACTCTACTGACTCCCTGCTGCCTCTAGTATCAAATATAAATTTCTTTGCTTAGCTTTTAAAGTTCTTCAAAATTGGCCCTGAGCTATCCTTCCAGTTTCATCATACATCAATCCCTTCTTGCAACCTATCAAATGAAATACTTGAAAAGTGTTTAACACAGTCCCTGGCATGCAGGAAGCATCCAATAAATGCCTGTTCCCTTCCGATCTCCATAGTCCAGTCCCAAAGGCCTTCTGGTGCTCCTTATACAGGGCACTCCATCTCTCATCTCCACACCTTTTACACTGGACATCCCACATGCCTGGAATATACTCCCTTCTCACTCCTACTTCTTGGAATCCTTGGAAGATTTAGTTCAAGTATAAGCTTCTACATGAAGTCTCTTCTGATTCTCCCCACCTGCTGGTGCCCTCTCTCCCTAATTAACTTGTGTTTAACTTTTGTTTCTTTTGTGTTTATTCTGTAAATAATTATATATGTAGTTGACACCCTCATAAGCAACTTGAGCAAAAACACTTTTAATTTTTTTCTTTATATTCCTAATACCTAGTACAGTAAATCAGATATAAATAGGCACTTAATAAGAATGTCTTGATCAATGGATGGATTGACTGATTGACTCATACTGGACGTAATACTATAAACTTGTACTTGATATCATACTTAGTACCAGATAGTACACAGGACCTATCCATTGCCCAGGGAAAGGAGCAAAATCATAGATCCTTGAATAATTGAAGTATGCAAATATCATATAATCATTTGAACTGGTCTACATCTATATACATGTATAATTTTCAGCAAATAGACTATATAAAGGCTCCTAGAGAGCAGGATTAAGTCTTATTGGTCTTTGTTTCTCACCCAAGACTCCATACAAAGTAGTTAATAAATGATTCCCAAGTAAACAAAGGGCTAATGTGTTTTATGAGAATGAAGAGAGGAAACACAGTATATAGGTCTTCAGTGTTTTATACTACTGAAATTTTTTTAAATGAACTTTCAAAAGAAAGATAATATTGGAGCATTCACTTTTCATGTTCCTTTTAGACGGCATCTTTTACTTCTGTCAGAGAAAGAATATCAAGAAAGTAAGGGGAGATATATTTGGTAGTTCGACTTTTCTCCAGGTCTAAGCCATAAGATCTGACCTTTCTTTTCCTCATTAGATCAAAGGATCAAAGGATTTTAGAGCTAGAATGGACCTGAGAGACACCTACGCCATTCCCTTAATTTTGAAAGTGAGTACATTAATAAACAGGGAGGGCAAGTGACATGCCTAAGATCCCAAAGGAACTCAATAGCACATCCAAGACTCAAATCTAATATAAAAGTAACTTCCTGACTTTAACAGGGGAAGTAACAGCTGAGGAACAAGAATATAAAAACATAGGTCCTTCACTAAGTCAGGCTACTGCGAACAGTCTCTACCTGCTGTGATTTTCTCTTCTCTCCCTCCCATCTGCTCTTCCTTTTTATTCCCCTTTCCTTCTCTTCCATCCTCTGTCCTACCCTTCCTCAAAGTAATGTGGCATAGCATAGAAAGAATAGGATCTGAAGTAAAAAAAACAAAATTAAAGTCCCAGCACTGACACTTTCTAGATGAGTAATTATAGACAAAACTCCAATATTCATAATCTGTAAAAAGATGATACTGATAACTCCCCTATAATCCACATGGTGAAGAAAGCACTTCATTACAAAGCACTTTAGAAATGCAAGTGATTAGCACAGTTTCTTATGCTACCTTTACACAAATTGATAAGGTCACACAAAAAGTGGATAGCAGAGCTTCAAACCTGGGTTCTCTGACTACCAATATAGAGCTCTTTTCATCGAATTGCACTGCCTTCATTGAAGTCATAATAAGCCCAGACACTTATTGTAGTTCTAAGTACATATTCACCCCATAAAAATTATTTACACGTTGGATAGAATTCAGAGGACGTACTGGTGTTTTAAATGCATTCTGTCAGTCCTATCTTCATCATTAATGATAACAGAAGTACTGTGAGTGGGATCGCACAAAAGACTAAATCAGAAGAAATAAGTCCAAATCTTGGCTCTATCTCCTACTAGTTCTATAACTTATAATATAACAAATTATAGCTTCTTGGTGTGCCTTAGCTTCCTCATCTATAAATGGAGAATAATAACAATAATAGTTGATCATTGCAAAGCCTCCAACTCAGTTCTGCATTTGCTTTATTCATATATCATAAATATCTGAAATAGACCCAAGGGTATTTGACGCCCACATAAAGAAATTGTTAACTATTTAAAATCAATCAATAAACAATCAATCAGTAAACATTTATTAAGTATCTACCACGGGACAGGCACTGTGTTAAGTATCATCAACACAATAATATAAAGAACAATCCACAAACAATGTGGCATTTTTTCAGGCAAAAATTTAGATATATTATGAACCTACCTACCCTTAAATCCATTATAATCTCTCCTAAACAGAACTACAGCATCCAAATTTTTAAAAAAGGAGTCAAAACAAAACACTTTATTAAACATTTTATGTACCTGGATAACATATGGTTCTACAAAACAATAAAAATTTTAAAAAGTTAAACAGTTCATCTTGTGGAATAATTTCTCCATCAATTACAAAATGTCACTGGGACTTAAGTATAAAATTTTTAACATACAGCAAGGAAAGATAGAGGCTGATGACTTCAAATTTGAATCTGGAGGTCACAATGAACCAGTGGATGAAAGAAATGCCTACAAATGTTCTCCTATGGGCAAGTAGCATTAAGAATAATAATCTCAAAAAGAAGATAGTGATTAAATACATTAAGAGACTTTTTGGAGGCAGCTTGGTGGTGCAGTGGATAGTGTACCAGCCATATAATGGTCATATAATAACAATTGAAAACGAAGTCAATTACCCTACAACAATAAATAAAAGAAAAAATTTGCTTAAAAAAAAAAGGAAAGTGGGGGGAAAAAAGGCTGAGACCCTGATATACAGGTCAAAAACCTGAAAAAATATTTTTATATGAAGCAAATGTCATTTTTCCATGCAAGAATAAAAGCCAATGACAGATATATGATGTTGGATTTGTCGAATGTAACTGAAAGCAGTTGCCCAGAGTCACACAGTTGAGAAGTGAATGTGGCAATATTAAAACTCAAGTCTTCCTGTCTTTAAGTGCAGTACTCTGTCCATTATGCCACCTATTGGCCTTAAAAGCAATAGCTCCCAACATGAGCCGAGAACTCACAACCCTGACATTAAGAATCTCCTATCCTCATATGGCAACTGGCTTACATTCTAATGACAATAACACATACATAATTAGGACTACATATAAGATTCCTACATAGTAGATAGGAAGTAACCTTAGCAGAGAAGGCATTCTCAGTTGAGGGTATAAGAAAAGGTGGGCTGCAGGTGAGTCTCAAAGGAATCCCAGGATTCTAAGGCCGGAAGCGAAAAGGAAAAGATTTCAAAAATGTAAGACACCCAGTACAAAGCCAGGGAGTTGGGTGGTGGAGTGCAGTATGTGAAGAATATCAATTTGGCCAGTACAGCTAGGTTGTATAGCATGGGGAAAGGAACAAAGTGTAAGAAAGCTGAAAAGTCAGAAAGGGAGTAGGTTTTTAAGAATTTTAAGTATAAAAGAACATGATGTATAATCCTAGAAGTAATAGAGAGTCAGCTGAACATTACTGAGAAAACAACATATTAGCTAAGGATCATAAATAATGTGTTATCACAGGGTTGTAAGGAACAATTCATTATCCCTATCTCTGGTACCTTCTTTGCTGCCTTAAAGTCAACAAGACAAATCAAATCAACAATCAGTCAATAAGCATTTATCAAGCATTTACACTGTGCCAGGGCACTGTGCTACATACTTGAGATACCAAAAGAAACAAAAGACTACTCTGCCCTCAAAAACTTCAGAATTTAATGGGGAAAACAACAACAAACCAAATGTACAAACAAGCTATGTATGGGATACACAGGAAATTATTAACAAAGGGAAGGATAGAATTAAGAGAGCTTGCAAAAGGATTCCTATAGAAGATGGAATGTCAGTTGAGACTTAAAGGAAACCAGTAGGTGAAGATAAGAAGGGAGAACATTCTAGGCATGGAAGACAGTCAGAGACCTGAGCTGAAAGATGGAGTTGTCTTGTTCGCAAAATAACAAAGAGGCCAGTGTCCCTGGATCAAAGGCTATATGATAATGAGTAAGGTGTAAGAAGACTGGAAAGGCTGGGGAGCAGGGGATTTATAAAGGATTTTGAATGCTAACATAGGATTTTGTATTTGATTCTGGTGGGGGAAAAGTCACTGGAGTTTATTGAGCAGGGAAAAGAGAAAGGGGGAAGGATTGGCAAGACTGGACCTGTACTTTAGGAATATCACTTTAGTAGCTGAAAGGAGGATGGATTGGATTGGAGTGGGGAAGAGACTTGAGGTAGGGGAACCCACCAGCAGCTATTCTAGTAGTACAGACATGAGGTGACAAGGGCCCCTACATCAGAGTAGGGGCAGAGAAAATGGCAGAGAAAAAAAGAAGGAATACTTGAGAGATGCTGCAAAGGAGAAAACAGCAAACCTCGGCAACAGATTGGGTGGGGGGAGGGGGTAAAAAGGGGGAGAGGGTAAAAGGGAGGAGTCAAAGATGACACCTACTTTGCAAGCCTGAGGGACTTGAAGGAAGTCATTGCTGTAAGAGGGCTGTTGTAGTTGTTTGTTCTCCATTTTTTTTTCCTTTGACTAGGCAATAGGGTGAAGTGACTTGCCCAGGGTCACAGAGTGTTATGTGTCTGGGACCGCATTTGAACCCAGGTCCTCCTGAATCCAGGGCTGTGCTCTATCCACTGACATCAGGAAGGTGATGCCATGACTTGTAAGTGAATGGGATTTAAGTGAGGCAGGGCTGTGCAAAGTTACAAGCCTCACTTTCTCCTCAGGGACCATGTGGGTCTAGTAGCAAAATATAGATCAGGATGACTGGAGATGGCCCCAGAAGCTGTGGGAGACCTTGGCCTTTCCAAGTGAAGGTCTTTCCCAGGTCCCAGTTTGACTGAGGCAATTCCCATTCAGTCATTAAGTTTAGATAAGAAATGAGGCAAATAATGGCCTCTTTTACCTAGTAAGAAAAAAAAAAGCAATCTGGGAGGGGAAGAACCTCAGGATTTCCGCCCAAAAAGGAACAATTGCTATTTACATTCACTCTGAGCTATCAGGGCCCAAACAGTGACCAAGTGGGACTTGGTCTGAGACCTATTATTGGCCAATCAATGACAGTCACAGTGATTTGGGTTTAAGGCATGGTCCTTAAGAAAGAAATCTAGCCAGTAAACCCTAAGATATCTTGTGAGGTTTCACCAATCAAAATTTCTATTCCTTTGGTCCGAGCACCTGCAGGTAGGGGTATGATACCCCATGTGGAAGGAGGAAGGGAGGGAAAAGGGAAAAGGGAAGGGGAAGAGGAAAGGAAAGGGGGAGGAAAGGAGGGAGGGAGGGAGGGAAGAAGGAAGGAAGGAAGGAAGGAAGGAAGGAAGGAAGGAAGGAAGGAAGGAAGGAAGGAAGGAAGGAAGGAAGGAAGGAAGGAAGGAAGGAAGGAAGGAAGGAAGGAAGGAAAGGAGAATCAGGATGGAGTGTCTCCTGTGAGGAAGTGCAAGGTGGCCAGTGTCACTAGATTGTAGAGCATGTGTCAAGGAATAAGGTTTAGGAAGACTGGAAAGGTGGGATGGGGACAAGTAAGGGTTTCAAATATGTCTCAAATCCCCCTTTCTAAAACAAACAAAAATCTGAAAAAACTTTCACCATACTGTTCTGTCCCCTCAAACTATTATCCTGTATCTTCTCTCTTTCTAACCCAAATTCCCAGAAAAACTCCCTATACTTAGTGCTTACACTTCCTCATTCACATCTGAACCTTTTACAATGTGGCTTCTGGCCTCATCACTCAACTCAAACTGTTGTCTTCCAAGTTACCAGTGATTTTTAGAACACCCACTCTGACAGTCTATGCTAATCCTCATTGTCCTTGCCTTTTCTACAGCAGTTAACACTATTGACTGTTCTCTTCTCTTGCACCCTCTCCTGATTGCTCCTGAGGCTCTTTTGCTAACTCATCATGCATATCATACATCAGAGGTGTCAAATTTGTGACCCCTGGGCCACTCTGAAGTGCTGTCTGAATCAGATTAAAATGTGATTGGCAAATGTTTAATAAAATAAATAAAAATAAAATACCACACAGATAATGTTAATTTGAGGTTTTCTAAATCAATGTGCTGCATACAGGGATCCACTTTTATTCTAGTATAACACCATTGTCATATACTGTCTGGGTTCCTTTTCTCTCTACAAACTCTCATTTTTAAATTTTTAATTTAATCAACATACATGGTTTAATTATCAATTCTACATAGAATACTCAAAGATCTATATAACCAGCCACAGTCTCTCTCCTAAGCTTCAATGCCAAGTCAACAATTGCCTATTAAACACTGGAAAATGGACATCTCACATAAATCTCAAGCATAACTTGTCCAAAATAGAACTCAATATCTTTACACCAAAAGCTCTACCAAACTTTCCTCCACTGAATTTCCCTAATTTTGTTGAGAATGTCCCCGTTTTCCCAGTAACTTTAGTATCAGTCACAACTCTTCATGCTCACTTCTCTCACACATGCGGTCAATTACCAAAATTTGTCATTTCTACCTCTAAAGCCTTTCTCACATTCATCTGCTGCTTACTACTCACACAGCCACCATCTTTGTTGGAGCTCTCATCACCTCTTCTCTGCACTATTATATCAGTCTCCTGACCTCTAGTCTCCCTGTTATCTAATTCATTCTCCACACAACTGCCAAGCTGATTTTCCTTAACACAATTCTCACCACGTCAATCCTACAGAAAACAAACTCCAGCAATTCCCCTACTGCCTCTAAGATAAAAGGTCAATCTCTGTTTTTAGCTTCTAAAGCCCTTCATCATCTGGCCCCAACCTATCTTCCTGCTTCATCGTGTATTATACCTTTCCAGCAGTCTATGATTCAGTCAAACAGGCCTTCTCTCTGCTCCTCACATATGGCACTCCATTTCCCATATGCAGTGGCCATCACCCCTTCTCCGCTCTGCCTCTTAGAATACTTTACTGCCTTCAAGTCTCAGCTAAAGCGCCACCTTCTATACCAGGGGTTCTTACCCTTGTTTTGTGTCACTGATGCCTTTAGCAGTCTAATAAAGCCTATAAAACCCCCTTTCAGAATAATATTTTTAAATTTACAAAATAAAATACATAGGATTACCAAAGAAACCAATTTTAATGCATCAAAATATTTTTAAAAATAAATAAATTCATATATATCCCAGTTTAAGAAATCCTCTTCTACACAAAGCTTTTCTTGATTCTCCCCAAGACTAAAGCCTTCGTTCCCTAATTACTTTGTATTAACTATCTTGTGTTTATTTTGCACTTTATTCTATACCTCTTTACATACGTAAATGATGTCCACATGATTAGAAAGGAAGCTTCTTAAATCTCTAGTATCTAACACAATATCTGGCTAGTAGACACCTAATAAATGCTTGCCAATTGTTGACTGATTATCAAATTATCAAATATTGCATAAGCTACCCCAAAGAACCATAGTAGCTACACATCATTTATTGATTACCATAAGGCCTTTGGCTCAGTTCTGTATTAATGGTTTATTCATGTGCTGTAAATAGCATGAAAAAAATGTTCTCTATTAAAAAAAACTGCAATAATGTTAAAAGCAGTTGATATAAAATATGGCATCTTTCAAGAGACAGTTTAAGCACATTATAGTTTTGCCTTGCCTTAAGCCCATTATGAGCTCTCCTAAATGGAACTAAGTATGGCTTCCAAGTTAAAGAGAAGTGTTACCAAAACATCTTATTAATGACAAATATTCTGGGGCCAGGCCAAACCTACATCAGTCCATCAATTTGGGCTTGGGAATTAGAATACAATGAGGCATATTTGGACTACAAAATGCAATAAAAACAACTTTATTGATAACAAGAGATTAAATGAATACAATTCTTAAAGTTAAAAAGGATATTAAGATAAAATACTACTCCTATCCACCTCTGCAGTCACCGTGGCAATCATCACACTAAGTCAGGAACGCATTCCTCGAAGGTCAACAGTAGCTACTCAAAACCTCCAATTCCAGCTCCCCCTAGCCTGGACCTTTCCTAACCCAAGCAGCAGTAAAGCCAAATTGTCTCCCCACCCTACCCCCCTAAAGGAAAAGCTCAGCCTACATAAAACAGGTGCTGCTCCCACCTCCTACTTTGAAGTCAAAGTCCCAAAAAATTTCAAGGGGAGCTTCCATCATTAAAGTAACCTTAAATTCACCAAGAAACCACTATATAACAAGAGAGCTCTCTTCCTTCAGGGGGAGGATTGATTTATCAGAATCTAGGTGGGACATCCAATCCTAATAATTAGGAATGCGATGATAAAACTGCCATTGTAAAAGTCCATTCTAAAATTCAAATATATCAGGGAAGAGAGGAAAGGAGGGAGGAAGGGAGGAAGGAGCATTTATGTAGCACCTACTATGTGCCAGGCACTGTGCAAATACCGTTTCATTTGATCCTCACAACCCTGCAAGATAGGTCCTATCGTTATCTTTATTTTACAGTTAAGGAAACGGAGACAGGCAGAGGTAAAGCAACTTGCCCAGAATCACATGGCTACTAAGCGTCTGAGACAGATTTGTCTGCAGGTCTTCCTGACTCCAAGCCTAGGGCTCCATCCACTGCGTCACATACCTGCTAGGGAGAAGAATCTGCAAAGGATAGTGTCACAAAAACCTGGAGAATAAAAAGTGTATCAGGAAGAAAAGGGTGACCATATCAAAGGCTGCAGAGATTTCACGAAGTTTAAAAATTGAGAAAAGGTCATTACATTTGTCAATTAAGAGATCAAAGTAACTTTGAAAATAGATGATGAGGTTGGAAGCCTCACTTCAAAGAATTAATGACAGTGAGAGGACAGGAAGTGGAGGCACCCACTGGAGACCCTCCCGTCAAGGAGTCTGGCTACAAAAGAAGGGGCTCTCTTTTTGTGGTGGTTGTTGTATCCTCAGCACTTAGCCCAGTGCCTGGCACAGAGTAGATGCTTAATAAATACCTGTTGAATTGACTTGACTTATTGCTTACCTGTCCAAATCTATTTTCTCCAGGCCCCAGACCACTCAGAGATATCGCTAAAGAGTCAGAGCAAATAAAAACCATGTCTGCCCTTATCTTTCAAGACTCACATGTCAACTATTGAGATCATACATAGCACTGCCTATTGAAAAGATCTGCCTAGAACCCCATACCTCCTCCTCCTCCTGAGTACTGGCTGCCTAAGTCTAGTCATATTTACCACTCTCATAATGTGCAAAGCACTTTCATCAATGAACCAGGCAGAACAATACCCCTCAAAAGCAAGGCTCTCAGAACGAAATAGTCCATTAGAGTAGTGAGAGAGGCAACGCACTGGAGACTGGACTAAATGTTTCAGCCTTGAGCAGATTCACGTCCTAATCAGGAAAATCCCTACTTTTGGGAGGTGCCAGGCAAGCACAATGTTATCTCAACAGTTCCGTTTAACAATGGAAGTCTCTTATGCTATATTCACTTTATTAGAGGAGTCATAGGGCACTTTACAAATATTATCTCACTTTACCCTCACAATAGCCCTGGGAGGTAAGTGCTATTATCCCCATTTTACAGATAAGGAAATACCACATTACCTCCTACACTATCTTTCCAACTAAAGAGTATGAATTTCTTTCTTATCCATCTTCAAAAAAAATCCTTTTTCATCCCTTTGGTCACTTTAGCTACATTAATTTAATATACACTGACATTTTAAAGTATTTTCTGCTTTTATTAAATTATATGGAAAATAACTAGTAGGAAAAGTTCTATGAAAAGTAGCTTTTAATCAACTGAATAAGAAACTAAACACTCCCTAGTTCTCATAACCCTGGTGAGGAATTACAGTGAACAAAGTGATGTGATATTAATTAAATTCTTGGAAAGCATTCATAATGCTTACTGGAAATGGAAACCTTATGAGGTCTGAAATGCATGGAAAACAGTTATCATGTCTGTTATATACCCTTGAATTTACCCACTTTACGTATCTATTTAAATTTTATCATTGTAATCATAAAAATGCAGCACTTAAAGAATAAAAGATTTAAGAAGGGAAGTAATACATAAATTTATCTTATGAACAATGATATTAAATATGCTGATGTGAAAAAAATAGGAGATTTAAATAGGACAACCTAGTTTTATAACCAAACTCTCCCACTTCCATGATGGAAGACAACACACTGACCAACCCCTCTCATAGCTTAGGTTCTCCAATCTGGAAAATAAGGATGACAATACTTTCTGTACTTTCCCAATGCTGCTATTGTGGAAAGACGTTGTCATCTGTAAAGTATTAGAGAAATGTAAGCTATTCTACTTGAATTATTTGTGTACATGTCTCATCCCCCTACTAGTTTTTATGTTCCTTCTTTATCCTCCATCTTTATATTCTAGACCCAAAGTCCAGGGTCTGCAATTCATGTTTGTTGAATTGAACACCAACTGTAACAATAAACACTTAACACTTCTCAAAGACGTTATAATTTATACCAGGCTTTCCTCATAACAACATCATGAGGTATAGTTTCATAGGTTTTATGCCTTAATTGGTATAGGAAACTCTCAGTGAAGAGACTCTACAAGTACAAATCTTCAACTACTCCATGACTTCCATTCTTAAGGAGTTGCCCTGGGTACTGAGGAGTTGAGTGACTTAACCATTCAGTCTATGTTGGAGGCAATATTTCAACCCAAGTCTTCCTGAATCCAAAGCTAGTTCTCTATACGCTACACCACACTGCACAGAGATAATTAGACTCGTTTTATAGCTGAGAAAACTAAATGTCAGAAAGGTAGTATCTGGGGGAAGTTTGGTGAACTAAAAATGCAGTATTACTTAACAGTACAGTAATGACAAGCTAAAAAGTTAGAATATATTATGAGAGATGTTGGACTGACGATGTCCAGAACGCAGGAGGTGTTCTG
Source organism: Phascolarctos cinereus (assembly GCF_003287225.1). Classification (NCBI taxonomy): domain Eukaryota; kingdom Metazoa; phylum Chordata; class Mammalia; order Diprotodontia; family Phascolarctidae; genus Phascolarctos; species Phascolarctos cinereus. Next base: position 77,676,171 of record NW_027555625.1, on the reverse strand, counting down.
ATGATAATCAACAAGCATGTCTTCAGTGCCTGTTATATGCTGAGCACCAGAGATGCAGAGTAAGGCAAAAGACAATCCCTGACCCTGTCTCAGGCAGACCTGAATCATTTTCTTTAGGTCTTGGCACAAAATAATAATAAAAACTTGGAGCTGGAGAGTCCTAGAGGAAAGTAACCAAGGAGGTGACATACCTTGAGAGCTTGTCATAAAGAAGTAAAAATCTTACTTAAACTTTATGAAAATGCTTTATTCTAGATTCTGGGTCCCATGAAGAACAAAAGGGAAGACTAGAAATTTCTTATATTCCCTACTATAGAAGAAAGAGGAAGAGGAAAAGAAGAAGGAGAGAGAGAGGAAGAGACCAAAGAGAAGAAGGGGGACAGAGTAGAGAGGGGGAAGGAGGAGGAGGAAGAAAAGAAGAGGAAGGGAAGGGAAATGGAGAGAGGAATGGAGGAGAGGAGGAGAAGAAGAGGGAGAAGGAGAAAGAAGAAGAAGCAGAAGAAGAAGAAAAAGAATCACATCTATTTCTGTGGGGTCCAAAGCGAGCAGTTACCTGAAAAGGTCACAGTTTTCTGAAATGCCAGTGAAGAATGCAAAACTTTAAGGTGTTCAATCAGTACCCCTCCCCCACCACCCTCTGCACTCAGGCAGGGCACACCAACCACCTCTGAAAATATAAAGAACAGAGAAAACTTGGGCGGTGAGGGAGAAGGGCACAGTATTAAGGCTACACCTGGCCAGAATAGGCTTGGAATCCAGCTGGAGTAAGTTCTACTGCCTCACCTCATCAAGAAGCCTCTTATAACAGGCATCAAGGCTAGTAAAAAGGAAATTCTCCAAAGTCAGAGAAAGCTAAGAAAACATCAAGGTACGTGCCTGGTAAAGACACTGTCAAAGAGCAAGGAGTTGAAAAGGGAGCAACAGGTGAATGAACGTAAGGGGAAAAGATAGAAAGGAATGGAATAATAAACATGAATAAAAACAAATGAGTCAGGATACAACCAAAAATGACATGCTCCACAAAACCTAAGCCTAATATCAGTGAAACAGAGACATTCTAATAAGTGCACATGTATCACAGGGTTGTTGCAGGGATCAAAGATATGTAAACATATATATATGTACATACACATAATATATGTAAACCTCAGAACCCTACATAAACAGAAGTTATTATTGTCATAACTGTAAAGTAATCTCTCAAGTGTATTCAAGATTGTGTCACCTCCAAAAAATGTTTCCTCAATGTATTTAAAAACAACAACAACAAGAAGGAGACATTCAATAAAAGCAAGGAATGAGAAGTAATGGGGGAGGAGAGGAGTGGAAAAGATAAAAGCAAATTGTTGAACTTGCAAACACTTCAAACAACAGAAACACAAAAAAGGTAAATAACTGCAACTACCAAACTACCAAAGACTGTACAAGGAAAAGGGGGGAAAAAAACTAGAAAGAGAAAGACACCAATTGGGTTAGGTAAAAAAAACAAAACAGCAATCACTAAGAGGTGTCTTTATAAAAAATATCCAAGGAGATAAAAATAAAAGCAGAAATTAAGGAAATAGGAGTAGTGACATAGGGAAATAGAATTGAAACATCATGGATTAAACTACAAAGCCCACATCAAAGTTGAAGCAGTGTACTTTGTGGCACTAAATTATAGAATGGGAAAGTGAAGGCAGAGGTGGAGGTGGGAGGAAAACATGGGATGTCCCCTAATCTAGTACATAGGTTAACAACAAAGGGCAAGAAGAGGGCAAATGAGTAAAGTAGGGAAGGAAGGGATTCTAACATGAGGAAGAAAGTGGGAGATCTTGACTCAATGTGGGGAAGGGTTTCACTGAAGAGCACTCTCATAAAGGAAAGATACATTCTGTAACGAGAGATAGTAACTTTATAATGAGTCTGCTCTTCAAGTGGGACTTCTTATTCCCCAAATGATAAATGGTCAAAGGATATGAACAGGCAGTTTTCAGAAGAAGTAATTAAAGCTATCAACAGCTCTAAATCACTAATAATTAAAGAAATGCAAATCAAAACAACTCTGAAACACCATTCCACACCTATCAGGTTGGCTAACAAGACAGAAAAGGACTGGAAGGGACATGAAAAAATAGGGGCATGAATACACTGTCTGGGCAGCTAGGTGACAAAGTGGATAAAAAACTGGGCTTGGAATCAGGAAACTCATCTTGGGTCCAAATCCAGCCTCAGACCCTTACTGGCTGTATGACCCTGGGCAAGTGACTTAATCTTGTTTGCCTCAGTTTCCTCATCTGTAAAATGATCTGGAGAAGGAAATGGCAAACCACTCCAGTATCTTTGCCACTAAAACCCCAAATAGAGTCATGAAAAGTTAGACATAACTGAAATGACTAAACAGTAATACACTATTACTGGAAAACAATTTGGAACTATGCCAAAAGGGGCTATAAAAATGTGCATATCCTTTGACCTGGCAATACTGCTACTAATTCTGTGTCCCAAAGAGATCAAAGGAAAAGGAAAAGGATCTATATATACAAAAAGACTTATAGCAGTTCTTTTTTATAGTGGCAAACAATTGAAAATCTGAGGAGATGCCCATAAAAGTTGTGATATGATTGTGACGAAATAGTATTGTGCTTTAAGAAATGATGAGCAGGACAGTTTCAGAAAAACCTGGAAAGACTTGTATGAGCTAATGCAAAGTAAAGTAAGCAGAACCAGGAGAACACTGAACACAGTAACAGCAATATTGTAATAATAATAATCAACCGTGAAAGACTTAGCTACTCTGATCAATAAGATGATCCATGACAATTCCAAAGGACTCATGAGACAAAATGCTGTCCATCTCCAGAGAGAGAACTAATGAAATCTGAATGAAGACAAGCATTTTTTTTTACTTTCTTTACTTTTCTTGCTTCTTTTTCCAACATGGCTAATACGGAAATATGTTTTGCATGATTTCACATGTATAATAAGCATGATATTTCTTGACTTGTCAGTGGGTGAGAGAGAAAAGGAGAGAATTGAGAATGGAATATAAAAAAAATTTTTAAAAGAGAGATTGCTTCCTCTTAAGGAGTACTGTGCCTCCATGAACAATATCTTCCCTCAGGAAAAAGGAAATTGGAGCTCGGAGTTCCTAGGGGCAAATGGCATCCAGAAGAGTGAGAAGGGATGTGGTAAATGGGAAACATGGTAAACAAGAAATAAAATGATCATGGGGAGGATAAGTGGTAGACTAGGACTACACAATCTGAGACACAGGGAAGTGTGCTACTATTGGGCAACGCTTCCCTCCTCATTATCTCCCTCATTAATTGACACTTCTGAGAGAGAGAGAGAGAGGCACAAGGGAAAAAAGGGGTGTTGGTAAGGTCTACAAAGGCAATAACATACATAGTGAATTGGGTTTTTAAATTAACAGTAACAAAGCAAACTATGCTTACTTTTCTGTATATTTTCATATAAATTGTATAAAAGCATTTGTGTAATCTGAATAAAGGAAGGGAAAATGCAAGAGAAAAAAAGAAAATGCTTTGTTCTAGAAAAACTCTGGGTTATTTTGTGGTATAGTGTAGAAAGATCAGTACACAGATAATTTTTTTTTTAATTTGGATATGACTCCTTGCTGTATCATTTCCTACTTACTTAACTGTCTGACTCTGGGTAAGTTGTTTAACTTCGATGAACCTCAGTTTACTCCTCTGTGAAATGAGGTCTCCTTCTTCCAGCTATAACATTTTATAGTATTCTAAATCTATTTCTTACAGCAAGTTCCAAGGATTTCTCTCTGTAAGTGCTTGAGACGAACTGCAACCACTTCCAGGGAGAGTCTAAGGGGAGTCATATGTAAACATCCTGATACCTGGCGACCAGCTATTGCTGAAAATATCCACTGGGAGCAGGAATATTTTTCTCTTTAAGATGAAAACAAAAGTTTTTGTATATCTTAAAACTCATCAGGAAGATAAAAAGGGGAAATTCCATTTAAGACAGAACTAAATAATTAAAAAGATAGTAATCACTCATGGTTAGGTGGTGCCAATATAATAAAAATGAGAACACAAGCTAAATTAATTTCTTATTCAGTGCCTCACCAAACTACCAAAGGACTACTTCATAGAGCTAGAAAAGGTAATAACAAAAGGATCTTTTAGTACCATATCTCAAATTATTACACCAAGCAGTAATAATCAAAACTACTTGGTAGTGGTTAAAAAACTGAAAAGTTAATCACTGGAACAGATGAGGGATACAACAGATACAGGGTGTTCCAAAAGTTAAGGCTTTTGGAACACCCTATAGAAACATACAAACATAGTAAAAGCATTTGCCCTAAGGTCAGGAAGAGCTGATTTCAAATCCCACTTCTCATATCTACTAGGGGCACCATGGATAATACTACCAAGCAATTCTCTAAGTTGTGGAGAAGGTGCCAAACCAGATGGGTAGAAGAAGTTCCTCACTAGCGGCTCTTTAAACTGGGTCTAAAGCAACTCACCTGTTACTTTTTTATCCATGGTACCAACAATCCTTTACAGGTTATCTTTCTGAATACTGTGGATTGTTCACATCTGCTATATAATTCAGACTTGGTTTTACAGTGGTTTCATTACCAACCATAAAAACTGTAACAGTGGAACTGTATAAACAAACTGAATAGTGTTTTTACTGTAAAACATGAATGTAATATAAATATTTGTCTTTGCCTTCTCTCAGCATCTGTAATGAAAGCAGAAAATTCATGCCATATGTTTATAGTACAAGTAAAAATAGATCTCCACAATTCATCCATGTGGGTGTCAGTTAAGCTGTTTAACGTTTTTAATTCATCCATTTTCCTCTGCAAGTAAAGTTTCCACAAATCATATAACCCTTAGAATTGTCAGCTGCTAACTTCACTGCTGTTTTTAAAAGGTGTACTTGCCCCCCCCCAAAAAAAAAATGGAATATGGTAGACTTTTTCAAGGTAATAAGAATGCTGTCAGGGACTAGGTTAAGTGCCAGATTTCAGGGACCCCCAACCAAGCAAAAAAAAAAAAATCAAATAACAATGACCCAGTGAGCCTGATCCTTGCTAGAACATGTAAAGGTGACATTTTATAGAAAGCTTCCATCAACTCAATTCACTCCTTGGGGAGCACTCATGCCTGCTACCTTACCTATCTCCTCAGTTTCTCTAGTCCCAATTACAAAACCTGTCAGCAGTTTAACTATCCGACCCACAATCCCTACAAAGCAACCATTCCAGCTTCAGTTTCTTCCCTTTCTGCCCTTTCAAATAAACTACCACTGATAGCATTTTCTCAATACTCACACTACCTTCCCCTCCCCTGTTTCAACATAAACAAATCCCCATGTAGTCCTCTATTCTAACTTTGTGGCTTCAGCATTTGTCTATTTGCCCAAATTAGCCATATCTTCCACTCCTTAATATTCAGTCAATAACCAAACTGATTTCTACCTGCTAGAAGGAATCTGTAAAATCTACATCACTCCCCGGCTAGATCCAGGCCACCTATATTGTCAATATTGTACAAATTTAAATATAAAACCACTTCTCAGAGAGTTTCAAAAACAGCTTTACTTTGAGCTAAAACAACTACAGAACCTTAAAATTTGGAAACTGTGAAACCATATATCTTTCTACAGTCTTATTTCCAAATTTAACATGCAGAAATTGAGTATATTACAGGGAAAAGAATGGTAGATTTTGGAGTCAGAGGGACTGCGTTCAAATCTAGGTGCCATCATCAAATACCCGCATGATTATTAACTGCTCTGGGCCTTGGTTTCCTCATCTGTAGAATGAAATAAATGGCTTGGTTGACTTCTAAGATCTTTCCTATCTCTAAATATATGACCTTCTGATGTTATGAGTAAATTATTTCTAAATCATTGAGTCCTTTATGAATGTTGCTAAAGCTTGCCCAAAGCAGAGCTCTTAGTATATAAATGTCAATAGGAACAGTTGGATTTTCTCAAAAATGATACAGAGATCAAAGACTTCCTGGGAAGTCATAACAGTCACACAAAACCCAGAAGAGTTTTATGGGTTCTTAGCAGCCTTGGGAAGGAAGCTTACAAGCCTACAGTCACACTATTGGCAGGTTACCTACTGGTAAAATGAGAGGTGATAAAGAAACCAGAAATCTGTGTGATAATTGTCAGAGAAGCAGGGAGTGCATTCTCAGAAGCCCTTCCAACTCTTGTCAAAGGAGATCTATAATAGCCCTTAGCATCCACCATGACTGAGATATAGTAGATGATAAAAGTTCTGTTGAAGATAGTGGAGTAAAAGCAGTGACTTCCTTGAGCTCTCCTCCAAATACCTGTAAAAAATGGCTCTAAACAAATTCTGGAGCAGCAGAACCCACAAAAACACAGAATAAAACAAATTTCCAGCCCAAGACAACCTGGATGGTTGATTAGAAAAGTCTTTTGAGCCTGGCTGGGAGAGGAACACACTTCAGTATGAGCACGCAGGCAAAGACCAGGCTTCAGTGAACCTGAAGCAGGCTTCAGAGGACTGAATCACGGGCAACTGTGGTGGTTTCCAGACTTCTCAACCCACAAACACCAAAGACAACTTAGAAGGTCAGTAGGAAAAATCTGTGATGGCAGTGAGAGAGAAGCTCAGTTCCAGCTTCAGCCCCGATGCGGCACTAGGACGATGGCTGCTTCCAGAGCTCTCAACAGACAGACTGAGGGGGAATCAAGTGGCTGATCAGAGGGGAATTGCAGGGATCTCTTTGCTGGTGTTGGGGCAGGATTCTCTTGCTTTGCCTGTGCTTGGATCTGGGTCACAGTTCTGGGTGGTGGTCCTGGGACAAGGAGAAGCGCTTGCGTGGTGGAGTTTGTGGTGGCGGTGGAAAGGGAGTCCGCCTTACAGTTCCATGATAGAAAAGAGCACTTGTGGTCACTTACAGACCAGAGCACAGGCCAGGAAAGGAGTAAACACCTCGCCCTTGATCACAGCACCTTGGAAGAACCGAAAATTTACAGTTTCCTAGAAGTATCTCTGAAAACAGTCACAAAGTCGCCAAAGCTTGGGACAGTACATTCTCCACACTGGGAGCAGACTCCTACCTTAACAAAGAGTTCACAACTCAAGTAACTGGCTGGCATCATGAGCAAACAGCAAAAAAAAATCAGACTACAGAATCTTTCTTTGGTGACAAAGAAGATCAAAACATACAACCAGGAGAAGACAACAAAGTCAAAGTTCCTACATCCAAAGCCTCCAAGAAAAATATGAATCAGTCCCAGGCCACGGAAGAGTTCAAAAGGGATTTTGAGAAGTAAGTAAGAGAAGTAGAGAAAAAACTGGGAAGAGAAATGAGAGTGATGCAAGAAAATCATGAAAAACTAGTCAACAGCTTGCTACAGGAGACCCAAAAAAATACTGAAGAAAAGAACACCTTAAAAAATAGCCTAACCCAAATGGCAAAAGAGGTCCAAAACTCCAACGAGGAGAAGAATGCCTTAAAAAGCAGAATGGGCCAAATGGAAAAGGAAGTCCAAAAGCTCACTAAAGAAAACACTTCCTTAAAAATTAGAATGAAGGGGCAGCTAGGTGGTGCAGTGGATAGAGATCTGGCCTTGGAGTCAGGAGGACCTGAGTTCAAATCTGGCTTCAGACACTTGATACTTACAAGCTGTGTGACCACGGGCAAGTCACTTAACCCCAACTGCCTCATCAAAAAGCCAAAAAAAAAAAATTAAAAATTAGAATGGAGCAAATGGAAGCTAGTCACTTTATGAGAAATCAAGACATTGTAAAACAAAACCAAAAGAATAAAAAAACAAAAAACAATGTGAAATATCTCACTGGAAAAACAACTGACCTGGAAAATAGATCCAGGGGAAATAATTTAAAAATTATTGGATTATCTGAAAGCCATGATTAAAAAAAAAAAGAGCCTAGACATCATCTTTCAAGAAATTATCAAGGAAAACTGCCCTGATATTCTAGAATCCGAGGGCAAAATAGAAATTGAAAGATTTGAAAGATAAAAGTCCTGTTTTCTGCCTTTCCTCCCATGTCTTGAAACTACATAGTCCCTCCCTTCCAGCTCCCCAAACTCCTTCCTGGATGGCCAATCTCCATCCAGGGCAGAAACCACTAGGTCTACACTGGAAACTTCCCTTGACCAGATCAGACAGGGTCTGTTGGGCAATAGCAGGACTGTGCTAGATAAGAGACAGACAAGCACACAAATATCACCTCCTTTCCCTTCCTCCTACTTTACTCTTTTACCCCCTCTCCCACTCTAGAACTTTCCCTTCTTGCTTCCAGCTTTCCCTCCCTTCTAGGCTCTCATTCGTCTCCCTGACCCATCACCTTCCTACCAGAAAGAAAGGGGAGTAGGGGGCAAGGGTAGGGAATTTTAGCTTGAATTATGTAGTTCTCCTAAACTTGGAGGGGAGATAACATTTGTGGGCAAACTTTTATGCCTCTTTTCCAGAGTATTTCTTCCCAGCTGCTAGCTAAGAAGTCAGAGTGGGGCTTCCTTCGCTGACCAGTGATGGTCAAATGCTTTTTTTTTTCTTAAATACTATCATTTGCTGTTGGTTTTGTACATATATAGTTAATTTCATACAAACAGATTATCACATGTAAAAAATGCAATATAAAATATTAAGTTACATAAATATAAAATACATATAAAGCAAAATGGAGAGGAAGAGATGATAGAAAAATAGTTTGTTATTCTTTTCCTTTGGCAGAGCTTAACACAGGACAAGGTACAGATTAGTGTTCAAACAATGCTTTTTGAGGACCCTGATCATATGACCATGGGATTTTGAAGATAGAAGGTACACGGATCCAAGAATCTAGTCCAATCCCCCCCAATTTTATAGATGAGAAAATAAATTTTAGAGTTGTGATGCAACCTCCCCAAGGGTTCCTGTTAACAAGGAACAGATCAGGATTTGGATGGACATCTTCTAGGAAGGGGAAGCAAAGAAGCATTTGTAGTGTCTACTATGTGCCAGGCACTGTGCTGAGCACTTTAACAATACTAATATAAATAAATTGCAATAATAAATATTATAAAGCATTTAGCACTATGCCTGACACAAAATAAGGACTTAATAAATGGTTTTTGAATTGAATATTAATGTTAACTATTTGATCCTCATAATAACCCTAGGAGGTAGGTACTATTATTAACCCTAATTTTACAGCTGAGGAAACTAAGGCAAACAAAGGTTAAGTACCCTGCCCAGGGTCACAAAGCTGGTAAGTACCTGTGACCAAATCTGAACTCAGATCTTTCTAATTCCAGGCCCAGCACTCAATCCACTGAGTCAACTAGCTGCCTACTCTTCTGTCTTCCAATCAGGTGTTCTTGTCACTACAGCACACTGAAGGTGTGCTACATTTGTTATTCTAAAATAAAATCTATACAGGAATTATCTGCCTAATGTAATTAATTGGCTCTTCAAAAATTATGACAGCAATGAACTAATCACCAAGCATCTGCTAAGCAGTACCTGTGAGTAAGTCTCCATGTGAGGAATGCGATGGGGAGAGGGGGAGGCTGATGAAGGAGGTAAAAAAAACCCTTATTCTGAGGGAGCTTACCTTCTATTGAGGCAAACAACCTGTATATATAAGTATATGTATACAAAATATGAAATAAATATGGGGACGAGGGGAGAGGGATAGGGTATAGAAGGTGGCTTTTACTTCAACTCTGAAGGAAATTAAGGTTTCTAAGAGGCAGCAGTGAATAAAGTGGGCATTTTAGACAAAGTGGACTGTCCTGCAAAGAAAATGGAATCTCTAAAGTGAAGAAAAGCACGAAGACTAGACTGGTTCAGCCAGAATATAGAACACATGAAAGGGAGTAATGTAAAATAAGTCTGAAAAAGTAGGTTGGGATTAAGTTATAAAGGGCTTTAAGGGTCAAACACAAGAGTTTGCATTTGATCCTAGAAGTAAGGCTAGAGTTTACTAAGAAGTGAAATGACAAAAACTGACTGACACTTTAGGAACAATTATTGTTTAGGAACCACACTGTGTATGACATATTAGAGAGGGGAAGAGACTGGAGGCTAGGAAACTAACTACAGAACTATTACTGTAGTCTGAGAAGGAGAAGAGAGACTAAATTAGAACAATAGTCATGTGAGCGGAGAGAAAGTAACAGATACAAGAGATATCATGGAAATAGAATGATTAAGATTTGGAAATCAGTTGGATATGCAGGGTAAGAAAGAATGAGTTGTCCTGAATGATACTGAGATAGGAATCCTGAGTGCCTGGAAGGATGTTGGTACTCCTGATAAAAATAGGTGAGTGTGGAGAAGGGATGGGTCTGAGGGAAAGCATAACGAGTTCTGGTTTTGATATGTTAAATTTAAAATGCCAATGGGACATCCAGTTCAAAATGTCCAATAGGCAACTGGAAATGTAGTACTGAAGCTCAGGAGAGAGACTAGGGCTGGATATGTAAATATGGGAGTTAAAAAGAAAGTAAGAAAGAGAGAGAGAGAGAGAGAGGAGAGAGAGAGAGAGAGAGAGAGAGAGAGACAGTCAAGAATGTCAGATGCTGCAGAACAGCCAAAAAGAAGAATGGGAAAAGACTGTTATATTTGGCAACTTAAGAAATCAGTGATAACTTTTGATATGGTTTGACAGAGAGGTGATAGACAAAAAGTACAGAGACATATATCCAAAAATCATTGAACTATCTGAACACCATAACCAAAAATAAAAGCTAGGCATAATTTTTTTTCAAAAATTCTTAAAAGAAAACTGCTTAGATCTCTTAAAGCCAGAGGACAAAGTACAAATAGAAAGACTCCACTGGTCATCTCCTGAAAGAAATCCTCAAATTAAAATTCTAAATCCAGAGCCTCCACATCAAACAAAAAATACTGGAATGCTTTCAAACATGGGACCTGTCTGATTTTAACAGGTGAATTTAAAATTGATATTATCCACAGCTTAATGAATACAGAAAGGCTGTCAGAGTAAGATTGTGTAATGGCAATAAAGAGAAAGGCATGTGCTACATCCTGCCACCAGCATCTCAGGGCAGGAGAGAATGGACAAGCCGTACTGGAAAGAATGGTCAGAGGTGCAGTTTCTTCTGAGAGTACCAGAAGGTGGAAGGAGCCTGAGAGAAAGACAGGTGAAACAACCTGATAGAAGTCATTAATTCCATGGCAGTACTGTCCACGAATACGAAGCAAAAACTGTGGCTGCTGTGAAGAGACGAACACTGAAGGGAGTTAACACTGCCTGACTCAAGCATTAGCTCAAGTTGCTTCCAAATCATTTGAGCTTCAGCTCAGGTAATCATACAAATGATATAACTCATACCAATCGGATTTGGTTATACTCTGTTGATAAAACTATTACAAAATAACGTTGGTCCCATCAGTGCTATGTGGGATAAACCCAAATACATGCTTGATTTCATGTTTGCATTTAGAATAAATATTGCAGATTTGTAAAGATCCATTATTTAAACAAAATTATTGTAATTCTTTTTCACTTTGGGAACTGAAATGTAGTATCAATTAAGCTTCTAACAGAAAAGCTACAGTTTAAAATAAGTAATTATTCCAAGAAATTTGCCTGTTATTGAAATAAACATCATTAGCTAAAATTCTGTTGGTCCTACTCAATTAGAATACTGTATAAATTAGAAAAGAACCACATATAACGCAAAATTTCCCCTTCTCAATGCATAGATTCAGTGTTTATCATAGCAATCCGTACACCAACAGCATTACACTATGTGTCACCAAGTGTTAAAGTCAATCAAGCTGTGAACAAGAACAATCATTCTACCTTTGCAAAGTACTGGTATTTTTCATGGCTATGATAGGTTTTCCAGCACTCAAAAAGAGATTTATTTCAGACACTTCTTTCAGATTAGAACAAATCATATTCTGCACTTCTAATTTTCTCTTTTCTAAGTAATAAATGATCAAAGAAATTAAAAACTATTACCAAGTCTCATTCCACAACAGTATGCAATATGCTGAAAGGCAACAGAGATATTTTGCCCCTTTCCAGTTTCTCTTTCAGTGGACACATATGTTGATAAGCTTCAGATATATTAATCATAATATAAGTTGGATGAGGAAGACTACGTGTCAAAGTCTGCACAAGATAGTCGTTCTGACTTGAATAATTAAAAATAAGAGAATTTGTATACTTGTTTCTAAGACCTATGGCTCATTCTCCAAGGCCTTTCAATTTGCTTAGCAGTTACTGATTTCTGACAAGTCCTATCTATTTACATTACATACTAGGAGGCAAGGAGGCAAGGAGGGAGGGAGGGAGGGAGGGAGGGAGGGAAGGAAGGAAGGAAGGAAGGAAGGAAGGAAGGAAGGAAGGAAGGAAGGAAGGAAGGAAGGAAGGAAGGAAGGAAGGAAGGAAGGAAGGAAGGAAGGAAGGAAGGAAGGAAAGAAGGAAGGAAGGAAGGAAGGAAGGAAGGAAGGAGGGAGAAGTAAAAGGGAGAAGAAGAGAAGGAGGAATTGAAGGGGAAGGGGAGAAGGGGGACAGGAGAAGGCAAGAAAAGGGAAAAGGGGAAAGGGAAGATGGAGAGAGTAAGAGGAGAAAGGGGGGAGAGGAGGAGGGAAGGAAGGACAGAGGGAAGAGAGTAAAGGAAGAAGAAAAGAACATTTATATAGTGCCCATTATGAGCCCAGCATTGTGCTAAGTGCTTTACAAATACCGTCTCACTTGATCCTCACAACAACAGTCTTGTAAGGTAGGTCCGAGACTCAGGGAATTTGATGGGCCTGCTCCTTCTGTGCTGTATCTCAGTGAGATGCTGTATATCCTGGGCACTGAGAGCTAGTAATAACAATCATGTGAACTAGATAAAAAGCCCTTTCAGCCCCAATCTCCACCTCCCATGTCCATACCCACAGAGTACATACATGAAGGAAAAGCTCTGCCACAATACATCAGGCGATAGAAAGTATACATACACAGGTACAGAAAGGACCAGGGAAGTACCCAAAATCACACATACCTGTTGCTTCCCCACCTCGTTAAGGTAAAATCTACAAGGATCAATGGAAGACAGAGTCTCTCACTGGATATATTCCCTGGCCACTTGTCACATCTCATTCAAAGTAAATTATTATGGAGAAATGTTAATGGAGTTCACAACTACAAACTGCAGAGAACTGAATCCTATGAACCAGATAGCTTGTTGTCCACAGTTCAGGGATAATTTGCCTCTGTTGTTTGTGCGTGTGCTCAGTCCTTCAGATTTCAGTCTGAAAAGGATTATATTTCCAGAAATTGCAGTGAAGTCTAATGGACAACATATTTTGTCTATCAGTGGCTATCAGGAGGAAATATGGGAGATAATTTCAGTCCAACCAATTACAAGGAAGACTTGACACTGAAAAGACCAGTCACCCAAAGTGGGCTAACTAAGGTCTTACCAGAAAGTATATCTATGAGATGCTCCTATCTATAAGTTAATGTAATTAGTAAGCATCCTAACACACTAATATGGGGCAGGCAATTTGTTGAGACATCAGAGCAATATGAAAGCAGTCATGTCCATTATAACATGTACACAGGAAGTGTACCAGTATCAGGGAACCCTAACAGCAAATAGTGAAGACTCAACAACGGGGCCTGAGGCATATGGCAGGTTTCCAGTACCAAAAGAACTGAAGCACGTGGCAGGGTACCACAAAAGAGGAAAAGATGGGGTCCTAATACTGAGCCTGGGTTAGGCAGAGACTGGTCACAATGGACAAATCAATAGCCCAGTTGCTAAAACCAGGATTCAAGATCACAACAGGACCAATAGTAAAAGGCTGGGCCCTTGGAGCCATGGATCTATATGATGCTTCAGGCCAAAGGTCAAAGACAGAGCTAAGTATATAGGCTAGATAGGGCAGGGAAGAGAATAAGCATTTATATAACCCCTATTATGTACCAAGCACTGTGCTAAGTGACTTCAAAAATATTATCTCAACTTGCCCTAGACTGAAGTCAGTAAGGGAACAAACACAGGCATTATATCATTGCAATAAATTCCTATTTCCACCAAATAGTTATGGAATTGGATGCCCGAGTTTTTAGGATTGATTTAGATCATTGATTTAGAGCTTGAAGGGACCTGAATTGAGTTACCATTTATACCATACATAGATTACTAATTATCAAACAATTAGAAAACTGCTGTAGTTTATATTAACATTGCCTCAGTCCTTTAATGATTCAAAAGTTATTTCAAGATTTCAGGGACGAAGGGAATGATAGAGAAATACTATGAAAATAATTATTATATAACCTTTCATAAAATCTTGTGTTTGGAGGTTGCCTCCTTTGGTCTTACAATCAGGTGTCATGGATCTCAGATCCACCACTTGCCAGGTGTGTGATTTTAAGCAGGTCACTGCACCCTAAACCTCAGTTTCTTCGTTTATAATATGAGGATAATAATTTTGCACTGCTCACTTCATAGAATTGTTATAAGGAAAGCATTCTGTATGTAATAAAGTGCCATAGAAAGGTGAACTATTATTATCAAAAATAATACTTATAGATTTACTGTGCCAGCTTATAGCTTTAATAGGATATTAATGATTTTATTTGCCAAACAACTGGCTAGGATAATGACTATCATATTGTAATTAGGCACACTAAGGGTGCCTGATATGAGAACCAATTACAACATAAAAATCAAAGAAACTTTAACAGCAAATTTTCCCATGTTATTTTTCAAAAATGATGAAAGCTGCTATTAAAATTCTGAAGAGGTTCTAAAGAGGTAGATGGTAGAGTAGAAAGAATGTTGGAATTGGATTTAGAAACTTGAGTTTCAATCCGACCTTGGCCACAAAGTTGCAATATGATGTTGAATAAATCATTTAACCTCACTAAACCTCAATTTCTTAATCTGTGAAAACAGAATGACAACAGTTGTCCTATTTCCCAGGTTGTTGTTTTTTTAAAGCAAAGTGCTTTGTAAAATGAAAAACCATAGGAAAATGTGGGCTACTATTAACAATAATACTGGCATCATACCTAGCATATATGTATATATATCTGATCACTTTTTATTTTAAGTAGCTGTTTTGTATTTTTTTTTAACCTGCATATTGCTCACAATTTGATGCAAATTTTAAGCATCCTGTAATTCATCAACTAATTCTCTCCTGGCTACACATTGCAAGTAATTAAAGTTCAGTAATAACTTATTCTTTCTGCTTCAGCACCTGCATTTCATTTGTTTATTTTCCCAGAGTCATAAATCTGAAGGGCTGTCAAAGTGCCATAATATTAGTGCAATAATCAAAGTTAATTAGTCCCTTTCAATAAACAACAAGAAAGCCATTACGAAGATGCATTGAAGGTTCTCCAACTACCCAGTTTACAGATCATATTGTCTTCTGAACAACTGGAATCAGAAAGTTGATGGTAAATAAAGCTAGCATTCCTCAGTAATTTAAAGGAATTCTGTGTTCTTCATTTTTACGAGTTCATTAAATGGGGGTAAGACAGAATGTGACTACACCAAGCCTTTGTCATCTGCTAGAGAAAAAAATTACATACACTGTTTCACTTACTTACTGGGTCTCCCCACAGATATCAAAATCTTTAATATTAAAAGGACAGAGGGAAATGAGAGTGGGCCCAACAAAACTTACAACTTACAGGAACTCAATACCTTCAATAACTGAATTTATTATTTAAAGGATCTTAGAGATGTACTCATTGGGATTTTTTGAGAAACAATCCTATAGAACTAGGAAGGAAGACTTTAGAATAAAGGGTGACAGTTATAAGAGGCACATTTGAGCTCAAGATAAGGAAGGACTCTATTTTACAACATGACTAATGTAGTAGTATGTTTGGTATGATTGTACATGTATAGCCTATATCAGATTGCATGACATCTTGGGAAGGGGGTAAAGGTGGGAGGAGGAAAAATTTAGAACTCAAAAGCTTGTAAAAGTGAATGCTGAAAACTAAAAATAATTAATTAAATAATTTGGAGGGGGAAAAAAGGACTCTCTAAAAATCAGAGCAAATTAAAATAAAATAGGCAGCTCTGGAAGGAAATGAGTTCTTCATCACTAAAAATTTTCAAGTAGAGTCTGGAAGACCACCGATTCAGGAATCATCATCTTTTCTCCCAAACCCAGCCTTTTTTGGAATCTCTATTTTCCATCAAGAGTACCAGCATTCTATGCAGAGAGACAATATTTACACAGTAATGTAAATAAAAGTCAACTCAGATTTATTAAATGCTTACTCTGTGCCAGGTACTAATCGACAAATTACATATTTAAGAACAGACAACTCCTCCACCCCAATTCTATCATCATAGAAACTGCAGTTGGCTGGACTCCATCAAAGTAATCAATTTGAGGGACAAGTTGAGAATAAATGCTTAATCAATGTTAAAGGAATAAAGTACTTTTATCATTAGATAAAGGCAGGTGACATAGCAGCGCTAATGCCTCACCTGAAAGAAGCAAGTACTCATCTGGGTAACCCAGGTGGAAATCACACATTAGAGCACCAGGCTAGTCAGTGCTGGTCAGCACCTGAGACTGAATGACCCTTTGGGGTGGGGAGGGCAGGGAGGAGGAGAGGGCAGATATCAGCAGCTAAGACAGACAAAGGACAAACTACAGAAAAACAGGAAACATCTCTCTAGGTCTACAATGGAACCTATCCTTGGATCCCCTCAGCGAACTGAATTTAAGGGGAACTTTGTGAGAACTTCACGAAGGAAGAAAAGGATTTCCAGGAACCAGGGCCTACAACTCACGTTTTGGCCTAATGTGCTCTCTAAGTTTGAAACTACTCTACCAAGGGACCTGGTGTGTGGAAGAGGAGTTTGCCCCTGGTTTAGAGGGATGTTTCTATAACAACTGTCCTTGCTATCTCTAGTACTAACTTTCTAAATGCTAGTTAATTATAACTACAAACCAACAAACAGCACACTAGTGGCACCTTCATGACAGTACTAGAAAACTTCAGCTACCACTAGGGTTACTTCTAGAACCTTGAAGAAATATTTGTCATCTGCACTCTGCACACAGCCTGATGATCTGAGTGGGAGTCAGGAAAGTAGACCTGCAGGGAGGTGCTGTATAAAAAAAAATTTACAAAATAAAATAAACACACGGTAATTTGTCAAGAGAAACACCATCTGCTAGGGCGATCAAGAAACATTTCATGTAGATGTGTTTGAGCTCAGCTTTGAAGGAAACTAGGAATTCTAAGAGGCAAAGGTGGGGAAAGAATGTCTTCTAGGCATAGAAGACAGCCTGAACAAAGGCACACAGATGGAAAACAGAATGCCATGCTTGCACAACAGTAAAGCCTATTTAGCTAGACTGAAGACTATGTGAAGCAAGGAGAGAAGAGAATAGAAGAGAGGGAAAAGCCTAGACCAGAAGCTAAGGGGACACCACAATGAGGAGTCAGGATTTGAAGAGAAGAGCCAAAAGAAAGGAATAATAAAAACCCAGAGAGGACACAATATTCAGGAGAAGAGTGTGGTGCACGGAGGTCAAGAAGAAGATCAAACATCCAAGTTGGAAGGTCTCTTCAAGATCTTCTAGTCTAACTCAAAATTTTACAAATGTGTCAATAAGCCCAGAAAGGTTAAGTAATTTGGGCACAATTACAAAGCCAGGTCTCCTGTGTTCCTTGCCCTCCATCCCAATTCCTCTTGTCCTTTGGACAGTGATCTGATCCCTAACCAGTCCCAGATCCCTACTGAAATTCTTACTACTTTTCTGCCACCTAGGTTACTGGACAAAGTCCAGATCTGTTCTTAGTGTCTTACACCCTGGACTTTCTTGAACTTTTTCCCATCAAAAGTTATCAGTTCATTCCTTCTCTCTGGGCCCTGCACTCTGCAAGTTGATTAAGCTGAAAAATTAATACTAATTAACTTCTTTCAAATGAACATATATGTCCCAATGCTCAAAAAGTCTAAATGTGCCACTAACAGAAAATGCCTAAGGACCTGGGCTTGCTGAAAGACTTTGACAAGAAAGGATTAGGAGTGTGGTTAAGGGCCAGAGGACTGGGACTGCACTCTGAAGAGAAAAAAGTCCTTGGAGTGAAGTGGAACACCACTATACTTAGAGTCAAGACACTTGGAATTTAGTCTTGGTTTGACCTATTTTTGTGACATGGAACAAAGCATTTAACAACTTTTCTGGGTCTCAGTTTCCCAACTATAAAATGAAAGAATTAGACTAGAAGATATCTAGGGGGCCCTTCTAGTTTTCATGTTCTCCAATTCTGTGCAAGTAAGGTAAGAGAGAGAGGTTTGAAATGAACATCACCAACTTAATTTTGACCACAGCAGTAGCAATTTCAGAGGCCTTGGAAGTGTGGTAGGGTAGAGATTTATAAGAAGGCTAGCCATAATCATATCACACAGGTATGATTTTCAAGCCTATTCTGCCTATAAATATAGTCAGCCATGCATGGTTCCCTTTTGTGTCTGATTCCTGACATCATTTCAACCTTTATATTAGGCAGGTTAGTTCCAGAGATGATGGGAATAAGATCTGATAGCTACAAAGTCGGGTAACACTGAACACTGAGAAAGGGAAGGGAGAAAAAATCAGGCAAGAAGTTTCTCCTATGGATGGAGGTGGATGAAGAAGAGAGTGAAACAGTTTTGAATAGCAATACCTACAGGTAAGAAAGGAAAGGATGAGTCATTCTAACAACCAAAGTAACAGAGGAAAGAAATACCAACTCAGGCATGAATTTTTAGAGGCATAAAGAGATGAGAAGATCACAAATTAGGACTGTTTTCTCTCCACAATCATACTAACTACAAAGGCAATAAGTAGTATCACTATATTTCTGCCTGCTATTACATCTTTGCCATATCCCAGCATTCCTTTCTGTCAAATCCTAGCCCCCTGAAAATGGGATGATTCGGGACAAAGGCAGATAATTAGGGCACAAGATAAATAGATCTGCAAAGAGGGCATTTAAGAGAATGTATCACATAATCAAAGAAAGCCAGAGACTAGAGAACCCCTTGGAGGTAGACTAATCCAAATCCTACATATTATAAAAGAAAAAACTAAGGCCTAGGCCTCATTTCTAAAATACATAGAGAACTGAGTCAAATTTATAAGAATACAAGTCATTCCCCAATTGATAAATGGTCAAATGATATGAACAGGCAGTTTTCAGATGAAGAAATTAAAGCTATCCATAGCCATACAAAACAATGTTCTAAATCACTATTGATTAGAGAAATGCAAATCAAAACAACTCTGAGGTACCACATCCCACTTAACAGATTGGCTAATATGACAAAAGAGGTAAATGACAAATGTTGGAGAAGATGTGGGAAAATTGGAATACTAATATATTGTTGGTGGAGTTGTGAAATGATCCAACCATTTTGGAGAGCAATTTGGAACTATACCCAAAGGTCTATAAAACTTCCATACCCTTTGACCTAGCAATACCACTTCTAGGTCTGTATTCCAAAGAGATCATAAAAATGGGAAAAGGATACACATGTATAAAAATATTTATAGCAACTCTTTTTGTGGTGGCAAAGAATTGGAAATTGAGGGGACGCCCATCAGTTGGAGAATGGCTGAACAAGATGTGGTATATGAATGTAATGGAATACTTGTGCTATAAGAAATGATGAGCAAGCAAGCAAGGTTTCAGAAAAACCTGGAAAGACTTATATGAACTGATGCTGAATGAAGTGAGCAGAACCAGAACACTGCACACAGTAATAGACATATTGTGCAATGACTAACTTTCACAGACTTGGCTCTTCTCAGCAATGCAAGATGGAAAATGCTGTCCACATCCAGAGAAAGAACTATGGAGTCTGAATGCAGATGGAAGCATACTATTTGCTCTCCTTTTTCCTTTGTTGCTTTGTTTTGTTTCTTCTTTCTCGTGATTCCTCCCATTGGTTCTAATTCTTCTTTACAACATGACTAATGTGAAAATATGTTTAACAGGAAAGTATATGTAGAGCCTATATAAGATTGCACGCCATCTTGCGGGGGGAGAAAATTGAAAACTCAAAAGTTTATGGAAGTGAATGTTGAAAACTAAAAATAAATTAATTAAAAATTAAAAAACAAAAACAAAAACCTGAGGCCTAGAAATGTGAAACTTTTTACCACAGCCATCAAACCAGTAAGTGGTAGAGTCAGTAACATGATCTCCATGACCCCATCTCTTCTGACTCCACGGTCAGTTTTCATTCTGCTACAAATCACCTAATAATCATTACTAATTCTAATTGTCCCTTACACATTCAACGTCCCAACTTTCATGATGCCTAAATGTGGCATCTACAAAAAGAGGATCCTGGATAGACATCCTAGGAGTCCTGCCAGGGGCCACAAGGTGAGGACAACCAGAAGAGAGATGAGTTTTCTATATTTAAAAGTGAAATCTAATCTAAAACAAAGTAGTTGGTTTCTCTGGTGTCACCTGGCCTCTTTCTTGGTGCCATTTCTATTTTCCCAATAAATCACTGTAACTCACGATTTCATGGCATTTTGTGGCTGAGAAATTTATTCAAAAAACTCTTCAAAGGAGAATGCTGGAGTCAGGAAGACCTAGGTTCAAATCCCACCTCTGACACATATTGGATGAATGAGTGGGCAAACACTTATCTCTCAGAACCCCAGGTAACACTCTCAGACAATAACGGGCAAAATATATGCCAGTCCATGGCTACAGAGGAGGTTTCCTCACTAGGGATTTTTTATACCCATGGAAATCACAAGTCTGGTCAATTAAATAATTAATTGAATTTTAGAAGACAGAAATGAGGAGTAAGATCAGAGAGCTGAAGTGACTTCCAACTGATCCCATAATTAGCAAGCGCTAGAACTAAGACCTAAATCCAGGTCTCCTGACTTTAAAACCGGTATTCTTTTCATCCCAGCATTTCACCTCTCTTGCTAACAACCACTATACTGCACAAAATAAACCTAGTACATCTAAGGCTTTTAGTAAATCTCTAACAATAAATATGAAAAACAGTCAAATGCAACTTTCCTTTTTTTTTCAACTGCAGGCTAAATGTTTGCTGGCTACAAACAGGCCTTTCAGTCACTGGTTAAAAAAAATCTATCTGAATAAACAAATTTATCTTTTTGAACTATGTCAAAACTGCTTAATAAGAGCTCAGGGTATATCACATTAATGAAAGGTTGCATCAGCTTTGGGTTTCACATGATTTAGAGGGAGAGCTTAAAGTTAGCAACCTATCATGACTTTCACAGTCAAAACTCTGTGTTTGGTAATGACTCTCATTACAAAGATAATCATGGATACAGGGCTTAAAATTTGGTTCCCTTCAAGACTGCAGGCAAAGGCAAGGAAAAGAAGATGTGGAGATAATGACTGGATTCCACTTAAGACTAAGAATATGGGGCATTTTATAACTAAAGAATTGAATGGGTAGTCTGGAGACTAAGTCCCAACTACAAGTTTTAGGTATTCTGAAAATGAAGAAAACTCAGGTTATGTAGCAACTGATAGTGACTACACGGAGAATGAGTGATTTATTATCTGAGAAAGTGTCTTTGCTGCTCCTATGACAATAGAGGTCAAACCAGCAACATAAGTAGAGCAGTAAGTGTTCTGTGCATCATATGAAATAAAAGGCTGTATCTTGAGAATGAGAAGGAAGTACATTGCTTACTTTGGAGAGACTCATCCACTCCTTCAGGCCACTAGGGTCCATTTAAGTGAATTTTCTCTCTGAATGGACTAAATGATATCTTAACATCCTAAATTTCAAGCCGAGTGAATGAAACTCCAAAGTAAGATACACTAAAAGATATGTTCATTTATTTTCATGTATAAATAAAACATTGTGCTAAGTCCATGTAGAAGAGGAACAAATATATTACATCAATCAAGAGGCATTTATTAACTGCCTGTTAAGTAGGTGACATGATGCTAGGCACTGGGGATACAAAAATAAGCCAGTCCCTGCCTTCAGTAAGCTTACAATTAACTAAGATGACAAAACATGCTCATAGATAAGCAAATACAGGGTAATGGGGGTGAGGGGAATGGAAAACTATAAGAATCATTAAAGTTCTTAGAGAGGAAATGACACAAACTGAGCTTTGAAAGGAGGTAGGAATTCCATGAGGGTGAGCTGAGGAGCGTAAACATTCTAGAGCTAAGGGAGAGCACATACAGAGACACTGGGGCAGAGATATCATTAAACGGGCAGGGAATGGGAAGGAGGTACGCTGAAGAGTGCATGAGGGGAATTATTATGTTCAAGGTCTGATCAGTGGCTGCCTAGTCTTAAAAAAAGAGCAACTCATTAATCCGAAATTCAAAATCTTCCAAAACTCACTCCAATCTACTTTTCAATCTACTTATCTCTCTACTCTTCTACACTGCATACTTCATTCCAAAGTGGGAGCTTAAACTAGATGTTCTCTGAGACTCCTTGCAGCTCAAAACATCCGACATCTCTATGATTTTATTCTTCTTCCTGCTCTTGAGCTAAGCAAGCAGTTCATTTACCTCTTGTCAAATCAAAATGTTCTTTAGATCATATTTCAATTACTCGAAATTCAGTACTGTATAATAAAAGGTGCTTTTTTTAAGAAAAGAAGAGAAACAGCTCCTTTAGTTGACTTCAGATGGACTTTTCTCAGTAACTGTTAAAAATATTAAGTGCTTTTACATTTTTGTGTTTCAGCAGTGTAGTCAAAATAAAGAAACTGGGTCACATAACCCATTGGAATCTGAAGACTAACAAATCAAATCACTTTTTCGAGGTCAAGTTACCAGTTTGGGTGGATGTGAGGCTTTCAAAAAATTTTTTTTCATTTTCACTAGTACACTATGTGCCAAGTTTCTTTTATCTGCAAAAGGAAAGTACAGGAAGTTTGGCTTTTAATATGAAATGATGACATGTTTGATTGAGTTCACAATACTATCGCTTAAACATTAGAGAAACACACTGGACACTTCTCATAAAACAGTTGGGTTGACTTGGGGCAGCAGAAAAACAGGTAAATACTCTGTATAAGTCCATATGAGCACAAGTAAATAAAGACACAGAATGTCAGAGACAAGAGGGAAACTTGGGCTTTATCTAATACAATTATCTCTTTTTACAGTTCAGGACACTGAGGCCCAGACCAGGAAAGGTTACAATGTTAGTAAGTAGCCCATCTGGTACTTGGCCTTAAGACAAGGTCAGTGGTCTTTCTACTGCATGAGAAAAGAGATGCCATTCATAATGAGTTTCACCTTGTCCCCTTCTCTATATCTTTAACAACTAACCTTGATTTCCTCCTCCTTTACTTCCAGTCTCTGAAGAACAGAAGACTCTCTGTAGTGGGAGTAAATATGTTAACACAGTACAGGCAAATCCATTTTAAGTCTCCATTTTATGATTAAGTTGTTATATAAGTCTGTATTTTTTTTTCTGTAATAAGATAAGCACTTGTGTATAGTTTGGTAATAATGGTTGTGGGTGTGTAAGCGTGTGAGTTTATGTGTGTCCCAAATCTGGTAAGTAACTGATACATGCCTCCTAAGGACATTTGTTCCTCAAATAGGTGAAAAACATAAGAACTTGTTAATGACATTAGAAAATTAAAGCTTTTACTGGCAGTTTCCTTTCATAATAAGATTAGGTGATCACCAATAAACTCTTAGATATAACCTGTAAACACCCTTAGCCAGAACCACAAAAAAAACCCAAAACGTTAGAGACCCCAACTATCAGTCTGCTCCTAGTTAGTGATTAGAACAGACTCCTGCATTCCCCACACTCAGAAATACAAGCATCTCGTGTTCATTCAAGAACAGTGCTAATTGATGGAGACTTGCCAGAAGACCACCTAGAAGGGAGACACATGGCCTCCAGCTAGGCAGAGAGGGGAAACTTGTCATGAGTTCCAGTATGAAACATGCTTACTGGAACCTTTAGGAAATCGGTTTGGTGGTTTGTTCTAATAGGAGTTGCAGCTTGTATGGCTGAATAGGTAGTTGCCCCCATGGAATGACAGAGTGATTGTATGCATTGATGAGTGTAAGTCTGATGTAATACTTCCGTCTCACTAATAGGCATAATGGTAAATCAGATAGATGCATCTACCATATAGACCACACAGAAGATGAGCAAATACACTTCTACTTAGCAAAGGCAACCCCTCAACATACATCCTTGATCTCAGGCCATTCCGTTTCCTCCAGAGGACTGCCTTCTCAGAGTGTCTCCTTCTATTCAACATTCAATATCTAAGTACTTATTGGTCCCTTCTCTGCTGCCCGTGAACACACCCAAGTCTTTCCTATACTGAAAAAACTCTCACTAAACCCTACCAATCCTGCCAGCTGCATCCTCTATGTCTCCTCCCTGTCACAAAGTGAATAGCTTTGAAAAAGCTAGCTACACCCATTGCCTCTACTTCCTCTCTGCTCACTCTCTTCTAAACCCTCTGAAATCTGGCTTTGGATCTCATAATTCAACTGAAACTGTTCT
The DNA here is from genome assembly GCF_003287225.1 of Phascolarctos cinereus. Classification (NCBI taxonomy): domain Eukaryota; kingdom Metazoa; phylum Chordata; class Mammalia; order Diprotodontia; family Phascolarctidae; genus Phascolarctos; species Phascolarctos cinereus. The sequence goes on along the minus strand of NW_027555625.1, from coordinate 77,651,674 downwards.
CTACAAAACGGCAATGATCTGTGTCCTCTCTGAACCCTATCATCATTAAGGTTCACAGAGGAAGTCCAATTAGACAAGGCTTGAGACCAGTTCTGCTATGTCTCGATGATCTTAAGAAAAGAATGGCAAAGGGAAGAAGAATACACTATGGGGGAAGGGGAAGGAAAGTTAGGGGAAATTATCTCACATAATTAGGATGCATGAATAGATATTATGCTTAATTTGTATCAACATAGTGACCAACCAGGATAATAGCAGACTAATAATGGAACATGGTACCCATCTCCTGATAAAGAGGAGAAGTACTCAGAATGCAGAATGAGATAACAATTTTTGGACATGGACAATGTGGAAATTTGTTTTGATTGACTACACATGCTTCAATGGTTTTCTTGTGTTCTCAGTTTTCAGGGGAAGGGATGGAGAGTGGCGGGCAATGAAGAGGGCTGTTGGAGTAAAAAGATGAAAAGGACTATATCTTGCTGATTAAAACAAATAAAATATTTTTTAAAAGAAAAAGTATAGTGATCTCTTAATTCATCTGACAGCCTTTTCTCAAACCTCATTCTTCTTGACTCTTCCGCAGCATTTGACATTGCTCTCACCCTACACACTCTTCTCCTTCAGGTGTGTAGGCACTGCTCCCTTGGAGTTCTTTTCTTACCCATCTGTTGGCTCTTTCCGAATCTTCTCTGCTGGTTCATCACCCACATCACAAAATTCTAACCGTGGGTGGACTCCAAGGCTTTGTATTGGGGTCCTTCTCTTCTCCCTTCACATTCTCTAAATTGGCAACTTCATCAGCTCCTATGGGTTTAATCACCATCTTTCTACAGATGATTCACAGATCTATATATTCTGCAGTAGTGTCTCCTCAACTCCAGTCATGCATCTCCAATTCCTTTCAGATATTTCAAACTGGTTATTTCTCAGGAATTTCAAATGCAATAGTCCAAAACTGAATTCATTATTTTCCTCACGAAACACACAGCTCTTCCAAACTTCTCTATTTCTATTTAAAGTGCCTCCATCCTTGCAATCACCAGTACGATCTCCAACATTATGTCCAATGCCTCATTTCCTCACCCCACACAATCAGTTGCCAAGTCTTGTCATTTTTAATGCCAGAACATCCCTCCCATCCCAAACTGTTTATTTTTTGTTTTGTACAACAAATAATGATCTTTAATAACATTTTCCTTTGTTATTAGTGAAACCCATGAATAAATCCAAACTAATGGGGAAGAAGAAAAAAGGATAGTGAACTCTCCAACTTTCTTTCCTCACATGACCACCACACTACCACTCATCATCATTACCTCTCACCAGAACCATGGCAATAACCTCCTAATTGGTCTCTGTGCCTCTCCAATCTATCTTCCATACAGCTGATCATCCTATAGCACAGATCTGACCATGCCACTCAATAAGGTCTATTGGCTCCCTATAAACTCATGCACTTGGCTTTTAAAGCCCACAACCTACTTTTCTAACATTATTACATGAAACTCTTGAGTATAGCCAAACTGGCCTTCTTGCTCTTCCTCACAAATAATCCTCCTATCTCTGTGACTCTACACTGGCTCTCTGCCATACCTGAAACCCACTGCCACTTCATCTCCACCTTCTAGACTGTCTTATTTTCTTCAAAACTCTACTCAAATGATACCTTCTAGTAGTTTCATCCCCTCAGATGCTAATTTAAGAGCTATGATCAATGCAATGACTAATCATGCCTCCAGAGGAGCTAGGATGAAGCCTGTTACCCATCTCCCAACAGATACAAAGTGCAGAGACATATTTTTGGATATGGTCACTGTGTGGATTCATTTTTCTTGACTACTTTTTTTTGTTAAAAAGGTTTCTGATTTTTTTTTAATTTTCTCTCATTTAAATGGGATAAGGGCAAGATGCTAAAAGATGGGGGGGGGGGAGAGATTGGAGGTAGCAATAGTGATTTCACCCCTCCCTCCCTCCCCAAAAAAAGACCATTGTAACATATTTGAAAATGGACAGAAGAGGGCTGTTAGGTGACGCAGTGGATAGAGCACAGGCCCTGGATTCAGAAGAACCTGAGTTCAAATCCAACCTCAGACACATAACACTTACTAGCTGTGTGACTCTGGACAAGTCACTTATTCATTGCCTAGCCAAAAAAAAAGGAAAGAAAAGAAAAGGAAAGAAAAGGAAAGAAAAGAAAAGAAAAGAAAAGAAAAGAAAAGAAAAGAAAAGAAAAGAAAAGAAAAGAAAAGAAAAGAAAAGAAAAGAAAAGAAAAGAAAAGACAAGACAAGACAAGACAAGAAAAGAAAAGAAAAGAAAAGAAAAGAAAAGAAAAGAAAAGAAAAAAGAAAGAAAAGAAAAAGAAAATGGATAGAAGAGAACAGATGTTCAGATGGGAGTGCAGACAAGCTGGATGATTTTGAAAGTAAAACGAAGCAGGATGAAAATGAGATGCACAATTTTATCCAGAATCATCCTTTTGTATGGAAATGTTCAAGTTCAAAATTTTTAAAATTAAATTAATAAAAGAAATATCTTATGTTTAAATGGAGGAAAGCAGGAGCTGACATGCTTCCTCCCCCCTCCTTTTTTTAATTGTACTAAACTGGCTCTTTAGAAGGCTTGTTTACTTCTATATTGTACATTTTATTCCGTTTTAATAGTTTTCATTTATTATTTTGCTTTTAACTTTGTTGCATCCTAAAAACCACTCAATAGGAGGGCATGCTATAAATGAAATTATCATTATTAGTAGTAATTAGATGTAAGCTCCAAGTCTAATTCAATATGTATTGTTTCACTTAAATTATATTTATTAATTATATTAAATAACTAGATCACCAAAAAATGTTTCCAAAATCTCTACAAGGGATGTCTTTAATAGTGAATGATATTCTAAAGAATTCTATACTGTTCTCTATACTGAAATGTAGGATTAACATTCAAATGTAATGGTGATGAAATTAGGCCTTGCAAGAAAACTGCTATGAATAGCGCCAAAAGGTGAAGAAATACACCTTCAGGGATATAAACAGTTTGATAACATTCCAGTGTCCCCTGAGATGTGAAAGTCAATCAATCTATAAGCATTGATTAGGTACCAATTATATTTGGGCCACGTATTGTGCTACGCACGGGGCATACAAATCTCTGTTCCTCACACACATAGCTCCATGTCTCATCTCTGTGCCTTTGCATTGGTCATACCAGCTCTGAAATGCATTCCTTCCTTACCTCTAACTCAGTCTTTTTTTTTACACCATCTTCTGCATGAAACCTTTCCTGATCCCCCCCCAACTTCAAGTACTTTCTCTCTCAAACTACCTGATAGTTACCTAATTTGCATATATTTGTATTCGTTGATTTTATATCTGTTGTATGTTTTTATATGTACTTGGCACCCACCTCCATTAGAATATGAACTTGCTGTGAAAAAAGATGGTTTCATTCTTTGTACTTGCATTCCCAGCCCTTGTACTGCACTTAGCACACAGGAAGTATTTAATAAATACTTGTTGATTTATCGGTTGATTCCTTGATGGCATGCTTTAGCCCTGCTCCTCAGAGGTCCTCTGGCTTATATGTCATTAGACTACACACCATCCACCATGTGTCAATAGGTTATTCTCTGTGTGATCCTCAGAAGAAAAATGGGGGAAAAAAATAGCAAAAAGTTGCTCAACACTTTTCTCAATCAAATACAGTGGGAATAACATATTGGACCCTAACATCACAGTCCCTGATGTGCTTATATAAGAAATATAAAAGGAGCTAAAGAGAAGAAAGATAGAGACAGCAGCCAGATTGGGACAACCATGTATACGGGAAAACTGTTCTAGAGATGAGACAATTGTGAGAACATGGAGAGACTGATCCATATAAAGCACATGAATGAAGGGAAGCTATAAAAAGAGTGGAAAAAACTAAATCTTATCAATACCAAAAACAGATGACCAAGAGAACCTCAATAACTACTGACCTATATGCCTACTTTCTTATCTACACAAAATATTTATGAGAGTCATCTGTACAGGAACCGAGGCCATCTTGGATGAAGACATTAGTAGGGATCAAGCAGGTTTTCACCAGTACTATTCAACAGCTTAATGGTCATTGTGCGGATTCATTTTGTTTCACTATGGCTCCAATCTACCCTTCCAGGTTAATTACAAAGGAGTTCTCTTTCACATACTACACAGTCTAAAACAACTTGTCTACTTACACCTCACCTACAACATTCCACCCCTCCTCTCTTGGCACAAGCTGTCCCAGGCAGTTACAATGTTCTTCCGCCACATCTCTACCTTTTATAATCCTTAGATTCCTTCAAGGTTCAACGCAAAAACACTTCCTACATGAGGCCCTTTCTGATTCCTCAAGATGCCCCCCCCAATATTAGTCTTGTATTTGTTTTGTACATACATAAATACATGAATAAATTGTTTCTACCAACAGAACATTAAGCTCCCTGAGGGCAAAGACTCTCACTTTTTTCAATGCACAGGACCTTGCACAATACCTGTCAAACAGGAGAGTAGTGCTTTATGAATGCCTGTTGACTGACTAGTTGCTTCATTAAATACTCTTCCCCTTCCTGGGCCTACGGTCACAGGATTCTCTTCCTACCTATTCATATGCTACTTCTCAGCCCCTTTTGCTGGGTCATTACTCATCTCTTGCTCCCTAGGTATTAGTTCCTCCAGTAAGGAATTAAAAGACTTCCACAGACCTGAGACATTGAAGGCCTATTATATAACTCCTCAAAATACCTCTAGCCTCTAAATCCCACCCTCATCACTCTCAGTTGATGATCTCTGATTTATTTTGTTAATTTTTCACTAAAAAATCAATTGTCTCCCTCTCAACTCCTCCCATTGAAGAAAACAGAAAGAAAGAAAGAAAACAAAACCTTTGTAACAAATGTGCATATTCAGGCAAAACACATTCTTACATTTCCCATGATAAATATATATCTACGTCGGGGCAGCTAGGTGGCGCAGTGGGTAGGGCACCGGCCCTGAAGTCAGGAGGACCTGAATTCAAATCCGGACTCAGACCAAACACTTGACACTAGCTGTGTGACCCTGGGCAAGTCACTTAACCCCAATTGCCTAACCAAAAAAAAATATATATATATATATACACACACACACACACACACACACACACACATATACATATATATATGTGTATATATATATATACACACACACACACATATATGTATATATGTGTGTGTGTGTGTATATATATATAAATATATGTCTCAATCTGCACATTGATTACAATACTCTTTATCAGTAAGTGGGTAGCATTTTTATCATGGGTGTCCTGGAATCGTAATTGCACATTGCACTGATCGGAAGTTGTAGGTCTTAACAATGTTGTTATTGTATAAATTGTTCTCTTGGTTCTGCTCACTTCACTCTGTATTAATTCATATAAGTCTTTCAAGGCTTCTCTGAAATTGTTCCCTTCATCATTTGTTACAGGAGAATAATATTCTATTACATTCATATTCCATAATTTGTTCAGACTTTCCCAAATTGACAATTCCATTTCTTTGCCACCAAAAAAAGAACTGCAATAAATATTTTTGTACATCTGAATTATGTTCCTCTTTCTTCTGAATTCTTTGGAGGTATAGGTTCATTGTGGCATTTTTTCTAAGGCATAGTTCCAGAGAGCTTCTGGGATGCCTATAACAAATTACAACTCCACAAATGATGAATTAATTTATCTGTTTTCCTCCATCCCTTCCAACATTTGTCATTTTTTAAATTAATTTTACTCATCTTTACTACTTTACTAATTTTATAATCTGATGAGTGTGAGGTAAAACATAAAAGTAAATTTAATTTGCACTAATTATTACTGATTTGGAGCATTTTTTCACATGACTATAAATAACTAGGATTTGTTTCTCTGAAAATTACTCACTTACATACTTTGACAATGCATCAATTAAGAAATGGCTCTTATCCTTATAAACTTGAATTCATTTCCCATATATTTTGGAAATAAGATTGTTATCAGAGAAATTTGCTGCAAGGATTTTTCCTCCCAGTTACTTGCTTCTCTTTTCATTTTATCTGCATTGATTTGTACAAAGAATCTAATTTTCTATAATTATAACTGTCCATTTTATCTTCTCTGATCCTTTCTTTCATTTATTGGTTATAAACACTTTCCTTACAGTTTTTCCTTAAGGTTCTTAACCATCTGTTCCACCAGATGAGTTTCCTTGTTATTTGATCTAGCTCTATGAAGTAATCTCTTGATAGTTTAGCTGTTACAGAATTCAAAAAGCAAATTACTTTAGGCAATACTGTCATTTTATGATACTGGATCAGCCTAACCATGAGCAATTAATATTGCTCCAATTATTTACATCTGTCTGTATTTGTGCAAAGAGTATTTTGTAGTTGTGGGGCATGGGATGTTTCAGGAAAGACTAGTAACTCTGGTGTGAGGGTTGCCGAGCCCTTTTCAAGGCTCCTTTCCACTTCTGGTATCCACTTGATACACCTAACTCTCACCTGTGAGTCCAAGAGGCTGTAGCATGCACAGCAGCCACACCCTGGTAAACCATTTCAGCAGACAGGCTGAACTGGGCTGAGGGTAGCCAAGGGGTCTCAGACCTTTTGGTGAGTTAAGGTGGTGTCTATTTCAATCATGTGAAGACTCGCCTTAGTACAACGGGCAGATTAGAAGAATTTGTTCCAATGACCATGAAGGCAGCTGAAGCAGGTGCTGTGGAGCACTTAGAGCTTGGTTAGACATTGAAGACACTAAGGTCATCCATCGCATTTCAAGATATCACCAGTAGTCTTGACTCTGTCCTGCCACTGGACTGTAATGACTCTGGAAAAGAAAGCAAGGCCAACAACTCCGTGCAACTCTGCCTCACTTAAATCCAACTTACTCCCATATCAAAAGACATCACATTTTACCATTTTTACCTATTTCAAAGTCCTTGATACGATGTTTGCTGCCTGAGAACTCCAGGAGAAATGCCAGGAACAGAAAGAGATCTGTACACGATGTTTGTAGATCTGGCATGTTTGCCAGGGTTCTGGACAATGTTCTCATGTTTTCCCAATCATCAACAGAATGAAACAAGGCTGTGTACTTGCTCCCATGCTTTCCATATGTTTTCAACCATCTTGTCAAATGCCTTCAATGAGGATGAACATGGCATCAAGGTCAGTTACCACACCGATGGTAAATTCTTCAACTTGAAAAGGCTACAAGCCAAGACCAAAGTGGAGGGAGTGTTGGTGCATGATTTTTTGATTACAGATGACTCTGCACTCAATGCAGCCTCTGAAGACGAGATGCAACAAAGTATGCATTGTTTCTCTGCTGCTTAGGATAATTTTGGCCTAACAATTAACACCCAATCCATCAGCCAGAATCACACCATCCATATGTGAAACCATCGGTTACAGCAAATGAAGAAGTTTTGAATGCTGTGAATAAGTTCACTTACTTTGGCAGTATACTTTCTAGGGATTTACACACTGATAATGAGATTGACACAGGCACTGTTAGAGCTACCTCAGTGTTTGCAAGGCTCCAAAGGAAAGTATGGAAGAAAAGAGGCATTAGACTGACTACCAAACTGAAAGTGTACAGAGTCTTGTGCTGACCTCTTCTGCATGCCCGTGAAACTTGGACAGTATATCAGTGCCATGTCAGAAAACTGAATCGCTTCCATCTGAATTCTCTTGGGAAGATTCTGAAGGTCAGGATAAGACACCAGACACCGAGGTCCTTTCTTGAATTAAACTGCCAAGCATTAAAACTTTACTGCAGAGAGTACAACTCCAATGGGCTAGCTGGGCTAGCCACATTGTTCAAATGACAAACATATGCTTGCCAAAAAGGTTATTTTATGGAGAACTCACACATGGCAAGTGCTCACGTGGTGAGTAATTAAAAGAGGTGATACAAGGACGCTCTCAAGGTCTCTTTTAAGAACTTTGGAATTAGGGGCAGCTAGGTGGCACAGTGGATAGAGCACTGGCCCTGGAGTCAGGAGGACCCAAGTTCAAATCCAGCCTCAGACACTTGACATTTACTAGCTGTGTGACCCTGGGCAAGTCACTTAACCTCGACTGCCTCATCAAAAAGGAAAAAAACTTTGGAATTGATTGTGTGATATAGGAGACACTGGCACAGGACCACCCAGCATGGCATGCCCTCATCAGAGAAGGCACTGTGCTCCATGAGCAAAGCAGAATTGTAGTAGCTCAAAAGAAACGTGAGATAAGCGAACTTAGAGAATCTACCCCAAATATGTGGTAGAGCATTCCAAGCTCATACTGGTCTCATACAGTCAGACACACTGTAACTTGACTCCAACACAGTAATATCATTTTGGTCCTCTTCAAGAATGAAGGACAACCACCAACTATTTTGTAGTTGCACATAATCATTGTGCTTGTGTCTCAGCAGGTAGGACCCCTAATATTTTATATGCTTCGTAGTTATTTTAAATTGAAATTTTTTCTCTAGTTTTTCCTGCTGAATTTTGTTGGTAACAAAGAAAAATGATGATGATTTATGTAGGTTTATTTGATATCCAAGAACTTTGCTGTAGTTATTATTTTAATTTTAGTTGATTTGTAGGGTTCCCTAAATAAGCCATCATATCATCTGCAAAAAGCAATATCTTTGGGGGGGTTTTGCCTGTCAATTTCTTTTATTTGTCTTATTGCTATAGCTAGCATTTCTAAGACTGTATTAAACAGTGATGTTGCAAATGGAAATCCATGCTTTGCCCTTAATCTTATTTTAAAAAATCTTATTCTTTATCCCCACTACATACAATGCTGGCTCTTGTTTTTAGGTACTACCTATCACAAAGGAAAGATCCATCCATTCATATATTTTCTAATGTTTTTTTAAGAGAAATGGGAATCACATCTTTTCAAAAGCTTTTTCTGAATCTATTAACACAATCAAATAATTTTTGTTTTTTAGCAATAAGGTGCATTGTATTGATAATTTTCCCAATCTTAAACAACCCTGCATTAATAATATAAATCCAATCCTGATCATAGTATTAAAACTCTGTAAATTATACATAGTCACCTTGCTAATATTTTAATTTTTTGAATCAATGTTCATTAGGGATATTGGTCTATAGTTGTCTTTCTCCATTAAGATGGCTTGAAGCTTAACATCAAAAAAAAAAAAAACCCCTAAGATCTTGGCAAATAGTCCCATCACTTCCTGGCAATAGAGGGAGAAGAAATGGAAGCAGGGTCAGATTTCATATTCTTGGGCTCAAAGCTCACTGTAGATGGTAACTGCAGCCATGAAATTAAAAGACATTTGCTCCTTGGAAGGAAAGCTTTGGCAAATTTGGACCGCATACTAAGAAGGAGACAGCACTTTGCCCACTAAGGAATGTATAGTGAAAGCTATGGTTTTTCTAATAGCAATGTAGGCTATGAAAGTTGGACGATGAGGAAAGCTGAGCATTGCAGAATTGACGCTTTTGAATTGTAGTGCTGGAGAAGACTTTTGAGAGTCCCTTGGACAGCAAGGAGATCAAATCAGTCAATACTTGAAGCTAATTCAGACTATTCATTGGAAGGTCGAATATTGAAGCTGAAGCTTAAATACTGCAGCCTCATAATGAGAAGACAGGACTCATTGGAAAAGACCCTAACATTAGGAAAGATTGAAGACAAAAGGAAAAGGGGATGGCAGAGGATGAGAATGGATAGATAGTGACATGGAAACAAGGAACAAGAACTTGGACAGCCTTTGAGAAATAGTGAAGATTCATGGGGTCACAAAAAATTAGACACAACTGAACTGAACAACAATAAAACATGCCTACGCTTGGTTTAGGTATCAAGACCAGATCTGGATCACAAAAGGAGTTTGGTAGGACCCTTTCTTATCCATTTTTTTAAAACAGTTTGTGCAATATTGAAATTTGTTGTCCTTTGAAGGCCTGATAAAATTCACTGTTTACATCTGGTAAATATGTCATCTCAAATTTGGTTTTGTTGTTTATTTTTTTTCCTTTGGGATCATTTGTGGCTTGTTCAATTTCTTTTTCTAAGATTAGGTTAAGTCCTCTGTTTCTTGTTCTATTTTCTGAACATTATATATTTCTGTAAATATTCTTCCATTTAAATTAAATCATAGTTTTATTAGCATATAATTGGCAGAATAGCTTCTAATAATTTCCTTTACTTCTTTATTTGTTGTCAATTCACTTTTTTTCATTTTTGATAATGAAAACTTGTTTTTCCTTTCTTTAATCAAAACAGCCAGTGGTTTATCTACTGTTAGCTCTCAGTTTTTGTTTTCAATTTTATTAATGTCTTATTTGATTTTCAGGATTTCTATTTTGGTTTTTAATTGGTTGGCTTCCTAGTATTTTTAGTTCAATGTCTAATTCATCCATCTGTTCTCTTTTTTGTTGAGGAAAACGTTCAGACATATAAATTTCCCCCTAAGGACTACTTTGGCCATATCCCAAAACATTTTGGTATGTTGACTCATTGTCATTATTTTTAACGAAAATTATCGATTGTTCCTATGATTTGTTCTTTGACCCACCAATTCTTTAGGATTAACTTATTTAGTGTCCGATTAATTGTTAATCATTTCTTCAGAGGCCTTCTTGCCTTCCTTTGACTAGTTTAGATTAAAATACGATTCAACCATCATCCATTCCCCCATATCTCCTCCTTGTTTCTATAGTTTTCTACTTACACATCCTAATAATGTGAGATCATTTCCTCCAATTTTCCTCACCCTTTCATTTCCTAATGTATCCTTTTCCCTCCCCTTTCTTATTCTTGTGTAAAATATGGAGAAATAAGAGCTAAGTGAAAGCATAATTAAGTGAATTCAAAAATGGTTAATGGAAATACTCAAGGGCAATTCACAGTTCAAATTTGTAGCAAGTCTCCATTTAGGCAGCCCAGAGATTGATACTTTGCCCTATGCTGTTTATCATTTTAATCAATGACGTATATAAAGCCATGAGTGGTACGCTCATCAGCTTTGCAAATGAAATACAGTTGGACAGGATAGGTAACACCTTAGATAACGGAGTCAAGATTCAAAGAGATCTTGTCAGGCTAGAACACTGGACTGAATCCAATAAAGATTAATATAATGTAGTGATAAATGTAAAGTCTTACTGCTGGTTTCATAAAGTCAGTTTTACAAGTAGGCTATAACATGTACTCGATTCTGAAACTGGACATAAAAAATTCACAGATTTTAATGGCCTGTAAGCTCATTATGACACAACAATAGATCTGAAAACTAATACAACCTTAGGGCTACATTTAAGACTAAGGAGTACTAACTACCTGTCTATACTAACCACCCTGGTCAAACCACATCTGAATTATTGTGCTCTCTTCTGGGTGACATTTTCAGAAAGATAATGACAAACCAGAAGGTAGGCAGAAGAAGGCAACCAGAACAGTAAAGATCCAGGAGCCCATGCCACATAAGCATTGACTGCATAATGCAGAGATCACTGGCATCAACATTTTACATAAACCACATGAAAGGGAGAAGGAACATGCACACTGTCTGCAAGTACTTGAAGGCTCTCTAGGAAAAAAAGGATGAGACTTCTTTGTCTTGATCCCAGAGAGCAGAACTAGCTGCAATAAGTAGATGAAGCAGAAATATGAAGTTAGGTTTCCTTAAAAATAAGGAAAGACTTCCTAAAAATTAGTCATCAAAAAATAGAGCAGGCTACCATGGGACACAGCGGCCTGCTCCTGACAGGAGGGATTCCAGCAAAGGCTAGGTGTCCACCTATTGATTATATAGTTGAGATTCAAATTCCAGGACAGAATGGCCTCCAAAGTCCCTTCAAATGCTATGATGCTATGATCTTTCAAAAGTACAAGTCTGCTAAGCGCATCCCCTGCTCAAAAATCTTCAGTGGTTTCCCCACTGCAGCCAGGATAAAATATAAAATTTCTAACCTGGCATTCAAGGCCCTCCACAGTCTACCTCCAACTAACCTTTCCAGTTTTATTCTGCATTACTCCCAGGACTCTACATTCCAAGCAAACTAAGACTGCTAGGTTTGTTTTCCCAAACTCGGCACGTCTTCTAACTATGTGACTTCACAAAACAGTTTCTGATATCTATAATGCTGTCTCCTTCAAGTCTGCAGAATCCTTCACTTTTTTTAAGGCTCTGTTCAGATATAAAGTTCCAAATGAAACCTTTCCTGATTACCATGAGCTAACATACCCTCTCCCTCCTCAAACTGCCTTTAATTACACTTATGTATGCACATCATAAAACAACCTGTTCCCACATAGAAGGAAAACCCCCTGAAGTTTGGGACTACTGCATATATGTCTTTGAATTCATGACACCTACTATGATGCCATGTATAGAGAAAGAACCTAATAAATGTTGATTGAGGTGGGAAAAAAAAAAAAGATGTGCAATGCACAGGAAACAAATTCAGTTTACATGGTTTCCTTTTGATATATGCATAATATGTATCCAAAGTAAGGACGAATTTTGCAGTAAAGAAAACTATGACATTCAAAACTAAATATCCCAAATTCAATTATTTACCAGCATCGTGTGTGTGTGTGTGTGTGTGTGTGTGTGTGTGTGTGTGTCCTCCATTTAAAAAAACCGTTTTCTTACCCACTCTTGTAAAATGCGTGACACAGCTTCATTAGCTCTTGCCATGTTCCTGCAGGCCAGGATGACCTGGGCGCCATGGAGGGCAAAAGACTTGGCTGTTTCAAATCCTACGGTTTAAAGAAAAGAAAAGAAAGAACAAAGGATGTATATATCAGCAAAACACCAGCTTAGCTGCCCCCGGGGTGGTCATGACCTAGAGCTTGCCATCAACATAACTCTGATAATTTTGTGATCTTGAACTTGAAATCATTCTCTCTGATCATAATTTCCTTTGTTCCATCTCTCCCTCCCATCACCTAAACCTATTCTCCATCACAGGTCTGACCTTATTACTCTCCAGCTCAAAATTCTTCAGGGGCTCTCCCAATTTCTCTAGGACAAAAAACAGTCCTCCAACACTGGGCTCCCACCGATACTTCCAGCTACATCATATTACTTCCCTTAAAAAAAATCCACATGGCAGGAGAATTATCCTTAACATCTGTTCCATGAACTCAGCAGGCCATCTTCCCTTTTCATGCCTTCGCATCAGCTATCAGCTCCCCCCTCACATCTCTGTTTCCTTAAATCTCCAGTTTCCTTCAATGCTCAGATTAAAGGGCGATTTATACGTGAAGTCTTTTCTGATACCCTGGTGCTACTGTTCTCTGACTCCTCAAATTATCTTGTATTTACTCAACTCCGTGTCCCTCTGAAACCTCTCTCCACAACAGAATGCAAGCTTCTAAAGAGTAGGGAGTCTCATTTTTACCTTGGAATTGCCAAAACATACCAGAGTGCCTAATCCAGCAGTCACTTAATCAATATGAAATGAACTAAATTATAGTCTATCAAAGAGCTTTGTGAGATATTTCAATAAATTACAACTTACATTTATTCAGAGCTCATTTCCAATTAAAGGGAATTTCAGAGTTGAAAAGAACCACAGAAGCTTTCTAATTAACCTGTTCCTTTAAAATTTTTTTGCTGTTCAGTCACGTCTGACTTTTCATGGCCCCATTTGGGGTTTTCTTGGCAAAGATACTGGAGTGGTTTGCCATTTCCTTCTCCAGCAGAACAGAGGTTAGATGACTTGTCCAAGGTCACACAGCTAGTACGTGTCTGAGGCTGGATTTGAACTCAGGTCTTCCTGACTCCAGGCCTGGCACTCTTTGCACTGAGCAACCTAGCTGCCTCCTGTGCCTTTAAATAAATCCCGTCTAAACACTCCCAACAAGTGGTCACCCAACCTTTACATAAAGATAGATCTCCAGTGAGGGGTAACAGAATACTTCCTGAAGCAGACCACTATGCTTTTGTTATCAGCTATACCTGTTGAGGAAGCTTTTCCTTACATCAAGTTTAAATCTTCCTCTCTTCTATTTCTACCCACTGCTCCTAATTAAGATCTCTACGGCCTCCAAATATTTGAAGATGGCTATCAAGTCCCTACATTTTTCCCCCAGTTAACCACTCCTCAGTTTACTCAGCTCATACTCCTATAACACGGTCTCAGCACACCTAATCATTCTATTTTCCATCTTCTGAATACTCTATCTTCTCACGGCCGTGACTGAAGCTCAATACAATACTCCAAAGTACTGTATTTGTGGTCAAAAGACCTGGGTTCAAACGTCAGTTTATGAGCTGTGTGACCCTGGTCACTTGCTCTTTCTGGAGTTCTGCTTTTCTGTGCATTAAATCATGTTACACCAAAGGCCTTTAATTTCTCCTTTAGCTTCAAATCTACAATCCTATGGTCCAATCAGAGTGTGAGCAATTTTTTTAAAATGCCTGTTAAGCCCGGAAGGTCACCGCGCGAAGGAGGTGGAGGTGGCGGCCGGGGAGGGCTGAGAGCATCGCGGTCAGGGTCCCTGCGGTGTCGCGGACTAACGGCCGCCGGGGGGGCCCCGGCCTGAAGCGGAGACCTCGGGCGGTGGACGGAAAGGAAGGAGCGGAGCCATGGAGGGCAGCGGAGGCAACAGCAACGGGACCTCGGGAGGCCTGGCAGGGTTTTTCGCCGGGAGTGGCTCCGGGATGAGCTACTCCAACGCCGATCTGTCCCGAGTTCCCCTTACTGGTATGAGTCCTCTGTCTCCGTATTTAAATGTGGATCCCAGATATCTTATACAGGACACAGATGAGTTTATTTTACCCACTGGAGCCAATGAAACACGGGACCAGTTTGAATTGGCATTTTTTACCATTGGAGGATGCTGTATAACAGGAACTACATTTGGAGCAGTGAATGGTTTGAGGCTGGGACTAAAAGAAACACAAAAGATGGCCTGGTCCAAGGCAAGAAATGTACAGATTTTAAATATGGTAACCGGGCAAGGGACACTATGGGCTAACACTCTGGGCTCTCTGGCTCTGCTCTATAGCACATTTGGTGTTGTCATCGAAAAAACACGAGGTGCAGAAGATGACATCAATACAGTAGCATCTGGAACCGTGACAGGAATGATATATAAATGTACAGGTGGTCTTCGTGGAGTAGCAAGAGGTGGTCTGACAGGACTAACCCTTACTAGCCTGTATGCATTGTATAACAACTGGGAGCACATGAAAGGTTCCTTGACACAACAGTCACTTTAGAGCTTATACTGAGAACTGAATGGATAGAGGACACATCAAAAGTTCCCCAGGTTGATTTGTAAAAATCAATTTGGGGCAATATTCTGATCTACCTACATTCAGTATGAAAAAAAATAACAGGATCTTTTGTACTGTCACGAAGATCACTGGCGCAGTTTACCAGGACTGGCACTTCTTCCAGCCAGTAGTGTTGGACCCAAAAGCATCTGATGCCTCATTGAGTAGCACAGTCATTGTTTTCTCCTTTGAAAACTTTCTGCTGCATGTCCACTCTCCACTACCCCTGAATTTTTGAAATAAGACTTATTCCCAGATTCAGGCCACGTAATTGTCAGCATCACACCCACCAAGTTAATTATTTAATGATTTATTGTGAACTAAAATACACTGCTTTATTTCCAATAAAGAGTGTTCTAGAACCAAAAGCCATATCAGAATAAAGATGTGTACCATTTTAAGGTGTCTGTCAAAAAAAAATAAAATAGAAAAATAAAAATAAAAATGCCTGTTAATTAAGTAACTGGTTGCATACGGCTCAAGCATAGTAGGATTACCATCACCTTATTCTGGACACTATTCCACTCTTAATTCAGATTAAGACTGCATTAGCTTTGGTAGCTATAATATCCACAATGCCTCATACTGAACTTGCAATCCACTAAAACCTCCAGATCTTTTTCAGACAAACTGTAGAAATTGTGGTACTGCCTTAATGCTGCCCAACCCATCTTCAGGCCTCCCTGCTCCTTCCCTAATTTAAAAGTCAGATTCTTCCTTTTCCCCAAAGTAAGCATAGCACTGCATATCACAGATTATAAACTGACCTAGTGTTCAGGTCAACCTGAATTTTTCTACATAAAAGTTCAGGTTTTGACCTGAAATCACCTTATCCCAAAGCTGCTTTATCAGCAAGACATTCTCATCTATTAAGAGCTTGGTATGGGGACATATACCCATAATATATTGTAAATAGGTGTCAATTTGGGGAAAGATTTCTATAACCTTAAAAAGCTGATATACTATGAAATATACATTATGGAATCTCACTATGGCCCTTCTGAAAGTACTTGTACAGATAAATCAATTGTATTAAAAAGCAGGGAGGGAAATGTAAAGATAAGCAATAAAGGAAAGGATACAGGAAAGGAAGGGCAGAAGCAAAACAAGCGAGAGAGAAAAGATGTCGGTCAGTCCTATGTAATTTTAAAAAGGTAAATGCAAAGAGAACTGGACTTGTAGTCAGAGTATTGAATTTAAGTCTCAAGTCCTGGATTTTCCACTTATTAACTAGTTAACTAACCCTAGGGAAGTTACTTGGTTTTTCCTCATCTTGAAAATGAGGATAATAATACCTGTATAATATAAATTACAAGGTTATTTTCAAGAAAATCCTGTAAACTGTAAGGCACTATATAAATGTTACTTACTCATCATCATCATAACTCTCCAAATTTCCCTTCCAATAATTAATTCATTTTGGTTTGAGGCTGACCGTGGGTTTTTTAAGTAAATGTCAGTGAAGCACATAATGTACCTCCAGGTCTCTAAACTGACTCAACAGCCAAGCCGAACTACACTACTTTAAAGAAACATGGGTAAGAAGGCTATTATTTCGAAGACTGTCTTCTGTCCTACATTCTAATCTATGTTTTAAAAAATCTGAACTGTTGATGCTAATAGCCCATACTTCAATTCAATTTAATTCAACAAGCATTAATTCACTGCCTACAAAGGCATTGTGCCAAGCACTGGAGACAGAGGCACAGATAGAAAAACACAAGATACCCTGAAGAGAGAACAAGAAACACTTCAAGTAGGAAGTAGTACCTAAGCTGATTCCTTAAAGAAGCCAGCAACACTACAAGGTGAATGCTAGGGGCACATAAAAGTAGGCATGGCCTTTGCAAAGGTCAGAGGCTGAAGGATGAGCTATCAAGTTCAAAGAACAGCTGTTAGGTCACTACGACTAGAATGTAGAGTGCACAAAGGGAAATAATATGAACTAAATCTGAAAAGGTAAGTAAACTCCAAATGTGGAGCACTTAAATGCCAGGCTAAAGAAGCCATGTATAATTCTTGGGGCAACAGAGAGGCACTGAAACTTCTGAGCAGTGGAGTGGCCTGGTAAAATTTGAATCATAGGAATATTAATATGGCAATTGGATGAAGGATGGATTGGAAAGGGGAGAGTGTGGAAATAAAGAAACTGATTAGGAGGCCATTGCAAGAGTCTAAGTGGGATGGTGAGGGCAGAAATGAGGGGAGTGCCTGTGAGACTGGAGAAAAGGGAGCAGACATGTGAAATCATTCAATTTCTCAAAGAATTTCAAATACTGACTCTGTGCTCATCTAAGTCAGGCTCTTCTTCGGTAGGTCCAGAGGACATAAAAATATATTCATAGGAACGTAGTGTTAGAGCAGGCGGAGACCTCAGGGGTCATTTGGTAAAATCCCTTGATTTTACAAATGAAGAAAAAAAGGCCCAGAGAGGTGAGTTGACATGCCCCACATCACACAAGTGGCAAACAGCAGAGCCAGAATTTAAATCCATGTCCTCTGATTACAAAGCCAAGGCTCCTTCTACTATTCCACGCTACGAAATCCCAAGGTGGAGATCAGTAATCAGCATCAGTGGTGCTGGGCAATGGCACCTAGTTTTAATAGTGGTACCTCCAGGATTCAAAAAGTACTCAGATCCTTTAGGGGAAGAAACAGAAAACAATAACCACAATCACAACAACAGAATTTGTAGGCCAGCTGTTCCAACACCTGATGGAAACAAGCGCCCAGAAGAAATTTTGCTGACTGATGTGCTACATCAATCAGCCTAATGAAATGCTGACAACCATATGGAATCAATGTAAAGTGGCCAAAAACTGCTTCACTTTCAATTCAAAAGAATTTACCCACAATCATAATAGGTAAGAGGAAAAAAACAAGAGTTCTGGATAGATTTCTAGATCCCTTCTGAATTTCCAACTAAATTAAATGATCATGCTTGGTTTTGTTCCTTTTTTGGTGAGAAAAGAACAAAAAGAAAAAAGAAAAAAAAGGAGTATCACAACATTTGGACAACATTTATCAGCTTCCATTCACACCTTGACTGAATCAAGAAAGAGCCTTAGAACAACTTAGGCACAACAGCATTATTATAACTGTAATTAACTTGCAAAGCTTTTCCAGATTGCAAGTATTATTCTCTCCACTTTATGGAAAAGGAAACTGAGACACGGAGTAGTTACCCTCAAAGTCATCTCTTACAGAGCTTTGACCAGGTTATTTCCCTGTTCAAAAAGCTTGGATGACTCCCTAATGCTTGTAAGATAAAATATAAGTTCACTGACAATTACAGCTATGATCTGCTTCCAATCAGAATGGTATGGTGAGGCAGAAAGAGGTCTAGATGTGGAGTCAAGCATAAGAACTAAATTTAAAAAAAAAACTAAATTTAAATCCCACCTCCAACACTTATTAGTTCTGTGATGACGGGCACTTATCTATAACTCAGTTTGCTCAAGTATAAAATGAAGATAACTATACCTGTATATGTGCATTAGAATATTAGATTTGGAGTTGGGGAAGAATCTTTTCAATCTTGCCCCAAACTCTTTGTTGTTTTTCAGTTGTTTCAGTCGTGTTCTACTCTTTGTGACCCCATTTGGAGTTTTCTTGGCAGATACGTCATTTCCTTCTCCACCTCGTTTTACAGATGAGGAAACCGAGGCAAACAGGGTTAAGTGACTTGACCTGAGTCACACAGCCAGTAAGTGTCTGAGGTTGGATTTGAACTCCTGAAGATGAGACTTCCTGATTCCAAGCCCAGAACTTGGAACGGCAAAGCTATTTTGTTGTGTGTCCACAGACAATAAGAAAGATAATTTCATGGGATGCTTGGTTATTTTTTATTCCAATGCTTATGATAACATTTGCCAAAAGAACACCATGAAAATAACTGTAGCTAATATGCCAACAGGAGTTGCAAAAACATTAAGAGATAAGAAAATTCTGCAAAGAACTTGACAAAACATTCCCATTTAAATTATATTCAAATTGAAATATAATAATACAAATTAACAGTTTAATACTAACCAAAAAAGGGGGCATAGGGGAAGACAGTAAAAATACTAAGAAATCACAGTTTACTGAAATAAGAAACTTTCTTCAAAGGAAAGTGCTTTGTAAATATTAAAAAGCTATAGAAATGTGATGTATATTTTAAAAGAGAAATAAGCCAAAAATGTAAAGACTACATGAATTCTAGATAAGCCTCACAACTTTATTTCATTAATATTTCCTTCAAAAAAAAGAGGAAGAGGCAGCTAGGTGATGCAGTGGATAGAGCTCTGGCCTTGGAGTCAGGAGGACCTGAGTTCAAATGTGGCCTCAAACACTTGACACTTACTAGCTGTGTGACCATGGGCAAGTCACTTAACCCTGACTGTTTCACCAAAAAGCAAAAAAAAAAAAAAAAAAAGAGGAAGTACTGGTAAGCATCAAAAAAGATTGAAAAGAAAATGAAAATCAATTTTTTTTAACTGACCATTTTAACCACTTATTTTGGAATCAATGGTTATCAGTGTGGAAATCATTTCTAAATAAGCCACATAGTTTACCAATGAGTTGCCAAATTGGGGGAAAAAAAGATATGGGATACAATTTCGTCAATTCCAACATGACCTATTTAAATGAGTCACTGAAGCTGGAAAACAAATCTAAAATATATCTATTGAATGTCAAAGAAATTTAACTGGGTGAATTAGCTAAGAAATTACTCTAACAACAAACACCTGATTTAAGGCAAGAGCGGAGACTGTCTAACACCAGTTTAGAAAATAGGGGGCATCGAGGTGGCGCAGTGAATAGAGCAACAGCTCTGGAGACAGGAGGACTTGAGTTCAAATCCAGCCTCAGACACATTAAAAACCTCTCTAGCTGTGTGACTCTGGGCAAGTCACTTAACCCCAATTACCTCATCAAAAAAAAAAAGAAAGAAAGAAAGAAAATAAACACATTTGTAAAAACTTACAAAGAAGAATGTTAGAAAATCATGAGCCATATTGCCTTATAAAAAAGTGAGTGAGGAAAAGAAATTAATATAAAGTTTGATGAGAGACCTAATTGAATCATATCATCTCAAGAACATTTAAAAATGAAACTAGGAGGACAACAAACAAATGAAAATTGAAAAGATATGTTGAGATAGCAAATTATTTTTTCAATTATTGACAGAGGAGACCACACGTATAGAGTCTAACATCACAGACCCAAATAAAGAAAAAAACTACAGGAAAAGCAGCTAACCTAGACCAAGTATGAACACAGGGAATTTGTGCTGGAAATAAAATAGTGTTGAGGCCCTTAATGGTGAATTTTCAAGAAATCTGAAAGAGCAGGGGATTCCAAATGCTTGAAAAAAATCATGGATCTTTTAACTGCCAGAAAAAGAAAATCAAAAGTACACAATGTCAATAACTGTCAATCTATGTGCTTACTTTGCCAACTCTATAAAATCTTCATGAGAATAAGCTATACATACATCAAAGGCATCTTTGATGACGTTTATCAGGAGGGAAAAGGTAGACATTTTGTAAATGACATTCTAGAACAGAACATATTTTGAAAGGTACACAGTTACCCGAAAGATACAAACAACACGAGAGCCTGCTGTGCTTACTGTCCGTTGACCAAAACAAAAAGGCATGTCTGAAAGCAAAATGCCACTGTAAAGATTCTCCTCAAAGATGAAGATGAGTGACTTACCTAGGGTCACACAGCTAATACATGTCTGGGGCCACATTTGAACTCAGGGAGATGAGTCTCCCTGACTTGAGGCCCATCACACTACCACTGTGCCTCTTAGCTACCCCTATTACATGTTATCTGCAAAACACTACACAAAGAAACAATACAAAAGTTATCATCTGGGAGATATAGAACAGATAAAGGAAGTGAATCCATCACAGCAAGGGCAAAGAATAAGACAGCCTTTGTGCTCCACTGGTATCAATACAGACAAAAAAATTTAGGAAAAGGCTGTAGGACACATATGTGAAGGACTTAACAGAAGAATAAAAATAAGAGTCATATAGGATAAGAAGGGTTGCAAAGACAGCAATCTGAACTGTTGGAGAGAGTATCCACATTGATAGATAAAGTATCCACAGATATACATAAACACTCATGTTATTAAAGGGTTTTTCTTCCTCCACTGAAGTACTACTCTGATGTCAGAAGTCTTAAAGGATATTCCAGTGTAACACTAACTCTTACAAGTCCAACCAAGCTGTAGAGACTTTAATTATAGGACCCAAAACAGACTATAGGACCCAAAATATACTATGTCCAAGGACCAGAGTAGAATACAGAGTTTTATTACCAGAGAGTTGGGAATTAGGAAATAAATTTTTCTGGATGTCACAAACTATTAAGTTATCTAGTATGGCATGGATGGATGGTGACTTTCACCAATGGAGGTAACAAGCATACAAAACTAACTATTCATTCCTAAAGTAGTGAAGTTATGGGTCTAATTTACAATATAGAAGCAAGAGGTACAAACATGCTTTCTTCTCTGGTCTTTTGAATTTACAATCCAGCAATCCACTTCTACTGCTTCTGCCTCATGGCTTACTATATCTGAGAAAAATGGTAGGTGGTCTAGCTTCAGAATGTGTAATGGAGACTTCCGCTTCTGGGAGCCAAGATGGCGGAGTGAAAAGGTAGTCACTCTTACTCTCCCCTATCAACCTCCGAAACCCAGAAAATATAACCCCAGAAAAAAAAAAAACCCTGGAACACCTGAACTAGAAGACAAGGAGCAGCAGTGCAGTAGCCCAGCAAATGAGTCTCCCAGTGCCTCAGCAAAAACAAGGGGCCCCAGGCAGATAAGTACCCTTTCTACATTCATCTGAAAGGAGGTGAAGAAAACAACCTAAAGGCTTCCTAAAGCCCTGACCTTGCTGATTCCAACCCAACACCAGGAGAGATCCTGAAGCCCAGGTGGTAGAGCAGGCAAACACCAACACCTGGACTTCCGAGTGGCTCAGTGAGGACAGGGGGAACCAGTGGAAACCAGCTCAGAAAACCACCAGGAGTCTCAGCAATCCACCGCAAAGGAATCTGCTGCAGAAAGAGGGAGACAACACAGCAGGGGGCCCCAGGCAGATAAACATCCTGCAGCAGCCATCTAAAAGGAGCTGAAGAAAGCTAAAGGAAAGGAAAAGCAGGCAACCTAGAACTGCCTGAAAGTTCCAGCCTTGCTGATTCCAGCCCAACACAAGGTAAGCTGCCAGAAACCTACAGCCTCCAATTCCCAGCATAAGAGGCCCCAGAACTCAAAGCCAGTGACCAAGACCTAGGCTCCCAACACAAGAAGCTTGGGTCAGTACCCTCTCTGCCCCAGCAGGAGAGCTCAATCTCTTTAAAGGCCAGGGAATAAAGAAACACCATGAGTAAAAAGAAACGTACCATAGATTCATATTATGAGAAGAGTGAAGATCAAGACAGAAATTCTGAAGAGGACAACATTGTCAACAAACCCACATCTGCAACAACAAAAGGGAATATGAACTGGTCTGAAGCCCAAAAAGCCTTCTTAGAAGAGCTCAAGAAGGATTTTAATAGTCAAATGAGAGAGGTAAAAGAGTCCTTCAAAAATACAATTGGCCAGTTGGAAAAAAAATACACTGAAGAAAACAAGTCCCTAAAAAACACAATTGGCCAGTTGAAGAAGGAAGTACAAAAACTAACAGAAGAAAACAATCTGTTAAAAACTAGAATTGGACAAATGGAAACTAATGTCTCTATGAGAGAGCAAGAATCAGTCAAACAGAAACAAAAAAATGAAAAAATCGATGAAAATGTAAAATACCTCATCAGTAAAACAACCGACCTGGAAAATCGACTCAGGAGAGACAATTTAAAAATTATTGGACTACCTGAAAATCATGATGAAAAAAAAGCCTGGACAGTATCTTTCAGGAAATCATAAAGGAAAACTGCCCAGAAGTCCTAGAACCAGAAGGGAAAATAACCATAGAAAGAATCCACCGATCACCACTTAAAAGACAACGCCAAGAAATATAATAGCAAAATTCCAAAATTACCAGATGAAAGAGAAGGTGCTGCAAGCAGCCAGAAAGAAAGAATTTAAATATCATGGAACCACAGTCAGGATTACACAGGACCTTGCAGCTTCTACATTAAAAGACCACAGGGCATGGAACATGATATTCCGTAAGGCAAAGGAGCTTGGAATGCAGCCAAGGATCAATTACCCAGCAAAAATGAGCATCATTTTTCAAGGGAGGAGGTGGATATTCAACAAAAGGAGACTTCCAAACTTTCCTGATAAAAAGACCAGAGCTCAACAAAAAATTTGATCTTCAAGTACAGGACTCAAGAAGGACTTAAAAAGGTAAATGGGACAGAAGGATACAATATGTTGTTAATAAGGGGGGGGTGTTTAAACCCCTACAAGGGAATATGAGACTTGCAACCCTTGAGAACTGTATTGTTATTACACCTTGTTAAAGGAGTATACATAAAGAGGGTGGATATTAGTTGACTTTGATGTAATGATAAAAAAAAATCTAATCAAGTGGGTTAAATGGATCCAAATAAGTGGATCAATCTAATCTTAGAAAAGGTACTGAGAAAGGAGGAGGCAGACAAGGGTAAATTACATTACAGGAAAAGACACAAAATCCTATTACAGCAGAGGGAAAGAAGGGGGGGGAGCATTGTTTGAACCTTACTCTCATCAGATTAGGCTCAAGAAGGCTCAAGTAGAAATCTAACTTGCCCTATAGGCAGTAGGAGGGAAAAAGGGAAAGAAAAGGGAGGGGGGAAAGAAGGGAGGGAAGCAGCAGTAAGACTAAAGGGGAAGAAAAGGGAAAGGGATAATAAAAGGGGGAAGGGACTGAAGGAGGCGGTGGTCAAAAGCAAAACACTAGTGAAGGGGAAAAAGGAAAAAGGAGAAAGAAAAGCATAAATAGGGGGGGAAAAGGATGGAGAAAAAGACACAGATAGTAATCATAACTGTGAATGTGAATGGGATGAACTCTCCCATAAAACGAAATGGATTGCAGAATGGATTAAAAACATCCTGCAATATGTTGTTTACAGGAAACACATTTGAAAAAGAGTGACACATACAAGGTAAAGGTGAAAGGCTGGAGCAGAATATATTATGCATCAGCTGAAGTAAAAAAAGCAGGGGTAGCAATCCTGATCTCTGATAAAGCAAAAGCACAAGTAGATCTAATCAAAAGAGATAAGGAAGGAAACTACATCCTGCTAAAAGGCACCATAGACAATGAAATAATACTACATTAAACTGAAAAGTTTTTGCACAAACAAAGCCAATGCAACTAAGATTAGAAGGAAGGCAGAAAATTGGGAAAGAATTTTTACAACCAGTCTTTCTGATAAAGGCCTCATTTCTAAAATACATAGAGAATTAAGACAAACTTATAAGAACACAAGCCATTCCCCAATTGATAAATGGTCAAAGGATATGAACAGACAGTTCTCGGATGAAGAAATTAAAGCCATCTATAGACATATGAAAAAATGCTCTAAATCGTTATTGATTAGAGAAATGCAAATCAAAACAACTCTGAGGTACCAGATCACACCTATCACATTGGCCAACATGACAAAACAGGAAAATGATAAATGTTGGAGAGGATGTGGGAAAATTGGAACGCTAATACATTGTTGGTGGAGTTGTGAAATGATCCAAACATTTTGGAGAATAATTTGGAGCTATGCCCAAAGGGATACAAAAATGTGCATACCCTTTGATCCAGCAATAGCACTTCTAGGGCTATATCCCAAAGAGATCAAACAAATGGGAAAAGGACCCACATGTACAAAAATATACATAGCAGCTCTTTTTGTGGTGGCAAAGAACTGGAAACTGAGAGAATGCCCGTCAATTGGGGAATGGCTGAGCAAGTTGTGGTATATGAATGTAATGGAATACTATTGTGCTATAAGAAATGATGAACAGGCTGACTTCAGAAAAACCTGGGAAGACTTATATGGTCTGATGCTGAGTGAAGTGAGCAGAACCAAGAGGACTTTGTACACAATAGCAGCCACATTATGCAATGACTAAGAATGTTAAACTGAACCCTTCTCAGCATTACGAGGATCTAAGACATCTCCAGAGGCCTCGGGAAGGAAAATGCTGTCCACATCCAAAGAAAGAACTATGGAAGTCGAATCACTCTCACTTATTTTTACCTTCTGTTGAGTTTTGTTTCCTCTTTCTGATGGTTCCTCCTATCGGTTTTAATTTTTACTTACAACTTCACTAATGTGAATATAAGTTTAATGGGTATGTAAATGTAAAGCCTATGTTAGATTGTGCGCCGTCTTGGGGAGGGTGGGGGGGAGAAAAAGGGAGAAAAATTTTCAACTCGAAAGCATATGGAAAAAAAAATTTAAAAAAAAAGAATGTGTAATGGATATGACAGAATCACTCCCTTAGAAACTAAGAAACCAAACACAGACATTGTAAAATATAGTAGAGCTTAACAAAGATGATCACATTTTGATGGTTATAATATCCATGAAATATTTTCTAAAAGAAAAGACAAGTTTAATAATTTTACCTACTGTTATAGAACTTTTTCAAACCCATGAGAATAGTATTACTCACTCTTGTAACACTGTAGCTGATGATAGCATAATGAACTAAATGTAGTAGAGCTTGGCTGAGAGAGAGAGAGAGAGAGAGAGAGGGGCTTTGCACTAGCTAGAGGCCTCAGATCTAAGACAGGTGCAGGGAAAGGTAAAAATGACAAGCTCTCTTGCTCACTCTTCATTTTCCAGGTACAGATTCAAGGCAGACTGAGGAGGGAACTTGTGGAGTGTATCTAGGTTGTATCTAGGGTAAGGAGTGGTTCCAGGCTCTAGGCAATACACTGTGCAAAGATTAAGTTCAAGAGCTCTGCCCGGGGTTGAGAGTGGCATCTCATTTCCAGCCTCCAGCCCAGTCTGAAACCTGCCATGAAATAATCAGGACAGGATTTCTAGACCAAAAGAGAGCCTGCAGGTCTGTCACTCGGAATGAACAGAGTTTTCTTGCTAACTGGTAAGGGCTGAATCCAGCAGCAGACCATTGAACTCCAAAAAGAGACACACACTTATAAGGGTTTTGGTCAAACCCAAACCTAGGTCAGGAATTTATAGAGCTGAAATTAAAAGGACAACAATCAAACTTTGCCCTGAATTAGACTACTCTAGAACCATTAAAAGTTTGCACATTGCCAGCCTCAACTGTCCCTGAGCTCCCTACAATAACGTAACAACATATTAGCCAAAGAAAGCAACAGCTAAACCATTGGGGATACAAGCTCAATCCAGAAATTCCCTTCAGAAGTGTGAAGAGCCTGGTCTTAACATAAAATACAAAGTGAGTAAGTAGGCTGGAAGAATGAGCAAATAAAAAAAGAATCCCACCAGAAAAAGTCATTATACTGACAGGCTCAAGACACAAACCCCAAAGAAGAGAATAACTCAAAAACTTCCACAAGCAGAGTAAAACACACACACATACACACACACACACACACACACACACACACACACACACACACACACAAATACACACACACACACATACACACACACAGAGCTTGGGCACAAATTTAATTAGAATTCCTGGAAGTTATAAAGCAAGAGGTTTTTGTCTTTTTTTTTAAAAAATTATTTTTTTATATAAATGAAACAAGAACACTAGAGGAAATATTAGAAAGGAAATGACAACTATAGAAGAAGGAATTGAAAAGAAAATTAACAACTTAGCATAAGCATCAGCACCCCTGAAAATGGATGAAACAGTTATGACTCCATGAGACAATAAGAATTTTTTCAAAGGTAAACTGAAAGTATAGAAGAAAACATAAGATATTTCAGAGCAAAAAACTGGAAAACAAATCAAGGAAATCTTTTTGGACTACCTGAAAAATGTCACCAAAAATAGAGCTAAACGTCATATCTTAAAAAATCATAAAATATATAGGTCTCTTCAAACCAGAAGGTAATGTGGAAATAGAAAGAAGCCACTAGTCACTTTCTGCAAGAAATTCTGAAATGAAAATACCTAGGAACATTACAGTTAGGTGCCTATTGGTACAAATCATGAATCCTCTGAGGTGGTCAAACAATTTGAATTTACACAGGATATTTCCACTGGGCGGGAACAAATTACCAAATTTTACATAATTAGAACTTCAACTAGTATGAATTAGAATACATGTGACCATGTCAGGGGATTCATTAATTGCAATAAGCAAAGCCTGACTTTATATTCAAAATGCAGAGAATCCCAGTCAAACAAACAACATACTACAAGCAGTCAGGGTAAAAAAAGAATACAAGAACCAAGAAATCACACAGTTCATACAAGATTTAGCAGCCACAGCTAGTAAGAAGTAGAGCTTAGAATATAATATTTCAGAAGGCAAAGGCCATAGGCTTCCAACAAAAATAACTTATCTTACAAAAGTAAGTATAATCCTTTAGAGGGAAAAAAAAGGACCTTTAATGAAATATAGGACTTCCAAGCATTTCTGATGAAAAGACCGAGCTGCATAGAAACTGAAGTATAAACAGAGAAGTCAAGATAAATTTTCTCTGACAAAAATCTGATATCTTTGATATACATGGTACTGATTAAAATATATAAGAACAATTGCCATTACCCAGTAGATAAATGATAAAAGAATGAACAGGAGTTCTCGGAAGAAATCCAAGTGATCAATAGCCATATGAAAAAATGCTCCAAATCACTAATGATTAGAGAAATGAAAATTAACACAACTCCCAAATTCTGACTCAAAACCATCGGGCTGGCAAAGATGACCAAAAAAAGAAAATGACAAATGTTGGAGGGACAACAGGAAAATAGGTACACAAATGCCCTGACACAGCCATTCTGGAATGTAATTTGGAATTACTCTACCCAAAGTCACTAAACTGTGCATACCCTTTGACCCAGGTATAATACTATTAGAACAATATACTAAAGATATCAAGGAAAGAAGAAGAAGGCTTATATACACAAAAATATTTATAGTAGGTCTTCTGTTATAGTGATATCATGGAAACAAAGTGGTGTCAATTTAGGAACGGCTGAAAAATAAGATATATGAATGTAATATAATGTTACTGCACCATAAGAATGATGAAACAGTTTTAGAGAAACCTAGGAATTGTGGTAAAAACTAATGCAGAGTAAACAGAATTTGCACATTTTATACAATAATATTGTAAAGAAAAGCAACTTTGAAAAATCTGAGAACTCTGATTACGGCAGTAATTGAACAACATAAAGAGGTCTAATGATGAAACACACATAACCCATCTCAAGACAGAGTGGTGATGGACTCAAGTTTCAGAATGAGATACATTTTCAGACTCACCCAATAGGGGAATTCATTTTGCTTAACTACACATATCTTATACAAGGTTTTTGTTTGGTTTCCCCCCCCCTTTTTTTTTTTCGATGAAGTTGGAAAGAAGCTGGGGAAGAGTGCTAAATGGCTGCTAAAAAAAAAAAAAAGAAGAGAAAAGAGGGACATTGAAACATTTATAAAATGCAGAGGTGTGAGTAAAAGGAAAGCAAGAAAAAACAAACGAGGACAGTGCTGAGAGTTACAGGGTGAAGATGATACATACCTAAAAGGAAAAGTAAGCTATATTTAAGAAAAATTCAATTTCGTGTTTAATCCTCTTTTTCTATTCTACTTTGTATATAGAAAGGCTAATTTTATCTACTGTGTGATAAGCTTAGAATTTGAAAAATAAAATTATAAGACCAAAGCCACAATTAAATGTATTTTTAAATTTGAATTTTAAAAAGACAAAAGAAAATCCTAAAATACTGCAAGTTCAAATGATGTAAAATTTAATTTAGTGTGAAAAAGGTGATACCAGACCATGTTTGAAGCAAGCTAAACTTCAAGTAATGCAAAGAATGTTTTAATCTTCACTTGCCTATCATCACATGTGGATGTGCTGCGCTGCTGCACGTTACCACCCCTGTTGTTAATTTTTTTAAAAGCCCTTAAGAAAATGGACAAAAGAAAGAATACTTCAGATGAAAACACTACTAAAACAAAAAAGAAGAGGTCTTTCTTTACTATATTGGAACCAAAATTTGAAGTAGCTCAATAACATGAATATGGTCATAACGATTACATTATAGGACAAGATACCAGCATACCTGAACCTATAGTATGGAAATACTATAAAAGATACAGATAAAAAAGAAAAATGCAAAGTTACACTAGCATATTGTAGTTTGCAAACAGTTACAAGGAACAGAATTGTTTCAGCAAAAGAAATAATGTCTTTTAGCTGTATAACTTAATACTGCAATAAAAAATTCATTCTTCTTAGCATGGCAGCCATTCAGACAAAAGCTTCAAGTTTTTTTTTAAGATACCGAATGAAAATGGAAATGAAATGGCTAGTGAAGAAACTTTTACTGCAGCTTTTGCTGGTTCCATCACTTTAAAAAATCAAGTTCAACTGCATAAAGTTAAAATTACTGGAGAAGTAGACAATGTTGATGAGGTCTTTTCTTTTTGTCTTTTGATTCCTGCGTGAACTGGATTTAAGTGAGGCAGAGTTGCATGAAGTCCTCAGCCTCCCTCTCTCCTCCACAGCCATCACAGTCCAGTGGCAGGACAGAGTCAAGATGACTAGTGATGGCTCAAGATGCAGTGGATGGCCTTGGCATCTTTGATGTCTAACCAAGATCTAAGCGCTCCATACCGCCTGCTTCAGCTGCCTTCATGGCCGCTGGAACAAACTGTCCTCATCTGACCATTCCACCAGGGGAAGTCTTCACATGCTTGCAGTAGACACCCCACTAACTCACCTATGGGTTTGAGACCCCTCAGTTACCCTCAACCTGGTTTAGCTCTTCTTCTGCTGAAATGGTTATCAGGATGTGACCACTGCACATGCTACAGCTTCTTGGAGCCACAGGTAAGAGTTAGGTGGAACAGGTGGACAAGGGCTCGGCAGCCCTCACACCAGAGGTACTAGTCTTCCCCGAACATACCCCACACCCCTGTTAAATGTTAAATGTCCTAGTGTGTTGAATAAATAACTGAAGGTAGAAACACTAATCAACAAAATTTTAATGTGGATAAAACAGACGTATATACTAGAAAAGGATCCCTTTTCTAGAAGTTAAATTTTTTAAAAAGAAAAAACTCAACCTGAATTTAAAATGCCAACGGATCACTTGACTTTTTTGTTGGGAAATAATACAGAAGGTAAAACTAATACTTGTTTGTGGGTCTTGAAAGCTTCATGCTCTTAAGGGCTATGACCATGGATCTCTTGGCAATTCTTTGGTGGCCAAACAAGAAAGTATAGGTGACCAAAGCTGCTTTTAAAGGCTGGTTTTCAAATTATTTTAGCCCAGCTGCTGAAAAATATTTCAAGAACAAGAAGATCCCTAAAAGCATTTCTAATTTTAGGTAATGCCCCAAGTCATTCAGCAAGGTAGCACAGTGGATATAGCACCAGCCTAGAGTCAGGAAGACCTGAGTTCAAATCTCCTCTCAGATACTTACTAGCTATGTGACCCTGGGGAAGTCACATAATCCTTTTTAGCCTCAGTTTCTTCATCTGTAAAATGAGCTGGAGAAGGAAATGGCAAACCACTGCAGTATCTTTGCCAAGAAAACCCTACATGAGATAATGAAGAGTCAGACAGGACTGAAAGACTCAACAACAACAACAACAACAGGTCATCCAACTATACTTCCTTCATTGTGCAACATGTGAGCAAACTAATTTACTGATATGAAAGAAGCTCTCTCTACCCACTAACGTATGTAGGAAGATTTAAAAGACCAACAGTTGAGTGTGTGCCACTAAAAAAATTTTGGACAACAACAACATTTTTATAATATAGTCAGGCTTGTCTCTGATGTTCAGCATTTTTTTATTTTTTATTTTTCTTTCTATAACTACTCTATTACTCTGTAATACGTTTTAATCAGAAACACATCTCATACTTTCTTGTTACATAAACAGATAAAAAACTTGTTTTTGAAAATTCCGATTACATGTTTCCAGTGAGCTAGAAGAAATTACCCTATTTTGCATATAATTATAACTTCAAATAGTACAAATTCAAATACTACAACTACTTCGATGAATTTCCTTATCCTCATTAATCAAAAACTAGTAGTATTTATAAATAAAAGCTTTCTATAAGTTGTCATAAATATGTATTTGGCATATATATATAAATATATACATATATGTCAAAACTACTGTAGTCAGGAATGCAGCATGAAACAGTGAAAAGAGTACTAGAAGAGAAGTTAGAAAACCAAAGCTGACCTCTACCTCTTTCAGTTTGCTTCATGAAAATGAGAACTAAACCCATGGAAGCTAATAAAGTCACCAAATGAGATTATATATAGGATGAAAAGAAGAGTGCCCAGGACAAAAACTTGGGACACCCAAATTAGAGAAAGTGACTAGGATGAAAATCCAGCAAAGGAAACTGAGAAGGAGCAGTCAGACAGGAAGGGAGGTAATAAAGATTAGATAAGATGATTTTTAGGGTTACTATCAGATCTAAAATTTTACACACTGAGATTCCAGGTCAGATATTCTATATTCTACGCTGAAAAATTCTTTCGAGTTTTAACAGCCTATACCAGTCTAATTTTAATCTCTCACTATACTGGACTTTAAAAACACGCTTTTACAGAGAACTAAAATAAAATCAAACCCTTTCTGATTACATAACATAAGGGACTTTGACCCAAAAGCTGCAACCTCTGTCAAAAGGTCCTAATTGGGTGTGGAAATCAGCACTATAAAGATTCTACCTTAGACAGTTTATTTTAAATATAATATACTAATATACATTAATATATTAATAAATATTCCTTAACATTCAATTAATGTAAATTAAAGTTTCCTGAGTATTATTATTATCTACAGTCGGAATGGGGAAACTGACAAAGTAGTATCAGTTACCCCTCACCTCACTCATATGCCTTCTGCTACTATCTCTTCCTTCATCCCTGTTTCACATGACGAGGTGGCCCCTTCTCCTCACCAATGCAAACCCTTTTACCAGCACAAGCAATCTCATTCTATCCCCTCTTCTCCAGCAGAATTTCTCCTTGATTATCCCTACTCTCTCACTAATCTTCAACAGCTCCCTACCTACTGGCTGCTTTGGCTTCCGCCTACAAATATGCCACTGTCTCTCCCATGCTCAAAAAAACCCTTTCTCAGTCCATCCATCCCCACTGACAATAATACCATATTTCTTCCCACTCTGCAGCTAAATTCCTTGAGAAGGCCGTGTATAATAGCTGTCTCCACTTCTTTCCACTCAACTCTTTGCAGTTTGGCTAATAATTCAACCCAAACTGCTCTCCCCAAAGTTACTATGATCTCTTAATTGCCAAATCTAATGGACTTCTCTCAGTACTCATTCTTCTTGATCACTCTGCAGCCTCTGACACTGTCAATCACACTCTTCTTTTTTTGTTTGAAAAAGTAGAATTTATTTGCAAGATAATACGCAATTTAATTTTACAGCTGTTTGAAATGATATGAAATGTAGGATACAACTATTTGTTACATATAAATAAAACTAAGCATCAGAAAATATTGTGTGTTACAGATAGGTATCTTTTAGAAATTGGGCTCAACTGGCTGATTTCTTGTGATACCTAATGCTATTTGGAAATTCCCAAGGAATATCTGTTGAGAGTAATGCCAAAAGCAGAAGAAATTTTAACATGAGATGAACATAATATCCATGACTTTCGATTCCATGTTGTACGATAATGTCAGAATCATTCAAAGTCCTTGGAATCAGGGTATCCAAGAAGGAAGTAGACAAAGAGAGGAAGTTTATATATAAGAAAGTCATTTAGACTTCATTTAACTGTATGAATTTGGTTTAAAACAATTAACTCTCTTCTTTCACAAATTCAGCACCATTTATAATAATTTTTTTTTGTTACAATCACCCTCTTCTTAACACTTTCCTCTGTAGGTTTTCATGACACTGTTCACTCTGGGTTCTCCTCCTAGGTGGCGTACACAGTAGATAGAGTGCTGGGCCTGAAGACAGGAAGACATGAGTACAAATCTGGTCTAAGACATTTACTAGCTGTGGGATACTATGCAGGTCACTGTACCTGTTTGCCTCTGTTCCTTCAGCTGCAAAATGGAGTCAACAATAGCACCTATCCTCCATGGCTAATGTGACGATCAAATGCAAGAGAATGCTTTTAAAGCAGTTAGCACAGAACCTGCATGCAGTAAGTACTCAATAAATGCCTGTTTCCTTCTTTCCTTTCTTCCCACCTGTCAACCCACTTGTTCTTTGCCTCCTTTGCTCAATCTTTGTCCAAGTCATGCCTATTTACTGTGGGGGTCCCCCAAGGCTCTTTCCTGGGCCCTCTTCTCTTTTCTGTCTACATATAATTTTGCTTGATGATTTTATCCATGATCATGGTTTTAATTATCATTTCCATTTAGATGATTCTTGAATGTAAACTTATCTAAGTTGACTCCCATCCTCCACATTAGACATAATTGGATATATCATAGATGTCAAACTCTGCATGTCCAAATTGAACTTATTATTCTCCCCTCAAAACCCTGCTTTTTTCCTAACTTCCCTATTTCCTGCTGAGGGTACCACTATCTTCCCAGTCTGCCAGACTCACTAAGGGTCTTTTCTACTCCTCACTATTTCTCAAATCCCCATATATAATCAGTTATCACGTCCTGTCTCCTACCCACCTACCATCTCTCCGGTACCTTCCCTTCTGTCCTCTAACACTGTACCAACTCTAGCACAGACCCTTATCAACTCATACTGGAGTACTAAAACAGCCTGCTGATTGGTCTTGTGAAATTGAAAATTTATTTTTACTTCTATTCCATTACGACTTAAGCTAGATTTAATATTCCCCTTCCCTGTAAGTTTTACTCAGGTAACCTGAGACCACTTGTCTCACACAATTCTTAAGCTGCAATTGATACCTCCACCACAGTATGGAAACTTCTAACTCTACCTGGTATCTTCACCTACCACCCACATTTCAGTGTTTAACCTAAAGGTCAAGTTGATTCCATCAAAGCTGCTACCCACTAATCCCATCCCCTGAGGACTACTCCCTGGCCTGAGAACTAATCTCATCTCCCAAGGCCATTTGCAATAGGGAGGAGTTGAGATGCCACCCAACCTTCTCACAAGTGTCTACTAATTGGGACTGTTTTACCTTTGTCCTCTGACAAAGTCTTAATCACAAGTCTTCTTTGTGATAAAAGAAGTTTCAGAAGGGGAGGTCTAAACAATCTTAATATCAAAGTGATGTCAGAGGTGCTATTTTTTTAACTTTCTGGCCAATCAGAAGAAGATATACCTATGTTGTTTGAGATTTTGCTGTGTTATCATATTAATCTGGGCAGCTAGGTACACAGCGCCAGCCTGTAGTCAGGTTTTTTTAAACCTGAAGCAGGGATTCTGTCACATCACAAGCATCATTTGTTATTCTCACTTGAAAATTAGAAAAGTTGATGGGCTTGGTGGTTCATATGTGTGGTCCCTGCTACTGGGAGGGC
Organism: Phascolarctos cinereus; assembly: GCF_003287225.1. Lineage (NCBI taxonomy): Eukaryota > Metazoa > Chordata > Mammalia > Diprotodontia > Phascolarctidae > Phascolarctos > Phascolarctos cinereus. Next base: position 77,616,780 of record NW_027555625.1, on the reverse strand, counting down.
TGAGGTTAGCAGACTGCTTGAGTTTGGGAATTATAAGCTGCAGAAAGGCTAAAGTACAAAGTCTGGTACAAATATGGTGAACCTCTGGGGGTTTTGAGTGGGAAGATCAGCTACTCAGGGAGAGACTAACCAGCCTGGATTGGAAACAGAGTAGGTCAAAGCTTCCCTCCCGATTGATCATCAGTGTGGTTGGGCCTCTCTTAGTGGCTACTCTTCTTCCAGACTGCATGAGATAGGGAGACCTAAGTCTTCCCCCTCCCCCAAAAAAAAATCAGAAAAGAAGAGAAAATTATAAAGGTCAGAACTGGTAACCACTGAGTCCAATCCCCTCATTTTGCAAATGAGGAAACTGAGGGACAGAGAGAAGAAAGACTTAGTGTCCACAAAGAGATAATCTTTCCATCATACCCTGCCTTGATCAGGTAACACCTAGAGAAATGACAACTGACCTTGTTAGAGTGCTTTCAGATTTGCAAAGCTTAACACAAACGATCTCATTTTATGGTTGTACCAGTCCTGTGAGGTAGTTACTGCAATTATCCCCATTTTGCATTTGATTTGCCAGAGTTGAAAAGCTAGTGAATGTTGGAGGTGGGGTTTGTAGTCAGGTTTTCCTGAGTGCAACTCCAGCTCCTTATTTGCCTCAAAGTAGAAATGTGGCCCTTTTTGTTTACTTACTTGATTTATCTTTTGTGTATCTCTTTTTAAAAATAAAGACTTAAAAATCTTTTAAAAATTCTTATCTTTTGTGAATCTATCTGATCTCTTCTCTCCCCTATACAGGGAGCCATCCTTTGTAAGAAAAAAAAGGGGGGGGGGTGAACAGTCCAGTAAAAGTAACTAATATTATCAATCAAGTATGACAGTATACGTAGTATTTCATACCCATAGATCCTCACTTCTGCAAGGGGGGAAGAGAAGTACATTTTTGTGTCTCTTCATAGTAGATATAACCTTGTTAGTATTTCCAGGGAAGTACTAATTTCAGATAGCCATCCTGATTTTGATTATCAATTACTCATTAGTTTAATTCATTACCCTAAGAATTCATATTTGTCTTTGTTTTCTTATTGTTATTCTTAAATAGAATTGTCATTTGAGGATTATATTAGAACTCATTCGACCAGAACAGTGGCTGAAGAAGTAGCCAGTCTGATAACAGTTTTAGAATCTGTTGCACAGTTTTACAAAATATTATTGCCTCAACATTTTAGAGCACAGAGAATTTAAATGCAGTCTGGCAAGACATCAAAAGATACTGTATGTGAGCAAACTATTTCCTGATTTTGCCTAGTCATTTCTTGGAATACTGTCTTTCTCTTAAGTAACTTATGTAGATATTTTAGTCAAGGTTTATTTATTTTCCAAAAGACATTTTAAGAGCTTTGTGTAATGTGTTCCTAATTGTGGGTAATGCATTTAAGCAGTACTTTCTATTACTTATTTTTCGACAGAGAGATCCATCTTGTTTCCTGGGACTAGTTTTCTGTGGAGAATATTTTAGAGGGAGGTTTTTAATTCTTTCTGAGCTTAGAGCAACACAGCCAAAGTGATAAAGGATTTATGTAGTTGTCTTCACAATTCAGGCAACCAGAAAAGACCCTCTTCTGGAAGTACCTGACTACTTTATTATAGAGTTTCCAAAGTACAGCTAACATAATTATAAGTCAGAGGCAACCATGGATTTAGCTTCAGAAGATTTTGGCTCAAGTCCTGGCCATGTCACTTTCCTAGCTGTTTGACCTTTGGCAAGTCTTCTAGCCTCTTTGAAACTCAACTTCCACTGGCTCCTTCATAGAATTGTAAGAATTAAATGAAATAATGTATGAGAAATCATATACAAATGTCAAATATTTTTATTAATCTTACATAAATTCCAACTTTAATGCTTTACTGCGGTGTGTTGGAGCTAGTTCTTCAAGGCATTGTATCCAGAATTCCACCTCTTACCAATGGGAAGTGTAGCAGCTGCATAGGAGTGAAGCAAGGATTTCCATTATCACCACTATTATTCAACATTACACTAGAAATGCTAATTATGAGAAAAAGAAAATGAAGTAATTAGAATAGGCAATGAGGAAACAAGGCTGTCACTCCAACCATTCTAGAAAACAATTTGGAATTATGCCCAAAGGGTTATAAAACTGTACATATCCTTTGACCCAGTAATACTGCTACTAGGTCTATACACTAAGAAGATCAAAGAGAAAGGAAAAAGGACTCATAAATATAAAAATATTTGTTGCAGCTCTTTTTGTAGTGACAAAGAGTTGGAAACTGAAGGAATGCCCATCCATTGGGAATAACTGGGTAAGTTATGGTATATGAATGTGATGAAGTATAACTTTGCGTTAAGAAATGATGAAGGGGATAGTTTCAGAAAAAACTTTGGAAGACTTAATTGATACAAAATAAAGTGATCAGAACCAGAAGAACAATCTATACTGTGACAGCAATATTATAAAGATAATTAACTATGTAAGCCTTAGTAACTCTGATCAATATAATTATCTACCATAACTCCAAGGACTCACAATGTAAAAAGCTGTCTACCTCCATATAAAGAACTGATGAACTTAAAATATAAATTGAAGCATATTTTCTTTTCCTTTATTTTTTCTTGCTTTTTTTTAATGCAACAAATGAAGAAATATGTTTTGCAAGGCTTCACATGGATTAATAGATAGATATCTATTTCTTGCTTTCTCAATGGCTGAAGGAGGGGTCTGAGGTTTGATTTCTTTTGGTCTTAAGGCAGACTAGAACAAACTGTGAGAAGCCCTAAATCCCAGATACACAACCTGATGATAAACTTGCCACAGCCAGAGAAAAAGAATAATGAAATCTCTAAATTAGAAGGAATGTCAAAGACCGTCTTAACAAATTCTAACTGAACAAGAATCTCCTTCACAACACCTGATGCAATCATTCAAACTTTGCTCAAAGACCTAAAAAAGAATTAGCCCTTCAACTTTTAGACAGTTATTTTTGACAAGAAAAAAAATATTTAATCAAAAAAATCTCTGGCAGAAGAATGGCTCTGGAGAAGGGCAAATAATATGGCAGAGGTCTCCAAAATAGTCCCATTTGAAGACTAATGAATGAACAGAACAGGGCATTTTTATACTGAAGAGAAGACTTAGGGGGAACCTAAGAGCTGTTTTCCAATAGCTAGTCTAAATTGTTATATTAAAGTATTTAATTTTAGTTAGTACTACTTACATTAGTACTACTCGGCCCCAGAGGGGATAAAACAGTGAGTGGAAGTTAAGCTCAAAGTAAGGAAAGATTTCATAATAAGAGTTGTCTCAAAATAAAATTAGTTGCTTATAGAGGGAGACATTTTCCTGTCATTGGAGGTTTTCTCGTGGGGATGGGATGAACATTTCTCTGGGTTTTGTAACAATATGCTGAACTAGATGACTCTCTAAGGCTTTTTACAATTCAGATTCTGTGTCTATGACAGTGGTTAACTCTTAAACAACCCACAGATGTCCCCAGGTTTTCAAAGTTATCATCAAAGTATGGATCCTTAGAGGCACTGCTATTCTCAATTCCAACATGTGCTGATTAAGTCATGTTTAGCATCTTCCAAAAGCCAGCTTGTATCACGGAGTTAAAAAACTAACAAATGATCCACCTGCTCACCCGCGTCCCACTGACCCCTACAAAACCCAAATGATGTCACCTCTTATAATTTGGTCAGAACAGCAGTATCAAAATAAAACAAAACATTTCTGTTGGATAAGAAATGGAAAGACTGACCCTAAAGTTCTAGGGGTTTTTTTATTCTGATGGATTAATTTATAGTCGCTTCAATGAAAGAGAAAAAAAAACAATTCTGAATTTGCAAGTGCATTCATATTTTATTACAGAACACTTTATTGTTTTCACAGCTGTTCTAAGATTTCCTTTCATGGCTGGGATATGTTACTGCTCTATTTGCTAAAGACAGGCTTCCTCATGATTTAGAATAAACAGATCAGTAACAATTATCCTCTACAGAAAGAGATTCCCCCTAAATCTTTTTACTATAGGATGATGAAGGCATGATCATGTCTCCTGGAATAGCTTTCAGCTTCACCAATTAAAAGCTGGAAGGAAAGGAATTGATTTTTTTTTTTGTAATACTTCATTACAATGACAGCTTTTTAAAATGAAAAGCTTATTCCATCTCAAAATTCTGATGTGGACGACATAACTACTTTTATAATCCAACCTTTGCTCTCATCTTTAAAATTGTGATAATTTTGCCTTTTGGAAAAATTAAATTCTTTGCACTGCAAAAGTCATGTAAAAGTTATTAAACCTATTATCAAGGAAATTCAGCCATTTTTCAGAACCATCAAAATTCTCTTTTCATTCACATTTCCTCATTACTTTTTTTTTCTAGCAAAGAGAACTTCTCAGGAACTCGCTACTTGAATTTAGTCTTTGAAATTAAGTCTGTGCTTATAAAAATTTGAGTTTCCTTTATCCATCAGCACAGTCCTACTTCGGAAACCAATGACTTTGAACGCTCTGTTGTATATGTTAACAATACTGACAAATGAACCACATCTACACTAACTGAAGGCAATAACAGGAACTCACTTAATGCTTTATGGCTTACAAAGTGTCTTCCCCACAATAATTCTTCAAAAAAGATCTTAACTTCATCTTACAATTGAAGAAATCAAACCTGAAAGGTGAACTGACTGGTATGAGATAGCAGAGCTAGTATCAAAGTAGGCACTTCTGACATCCAAGACCAGAACTCTTTCTTCTACAGCATGATGAAAAGAAAGAGCAGGACTATTATTAAAAGAATTATTTTAAAATATTTATTTGGGGGCAAGAGAGTAATAGGTAAAGATCTCTTTGAAATTAAACTCATGCAAAACCACAAAGAGGATATACTTCTCCCTTGGCAAATCATTTTTTAACAATACAATTATTTCAAAAATAATACCCCCTTCAGTCATTTACTTCTTTTTTAAATAATAATTTCTTATTTATTATTTTTAGAAGGCAACCTTAACTAGTAGGTTCAGGGAAAAGACAAATGCTGATACCATCTTACTTCAACTTGAAAATACTTTATTTTTAATGACACTTCATAAAACTAGAAGCAACCCAATAATTCAACAAACCTTTATTAAGCAACTACTCTATCCAAGGCATTATATTTGGCACTGAGGATACAAAGTTCTCTTTTTTTTAGAAGACCATAAGTTTATATTCTACAGGGAGTGGGAGGAAGAAGCAAAGTTTCTATATTGTTGCATTGGTCAAAGGATCCATAATATTGATCCATCAATTTACAAATCATTCCCTGGTGGACAACCTCCTGGTAATGAGCCTCTCCACACTTACCTAGGCTACTCCTCAGGCAACAGACACATAACAATCCCTTGCTAGGCCTATATGTTAGGCTCTTCTAGCATGACAAGATTCACCAAAGAATGCATTTGGCTAGCATAAGAACCCAGGATATTTGTTACAAGGGATTGCTCTCTGGGCAGGGGAAGGAGCAGGGATATATTTGGAAAAGATTATGGAAAAGAAGATTATGTAAAATATGTAAGATATAAAAGACAGCAATAAGAATGAAGAAATCAATATTTTAAGAAAAGAAGCCAGGGTCACCTCATACCACAAACAGGCATCAGATGACTTCACTGAAGGGTGTATAATATAATGAATGTTTAGTAGTGTTAGGCCCTTAAAATACTGGCAGTTATATGAAAGAGCTTGTAAATCATCATTTCAAAAGCTGAGGAGACCTACAAAATCCTTGTGCATGAGCTGGCCAGCTGGGGGAAGAAAAAAAGTTTATTTCTTAGCATGATCATGTTCTGTCTTGAAACACCAAGATGAGTGATTTATGAAACATTCAAATTTAAAATCTACACCTTTTAGTAACACTGTAATCTTTCCATCAGTCATGAGCAGGCACCTGCTCAATGTAAATGTAAGATATGCACAGTGTAACTCCAGCTGAGACAGATTTACCATAGCTCCGGGAGACTCAGCCAGCTGTAAATTTTCTTTTGGCTCTCCTAATAGAACTCCTGCCTTTCGGTCAAGACGGTCCTGGTAGGAGTCCTACTAAGGAAATGGGCATGATTAGGGACTGTAGTTTCCTTCAATTCAAAAAGATAAGACAGTTTGTAGTACTTTTAGGGCATCAAATCCAGACTCCAGGACTTTAACTCATCCTGTACTTTCTTCCAAGCTGAGTGCTTTGAAGAAAATTCAGCTTCCAACAGTTGGATCATATGAGATTGTAGGGCAGCCACAAAAGATTTCAGCTGAGAATTTCTTTCCTGGCCTGGATTCACAAAGCAGCATGCTCAACCAGAGTTTTTATTTTACTCAAGCAATAAAATAGGATCAACATTCTGCAGTGATTGTCTAAGGCTGGTAGGCCTGGTTTTTTCATGGCTTTTAAACACATGACATAAAAAGGAAACAAAAGAAAATCTGAAATCATCAAATTTACTGAATGAAGAAATAAATAAAGGTACACTTTGGACTAGTCACTGTGACTCGTCCACCTCTAATCCCTTCCAATGCAGAAATTCTGTCATTCTGACAAATTACAGGTATACTGTGGACCATGCCTGACTCAAGACAGTCCTAGTTAGATGACTGCTATACAACAGCACGTATTTATTGCATCCTTAAATAATACATAATGACTTTACAATATGTGAATTCCAAATTCCAAATTCTTTCAATTTGCATTTTTAACATGTTACTAAATGTTTCACTCCAAAGTTAACAACTAATATACAGCAATTTCTGTGGTTTTTCATTATAAATTGGATGTTTACATTTAAGCTCATCCTCCTTCTCCCTTTGTATGTAAAATTGACAAATAATACATATTGTTCTGAAATTCTGGAAGATGCCAACTAAAATAAATTATGGTGACATATATTGACACTGTTACTAGTCCAATAAAATGTAAATGTTAACATAATAGCCCATTTTGTATGATGTTCAACATTTCAGTTTAAATTTAAAATCAAATACTGAATAAGGAAGCTTGTCAAATAAATTACTAAGCTAAAAATATTCAGCATAACAAGAATTCCAATTTATTAAATAAATGGGAGTATGAGTATCTTTCCTTAGATCAAAGTCAAAATGAAAAATTAGAAAAATGCAAACCTCAACCATACTCAACAATATTAATTCTAGTCTTTCTATTAAAATATTCTACGCAAGCTGAAGAAACAGTTGCATTTTTGGTCCTTTAATCATAATCACAACTGATAAAAGTACACAGACTAGGGCAAACCTAAGCTCTCCCTGCCTGATACAAAAGTAATTGTTGACAAGGTAAGCCATGGCCCGAGAAAGTAGAAATATATTGAGACTGATGGGCAAGTTCCTTCAAACATTTAAATTCTATAAAGTTTTTGATAGGAGTGGTTTTTTAAAAATATATTATTACAGGGCAGCTACGTGGCACAGAGGATATAGCACCAGCCCTGGAGTGAGGGGGACCTGCATTCAAATCTGGTCTCAGACCAGACACTTATTAGCTGTGTGACCCTGGGCAAGTCACTTAACCCCAATTGCCTTGACCGAAAAAAAAAAGATATGTGTGTGTGTGTGTGTATGCATATATATAATTATAAATGGCTGCATTAAATTGGCTCAAAATATTAAGCTAATAACAATTAACTAGTAAGTTCAGAAACTTTAACTTTACCAAACATTTAGTAAGTACTTAGAATAAATACCAAGAATAACTAAAGCATGGTCCATGTCTTAAAGGAATTTATAATCTAACAGGGGAAAGCAACACATTTAGAAATTGATAAATGCAAAGAGATATGGAATAAGTGCCTGAGAGGTACAAAATCTGAGGAGGAAAAAAAAGTATTACCAATTGGGAAAAAGAGGGAAGGCATTATGGAGAAGTGGCATTTTAGCTGAAACTGAAGGAAGAATTAGAATTATAACAAGTGGAGACAGTCAGTCAGCCAACCAGAATTTATTAAGCTCTTAATACAAACCAAGCACTGTGCTAAGCTATGGGAATACACAAAAAGACAAAACCATTTTCCTTCTTCTCAAGGAACTCACATTCAAATGGGGTGAGGAAACATGCAATATTCTCCCACTATGAAATCCTTCTCCCTGTTTCTACACTCCAAAACCCCTCCACATTATTCTCTATTCTTTCCTTTACCATAAACTATAAGTAAGCTTTTCTCTTTTTCAAGGCTAACCTCACTGCTTAACCCTTCCCTACAATCTGCTCTGCGAGTTTGTCACTTTTATCATTACTTGCTCCCCACAACCATCTTTAATTTTCTTTATCTACTAGTTCCTTTTCGGGGCGTGTTTGTGTGTGTGTATGTGTGTGTACACACATATATACATCTTTCCCATTCTTAAAATGACGTAACCCTACAATCCCTTCAAGCTAAATCCAATATCTCTTCTTCCTTTAAAATTCAAAATCCTAGAAAGTTGTCTATACTCTTTGCTTACATTTCCTCACCTCCTACTTGCTTTCCAACACTACAATTTGGCTTCTGACTCCACCAGAAATCTAACAAACTACTCCTTCCAAGGTTACCATAGCTCTGAGATCTTCTGTTCAGTTCATGTGTCTTCTCTCAGTTCTCATGCTACTTGGCTTCACAGAACCTGATGACACAATAAACTGTTCCTCTCATCTCTAATTCTCTCATCTCCCTTTGCCTCAAATGAGACTACTTGTTTGACTGACTTATTTTTCTGACCAATGTTTCTCAGTCTCCTTTGCTAGATTCTTCTCCTACCCACCAAGCCAAAGTGTTCACTCTAGGCTCTATTCAAGACCCTTTTCTCTATCTATGCCCTTTCTCAATTACTTTGGGTTTAAATATGACCTCCACAAAAAAGCTCCCAAATCCAACTCTAAATAATCTCTCTCCTGACATCCAGACATTACCAACTGCCTGATGGACACCTCTATCTGGATGTCCTATGAGCTTCTCAAAGTCATCATGTTCAAAACATAATTCATTATCTGCCTCTAGGTTTACCAATAAAGGGTATTACCATCTTCCCTGGCTCCCAAGTTCATAATCTCGGAGTCATCTTTGGTTCTTCACCCTTTAATGTTCACCATAGCAAATCACTTGCCAAATCCTACAGGTCACACTTATTATTTTTGCATCTATTATGCATAATTTTTCCATCTTTCCTCGTTCACCACTTAGATAACCCCACTAGTTTATGATCTCCCTTCTGAACTCATGGATTAACTTTTTATTTGGAAGTAATCTTCCTTAAAGGAAAATCTGACCATGTCCCCTTTGATCAAAAAGCTTCAGGGAAACAAATCTGAAACATTATAGAATTCTGCCCAATGGGCTGAGTAAGCATGACTTCAGAAGACTGATGATGAAATGTGCCACCTGTCAATAATCATTAATTAATAATAATAATAATAATAATAGCTATATGACAATAGCTAGCATTTTATAGCACCTCAAAGGCTTATAAAGCACTTTACAATTATCTCATTTAATTGTTACAAAAACCCTGGGAGGTAGGTGTTATTATTATCCCTATTTTACAGATGAGAAAACTAAGGCAAACAGAAGGTAAGTGATTTACCTAGGGTCTGAGGTTGCATCTGAGCTCAGGTCTTCCTGACTCCAGGTGCAGCACTCTATCCACTGCGCACATAGCCATGCTAAGCTGTTGCTGTTGCTGTCTGTCCTTTGTGCTCAAAGAGGACAAAATGACATCACAATGTCAGAGGCAAGGTACAGTGTGTCTGGCTGTGGGTGATCAGATCAATAGAAGCTTGAGAGGCTCTATCACAGGTATTTGATAAGCTACCTCTTAGCAAAAAGTAGAAAAAGCATTGTCTCTGAAGTCAGAAGCCTTAGGTTTGATTCCTGCCTCTGATACTTACAACCCATATTATCTTTGCAAGTCACCTACCTTCCCGGGACCTCAGTTTACTCCTCCATAAAATGAGAGGTTTGGATTCATGACCTCTGAGGTCCCTTGCAGCTTTGTCTATATAATTGATCCTATGATTCTATTGCTAGAGTGGATAACAACACAATTTCAGACACGACCAATCAATTTTTCATAATTGTATTTGGTTGCTACTAGGGAAGGTTGAGCTACTAGAAAAAATTATTGATGGCTGCTAAATTCAAAATTTTTTAAATATTAATAAAATTTAAACCTTCAGTGGTTAGTCTGGTATTTAAGACCTTCCACAATCTGGCTCCAGCCTACCTTTTCAGACTTACTTCATATTACCCTTAGCATACTATGTTCTGCCAAAGTGAATTATTAGGGATTTCTCAAGAATGGCATTGCATCTTCCATCCCCATGCATTCATAGAGGCCATTCTTCATGCATGAAAATGGACCAACCCCCCACCACATCCACCTATTACATTTTGTCTTTCTTCAAACTCGGCTCATTTGGCACCTCCTCCATGAAGCCTTCCATGATCCTCCCTTAGTGGTTAATGCTATCTCTCTCCTAAAATAACATTGTAAAATACACACACACACACACACACACACACACATATGTGTGTCTGTATGCATACATGTGTATATATGCATGTGTGTATGTATGCTTGTTTGTATATATGCATATATGTGTATGTAAAATATGTATGTATACATCTATATAGATGCTATATGTGTCTAGCATAATACAAACTCCTTTAAGTCATAGACAGGTTCACTTTGCTTTTGGAATTCCTGGTACCTAAAACAGTACTTTGCACATAGCAGGTGCTTAAATGTTTGCTGAATTGATCAAAAGGGTCTTCCAAAGAAGGGTGTGGGTGAAAGTACAGAAATAAAAACATATGGAACATACAGCAGACATGCCAGTTGTCCAATTTTGTCTGATCAAAACTGTATAGAGAAGCATAGTGTGATAAAATCCTAAAACTTGACATGATAATATACTTCCACACAATTTTGGCATTATGCGAACTACATGATCCCTGCCATCTTAGAATCTCAAAGTGATTTTGATGTGTACACAACCAATAACTGAATTCACTTTTAAAAGGTGTCTGAATCATTTCAAAGTCTGAATAAAATATTTTTTTAAAAAAAAACTGAATGTTACTCCTTCAAAATCCAATTTGGCCAACAGTTAGTATAGACTACACATATAAAAGATTTGCCCTTTTTCTTTTAATCAAATTCCAATGCTGATTCAACCTTTCCATTGTACTTAACTCAATTATAGTCTACCTACCCATAAAAGAGGATTTTTAATAAATTTTTAAATAATAAATTATTTCTTTGTGAAAATCAGTCTATTACTAATTTAAATAATTGTTTTAAATAGATAACTAAGAGAGTCTTTTTCCAATATAAAGATTTTTAAAAATATTTTGGAACAAGAAATTTATACATCTGGGGGCTAGAAATGGAAACTATATACAATATATGTATTTTGCCCCTGGGTTTCAAATTCAACTATGACAGACTGCCGGTAGCTGGAAAATGTTCATTATATGACAGGTATTTGGAGGGTATGTATTATGTTTAGTGAAAAGCTAATGTTTCAGTCAGCTGAAATTCAATTATATAATATTTTATTAGTTACAATGCTGGCAAGTCTCTTTAAAAGAAAAATGCAAAATGAAATCTATAACCAAAAAAAATTATCAATGAATCAATGAAATCCCATAAAAGAATATGGACTTGTGGCTGGACATAAAAACAGGTGACCTACAGAATTAGCTTCCACTGATTTGGGTAACAATAGTTCACATCTAGCTAGGTGGCCCAGTGGATAGAACTCCAGGCCTGGAGTCAGGAAGACCTGATTTCAAATCTAACCTCAGACACTTAGTAGGTATGTGGCCCTGGGGAAATCACTGAACACTATTTGCCTCAGTTTCCTTCCCTGTAAAATGAGTTGCAAAAGGAAATGACAAACCACTCTAGTATCTTTGCCAAGAAAACAAGAAGAGTCAGACATGAGTAAAAAGACTGAACATGTGTTATAGTATTCATTATAAACCCAATAACCCTTAGGGCAATCAGGGCAAATATTAACCTCATTCCATAGAGGAGGAAAGCCCTGAGAAGTAAAGTGCTTACTCAGGGTTCACAAACTTGGTAAGTAGCAGAGTCAAAATTTACACTCAGATCTCTTGACTCTAGGTCCAATATTCCTCTTAAACCACTCCACCCTGTATCTGGCAGTGTTGATAATAGAAATCCAACCTTCTCTCATCATACAATCTACTAAAGACCAGTGCTGAGTCACAATAAGTAGACTCCTACGTGAAGGGATGACTTATGCTGCCAACGCTATTCATTTACACCTCCCTTGATATAAGAAGATATATTTTTAAGGGGAAAGATAGAAGGGGCTAAGTGCAAATAGGCTGATAACATCATATGCCATCACTTCGTACATGTCTCAGTTTAGAAAAACCTTGCCCACTAAAAACATCTTTGAGCAGCTGTAGCTAATAGTGGCTCCAAATGATTATTACAATTCAAAAGCCCACTTTTCAACATTTGCTCCCCGTTATCATCAGTGGAGTGGCACATTAAACACTTTAGTCCTGCCCTCCTGCAGTGGAAAGCACATGGCTGACACGAGCTTGATTACTATATATGGCAGTTGGGTGATTGCTACTGATATCAAGCAAACTCCTGCTGCTTTCTCTGAGTGGGCTTTACTGACTGCATTTTGTAATCACGTAGAGGGGGTGGGGGGAAAGGCAATATCCAGAGTCTTGCTCAACTGAACAAGACCAAAATGAAAAACTGGCTACAGGTCCTGCATGTTCTTCATTTCTCAAAATGTTCAAAGTAAAACTGAGATGCTTCTGCTTTCTGTCTTATGGTAAAATCCAAAATCTTGGGGAAATCACCACCCCTCCTGAATTTTAGTTTGGAAACCACATGGAAGAAAATGCTAGATTCTGTTGGAGCTCACATTTTCCCTTCAGTTTCATATCTTTATTTTGAACTAAACAGATCAAGCTTATCTTTGCTGCTGAACTGAGTTCTAATTAAACACTGGGAAAAAAAAAACAAATTAGATGTGTGCTTTAAATGTCCTTTTGGCAAGTGTGAAAGCACAATCTTAATATGAGAAGTCAATTTAATAAAATTTAAAAGGGATATTTCATCTAAGACAGAGTAATTAAAAGGCATACTGTGCTGTCAGCAGAAAAAAAAGGAGGTGGGGAGGGGAGCTGGTTTCTACAATGCTAGTAGAGGGAGCCAGACATTACTTTACATTAAAGCTGGGTCAAGTCACGCAGCTGAGGAAAAAAAAAAGCCAACTATGTGAATGAATCAAAACCACATTCGGTGACAAACCAAACAACCTCAAAAGTTATCTAGGTAAATGTTCTCATTTTAAAATTAAAGAAACTAGAGCACTGGCCCTGAAGTCCGGAGGACCTGAATTCAAATCCAGCCTCAGACCAAACACGACACTTACTAGCTGTGTGACCCTGGGCAAGTCACTTAACCCCAGCTGCCTTAAAAAAAAAAACCACAATTAAGAAAATAATTCCCAAAAGGTGATGTGATTTACCTAAAGATAAATAACAAGTTAACAGCTGAGCCAAGATTCAAACCTGGGTCTCCAGATTTCCAATCCCAACATGCATTCTACCACTTTGTCAATTACTTCAACCACTGAGATCACTATTTTATATATTTTCTCAGTTCCCTCAAACTAGTTCTTCTTTTCTCTTTGATTCTGACTCAATAACCTGTCCTATTCTCTAAACTCAATTATATGTTTTTCTTGACACACACACTATGGAAAATTTGTACTGCTTAAAGAAACATCAAGAGGACCTGAGTTCAAATCTGCCTCAAACACTTGGCACTTACTGGCTGTGTGACCCTGGCCAAGTTGCTTAACCCCAACTGCCTCAGCAAAAACAAAAACAAGACATTTTATATTTTGTTTCATTAAAATATAGATACTTTATTAAATGTCTTATGAGAAAACCTAGTCTTATAAAAAATTTTTCTAAATTAAAATTTTGTTTCCAACTAAATTCCACCTTCTCTCCCTTCCACCTCACCCCACCCCCCCTCGCCTCACTGAGAAAACAAGAAAAACAAACTCCCCTGTTACAAACATGTATAATCAAGCAAAACAAATTCCTAGCCTGTATACACACACACACACACACACACACACACACACACACACACACACACACACACACATACATTCCTGTGTGTGTGTGTATGATGTAATATTGGAATTAACTCTCTTTTAAATATTCAAAAGAATTCACTTATAAAGAAATCTAGTCTTAGATTTGTTTTTTCCCCATAAGGAGGTACTTTATAGCTTACTCAAATTCTTTTTCAAAGATTGAGTTAAGTCCTCATTTCTTGTTCAGCTAATCTGGGCATTTTATATTTTTGTAAATATTCAACCATTTCACATAGATTGTCAGTATTACTGGCATATAAATGAGTAAAATAGTTCCTAATAATTTCTTTTGTTTCTTATTTACTAGTTATAATTTTTTTTCATTTGTGATAACAGTAATTTGGTTTTCTTTCTTTTTTAATCAAGTTAACCTATTTTATTAATTATTTTTCAGAAAACACACTCGTAGTTTTATTTATTAATTCAACGTTTATTTGGGTTTTTTATTTCAATTTTATTAATCTCTTATTTGATTTTCCAGATCTTTATGTTGGTGTTTAATTGGGGTAGGGATTAATTTATTGGTTTTCCAGTTTGTTTTTCAGTTGTGAAAATTCTTTAGTCTTCTTTCTCTCCTTTATTGAAGAAAATATTTAAAGATATAAATTTTTCTCTAAGGACTGCTCTAGCTACATCTTAAAATTTTTGGCACACTGTCTCATTGCTGTCAATATCTTTAAGAAAACTGTTGACTGTTTCTATGATTTGTTCTTTGGCCCACTCATTCTTTGTGGGTTTTTTTTTTTTGGGGGGGGGTTAGGCAATTGGAATTAAATGACTTGCCCAGGGTCACACAGCTATTAAGTGTCTAAGGCCAGATTTGAACTCAGGTCCTCCTGACTCCAGGGCTGGTGCTCTTCACACTGCACCACCTAGCTGCCTCCCACTCATTCTTTAGGATTAAGTTAGTCTCCAAAAATCTTAATCATTTCATCAATAGCTCTTTACTGAATCTAACTTTACTGCATTTTGTTTTATAACAGATACATTTAATACTTCTGCTTTTCTTCATGTTTTAGTTTTTATGTCCCATCCATCATATGGTCAGTTTTTATGCTACACAGAGCTAAGAAATGTGTACAATCTTTTCTATTTCCATTCAGTAATCTCCCTAATAATCTCCCTATCCTCCATAAATTTTCTAAAATTCTATTCAGGTCCTTCATTTCTTTTTTAATTTTTCTTTTGGTTAGATGTATTTAGGTCTAAGAGCAGTAAATTGAGGTTCCCCATTCTTATAGCTCTATTGTTTACTCCCTGCTACTCATTAATTTTTCTCCTAAATATTTAGATGCTATACCTATTGATACATATGTTAAGTATTGAGCAAACTGAAGTTTCCTTGTTTACCTTTTTTAATGACTTCCATTTTTGCTGCTGCTTTTTCTAAGAGCATAATTGCTATGCCTGACATTTTTACTCCAGCTGAAGCCTTACAGATTTTGCTGCAGCTCATTTTAACTCTATGTGTATTTTTCTGTATCAAATATTTCTTATAAAGAACATACTACTGAATTCTACTTTCTAATCCATTCTACTATTCTCTTTCATTTTATGAGTGACTTCATTCCATTCACATTCAGTTATGATTAACTGTATATTTCCTGTATATTAGCTGTATTTCCTGTGTATTAACTGTAATATAACTGTATATTGCTATTCTCTTAAACTCTTCCTCCTCTTTGTTTCCATCTACCTCATCAAAAGAGAGTAGTGAAAAAGAAGAAGTAAGTTTAGCGCCAGTGCTTTAAGTTTGGTACCACTGTTTCTATTCCCTTTCCCTATTCTCTTTCCCTCACCCAGATGGAGCCCAATAATATGCTCTCATCCTTTTTTTTAATTTTTTAAGCCCTTCTTAGAAATCTACCCTCCTTACTTAGTTTTAATCCCTCTCTTAGTCTACCCTAAATTACTCTGGTGTTTAATGCTAATCACTTTTGTCAACAGAGAAATAAAAATACAAACATTATTACAGTGGCTGGAAAGACCATCTGACTGACCAGCAACATTATCACTCTTTAGTTTTATATCCTCAAGACTAAAAAATTCTAAACTCTTTTTGTTACATTCAAATGATCATTTGTGTTTTTATTCTAGGGAATAGTATTATGTCATCAAAATGCCACAAAGTATTAACAAATCAGAGATTCACAGAATTTCAG
Source organism: Phascolarctos cinereus (assembly GCF_003287225.1). Lineage (NCBI taxonomy): Eukaryota > Metazoa > Chordata > Mammalia > Diprotodontia > Phascolarctidae > Phascolarctos > Phascolarctos cinereus. The sequence goes on along the minus strand of NW_027555625.1, from coordinate 77,600,424 downwards.
AGCTGGAATGTTTATAAATCCCTTTTGGGTCCTTCAATGAATGTGCTAGAAAAGCATATTATTAGGACAAGTCTCCTATACATCTGACTAGAAAGCGAAAAGGCTACAATCTCTTTTTCTCATCATGTCAAAAGAGTTAATTAAACATATTCTAATTCATTATAACATAAGTGAATCATTTTCTTTTCAATTACACAGATGTTATTTCTTGTTTCATGCTCTTAAAATTAATAATAAAAAAGCACAAGCATATCATGAAATCACATGCTTTATAAAAAAATCCTATTGCAAGAATAATCAGTATTGAATCTTTTAGCCCAGCTGTAATTTCTTACATGTTACAAGAAGTTTAGTATGCATTGTGAATTTCAGCCAAGGTTGATAAAGTTCAATAACTCAGCTAACCAACCATGTGTACTACTCATTACAGAAGTAATAAATAGATTCATCAAAATGGACATGAAAAAGTCATATGAAAATCTATGCCATTTCCATGCTACCTCATAAAAGAGAGGTCTCTTGGACTTTAATGTAATTTTTATACAGTTATCACACCTACCTAACCATCATTCCATGAAAACCATACATAAAATAATTACCAACATTTGCAAACATGAATTCTGATACAAAAACTGAAAGTACTACCAAATGTAACTAAAAAGTAATATAAATGCACATGTACTATATGTTCAGGTCATCAGACAAGTATGGCTCACTAGAAAGAAAACCAATCACTTTTATAAACTTGGTTTCTCCTTTTATCTCATGGGTAGGATTCAATGGAAATGAATTTCCAGGAGAATTCATTATACTTATGGCTTGCATTCTCTTAGTTTAGTGATATTGAAAATAAGAGTTAAAAGACTCATGCTGATTCATTCAATAACTCATGATACTGGACAGATCACTCTTCTCTCTAGGTCTATGTATCTGTGAAGCAAGGGAGTTATAGGCAACATCTAGCCCTCTTTCAGGTTATAACATTTTATAATCTAAAAACATTTTAGACATGAAAATTATTTGAAGCAGGATGCAAGGCTATGCATATTCAAATGAACCTCATCAGTTCGAATGTTTTCTCCTATGTTACAAATCCATGCAGATCCCCTCAAAGCTTGCCTATCATATATGTTGCTTACCCATGCACTCCCATAAATTCCGGTTTAACACTTAACATGCTTAAGGACTTCCTTGTCTGCTCCTGATATCTCAAGGAAACAAGTAGAGTACTCAAGCTGTCCACCTCTCCATCCTCATCCTAACCATGTGACCAGCCTATTTTCTTTTTTTATCATACATTTCCCTGATGACATCCTTTAATCTTATTCTTCTATTAAGATGTTCATTAGTTATGTGTTACAATCTAATAACACCCACCATGTGCCTTTCCATTGTACTCTGTGTGATACTTATTTTCAATTCTTTGGAAATTATAGCGTCCCATTATTCACAGTCATTTAACACCAGCAGAAGAATACTGGTATTTAAAAAAAATTTTAAGGAAAGAAAAAGATGTTTTTTTCAGGGTGAAACTTAGGATTTTTAAAGGGAGATTTTCAATTTCCTGAAAGCAATCCAGTACACTCTTCTCCATGTTTAAATATGGGACCAATTCATACATTTATACTATTCATCCCAGAGAGACAAGTTGACTAATGAGCTCTATAGGTTATCCATCCAAATACAAGTCATCACATGGCATCACATTCCTCACTTTACTCTTCCTTTGTAAATATTCAAACAAAAATTCTTTTTTTTTTTTTAGTTTCAGCTTCTCTTCCAGGAAGCTCACTGATATTCCAGGTTTTCCTATAACCAGTATGATGTCATCTGTGGCTTCTAGAAGAGAGTCAATGCATAGAGAATCAAATTCAATTCAACATACTTTCATTAAACACCTACTACGTGCCAGGTATTTTGCTAAGTGCTGGGGATACAAAAAGAGACAAAAGACAGTCCCTGCCCTCAAAGATCATACAATGTATTGGGGGGGGGGGTGACGGGGAAAATATGCAAACAAATACATACAAATCATACTATATACAGGATAAATAGGAAATTAACTAACAAAGGAAGGCACGGGAATTAAGAAGGGTCGAAGACTTACAGTAGGAAATGGGATTTTAGTCAGTAGTTAAAAGAAGCCAGGGATGTCAGTGCTCAGACTGGAGGAGGTAAAGCATTCCAATCATGGGGACAGCCAAAGGGAATCCTCAGAGCTGAGAAACAGAGTATCTTGTTCATGTGTCACTGGATCAGAGAATTTACTGAGTTGGGAGGTAACATGCTCAGATCTGTGATTTAAGAAAATCACTTTAATGGCTGAATGGAGGATATACTGGAGTGGGGAGAGACAAGCCGACCCACCAGCAAGCTACTGAAGTAATCAAGTCATGAGGTGATAAGGGCCTGCATCAGGGTGGCGGCAGTGTCAGAGGACAGAAGGGGGCACATTCAAGAGATATTTGCAAAAGTGAAACCAACAGGACTTGGCAACAGCTTAGATACTGGGGGGAGGGGGTAAGAGATACTGAGGAATTCAACATAACTCCCAGGTTGTGACCCTGAGAGACTGGGAAGATGGTGTTGCCCTCTATAGTAATTGGGAACGTAGGAGGTCAAGAGGGTTTGGAGGATAATCAGGTCTGTTTTAGACATACTGAGTTGAAGATGTCTACTGGACATTCAGTTGAAGATGTCTGAAAGGCAGCCGGAGATGTAAGACTGGAGGTCAGCAGAAAGACTGGGACAGGATGGGTAGATTTGAGACTAATTACCACAAAGATGGTAATTAAATCTATAGGAACTGGTGAGATCACCAAGTGAAGTAGTGGGAGAAGAGAAGAGGATCCAGGCAGGACCCTGAGGGACACACCTACAATGAGAGGCCATGATCTGGAGGAGGATGAAGAAAAGGAGACAGAAGGTGCACTCAGATAGAAAGGAGAACCGGGAGACAGTGATGTCCCAAAAATCTAAACAAAAGAGAATATCAAGGAGAAGAGTGATCATTAGTGTCAAAGGCTACAGGGAGGTCAAGGAGAAGTAAAATTGAGAAAAGGCCATTGGATTTGGCCACTAGGGAGAGCATTAGCAAGTTTGGAGAGAGCACTTTCAACGGAATGATAGGGTCAGAAGACAGATTGTAAGAGATTAAGAAAAGAGAATGTGGAGGCACTAATTGTAAATAGCCTTTTCAAGGGGTTTAGCTACAAAGGACAGAAGAGAAATGGGACAATAGCTGGCAGACACAGAAGGATCAAATTCGGGTTTTTTCAGGGGAGATGTGGACATGTTTGTAGGCAGTAAGAAATAAGCCAGTAGAGGGGGAGAGACTGAAAATAAGTGAAAGAGTGGAAATGACAGAGGGGATAATCCGTTAGAGGAGACAGGATGGAATAGGATCACTTGACATATAAAAGGGTTTCCCTTGGTAAGGAGGGAGGCCCCTTCATCATGCGAAACAGGAGAAGCACCTGAATGGTGAGAGATGTTCAACTTGAACTTTATACTAGGTTTCCTCATCACAGTGACAAATACTTTTGGTGAGCATATATCCCCATTTTATAACTCCCCTGATGCTTATAATCAGGTGGGGTGGGTTTTTTTTGTTTGTTTTTTGTTTTGTTTTTTTTGCTCTTGGTCATTATAGTTTTATTGGTGGAAAGAATCTGCCAGGGTGGTCAGTAACTGAACAGTTGATTGAACTGAGAGCATAGCAACCTCAGAGAATCAGACATTTATAACTTGCAGGCCTCTTAAAGATCATCTAGCCTAAATGTCCACTTTTTTTCTACAGAGGAAGAGTTGACATCTCACAGAATTGAAATGACTTGACTCAGGTCACATTATGAATCAATTCCAGAGCCACAACTCAAACCCAATTATTCTTATCCTTTGGTCAATGCTCATTCCAGGACAGTGCTGTCACCTTTTCATTCTCAGCTTGGTAATCAATTCACAATGGATAGAGTGCTGGACCTGGAGTCAGGAAGACCTGAGTTCAAATCTAGCCTCATATACTTATTAGTTGTATGACCCTAGGTTTGCTTAACCTCTTTTTAAGGTCACTTTTTTTTTGACATACATTTATTTATTTTTAGTTTTCAACATTTACTTCCACAAGATTTTGAGTTCCAAATTTTCACACTATCTCACCCCTCCCCCCACCCCAAGACGGGATGCATTCTGAATACCCCTTCCCCTAGTCTGCCCTTCTCTTATCCCCTTCCCCTTCTATTTTCCTGTAGGGCAGGATAGACTTCTGTACCCCATTTCCTGTATTTCTTATTTCCCAGTTGCATGTGAAAACATATTTTTAAACCTGGGTTTTTAAAATTTTGGGTTCCAAATTTTCTCCCTTCCTCCCTTCCCACCCACCCTCACTGAAAAGGTAAGCAACTCAATATAGGTTATACATGTGCAGTTATGCAAAACACTTCCATAGTAGACATGTTGTGAAAAACTAACTCTATTTCCCTTAATCCTATCCTGCCCCCCCATTTATTCTATTCTTTCTTTTGACCCTGTCCCTCCTCAGAAGTATTTGCTTCTGATTACCCCCTTTCCCAATCTGCCCTCCTCTCTATCATCCCCCAGCTCTCTTGTCCCTTTCCCCCTATTTTCCTGTAGGGTAAGACAGATTTCCATACCCAATTGAATGTGTATGTTATTCCCTCCTTAAGCCAAATCCTATGAGAATAAGATTCACTCATTCCCTCTCACCTTCCCTGCTTTCCCCTCCACTGTAAGAGACTTTTCTTTTCTGTTTTTTTTGTGAGATAATTTACCCCATTCTACCTCTCCCTTTCTTCTTCTCCTATAATCCTCTCTCATCCTTTAATTTTATTCTCCAGATATGACCCCTTAATCTTCAACTCACCCTGTGCCCTCTATCTATCTATCTATCTATCTATCTATCTATCTATCTATCTATCTATCTATCATTATTTTTCCTCCAACTACCCTAATACTGACAAAGGTCTCATGAGTTATAAATATCATCTTTCCATGCAGGAATGTAAACAGTTCAACTTAATAAGTCTCTTATGATTTCTCTTTCCTGTTTACCTCTTCATGTTCCACTTGAGTCTTGTATTTGAAAGTCAAATTTTCTATTCAGCTCTGGTCTTTTCATCAAGAATGCTTGAAAGTCCTCTATTTCACTGAATGACCATTTTTCCCCTGAAGGATTATACTCAGTTTTGCTGGGTAGGTGATTCTTGGTTGTAATCCTATCTCCTTTGCCCTCCAGAATATTATATTCCATGCCCTGTGGTCCTTTAATGTAGAAGCTGCTAAATCTTGTGTTATCCTGATTGTGTTTCCACAATACTTGAATTGTTTCTTTCTGGCAGCTTGTAATATTTTCTCCTTGACCTGGGAACTCTGGAATTTGGCTACAATATTCCTAGGAGTTTTCCTTTGGGGATCTCTTTCAGGAGGAGATCTGTGGATTCTTTCAATTTCTATTTTGCCCTCTGGTTCTAAATATCAGGGCAGTTTTCCTTGATAATTTCTTGAAAGATGATGTCTAGGCTCTTTTTTTGATCATGGCTTTCAGATAGTCCAATAATTTTTAAATTCTCTCTCCTGGATCTATTTTCCAGGTCAGTTGTTTTTCCAATGAGATATTTCACATTGTTTTCTAATTTTTCATTCTTTTGGATTTGTTTTACAGTGTCTTGATTTCTCATAAAGTCACTAGCTTCCAATTGCTCTATTCTAATTTTTAAGGAAGTATTTTCTTCAGTAATCTTTTGGACTTCCTTTTCCATTTGGCTAATTTTTCTTTTTAGGGCATTCTTCTCCTCATTGGCTTTTTGGACCTCTTTTGCCATTTGGGTTAGGCTATTTTTTAAGGTGTTATTTTCTTCAGTACTTTTTTGGGTCTCCTTTAGCAAGCTGTTGACTTGTTTTTCATGATTTTCTTGCATCACTCTCATTTCTCTTCCCAGTTTTTCCTCTACTTCCCTTACTTGCTTCTCAAAATCCCTTTTGAGCTCTTCCAAGGCCTGGGACTGATTCATATTTTTCTTGGAGGCTTTGGATGTAGAAACTTCAACTTTGTTGTCTTCTTCTGGTCCTATGTTTTGATCTTTGTCACCAAAGTAAGATAATATAGTCTGACTCTTTTTGTGCTGTTTGCTCATGATCCTGGCCAATTACTTGAGTTTTAAACTCTTTGTTAAGGTAAGAGTCTGCTTCCAATGTGGAGAATGTACTGTCCCAAGCTTCGGGGGTTTGTACAGCTGTTTTCAGAGATACTTATAGGGACCTGTAAATTTTCAGTTCTTGCAAGGTGGTATGATAAGGGGTGAGGTGTTTATTTCTTTCCTGGCCTGTGCTGTGGTCTATTAGTGACCACAAGCACTCCTTTCTGTGTTATAACAATGAGGAAGGTTTCCTGTCCACAGCCACTACAAGCTCCACCATACCAGCACTCCTCCTAGCCCCAGGACCGCCTTCCAGAACTGTGACCCAGATCCAAGCACGGGCAAAGCAGGAGATTCCTGCCTCAGCACTGGCAGAGAGATCCCTGCAATTCCCCTCTGATCAGCCGCTGGATTCCCCCTCAGTCTGTGGGCCAGAATCTCAGGACACAGCCACCGCCCCAGGCCTGCGCTCTGCGCTCTGCCTGCGCTGTGCCCTCTGGAACTGGCTCTGAGACCTAGCTCCTCTCTCAGCACCGTAGAAACTGACTTTTCCCACTGACTTCTAAGTCTTTGGCATTTCTGGATTGAGGAGTCTGGAAACCACCACCGCTCCCCGCGATTCAGTCCTCTCAGGCCTGCTCCAGATTCGCTGTGGCCTGTGCGCCCACGCCACACTGCACTCCCGCTCCCAGCCCGTTGCGATATACCTTTCTGATTAATCATCCAGGTTGTCCTGGGCTGGAAATTTGCTTCACTCTGTCTTTTTGTCGGTTCTGCTGCTTTAGAATTTGTTTAGAGCCATTTTTTATAGGTATTTGGAGGGGTTTGGGAAAGAGCTGAAGCAAGTCACTGCTTTCACTCTGCCATCTTGGCTCCGCCTCTGAGATTTTCTCTTGCTAAATTTTTCAAGGAATCTAAAACTATTCTGATGTATAAATGGCATACATCTTGTTGGAAAAGAATATTTAAGTTAAGTGTTTTCTCCCGAATCAAATGCTTTTTTTAAAAAAAATCAACAAACGGGGCAGCTAGGTGGCGCAGTGGATAGAGCACCAGCCCTGGAGTCAGGAGGACCTGAGTTCAGATCTGACCTTAGACACATAACACACACTAGCTGTGTGACTCTAGGCAAGTCATTTAACCCCAATGCCTAGCCAAAAAAAAAAAATCAACAAACAATAAGTACAGCAGGATCCTGCACCTTCTACATCTTTAAATTGTGTGATGGTAAAAATGTGTTCTATTACGGAATATAGCTCACAAAAGCCTACCTATTCCCTAGAATTACACTCAGGATTCCCTCAAGAATGTCAAGATGATTCTCATAAAAAATATTACACAGATAAAAAAGTAGGTATATTGGTCCGCAAATGAAGTTCTCCAAGTTGCCTTTTTTTGGCATTAATAAGGTAAGATAATTTTTTTTCACACCTTTGGTATATTCCCCTCCTTTGCATACCTTGTGAACTGACTCCCTCAATTTAGAATTGTGTCATCTCCAGCATTTTTTGGTGGTGGTGTTCAGTCTTTTTTCAGCAGTGTCTGATTCTTTGTGACCCCATTTGGGGTTTTCTTGGCAAAGATACTGGAATGGTTTGCCATTTCCTTCTTCAGCTCTTTTTACAGATGAGGAACTGAAATAAACAGGGTTAAATGACTTGCCCAGGGCCACACAGCTAGTTAGTGTCTGAGACCATTTTGAACTCAGGTTATCCTTACTCCAGGCCCATCACTCTATCCACTGAGACACTGAGGTGCCCCAGTCTCCAGCAGAGATCTCCTCCAAGTACAACTGGTTTAATCTAGCTGCTTTTCCCACTTTTGTTTTCTCTGATGCTACCTCCTCTATAAGTACACATAGGACTATGATGTTGAGGTCCATATATGGTAGCTCCACTGAGTTTGATGGCAAAAACAGACATTACAAAATTATTTGGGAGACACCGTGGTATAAAGGAAAGAGCACTGGAATTAGGTCACAGGACCTAGATTCGAATCCATCTCTGTCATTTACGACTTGCCCTTAAGCAAATATCTCTGGGCCTCAGTTTCCTCATCTGTAAAATTAAGAGATTGGACTAGATCCCTTCAAATTCTAGGTCTGCAACCCAAAAATATTTATAGATCTTTCCCTTTTTTCTTCTGTTTGTTGTCCTTCCCCCCCCCCCCAAATGCTTTCTGGATAACTCTGTGACACTGAGACTCTTGCCAAATTTTACCTGCTTTATGATACAACACTGTTCATGATCCTCCATCGTTCTTAATAAGATTTTACCAATAGGCTTAAACTCTGCAGCAGCCTTGCATCTGGCCATTCCTTCAGCTTTTCAAGTAAGTCAAGTATTTGCTAAGTCGCTTTTCAGGCTATATTTCAATTTCCTATTTTTCCTCAATTTCTTATTTACCTGTTTCTTTCCTCTTTGTCTCCCTACCCATTAGATTGTTAAGCTAATGCCCAACATAAGCTCCTTAACAGCAGGGACTATCTTTTGCCCCATTTTGTATCCTCATTGCTTAGCACAGTGTCTAGAACATAGTAGGTATTTAATAAATGTTTACTGATTGACAGCTAACACAGTACCTGGAACACATTAGACATTCAATAAATGCTTACTGACTGGTGTTAAAACATAATACATTTCATTTTTGTGATATCTACCACCTGCCAATTCTTTTCCCGAAGAAACAATATATGAAGTAGAGTCAAGTTAAATCAATTAAGCACCTACTACATGCTGGGCACTTTGCCAAGTGCTGGGAATATAAATACAAGCAATAAAAATAACAACAACAACAATAACTAATACTTACATAGTATTTGCTATGTGCCAGTTACTATGCTAAGCACTTTACAAATATTACCTCATTTGATCCACATAACAATCCTGGGACTTATGTACTATTATTATCCCCATTTTGTAGATGAGGAACTGAGGCAAACAGAAGTTAAGTGACTTGCCTACAGTCACACAGCCAGTAAGTGTCTGAGGCTCGATTTCAATGAAAGTCTTCCTAACCCCAAGCCAGGCCTTCTATCCACTGCAGCACTTAGCTGCCCAAAAAAAGAAAGCCGTAGGCTTCAAGGAACCTACATTATAATGAGGGCAGACAATACATAAAGTGACCGGGACCATGTTCTCTCTTATTTCTATATCTTTCCTAGTACCCAGCAAAAGGCTCTGTATAACAGCATGTGTTTAATAAATGGTTGCTGAATAAATACTCTTAAAGCAGACATAAAGAAACACATTTGTAACATTTGTAAAGAAATAAGTAATATCATTAAAACATACTAACCAGGAAAAAAAAAATAAGGCCAGGTTATATAACCATCAAGACAGCAGATTCACACCTTTTTCCAGGCCTTTCCCTCCAAAAGGATATAGAGGAATTACTACTAAATCCACCTAAGAAAATATAATGTCAACAAGGTAAATCCTTTATAAATTTATTCTAGAGAGCTCTAATACTAAGATCTTTTACTCTGTACATCTTTACCCACCAGTCATCACATACCTGCAGCAGAAATATAAACAACATCACAGCGTTATGCATATCACAAACCTAAAACAGGATCTTCCACTTCTGTAGAAACTCTGCCCAAATATCCCTTTCACCCACCCCACCAGAAACAATAAAAAATGTGGATTTTTATACAGCCAAGTGACAGAAAGGCAGAACGCAGAAAAGGAAATGAAGATGGTCACCAGCATAGAAGACTGCATCAGGCCTAAAAGAAAAATTAATTGGAATGGAAGAAGAAATAGTAAAATAAAATAATAGCGAAGTGGGAAGGAGGGGTCTTAATGTACTCTTTTGGGACCTAGACAAATGCCAACCAAAATATAAAAAAGAAAGAAGTTAAGTACCTGAATAGAACTTTAGAAAATGACAGATGATGGAGCGCTGGACTTTACTAAATGGGAAGAAAAAGAAATTCACATATTGCTCAGTTGTGCATGATATCTTTACAAAAATTTACAATCATTGGGACATAAAGCCTTCACCAAAAAAAAAAAAGGTGTAAAGCAGAAATATCAAACGGCATTTACCGATCACAAATAAAAATTGCATTCAGTGAAGGGCCTTAAAAAAAGAATTGAAAAGTAATTAAGTCTAACACAATTCTAAAGAACTGATGGGTCAAAGAACAAATTTATAAAATAAACAGATAACTTCATCAAAGAAAATGAAATAATGAGACACTATACCAAACTTATGAGACACAGTTAAAGCAATTCTGAGAGATTTTGTATCCCTAAATGCTTTTGTCAACCAAAAAAAAAAAGAAAGAAAAAGAACAAAACAATGAATTGACATGCATTTAAAAATCATGAACAAGTAAAATCCCCAATTAAATAACAAAGGAGAAATTCTGAAAATTAAAGAAGAGATGAATAAAATTGAAATCAATAGAAGCAAGGACAAGAAAAGAAACTGACAATTGGGAAAAAAAATCTTCATATCAAATATCTCTGATAAGGCTCAACATTTATAAGTAAGTAATAAAAATATATGTGACTAAGAACCATTCCCAATGGACAAGTGGTTAAAGTATATGAAGAAAGAAATTTAAAAGAATTGCTGACTATTACCAACCAAATGAAAGACTGCTGCAAATCACTAAGAAAAATGCAAATCAAAACTACTAGAATTTCACTTCACCCACCAACTGGCAAAGACGACAAAAAATGAAACTAAATGCCATAGCCATTATGGAAAGAGAAGAAAACTAATATAGTGTTAGTAGAGCTATGAATTGGTCCAGCTCTTCTGAAAAACAATTTTGTTGTCATTGTTCAATCATTTTTCATCTGTGTCTGACTGTTCATGACCCCACTTGGGGTTTTCTTGGCAGAGATACTAGAATGGTTTGCCATTTCCTTCTCCTTTACAAATGAGGAAACTGAGGCAAACAGGGTTAAGTGACTTGCCCAGAATCACACAGCTAGAAAATATCTGAGGCCAGATTTGAACTCAGAAACATGAATCTTCCTGACTCCAGGTCCAACATTCTAACCACTAAACCACCTAGTTGCTTAGAAAGCAATATGGAATGCTAAAAAAAGGTAACTAAAATGGTCATAACCTTGATATCAGAGACTCTACTGCTAGGCATGTATCCAAAAGAATTCAAAGAGAAAAATAAAGGTGCTACATATACTCAAATATTCATAGCAGCACCTTTTATAAGGTGGTAAAGAATTGGAATATATCAATTGGGGAATGACCAACAAAAAGTTGTATATATGTACAATTGAATATTAAATATGCAATGAGGAAGCAGCATTTAGTACTTAAAGATTAATGAGAAAATGTATAAGAACTGATGCAGAACAACAAAAACACCATAAACAATGAGAACCACCTACAATAATTTTTTAACTTTTTAACTAAATATTATATAAATTAAAATGACCAAGCCTTGCCCTGGAGAAGGGTTGGAAAAATGCATCTTCCTTCCTCTGCTGCAGAAGTGGGAGGCTACAGGTATAAAATATAGCATATACTGTCAGGTAAAATTGATACATTGGATGGTTTTGATAAGCTGTTTTATCGCCTCTTTTTTTAAATGCTAATAATAATAGCTAGCATTTATATAGCACCTTAAGGTTTTCAGAGTGCTTTACAAATATTATCTCATTTTATCCTCACCACAAAAGTAGGCCACAGGTGATTTTACAATTTTTGCAAATAAAGAACCTGAGACAGAAGTTAAGTAACTTGCCCAGGGTCACAAGGTGGTCAGTGTCTCAGGCCAGATTTGAACTCAAACAGGGTGTGTTGGTAACAGACAGTTCTCTAGGGGAAAAAATGTATACACTACATGCTTTTAAGAGTAATATTCATTATTAACATTTTCCCCATCACTTTCTTAAGTCCAGACAACCAGCAAAATAATAAATCAAGCTCTGATTTGTAGCATTGGCCAACTTCAGAGGTGTTAATGCTCATACTGAAAATATAACAGCCAGCTATCACAAGCCAATTCAAGGTAGCTGTAGCAAACCCTGAAATCAAGTCTTCCTAACTCCAGATCTAGCATCCTATCGAACTAGCTGCCCAAATATCTTAAATCTTTGTTACTGGGGTAGAGAAGGAGGCAGTAGTACATATTCAGAAAAGGAATGTTATATGACAATAAAAAGCCCCAATAAAAATGAAAAATTTTATGAAAACTAATTTAACTGTGGCTCCTTAATGTTATCTATACAATATCCAGACTATTCATTTTATCTGTAAAATTCTCATCATTTTTTTTCATTTATAAATGTAACAATTCTACAATTCAATATTTTGGTTTTTTAAAAATAAGTTTTGGGGCTATATCTCTTGGCTTTGCATTCCAGTTTCCATATAACTAATTATATTGTACAGTTTGAGGCTCATAACTTAAATATTAAAATATATTTGAAATTTACAATCATTACCATTTATTCCTCAGAGATTATTTCAAATTATTTCACTTTGTTTCTCCAGGCATTTCAAATAGAATATAGTACTTTGCATAGAGTAAGCACTCAATAAATATTTAGACTATGAAAAAATATAAACATCATTAAAAGATCGGCATGTACTATATAACATCTGCCTATCATCTATCCAAACGCTACCTTTTTTGTAACTAAATAAACCACTAAGTGACAGGTGCACTGCTTAGAAAATATATTTTAGCCATGCCAAGATAATTTATCTCCCTTTTCTAGCAATATCTAAACTATCATAAGAAATAAAAGGTTCACTGTAATTTGTAGAACCCACTATTTTCCAAAGATTTTATCATTTTCAGTTTCCCTAAAGTACTCCGATAGAAAATGGCAAACTATTTTAAACTATGATGCTCTATATTAATGCTTCTTACTCTAATGCTGCTCTTTACAGCTGTTATGCCATTTAAGTAGGTGAGGAATAGAGGGAAGCAAAGAAGAATTATAGGATGATGTATTATCAGATTAATAATCAAGATTAGAAGAATTCTATCAAAGGTTGCATTAATAATACATCATTATTGCTAATGGAGGAATAATAGAATCAGAATATCTGGCAAGTCCAAATACATACCAATACATAGTATGTAGCATAAGAAAAGTTCAAGAATTATATATAACCGGGGCAGCAAGGTGGCACAATGGATAGAGCTCTGGCCTCGGAGTCAAGAGAACCTGAGTTCAAATACAGTCTTAGACACTTGATATTTACTACCTGTGTGACCCTGGGCAAGTCACTTAATCCCAATTGCCTCACCAAAAAAAAAAAGCAAAAAAAAAAAAAGAATTATATATAACCACAAAAAATAAGTTTTCCCTAAAAGGAGATAATTTTTGATACCTAACCTGAAAATTACCATCTTATGACAGGACATCTGTACCTCCAATAACATAATTATTCACATTTATTAATACTGAGAAAACAAATACACAAAATACAAAAGTTCTTTTCTCATTCAACCTATTGATATGCTGTTCTTCAACTGTTGTGACTTTTTTCACTTTATTAAGGAAGTATGTGTGTGTATATATATAAGTATATAAAATATATTTGTGTATATATGAAAATATATATATATATAAAAAAGCATGTTTGAAATATAAATGTACACACACACACACACACACACACACACACACACACACACACACACACGTTTCCTGAACAATTATAATTAGATGGGGAGGGAGGAAATAAGTACAAAAACAATAGAAATGCCAACGGCAGACTTAAACATAAATCAAAATAACAAAATATAAAGTTAACCTACATTGAAATATTTAGGGACTCCAACAATAAATCAACATGTATTTATTAAGCAAGTACTATGCTGGGCAGTGTAACAGTCCCTACTCTCAACTGACAGAAAATCTTTACATTTTTAAGGAGACATAGTAAATATAAAAATAATTCACAAATAATTCCCTGAACTCATACATATACATATGTGTACGTATTGTGTACACAAGTGGGCACACGTGTATGCAAAAAATACATGTGCTGGAGATGTCTCTAATGCCAGCACTCTCTTTGCTCAGGTTCAAAGTTGGGGCAAAATTTGCAAGCTTTTGAATAGTTAACCAAAAGAGATTTACTTTGCTGTAACACAGCAAGGACATACAACAAGGGTACAATAGCACTTAGCTCCTCCAGACGGTGGTTCTCTGATCTGGTGTTCAAATTAAAATATGGTGAAGGGCATGGGGATCCATACAGTCTTCAGAAATCTATCAAGTTGGAGGGGGATGATTGCCCATGACTGGGACTTTAGGTGACCAGGAAGCTGCTTTGGGGACACCAGGGCCAATGGAGTCCCAGGGATACCTTTGACTCCTTTTAGGGAATATTGATCCCAATCAAAAGAGGAAAAAGGGAAGTGCCTGGGGCTTCACCAATATTAGGGTTGGTGAGTTCAGAAGGGGAAAGAGAAGGGGCAGGAAGAAGCTGCAGCAGGGAAACACTAATAAATATTAGTCCTATAAAGAATTTTCTAGCAGCCTCAAAACAACTTTGGTCCAAGGTGCTAAGACTAATGTTTCCTGAATAGGATGTTCTAGCTATGAGGCACAGCATGACACAAACTTCGCTTCTTCCATACAAAGTGCCTTATGGTCCCACCTAAGCATTTGCTTCTTCACTCTCAAACTGGCCATGCAGAAGGCCTAACAATCAATGCTGAGTAATATCATTTCCTGTTTACTAACTTCTTGCCTCCCCAATAGATTAAAAACCCCAGAGTCTGGTATTTTAGCATCCACAGACCCTCCACTGAAAACCCATACCCTTCCAGGCCAGTTTTGCTTTTGAGTAGTTAGGTCAAGACATTCAAAACTTAGCAAACCAGGAAAATGTCCAAATAATGTTCTTTTGTGATAAAAATTTGTCCTCCTGGTCTCATGTACTAGTTGGGAATAAGAGGAAGATTGAGAAAAACATCTCTGTATTATGTTACTGTACTGGGGACATGCAGTCTTAGATTATCAAAGCAGTGAGGGACTCCAGGCATCTGGTCCAACACTTATTTTAGAGATAAGGAGACTGAGGCCCAGAATTAAATGAACAACATTTTTAAAATATACAAAGAACAGGTGATGGGCATGATACTATGGGATAGGGATGCTTACTGGTTTACTGTAGTTAAATCCCTCCTAAATAGAATAAAAAGCCCAAAAATGAGCAGCACCTAATGGATAAAGAAATGACCTTGAAGTTATAAAGTCAACCAGTCTGTAACTTAATACTTGTTAAGCACCTACTCTGTTCCAAGCATTCACTAACTGCTGGAGATGCAAAGAAAAGTGAAAGGCAGTCCCTGCTGGAAAGCCAGGTGCAGAGGGGACAGGACAAAGCAAGCCAGGCATAGGGGACAGTCAGCAAAAAATACCTAGAGATGGGAAATGGAGGGTCTTGTTCAAGGAATAGCCAAGCGACTAGCATCCTTGGATTGCCAAGGGAAGTGGAGGGAGGGGTTTGAAGAGTTCTGAACACCAGAGGATTTTATATTTAATACTGGAAGTAACAGGAAGCCACTGGAGTAGGAAGGAGATTGAAATGGTCAAACCCATGGGTTTAGGAAGATCACTGTCACAGCTGAGTGGCAGCTGGAATTGAATGAGAGAAGCTTGAGGCAGGCAGACCCATCAGCAGGCCATTACAATAATTCAGGTATAAGGGATGATGAGGGCTTGCACCAGGGTAGTGGCAGCGTCAAGGGAGGGGAGAGGCATATATGAAAGATGTTACAAAGGAAACATCAACAGGCCAGGGCAATAACTTGGATGTGGAAGGTGAGAAGGAGGAAGATCTGGGTTCAAGTGCGGGCTCTGACACACTGGGCATACAATCTGAGGCAAGTAATTTAACCTTTCAGCATCCTGGGAAACTCTGTGATGCTACAAATTGTAGAGGAGGTAGCAACTTGTATTGATAAAGTAAATTTCTTCACCTGGAAATGGCCTATACCTATACCAACGAAATCACAGTTCTCATCCCCATCCTAGGTCTACAGTGATGAGATGAGAAGTGATGAGCTTTACCTGGGAGGTGCTAAGTGACTTGCTCATTGTCACACTAGCTATTAAGTGTCTGATGCCACATTTGAATTTGCGTCTTCCTGACTGCAGGCCCTATGCTCCATCCCCTGTACCACCTCACTGACAGGATAGGGATAGGACCTGTGATTTCACTAGAGTTCAGAGGGAGAAGACAGAGAGCCCCTCGGCTTTCTTGTAATCTTCAGTATTTTATGTATAAAACATTATTCTGCCAAAGAGTCCAAGGCTTTCTCACACTGCCAAAGAGTTCCAGGACACAAAAAAGTTAAGCATCCTTACCCTACACATCGATCTGGTAAGAGCACTCAAACCTTATCAAACACTCAATCTGATCATTCTTCATGTATTTAGAAATAAAACTTCCTTAGCTATTTTTGCCATTCTCTGTATCCCCAGCACTTATGGCAGTTTCTGGTATATTAATGGATGTTTCTTGACTAACTAAAGTGCTGATAATAATTGAGCATTTAGTACTCAATACTGAAGTACTAAGGAGTACTTCTCAGATTTTGCCACAAAATTGAACACTACTACTTTACTCTTCAGGAAAGAGAGAAAAAAGACTAAAGGAAACATATGAAAATAAAATTTATTAAATATAGAGTTACGTTTTCAAAGATTTTTTGGCGGTAGGATATTTTTTAGATTTCATGCTGTGTTGTCTATCATGACACTAAAAAATTGTTTGAAAGTGACAATCTCACTCTTTCACCTTATTGTCATTAATAAAAAATTTCAGGAATCTAGAAAGAACTGGAAGTTCTGTCAATGCTTTTACAAGAACACAGTATACAGGTCACCAAGCCACAATTGTATCAAAACTACACTGCCACCAATACTAACACAGGGAAGTATGAATGTAAGGCAAAGGGGAAGCAAGCAAATGACACCCCCTTGGACACTAAACATGAAAAAAGGAAAGCTTCTACTTGCCACCCTCCAGCCATTCTCCTCTGATCACCTCCCCATGGTATGGCCTGACTTCCTCCCTGAATACAAAAGATCTTGAATTGTTTTTCCACTGGCAAAAGTCCCAGCTTTTTAGCCTTCAGGATCATGCCAAATGAACTGAAAAACAGCTTCACATGAAGTTTGGCAACTTTTCTATCCCTGTGAAAGCATGTTTCTGAAATGGGTTTGAACGCCCTAACACAAACATATACTAAATTTGCATTCTTGGTCAAAGGATATGAATGAGTAGGCAGTTTTCAAAGGATGAAAGACAAGCTATCTACAGCTATATTAAAAAATGCTCCAAATCAATAATAATTTTTAAAATGTAAATTAAAGCAACTCTGAAGCTCCACCTCTCACCCACTGGATTAGCAAAGAGACAAACAGGGGGAAAAAAAAGAAAGAAAATGGCAATTGTCCAAAGGGAGGCAGAAAAACAGACTGGTACATAAATGTACTGTTCGTGGAACTGTGACTTGGTCTAGCCAATCTGAAAAGCAATTTGGAACTGAGCCCAAAAAGCCACTGAATTGTTATATGCTTTGATGCAATGATATCTCTAATAGATCTATACCCTAAAGAGATCAAAAAGGAGGAAAAGGATCCATATGGATTAAAAATATCTATAGCAGCTCTTTATCTGGTGACAAAGAACTGGAAAGTTCTCATCAATTGGGGAATGGCTGAACAAATTGTGTTATGCAAATATAATGGAATACTATTGTGTCAAAAGAAATGGTTCAAGAGATAATTTCAAAGAAAATCAAAAATACTTTTATGAACTGAGGCAGAAGGAAGCAAGCAGAACCAGAAGAACAGTTTATGTTATAATAATAACAACACTGCAAAGACAAATGACTCTGAAAGACTCATGAACTCTGATCAATGCGATGATCAACAATGACTGCGGAAAACTAATGAACTCTTACACCCACCTCCTGACAGAGATAACAGATTCAAGACGTAGAATAAAACATACGTTTCTGAACATGGACAATATGGAAAAATGTTTTGTTTTATTGTGCATATTTGTTATAAGGGTTTGTTTTTCTTTTAAATGGAGAAGAGAAAAAATTGGCGTTCATTTGAATTTAATTTTAAAAATATAATATTCTCAAATATACCATCTCATTCAATTATTCTCACATACATCATCTCATTTATCTCATTCAAGGTAATCACTTGTTAAATGTCTACTACACGTAGGGCACTGTGCTAATATAATCCCCATTTTATAGATGAGAAAGTGAGACTCAGAGAGATAAAATGAATGCCCCAGAATCACACAGTTGATAATAGAACTAGAACTCAGGTATCCTGTCTGGTTCTCTTTCCTCTTCCCATTGCCTGTAAAGTGCTAAAAAGTCATATTCCAATATTGAAATTTTCTGAGAAATTACTGAGTGCATGAGATGGCAGTGATGGAAAGTTTCTACCACCTAATATGACAGAAGTCAAGCTAACAATCATAAGGTCAAGTGAACAAGCAGACTAATATCAAAGTTTCTACCAAAATGTTAGAAGCAAAGAAGTGTGATAAGTCATTTTTAAAAGTACATTTTTCACCCACCACAATTTGTTCAGCCATTTCTAATTGATGGGAATGGCTGAACAAATTGTGATATACGAATGTAATGGGATACTATTGTGCTATAAGAAATGAGGAGCAGGCTGACTTCAGAAAAACCTGGAAAGACTTGTATGGTTTGATGCTGAGTGAAGTGAGCAGAACCAGGAGAACATTGTACACAGTAAGAGCCACATGGTGCTATGACTAATTTTGATAGACTTAGCTCTTCGAAGCAATGCAAGAATCTAAGACAACTCCAAAAGCCTCATGATGGAAAATGCTATCCACATCCAGAGAAAGAACTATTGAGTCTGAATACAGATCAAAGCATTATATTTGCTTTCTTTCTCATGGTTCCTTCCCATTGGTTCTAGTTCTTCTTTACAATGACTAATGTGAAAATATGTTTCATATGAATGTATATGTAGAGTCTATATCATATTGCATACCATCTTGGGGAGGGGAGAGGGAAGGAAGGGAGAGAAAATTTAAAACTCAAAATTCTATGGAAATGAATGTTGAAAACTAAAAATTAAAAACATTTAAATATAAAAGTACATTTTTCTTAATGTTTTCCTTAACACGTATTTCAAAAAGCAACATTTTTTCATCTTCCTTAATAGCAATTTTTAAAAATCTAGTCTTTTCTAGCTGACAGTGACTCCTACAAACATGACAAAAGAGAAGAAAAATGTTCAAAATATTAATTTTAATAAAGACAATGACACAGTTCATAGAACATAAAAACTAGAACCTCAGAAATGACTGTACACATGAAATACAGGCAAGGCTTCAATTTATTTCAATTTACTTCTTAAAAGAACATATTATAGTAGGTCATCACTAAAGCTCCTTCCTGCTCTAAATCTATAAGCCTCCATGCCTCAGCCAAGATCACATACCTCATGAGGGCAGAGATATACTTACAACCCAGCTCTCAACAAAATAATTTAATAAACATATATTAAATGTCTGCTATGTGCAAGGCACTGTGCTCAGTTCTGTGCATACAAGGATGAAAAGTAACAGGATCCATCATCAAGAAATTTAGAATGTACAAAAAAAAAGAAATTTAGAACGCAATAGGAGATATGAAATATACACAAATAAGTACAATAAAATATTGTGGATCAAAGCAAAGACACAGAAAAAATGCTTTAGGACAACTGGAGAAATAAGAGATGAGTTCTAGCTCAAGCAAACAAAAGAGGGTTCATGGCAGGTCAGTTAATAATTCAGTTTACGAGCATTAATTAAGCACTCACTCTGTGCCAGGCAATATGCTAAGCACTGCGGATACACAGAAAGGCAAAAACATGGTCCCTTACCTAAAGAAGGTCATAGTCTAATGAGGGAGAAAACAGGCAAACAACTTTGTACCTACAAGATATATAGAGTGTAAATGGAAGGTAATCTCAGAGGGAAGACACTAGTAGAGGGGGGCATCTAGAAAAGACATCTTAGAGAAGACAGGATTTGAGCTGAATTTTGAAAGAAGATAAAGAAGTCAGGAGATGAAGAAAGAGAATTCTAGGCATAAGAAACAGCCAGTGAGAACACACAGAGTCAGGAAAAAGAGACTCATGTGGGAAGAACAGCTAAGAAGGTCAATGCCACTGTATCACAAAGCACCTGGAGGGGAACACAGCCTAAGAAGACCAGAAGGGTCGGAAGGAACCAGGTTGAAAAGGGCTTTAAGTGACAAAAAGAGGATTTTTGTATTTGAATGCAAAGGTAATGTGAAGCCACTTGAGTTTGTTGAGTTAGGGGAGAAGGGGAATTGACACGATCAGAACTGTGCTTTAGGAAAGGTTCTGAGGGGGAGGGAGGAGGCATCAAAGGAAAAAAAAAAGGATTTTAACAGGAAAACATGAAGTATAGAACATAGGAACATATATAGGCAAGAAATCAGAAGAAAAGATCCAGGAATATTTAGTAGTTCAGTTTCCCCTGAAATATGGGACTATAAAGAGGAATAGCATGAAATTAGTCTAAAAAGGCTGGTTTAAATTAGATTGTAGAAGGTCTTAAAAACCAGGCTGAGTTGTCTGTAGGTTACCTCTAACTCTTTATGCCTTGCTGCTTCCCTTGAGAAAAGGTCATTCAAGGACAACTCAATGAATATTATGATAAGTTTACTGTAAGAGGAAGAACCAAGGAGCTAAAGAAACTGGTCGAAAAGTACTGTAGAAACTTGATCCGGTCTCAGCTACGCTTCCAAAAGGCAATATGTCCACTGAAATCTCACCAACCACACCAATACAATTTCACTACATGACCAACAGGCTTAATTCAGAAAAGTGTGTATTACGTATAGGACGACACTTTGGGAAGACCAGCCAAGATAGCAGAGAAGGAGAAAACGGCTTAGCTCTCCCCCACAGCTACTCTGAAAAAAATCTAATGAGTTTTCAGAGTTAAGTAGTGACTGGGAAATCACAAGAGAATTCACAGTGAGTCATATTCCCAGCCAGTGGAGTAGGGACCAAAGCCAGCCAGCAACTGTGGCACTCCGCCACCAGAACCGGGTTGTATAGATCCAGACTGAAGACAAAACTTACAAGATAGGTGGGACACTGACACGTGGCTATGTTCCAGGGCAAAGAATGGCTGCAGATCTAGCTCAAATGAGGCTGTGGCTGTGTACTGGGCATAGACCAGGCACAGATCAGGCGGCAGCTACCCGGTACTGACTCCAGAGTAAATAGCAGCTATTTGGCACTTACTCCACGTCCTGAGCAGTTCCCATACTCCTTGAAGAACACAACACTCAATACTTGTAGAACATAGCAGCAAGGCCCTAAATAACATAAACCAGGGCCAAACAAAGCCTCAACATTCCTTCCAGAAATGGATAGAGCTTGGCCCTAATGCAAAGTCCCAAAGCTTTAAAAATAAGAAGATGAAAAAAAAAAAGACACCTGTTATATATTATGATTGCATGGATACCTAAGGTAAGAATAACTCCAAAACATCTAGAGCTTTAAAAAAAAGGACAGCTTGGCCACAAAGTCAACTAGAATTCCTGAAGAAATCAAGCAAGAGTTTAAACAATTTTTTGAAATTATATAAATGAAATGAGAGCATCAGAAGAAAGAACTGGAAAAGGAATTGGACTGAAGGAAAAACTTGAAAGGACAACTAACAACTCAGTATAAGACATACAAAACCTTTCAAAGAGTAAGCTCTATGAAAATTAGAATAAACCAAACATATGCAAACGACTCCCTAAGAAAATAAGAAATATTAAAATAATATCAAAAGCCTGAAAAATAAAATAAGAGAAAATGCAAGGTTATCTCATATTAAAAACAACTGAGCTGGTAAACAAACAGATCAATAGGAGATAATTTAAAGATCAATGGAACTGATAACTATGATTGCAAATAAAAGGAGCCTTTACATCATATTTCAAGAAAACATTAAATAAACCTGCCCAGATCTATTAGAGCTAGACCAAAAAAAGTAAAAACTGAAAGAATCCAATAGTCATCTCCCCCAAATGAAAACTCTTAGGAATATCAGAGGCAAAATTTAGAGGTTGCAAGTCAAAGAAAAAAAAATCTAAAAGCAATCAGAAAGAATTCAAGTACCAGGGAGAAAGTCAGGATTACAAAAAGGTTGACAGCTTCTACTATGAAGGAGGAAAGGATTTGGAATATGATATTCCAAAAGGCAAAAGATATAGGCTTAAAACCAAGAATGACTTATTAAAAAAAAAAAAAAACTCAGTACATTCCTACAAGTATGAAATGGACTTTGATTAAATAGGGACTTCTAAGTATTCTAGATGAAAAGCCCAGAAATAAGTAGAAACTTTGAAATACAAACACAGGAGTCAAGAGAAACATAAAAGGATAAATACAAGGGAGCAGTCTTCAGGAACTATACAAGAAAAAATTGTTTATATTCCAATAAGAAAAGAATACAAGTGCCTATTCAGAACATTAAGGTCATCAAGGTTCAACAGAGGGAGTTAAATGAGGCCTAGGTATGGTTTTGTTATGTTTTGATTATCTTAAATTCTTTTTTTTTCTTTTATATATATATATATTTTTTTATTTTTATTTTTAGGCAATTAGGGTTAAGTGACTTGCCCAGGGTCACACAGCTAGTAAGTGTCAAGTGTTTGGTTTGAGGCCACATTTGAACTCAGGTCCCCCTGACTTCAGGGCCGGTGCTCTATCCACTGCACCACCTAGCTGCCCCTTTGATTATCTTAAAAGAAGAAAAGAAAGGAGAAAAAATATACTAGGGAAAGAGAGAATGAGAATTTATCCTGCATAAGGTGTGCAAGGTATGCAAGAAAACTATACAAACAAGGAGGAAAGAGTGGAGGGAATGAGTGTCACTTTAACCTCACTTTCATTTGAACTAGTCAAAGAAGGGTACATATACTCCCACAGTTTGGTGTAGAAATATATTCAACTCAAGGGGGAAATGAGAGAGAAAGGGAGCATGAGAGGAAATGACAGGTAGATTAAGGAAGGGATTATTTATAAGCAAACAAACTCTAGCATCAGAGTTTGTAAATTACGAAGAAGGCTTTCAAAGGAAAGAAAGAGTAAGAACCACAATGATTGGGACCACAATTGATCTGGGGGGAGTTACCCTCACGATAGGGATCTGGAGAGAAAGAAGAGTGAATCGATTGGAAGGGAGAGAAGAGAAAGACGTAGGGAATAGGATGGAAAGGGAGGAAAGAAAAGAGAAGGGGAGCAGGGGAGCAGAAGCAGATTGTATCAAGCATCTATCTCTGGTGGGTTCTGAAAATTCATCTTTCACCACTCTACTTTCCATAAAAAGGGGACAGGGAACAAAGGAAAGGAAAAACATTACGAATATTGTAGAAGGAAATATACATTTGACAATCATAACTGTCAATGGAATGAAATAAACTCAAACATAAAACAGAAGAGGACAGCAGAATGAATTAGAAAGTAGAATCCAACAGTACAAGAACTCACCTGAAACGTGAGGATTCACACAGAGTTAAAGCAAGAGGCTGGGGCAAAATACTTTAGCTGAGATAGCAATTATCATTTCAAGCAAGATTATAGCAAAAATAAACTTTATTAAAAGAGATATTCAAAGAAACTGTATTATACTGAAATATACCATAAACAATAATCATAAATTAAACAAATGGCAAAGCATCTAAATACTTAAAGAAAAAGCTAAATAAGTTACAGGGAAAAACAGTAAAATTTAATGGTGGAGGACCTCAATGTACCCCTTTCAGATTAGATAAATCTAACCAAAAAAGAAACAAAAAAGAAGTTAAGGACCAAAACTGAATTTTAGAAAAGTCAGATATGATAGATCTCCAGAAATTATTGAATGGGAATAGAAAGGAATACACAGACTCAAAGTTGTGTAAGGTATCATCATAAAAACTATGTATTTGTGCATAAAAATCTCATTAAAATATCAAAAAGCAGAAATTATTAAACGTATCTTTACTAACCAAAAAGTGAATAAACATCATGTTCAACAAAAGACTTAAAAAAGGATTAAAATTAACTGAATACAAAATAACCTAACCCTAAAGAAATGGTGGTTCCAAGAACAAATCAAAGAAATAATACATAATCTATTTAAAAATAAAGACAATTGTGAGACAATGTATCAAAATTTTTGAGATATGGCTTAAGCTTTCCTCAGGAAAAAAGAAAAAAATCAAGGAATTGAGCATAAAACCAAAAAAAAAACAAAAACAAAAAAACCCCTCCCCAGAAAACCAACATAATTCTAAAGTCAGATAAACACTAAGTTATAAATGATGGGGCTCAAAGAAGACATTAAGAAAATTAAAACTCAAAATAAATCACTAAATTAATAAATAATAGTAGGAGCTGATTTTTTTTTAAAACTTGATAAAGTAAATAAACCATTAGCTAACTGGATTTTTTAAAAGGAAAATGAAATTGCCAATGTCAATTTTTAAAAGAAAATACACAACAAAAAAAAGGAGAAACATTTTACTCAACTATATGCCAATAAAATTGACACCTTCAATGAAGTAGGTGAATATTTACAAAAATATGTAATGTCCATATTAACAGAACATGAAATAGAGAATTTAAATTACAACATCTCAGAAGAAGAAATTAAACAAACATAAACGATTTCCCAAGTAAAACAACTGGGGACCAGAGGAATTTACAAGCAAATTCTATCAAACACTCAAAGTACAAATAATTCCAAAATCATACAGTTTACAAAAATAGGAAAAGAAAGGATCTCGTCAAATCCCTTCTACCATAAAAAATAAGGTCTTGATGACTAAATCAAAGAGAGTTGAAACAGAGAAAGAAAACTACAAACCAATATTTCTAATGAGCATGTGTGCAAAAATTTTAAATAAAAATTAGCAAAGAGAATCCTTTGGGAAAGTAAAGGCAGGAAAAAAATTAACCGTGTCTAAAGCATTAAAATTCTACCTATTCTTCAATCTTGGGATACAGACATCACTAAACACTGTCTTAGGTGCCCTAGATATCTTCTCCTGAAAGCAGGGAATAGAGGGACAACATACAGAACAGAAACTGTCTGACATTATATGTATTTCATCTGCATAAAAATTGCTAGTGAAGCAAATTGAGAAATGATGCTGTAATCTCTCAAGACTTGAACTTAACGACAACATTGAATTTTTATTTAAAGAAACAGAAGTTTCACATATTTAACACGTTAGTCTGAGAGAGAAGAAATATTTTTCAAATTAATTACAATACAGTAAGCAAGGTAGTACTAAAGGATGTAATGTAATTATTAATAAATCAATAAATGTTCAAGAATTCCCTAAATCATCAGAACACCCCACTGAAAAAAATAAAAGTGAGTAATTGCAGTCTAGTTGAAAGATGAAAGAATGACAACTGGGGGTTGTGAGAGGAGAGGTTTAGTATTATAACTAGAGATTTATTGACTGAACTGAACTATCCATGAAGCCAGGGTGAGATGTCGCTCTTCTAAACACCAGTTTGATACTTTCCAAAATATACGCATGTTAAAAATGCAAACTGAAATAGCTACATTTCACCATTTTATGAGATGCCTAGACTATGCTTACTTCTGTTCCACCTCCACTCCTCCTAGGAAGCAGCCTCTCCACCCTGGAGACAACTCCACCCTGTGGCCCTCTCTTAGGATTTTTGAGTCCCTAGCCTGGGGTACTGTTTCTGGAGTTTCTGGAGCCCAGGAGAGGCTCACTTCATTTCTGGCTCCAAGCTTCATTTTTCAGACTTCTTCCATGTTGCCCACAGTGGCCTTACTCATCCTTTCCCTCCTACAATTCTTTCTAGTTCCCTTTCTTGTCTTCCCTCATTGGAATGTAAGCTCCTTAAGGGTAGAGATTATCTTTTTAAAACTGCATTTATAGACTGACACTTGGCACATAGTAAGCACTGAGTTCTTGGCACATAACATTAAGCACTGAGTAAATGCTCTATCTATTTAGCCCAAATTTTAGTTTGTTTTTGAAAAAATTCAATAAAATTAAGTCAAGCACAAGATAAAAAGGGACATTCTTTAAAAAGCATTCAGTGATACCAGGACATGAAAAGAGCTGCTATCTAGACAAGCAACAAAACAAAAGCAACATAAATTGCTGAATAAAAAAATGCTTGGCATATCTTATCGATGAGTCAATCAACTATCATTTAAGTGCCTACTATGTGCCAGGCACTATGTTAAGTGCTGGGGATACAAGGAAAAGCAAAAATGTCCCTGCACAGTCTAATGAGGAAGACAACATACAAACAAGTATATATAAACAAGATAAATGAGAAATAGAGATATATAGATACGGATATGTGAAAAATTAGGAATAGTATCAGAGGGGAGGCACTAAAATTGAGGAAGACTAGAAATGGCTTCTCACAGAAGGTGGGACTTTAGATGAGACTTGATTGGACATCCAGTTCAAGATTTCAAATGGAGATCAGAGACTGGAGGTCAGCAGAAAGGTTAGGACTGAGGATTGCTAGCACAGAGATTATAAGTGTGATATGGATAAAGTCCAGCAAAAGAGATGGAGAAGGAACAGTCAGACAGGCAGAAGGAGAACCAGGAGACAGAAGTGGCATGGAAACCTAGAAAGGAGAGATGATCCAGAAGACAGGGATCAACAGTGCTAAAGGCTACGGAGAAGTCAAGAAGGATAAGGATTAAGAAAAGGACATTAGATTTGTCAACAGATCATGAGCAATTTTGGAGAGAGCACTGTGTCGATAGAATTTTTTTTTAATCAGCAAACTCCAAAATTTTATACATTAAAATTCAAAATATGCTTCCTAGATCATTAAAAATAAGAACATTATTTACCTCATTTGGATGTTCTTGTAGAAAGACATATTACGAAAGATGACATTGTTCTTAGGGCTAGTGAGAGCCAAGAAATTTAGGCTGGTAACTTTTCTGTAGAGAAAATTGTAAACAATCTAGCCTAACCTTAAGAGAGCTGTACAAATAAAACTTTCTATTAACCCAAATGACACCCTGAAAAAAAGATGAGAAATCATCTTGTGTCTAAATGCTAATGCTTCACTATATGTTGTAAAAAAGGATGACAGAAACTGTCTCTATTTTAAATACCCTATGATAGTAGGAATCTTAATAATTAGCATGTATCTTAGGATAAAAATTTAACAATGCCCAGAGTAGTACTGTAATTCTAACAATTTCTCCAAAAGCATCTAAGCTACTTAATGGTGATTGTCTTTTTATGTGAA
Organism: Phascolarctos cinereus; assembly: GCF_003287225.1. Taxonomy (NCBI): domain Eukaryota; kingdom Metazoa; phylum Chordata; class Mammalia; order Diprotodontia; family Phascolarctidae; genus Phascolarctos; species Phascolarctos cinereus. The sequence continues at coordinate 77,572,967 of NW_027555625.1, read as the reverse complement.
CAAACAAAATACCTTTAATTTTATTTTTAAAATTCTGTAATGTTGAAAATATACTTAACTTTTTAAAAAACTCTATTTTTAAAAAGTATAGAAGCAAGACTAGAAAGATAATAGTAAATACATATTAGTATATGTAATATACATTATATGCTTTAGGGGAAATGAGGTAGTATTTGAAGCTATAACTAGTTCCCAAAGACAAAAATTTCATAATCTTGAGGCAAACAGGTTGTTTTTTCCAAGAATGTCCAATAGAATAGCTTCAAATTCTAGTGGTGCGGTCAATTTTCTTTTTAATTTAATTTTTTAATTTTCTTTAAACTTTAATGTTCAGGGCATTGGCTATTTAAATATGATTCTCTCTATTTTGTGTAAATGGGTAGAAATCTGGCTTCAGAGCCAAGAAGATCATGTGACCCTGAGCTAGTCACTTATGCTCTCAGTGTTCTAGGAAATTCTCTAAGACTCTGAGCTGCACAAAAGGCACTGATGTCAACACCTGCATTGGTAAAGTGAGTTCTCAACCTGGGAGTTCCCTATTACAGTGGTATCACAGGTTCAACCCCTATGCCTTTCTCTCTAGTTACAACAAATAGTTAATGCGGCATTCTTAACACCCAGTTTTAACAAAAACTATAAGCCCCACCCCAGCACACATTAACTCCTATTATAAGCAATAGCATTAATATGGCTTTTATTTATAATAAATTGTATGCAACCAGGTAATTTTTAAAAAATTAACTCTGAATACCAATATCAAGGTATTTCAACGTAAATTCTAAATAGAACCATTCACATTTATAAATATTCCAACTTTGACTTCCTAAGAAATCACACTATTGACAGAACAGGATATTCAAAACCAATAATGCCATAGAAACATATGTCCTTGTATAATATGGCAGAATCTTATGAAAGCTGAATATTATCTTTTTACTAAACGAATCTTCTTACCCTTGCTACTCAATACCAAAAAAAGCAAATAAAATAAAAAACTGCACTAATCACATTTTCGCAGTTATTTCTTAGTTTCCACCATGAACTTAAGGCCTAAAATGATCTTAGTAAAATGTACTATTCACACACACACACACACCCCAAAAGAATTATATTAAGCTTTTGGCTCTTTTGTTTAATTATTTCAAAAGGCAACAGAGCCCTCTAGTGGAGAAATAACAATAAAAATATTAAGAAATTATAGTTAAAGCTCTTTTCATTGTCACTAAAATTCCACATACTTCTAGATTAAAGGGTAAAAGGGAGTGCTAAATACAAAATTAATTTTATTCAGTATAATCTCAGTTCTAACAAATAAATAGTTTTCATGGCTTACATTAAGTTATAAAAGTAGCTCAGGGCTAATTGGATTGTTTTAAGTGCTGACAAGCCATATTTTTAATACTATGTTGATAACAGAACTTTAATAAATGCCTGATTGAAAAAAATACTTTGATCATTTTAAAATATATGACAGTATAAACCAATCTGTTATAGAAACAATAGAGTTTATTGCCATCTTCAAAAAACAGTATTTATTAATTTTCATGTTAGGAATTAGAAGAACTAGAATAAAACTTCTAACATATTCAGTGGCTCCTCTATGGGTGGTTTATGGAAAGATATAGATGAGAACTGTACAGAATCAGAAGTAACGAAGGGGTTCTGAAGTAAAGGATGTATTATGTATTACATTATACATAACATAACTCAATCCATAGATTCACTCATGTTTCTAAGTATTTGTATGCTTTTATGCAAAGCAGTTTTTTAACAATTAATATGACTTGGAAACAGATTGAAAAAAAAGTTTAAAAGACTGCATTTTCTATATAAATTTTTTTCTCCTCCAAACCTCTCATTTTATATAGCAACAAGAGCAAGAAATTTATGATTTCAATAAGATACATAAGTGACATTTCTAATTTCGGATATCTTAGCTCCACAAATGATCTGTACATGTGAACTAAATAAAACGTTCATTATAAAATGACTACATGTTCCAATTTCTTAAAATAACTTTTTTTCTTTAAAGATGCACAATACTTACCTTGCCTCTAAGGTAATTTTCAAATTGTTCAATGACATCTCAGTGTTTTTCCAGGTATGTCACAGAATCCTCAAAAAATAAAACCTTTAAAATCTAAATTTTAATTCACTTGAATTTTCAATACCTTTGTGGAGCAGTGAAATGGTACAACCATGGAAAGCAACTTGGAATTATGCTAAAAAAGTAATTAAAATGTCCGTACCCTTTGGCCTGGAGTTCACACTGCTAGCTATATGACCCAAATAGGTCAATGATAAAAATAAATGTTTCACATATACCAAAATATCTATAGTTGAACTTTTTGTAGTAGCAAAGAACTAGAAATACAGTAGATATTCACTAATTGAGAAAAAAATTAAACCAGTTGTGGTATGTGAATGCAATGCAATATTACTGAGTTGAAAGAAAGGAAACAACATGTTGAATGCAGAGAAGCATGCATGTGAAGACTTGAATAAATTAAATCAAAGTGAAGCACAGAAGATACAGGAAAATAACATACCCAAAGACTAAAATCATGAGACAAAAGAACGAGCAAAACTGAATACTATGAAATAGTAATGTCCAAGCTTGGCTCCAAAAAAGAAAAAGGAGAAGACATCTAGCCGACCTTCTCTGCAGAGATGGGGTATTATGAGTGTGAGAAACTGCATTTAATGTCAGGCTTTCCCAATGCATTGTTTAGTATAAGTGAACTTTTTTTTTTACTTTTTTATTCTTTATAAATGGATGGCTTTCCATGAGCAGGAGAGAAGAGGTAAATTTTAGGAGATTTAAGCAACATGAAAAACAAAGGATATCAACAAAAATTTATTTTAACAAATACATACTATCTATGTGTGTATGTGTGTGTATTCATGTGTATATGTGTGTATATATACATACGTGTGTGTGTGAGTGTATGTATCTCAGATTTATTGTTTGCTTGAAGTTTAAAATTTATGTTGTTAATTTAGGGCAGGAGATGGGAAGGGGAGAGAGAAATAGCATAAAAACAGTCATAAGTTCCAAAAATGTTGAAAATCACTATTTTAAGGGTAGAGATCCCTCCTCCCACCCCAATTTACTGCATTTTCTGAATAGTGTTTTTTAAAAGAAAGAACATATTCCCCATTCTCATTAGCTTGAGCAGAAATGAGTCCCATCAATACCCAGAATCATAAGTTATTAATATTCAAAGTATATCATTGTCAGTATGAAGAAGTCCCAGTATAGGACTTGCCCTTACTAACCCCTATATAGGACTTGGGAGATAATAATAACTGGCATTTATGTAAGTTTTCAAAGTACTTGACATATATAATTTCTTTTGATTTTTTTTTTATTTTTAGGCAATTGGGGTTAAGTGACTTGCCCAGGGTCCCACAGCCAGTAAGTGTCGAGTGTGTTTGGTCTGAGGCCGTATTTGAACTCAGGTCCTCCTGATTTCAGGGTCAGTGCTCTATCCACTGCACCACTTAGCTGCCCCTTGACATATACAATTTCATTTGAGCTTTATATACCTACTCATCTTGAAACAAAATACAGACTTCATTATCCCCATTTGACAGATGAGGAAACTGATTCTCGCAAAAGCTAAGTGATTTTCTGATGACAATGAAGCTCATAAGTACATGAGGCCTTCCTGACCCTACGTCCACCCTGCTATCTACAATGCCAGGCTGCTTCCAATGACAATAATAGCTACCATTTGGGGCAGGTAGGTGGCGCAGTGGATACAGCACCAGCCCTGAAGTCAGGAAGACCTGAGTTCAGATCCGGCCTCAGACCAAACACTTGACACTTACTAGCTGTGTGACCCTGCGAAAGTCACTTAACCCCAACTGCCTAAAAAAATAATAATAATAATAACAGCTACCATTTGTATTATACTTTGAGGTTTTATAAAGCCTGACAAACACTGGGATTAAAGGAATTAGTGACTTACTCATGGCCACACAACTAATATGTATGAGAAGCAACATCTGAATCCAGGTTTTTCTGACTCCAAGACCAGAATCTTAACCAGTGTGGCACAATAGCTCTACAGGCTATTAATACAAAGGGGGGGGGGGAAATGGCAGCTGATTCAGCTTTACTTCTCTCTCTATAGGATTCCAGTAAACAACTGACCAGTCTGAGTTTCTTTTGGCATATCCTGCCCAAAAGAGCTCATAATGAGTGGTTTTGAAGTTAAGAGATATTTCAAAATAACTTTCAAAAGGTAATGGCATACTTAGGGTGGGTTGGGGTTGATGGGGACCTCTAGCTATATTTGAGAAACAAAAACAAAAATTAAGGTCTGAGGGAAAAACAGAGAACACTTATTAGGAAATAAGGCTTTAAAAACATCTAAAGAATAAGCCTATTTCTCTATAGGAAGAAGATTACTGTGGAAATTTTGGAATTCAAGGAAGACACTAACTATTCAGTCCCTAAGATTTTTGAAAGCATAAAGAAAAATATGGTAAATGTTATGTTTAAATAGAAATTCTATCACGGAACCTCAGTGACTTGAAAATTAAGCTTTGGAGATAGTCACCAATTCCCTAAATCCATGACTACCAATTTCAACACAATGCCCTTGGGGATACTTTACACAGAAATCTATAGATTTACTGAAAAACTCAGAAAGGCACTATTTTCTCCCTCACTTTTCTTCATGAAAACTGAATATGAAGATGACTTTTTTATAACATTATTTCCAATATCAAAAGGCCTGCTATCAAAAACACGAGCAATAAACAGCAGTAAAATATGTTAGACTACATAAAGATGACTGCACTTTACTGGTATATATTAAGCTGACTTGTTTATAGTAATATGAAAGAAAGAGTGTGATTTTTTTTTCACAAGTCCTCAGGGCCAAAATCAAAGTCAGACTTGCGTATTTAACTCCTAACTATTTTTCTTAGCCCTCTTAGTCTAAAAGTTCAAAAGGTAAAAGGAATTTTCATCATGACCAAATTATGAAAGTGATTTCAGAGTAAAGTTTTTAATGACTACTAGCTTTTTCAGGTTTACTGTCCATGGAATAACATAATCTTAGAGCTGGAAGTGAGCTTACAGGTCAACTAGCTGTGGTTGAGGGTATAGTTGGTTGGCCAATACACATCACTGCCCTCCTCTCCCTACTCACTGTGCCCTAGCTATGTGATCATCAGGATCAGTCAATCAACTATCAACATAGATATGATCTTTCAACACATAGGAGGTAACGAGGTTACCAACGGTGAGAGTACAGAAAGAGAAGTGGACCCTGGAGAGAACACTGAGGAACACCCATTTTAGGGACATAATACTGCTGAGGAACCTGTAAAGGAGTGTTTATACAGAGAGGAGGAAAAACCAGAAGGCAAAGATTATCCAGGAGAAACGAGGAGCCAACAGTATCAAATGCATTAGAAAGGTCAAGAGGGAAAGGACTGAGAAAAAAGATGGTGGATTATCTACAAGCCTCTTCAACCCTAAACTAAAGGAACCATCCACACGGAGTAATTACAGCTAAGTCAACACAAGAAAAAAACAGAACCACCCACCTTCCCCCAGCACCCAAGCAAGGTAAAAATCTTAGCAATCCACACCTGAGAACTTTAACACTTAGAATAACTGCTCATGACCCTACCCTATACCCCCTCCAAATGTTTGGCAGCAATAAAAGTAAGAAAACTCACAGACTTATGCCTGGGCCCTGGCCCTAGGTAGAGAACCTCCACCCTCCATCCCTGACGTCACAACTTAATTTCATTCTTTCAGTCTGTGAATTCATTTGAAGGTAGCACATTCTCAAAGCAGATGATAATTAATGCAAGCCCTGCTTTATAGAAACTTTAAAACTGTGATTTTTACAACCACTCAAAATACCCTGGAGTAAGGAAAGCTCTTGATACAAAGACCAGTATGTCAACAGTTTCTCTGATAATTTTGGATGTAAAATTAAAAGTCTAAAGAGAATAAATCATAGGACTTGGGACTGGAGGATCCTTAAGAGATCATTTAGGTCAAACCTCTATTTTATAGATGTATTTTACAGATGAAGATACAGAGGCTCATGGAGGGAAATGATTTCTTTAAAGTCATGCACATGTTAGGTAGCATGGGTTGAGATTTCTAAAATGGCATCTCCTGATCCCAATAACAGGTTTCTTTCCAATAACACTATCAAGACAGTAGTAGTAATAACTAAGATTAAATAAGGCAGTAAATTTTGTGGATAAAGGGAAAAAAAAGGATTCCCCAATTTTCACAAAAAAATAAATTCCCATCCCAAAGAAAAGTGCTCTTTTAAAATTAAATCTTATTATTAGAGCAAGAATAAGACCATGGGGACCTACTAGTCACTCAAGGAGTTTTTAATATGAAGTACATCAAATGCAATTGATAAGCTATGTATACTAATTAGAGAGAACTGCATGTTTTCAGGGAGGCTGACATGGAAGCAGAAACTGAACCCTGCACTGGAGCAGATGGGACAATGTGAAAAGTGGCTGGGGTGGGAAAGATAGAGAATACCACTGTACAAGTTCATTAGATAGTGGGGAGCTCTAACGACCCATCTAACAGGAGATTTTCCATATATACATAGAAAAAAAATTGTAACTAAAGGAAAGTGGGTGTTAGGTAGAGGAAAGAGCAAGGCAGTACTTATGGATTGTGTCTAGGTCAGGGATGAGGAACCTGCAGCCTCAAGGCCATATGTGGCCCTCTAGGTCCTCAAGTTTGGCCCTTTGAATCCAAACTTCACATGGTTCTGTGAAGTTTGGATTCAATCAAAGGGCCTCCCCTGAGGACTAGAGGGCCACATGTGTCCTTGAGGCTGCAGGTTCCCCACTTCTGGTCTAGGTCCCTGCAAGGCATAGCAGGGTCAAGGTTAGAACACCCACTGGGCCACTCCCTCAGTAACCACCAAGCAGGAAAAAGAAGCACCAAATGCTTACATCATAAAATGCCCAAATTCCTCTGTGGTCTCCAGGGGAAAGAGAAGTCACAAGTGAAAGGAAAGATATCAGGACTAAAGCAATCAATTTAAATCTAAATGTAATATCCTTAGTAAGAAAGTGCTATATTATTTTTCCAGCACTATACACTATAATCAGGTTAGCAGTATAAATACTTGTATTTTTGCCTAAACTACTCAGGTAACTATAGAGTTACTCTGTGTACTGCAAAGACCAAATTTATTGATGATGGAAAATTTGCATTTTGAATTTGTTGCCTGTAACACCTAAACTATAAACTAACTAACATCTTTGCTGAGTATTCAGTTTCAGGGTCAGGCCTTACATGATGCAGGCCTCCATGATGATGAACACAACTACTATGGGGTTTGCAAAGAAAAATCATCACTGCAACGACACATTAGGTTCAAGTATAATACACAAAAACATAATTTCCTAGAAGAAGAAAGTCGCTACACCAAAGTTACTATGATTAGAATTTTTGAAAGTGCTTCTCATTACAGCATTCTCAATAAATTTGAATACTGGCCTACCTATTCCTGAGTTAGCTCCAGTAACTATAACCACTTTTCCAGTGAAATCACGACCCTGAAGTATTTCCATAGCAGTAGTATTGCCGTCATATTTCTGCCTGGTTGGTGGCTTCTTTGGATTGTCATCAACAGTAAATGCCAGTCGTGGATCCAAGTATGTGGTTCTTTTATTTATGTGGCTGCAAAGAAAGAGGGAAAAAAAATCATGCTAACCTACAGCAGTGAACAAAGGCATTTATGTAAACAAAAGATATTCTTACTATTGAGGGAAACCCTTATTTTTTTACATACCAGAAGTCTATTATTTCTTTCAACTTTAAGACACAAAGGTCCTTTAGTTCCTCTTCTGACCTCTAGAAAAATTACTCTTACCTAGAAAAATAACTGCCTAATCCTTTACTTTAAGATTTCTTGAAAAATATGCTTTGATATGCAACAATCACTTCGAAATCAGATTCTTCAGAACGTCGGTATCAAAATCAAATAGAAACAGGATCCACTAAACCATACATAATACTGACCCCAGGCCAATACTGACTCAGAAAACCACATATTAATATTATCTATGTTTTAATGTATTTTTGTTAACTTTACTAAATATTTCCCAGTTACATTTTAATCTGGTTCAGGCTGCAGTCAGGACTATTGTGGGCCATGTGTTTGTAAGACACCTCTGCTTTAGAACCAAAAAACCACTTGGAATGGTTGTTTTTTGAAACTCTATGCTGCTATAACTGTAAATTCTATAGTACTTGGTTCTGACTTTCTACATAGTCTATATTCAATTCAATACATATTTGCTAAGCACCTACTAGGTGCTCAGTAATATGCCAGGAATCCAGTAGAGAAGCACAAGACATAAAATTAATAACAGTTTTTTAGAACTCAGATTATTAAATATTCCTTCCCTGAACTGAGCCTTAAAGAAAGAAAAGATTTTAGTTCAATTAAGCCATCACTTATTAAGTGTCTACTGTGTACAAAGCACTGACATGGTGGCAGACTGTTCTAATCATGAAGGATGGTATGCATAAGTGCACAAAAGTGGAGGAAAGAAGGAAAAATTGGAGACTGGTCAGTAGCTCAGCTTGGCTAGATGACAGGTTAAGTGAAAGATTGAATTAGACTAGAAAAGAATGAAACATGATTGTAGAAGGCCTTCAATACGGTTAGTTTATACTTTATCAAGTATTTGGTGGCAGTCTAAAGAAAAGACTAGATGATTACATTATCTCCCTCAGAGGGTAGTTGTGAAGAAAACATTTTTATATATCACTATAAGATTATGTATAAATGAGGCATTCTTATTCTAATTATAAAAAATTAATTTTCAAGTTGTCTTGACTAAAATTAAATGTAGTATATAAATGTTCAAATAATCATTTGAAAATGAACTAATAACCTACAATATTATTTAATAACTAGATATATGAAGTTATGAATGACAATTCATTTTAACAGAAATTTTAAAATTATTTCAATGTCACAATGCATTTGTGAGATTTTTTTCATAATATGAAGAATCAAAAAATCTCTTAAAAGCCAAACTATAAATCCTCATGAAATAGTAAAAGATTAGATTTCACTATCAATTCTTAAAAATCTTCACAAATAAATGGAAGGGCCTATCTTATGTAACAACCTCTAACCAAAATCAAAAGATTCATTCCTTATACATTTGTAGAGAACCATTAACTATTTGTAGAGAACTATTAACCATGTATTGTCACCAATTTAAAATACAGCTGTTCTACTAAAAAAAATTATCTAAATTGCTATTTGTTTAAAAATAATAATAATAACCTGTGTATTAATATTTTCCCTTTATTTCTCCCTGATGCTTCAGAACCTATTCTAGCCACTAAGCAGGGTAATTGATCCACAAGAAAAATGGTCTTCAGGAGGTCAATTTCTGGAAATACAGCAATCTGTCTAAACAGAGAAATTCATGTATGACCCCAATAACTTAGTAATGACTTGCTAAACTGGAAGAACACAATTACTATGCTGCAATTAAGAAGCTGCAATATGAGGAGTGTAAGGTAATAGAGAAACTTCCATAAAACAGTAGGAAATGAAGAAAAAAGAGCCAGATCTTGAACTGATAAAAGCCCAATAAAAACACAAATAGAAGAATTAACAATCAAACAAAAGTATTGAAAGACATAAAGAATAACACATAGTTTATTGAGATTTGTATGTTGAAGGTCTTTTTGAAGATTAATTTGTTGTATATATATATGGAACAGTTAATTTTATTTGTTATTTGTTAAGTTCATAATAAAATTTTAAAATTAATTAGTTGTTTGGACATTTAGTTAATTGCATTATTCTGAAAACATAATAAATAGCTTGTAAAAATTTAAGTCATATATGGTTTGGGTTCTATACTTATACCAAAATAGTAAAACCTAAGAAATCTCTCTTCCTCCATCCCCCCCCAAAAAAAAAAGTTTTATAGTTGCTTCATCTTTTCACCAATTAAAAAAATAAAATAAAAGAGACTTCAAGGTAAAGTGCCTGATAACAGTTTTTAAAGCAAAGAGATAACTACATTCTATATCTTTAAACACTTACTCAACAAAAAACACTTGTCCATTCTCATCTGTTTCTTGCTCCCATCCATAAGGCAGGTCTGAAACACAGAAAAGACTGTGAGTCTGCTTATAAAAAAGGAAAAATGTATTATTCCATATATCAATAAGAAGGTAAAAGACCGATGCTCATTCTCACCTCCATGCATTTGCTGATCCTCTCTTCATAATAAATGCCACTTTCCCTCTCCTTTTTGAGTAGCCTGATCCTACCTATCCCCGAAAAGCTTTCCACGGTGACTCCGTCATCTATCATTCATTTAGCAAAACTCCTATTGCTTTTGTTTTCTATGCTATATAACACAGTATTTTATTAGGTACTTGTTCTCTAATTATTTCACAGTTATAAATAAGACTTGTCTTGCTAATTCCAACTACAGATTCCAGTTTCTTTTGTTCCACAAATGCAGAGCATTCTACTTCCTCCCAACTATCTAATTCCTACCCAACCTCTGAAGTGCAGCTCAGCTCTTACTTTCTCCATGAAATCTTTTCTAACCACGACAATCTTCCAGAATGTGGTTGAGGATTTAGAGCTAGAAGGAACCTGAGAGGTCATCTAATCCAATCTCCTCATTTTACAGAAAAGGAAACCAAATGACTTGGTCAAGATCACACAGACACCAATTAGCACAGCTGGCATCTGGACCCAGATGATATTTTTGTCCAATCAACTCATAGCATTTATTATCATTAACTACTCAACAGTTAATTTTCATACCCTGCCTCATAACATCTGTCATACTGTCCTCTTTTTACATGTGTCTCATCTCCCTAATTAGCCTCCTTTATAGCAGGGGATCTATCTTATGCTTTTATTGTATCCCCTCTGGGTCACAGCACAGTGCTAGGCACATAAAAGACATTCAATTCTTGCTAAAAGGGTGAAAAAAGGTGAAAGATGAATATTCTAAGTGTGAGTAAATATAATGCTATAGAATAAAAATGTATGATATTATTATTTTAATATAGTCTTGATGAATAAATAAATTCTCAAAAATAATTAAAACTTCTCTATAGTAGCTTAAAAATATGATTTGCTTTTTCCCCATAATTCTGTAAATCACCTAGAGTAGAATAAGGTCCTTGAAAGAAAGAACTGATTTTCATTTTGTCTATGTATCCTCAGCAGCTATCATATTGCCTTGAGTGTAGTCAAATGCTTGACAAATTGAATTTGATAGTTACTACTTACAGACAGTTTACTCCATCAATTTTTCCACTCTTCTAATATCTACTCATAGTTATAATAACAACTGCCCGGACAGCACTCTGCCTACGACAGGATTATTTTGTAATTGATGCTTTGCGTGTTGGTATATTTAGCTATGCAATGAATAATCTAACGAATAATACAAACCTCCTGCTACTCGTTTTCTTTTCCCAGTTTTAGGATGTTCCCATTGTGTCTTCTCTTCAGTATGACTGTCAAAATACCCATAACACAATTAAAAATAAGGATAAGTTCCTAAAAGCAGTATAAACCATTCTAAAACTATTCCTCTAAAGGAAAAAATTTCTCCATGTTGATACTACTTCACAAGAGTTATCACTGGCAAAGGCCAGGGTTAACCAGAAGAACTCTGATTTTGAACCCAGGTTTTACTACCTACTCTAAGTCTAAGATGAGGAATCCTATAATCCCATATTGAAAATATGGCCAAAGAGTCAATTTCCACACAAATATTTTTTACTAGTCAGCTGCAAATATTACTTTTTCATGTATAAGTAGAGAGCTGCCTCTATACTGTCATACCTATTACAAACAGTAAACAAAAATATCACTTTGCTATGAGCAGATAATGAAAGGGTAGGTTCTGGTCTCAAGGGAAGACAGATAGAAACAGAATGGGAACCAATAGACCAGGCTGGGAGAAGGGTAATATTCAGTAACTATTTGGGAGAAAAATATGAGTAAAGAGAAAGGGATCCAAAACTAGACAGATATTATTTCAAACTCATACACTGGGAAATACAGTGGATTTGGGGTCTGAGAAGCTACATTCACGTCTCAGTTTTTCAACTTACTATTTCAGTTACTTCAGACAGTCAATTAATCAACATATATTTATTAAATACTTACTATGTGCCAGCCACTGGGGATATAAGTACAAAAAATGAAATATCTACTTGCAATGAGGTTACATATAAAAAGTACATATAAAAATCTATACAGCATAAATATAAAGCTAATAAATACAATTTTGTTGTTATGCAATTGTTTCAGTTATGTCTGACTCATCATGACCCCATTTGGGGTTTTCTTGGCAAAGATACTGGAGTGGTTTGCCATTTCCTCCTCCAGCTCATTTAACAGATGAGAAAACTGAGGTGAACAGGGTTAAGTGACTTGCCCAAGGTCACACATCTAATATGTGTCTGAGGCCAGATTTGAAGATGAGTCTTCCTGACTTTAGGCCTAGCACTCTATCAGCTTCCCAACTTAATTGCCCTTAATAAGCACAATGACAAAGTAATTGAATACAATATAGTTTGGGTATTACTAAATACTAGTAGTTGGGGGAATCATAAAAGATGATGGTGCTTGAGCTGTATCATAGAGGAAAAGAAGGACTCTCTGAGGCAGAGGTAAGGAAGGAGGTCACTGCAGGCATAGAGGAGATCTGCACAAAGGCATGGAAATGGAATATGAAGTGTCCTACATAAAAAACAGAGAGAAGGCAGGCTGGTTGGATGACTGAGTGGAGATGGGCTATAAAGTCCAATAAGACTGGAAAGATGGAATGGAGCTAAATTGTGTTAGGCTTTCACAGCTTAACAGAATTTATATTTTATCCTAGAAACAAAAAGAAGCCACTGGAGTTGGGTAAGTAGGGGAATTGCATGGTCAGATAGATCTGAACTTGAGAAAACTTAATTTGTACCAGGATGTAGGATGGACTAGAATGGAGAAAGACATGAGGCAGGGAAAACAAATTAGGAAATTGCTGCAATAATCTAGCCAAGAGGAATTTCAAACCTGAACTCAGGTATTAGTGGAATGAGAGGAAAGAAGGGATCAGATGTAAGAGACGTTTTTAAGGTAGAAATAGCAAGATTTGGCAAATGATTAAATATGTGGGATGAGAGAGAGTAAGGAGTTCAGGATAAGGCTGAGATGACAAACCTGGGATATTGGAAGCATGGTGGTGCTTACAGCAGAAATAGGGAAGTTTGGAAGAGAGAAGGTTGTAGGAGGAAAGATAACAAATTCAGCATTAAACATGTTAAGTTTGCAATATCTCTGGGACATCCAGTTAAAAATGTCCAATGCAGGGGGGAGCTAGGTGGCGCAGTGGATAGAGCACCAGCCCTGAAGTTAAAGAGGACCTGAGTTCAAATCCAGCCTAAGACTAAACACTTGACACAGCTGTGTGACCCTGGGCAAGTCACTTAACCCCAATTGCCCTTTAAAAAAATGTCCAATGGGAAATTGGTGATGAAATTAAGGCTAAGAGAGAAGACTGAGTTGGATGTAGACATCTGGGAGTTATCTGCATAGAAAAGATATTTAAAACAATGGGATCTGACAAGATTACCAAGACAAAAAGTATACAGAGATAAGAGGATCTAGCACTGAATCTTGAGGAATCTCCATTTAAGTGAGTGATATGGATTATGAGCCAGCAAAAGACACTGAGAACCCACAGTCAAACAAGTAACAGGCAAACCAGAAGACAGTAATGTCACAAAAACCCAGAGTGGAAAAAGCATCCAGGAGAACAGGGTGGTCAACAAATGCAACAGATGGACTGAGAGGGATTAGGACTGAGAAAAGACCATCAGATTTGGCAATTCAGAGATATTTGGTGAAATCAATAACTCAGTGTTCAACAAACTTAAAAACAAATTATTTAAATAAGAAATACCTATTTGATAAGAACTGCTGGGAAAACTGGAAAGTAGCCTGCCAGAAATTAACTTAGTCCAACATCTTACACCATACTCCTAATAAATTCAAATGAAATATGCTACCTTAATATTAAAAATCATGTCCTAAAAGTCTTAAAAGAGAAGCAGGTCATATATACCTTTCACAGCTATATTGGGATATGAATTTTCAACCAAACAAGGATTAAAGACAATTTAAATTTAAGAGATAATTCTGATTGCATGAAATTGCAAAGCTTTTGCAACAATGAAATTAATATACTTGTGATAAGGGAATCAGCCTACTAGGAAAAAATATATCAAAATTCTCAGATAAAGCTTTGGTATTCAAAATGCATCAACAACTAACAGAAATACAAAAGACCAAAAGCCATTCATCAATAGACAAGCGATCAAAGGATATGAAGAAAGTTCTCAAAAGAATTTCAAGTTATCATCAACTATTGGAAAGAATGGTACAATACTAATAAGAGAAACGTATATCAAAACAACCCTGAGGTTTTGTCCCATAGCTGATAAACTTAAAAAGATGTCAAAGGATAAAATAGTCAGCGTTGGAGGGGTTATATAAAGATACAAATGTTGTAAAGAATAAAACTGGCACCAAAGGAGAGATATAAGAAAACACTTCACCCAACTTCTTTGCATGGGGGAATTGAGGAGAAGTAGAGGAGGGGTCCATAAGCGTGAAACACTGCACATACTGTCAGAGTGGGGGGGTTTTGGAGGCACTGATAAATTTTGCTGATTTCTTTTCTCTTTGTTTTTTCTTTCTTTCTTTCTTTTTTTTTAAAGAATTCTATGTTATAAGGCATAGTTCTCTGGGTGGTTGTTGTCCTTGGTGGCTCAAAGAGAAACAAAGTTCTCTGGGAGGAAGAGGCGGACAGGGAAATTTTGGGCAATGCAAAAATATAATAATGAAAATTTATCCATTTAAAAAGAACTTAATGGGGGCAGCTATGTGGTGCAGTGGATAGAGCGCCGGCCCTGAAGTCAGGAGTACCTGAGTTCAAATCTGGCCTCAGACCAAACACTTGACACTTACTAGCTGTGTGACCCTGGGTAAGTCACTTAACCCCAATTGCCTAAAATAAACAAACAAAAAAATCAGATAAAAAGAACTTAATGGTAGCTGTGGAGAGAAGTTTCAATACGATAATAAAGTCAGAAGTCAGGTTGGAAAGGATTGAGGTGTTAATGAAAAGAGAGGAAGAGGAAGCAGCCAGTCTAGATAACTTTTCAAGGACTAAGGCCCAGAAAGGAACAAGGCATTTAACCTCTCTATGCCTCACTTTCCTTATCTATAAAATAAGAGCTGCTTTAAGTAATCTCCAAGGTCATTGATTCTTTGATTCTGATAGGCTTATTTGAACCTCGTACCTATCAAACCTCTAATTTACCCCATTTGAACAGAAAGCTACCACAAGCTGAACTGAACGATGAGTAAGAACATTAAAAAAATGTGAACATAAAGAACAACCATACTCCCAAGGATATCAAGGTTGAAAGTGTATACTTAGAACCTTACAATTCACAAACACCAAACAGCATCACAAAAAAAAATGAAGCTGACCATTTCTTAACAGAAAGAAAACTACTGGTTAATGATTTGGGAATCATATAAGAATGAACTGTTGGTATACAGTTGGAGCAAAAGTAAAAATCAGTACCAAATTAGAAGAGATGATAAATACAAGATAACATGCATAACTGCAACAGCTTCATACTGATCTATTATGGTAAGTCATAGATCCTCCTCCCACACCCAAAAAAATTGAAATTACTGTAGAAAACACTGCAAAGCCAACGACTTTTGACTATCACCATTTTTTTGCAAAATTTTAACAGATGAAGAATAATCACAACAAAAAGGAGGCCAGAAGAACTAAGAAACCCCCCTAGTCAGCAGTTTATCTCCTTGGCAAGAAGAAAGAGAAGCAAGCCAAGGACTGGGTTTAAAAAATGTAATCTTATTTATAAACACTACAGAGGATGGTGAAAGATTACAAACAACATGAACCATAAAGTAGCAAAAATCAGTGGGAAAAAAGACAAGTGTACAGAAAGCCTGGAATAAGGATCAAGTGAATCGTATCATACCAAGTTCATTCAAAGATAAAACTGTCAAGAAGACAACCAACACAGAAAATGGACTAGGTTTGTCAGCATTTCCGTGATAAACCATTTCCATCATCACTGACAACAGAACACCCCACAATTGGACCCTAACAACACCCCAGACCCCAATGCACTACAGGAGACACTTATGGAAATGAGATTAGAAAGAAAGACTGGACCCAAAACAAGTACACAGCAAAGAAATCTATTTTGGAGGTGGAACAATCTTTAAAACACTGAGGGATCATTTTACAAGATAACTAAAGAAAAGGAAATGTATTACCCCACCAAAACAATGAAAAAGGTCACAGACAATATTTTTACATTAAAAATATTTTACAATATTTTTAATAAGACAATCAAGACAACATTATGCCTGCTTTCTCATCATTATGAGATTTTTCTGAGAATGACAAATGTATTTAAGGCCATCTTTGATGAAAATATGACAATGAAACTGGCAGATTTGTACAATTTTCTATAACAGACATTTTTGCACTCACACAATTGTACTGAAAAGTACAGAAGATACAAAATGCTACAACAACAAAAAGGTATTTGAACCAGCAGAATAAAAAGCACCCTTAAAGGCTCTCCTCTAACAAGGAACTTCTCATGCATATGCTCATCATACAAGATTCTTTAGTAAATGCTACTAGAGATAACTAATTAATGACTCTTTGTTATTATCAAGCAAAGTATACAATAGATATATGAAGTTCAAAGGCATTTACCATTGTCATGAAGGTTGTCCTATACAGGAGTTATATGGAAGAGGGATTCCTACAGATTCTGAGATCCTCTAGTTCAGGTGTTCTTCACCTTTTTTGTGTCATGGAAACCTGTGGACCCCTTCTCAGAATGTTTAATTCATAACTGAAGGAAATTATAAAGTTTAGCTAGTGGTTAGTAAAATTAAACATGTAATTTTTTTTTCCCATCCAAGTTCAGACACTGAAATATGTCCCTTGGAATCCACTGATCTCAGGTTAAGAAGCCTTCCCTAGATGGTCCCAAGACCCAGAACACCACAGGACTGTGCCAAAGATTATACCAGAGTTCAGCCTAGTAACTCATTCAGGAAAACTAAATGAATAAAAAGTTCCTATTGTCCAGCCAGTCTATGACATTCAGGCAAATGGCCAGCCCACCAAGTTGCATTTAGGTGGACAGGTACTGCAAATGGATAATGAGTTGAGCCCAAAGCTAAACACGAGGAAGAAAACGGATGGAGAAAATAGCATAGTGCTTTCAATGATCTAAAGCTAATTCTCAGCCTCAAAATCCATCTTTTTAACATAGCTGTTCTGCCACTAATGCTATATGGTTGTGACTTCTGGAACATCCCATTCTCTAAGGATTCCAAGTTGTAAAT
Source organism: Phascolarctos cinereus (assembly GCF_003287225.1). Lineage (NCBI taxonomy): Eukaryota > Metazoa > Chordata > Mammalia > Diprotodontia > Phascolarctidae > Phascolarctos > Phascolarctos cinereus. Next base: position 77,555,472 of record NW_027555625.1, on the reverse strand, counting down.
AACCCAAAGTGTGTTGTCAGTTACAAGTGGATTGCAGCATTTTTCCAATGAAGAGCTAATAGGGAAGAAGTAGCATAAAAGATACCACAGATATGTGTGAGCTAAAAAGGAGGTGAGCTGGTCATGGAACAAGAGTAAGGAATAACAAACAAAAAGCTTATGTGCTACAATGGTACCTCTGAAATGTAAAAAGGACTACAGGAAGAGTTCTACCACATTAGGCTAATCCTCCATGGAGGATCTATGGGGCAAGGAGAAGAAAAAAATGAGAAGGCATAAATGGGTTACAACCTGAACCAATTATCACAGATCCACTGAAGTTAAATATTCATAGTGGTTTGTTTTTAAATAAAATTTTCACTGAATCATCAGAAATTGTCTATAGATATGAAAAGTTCCTTTAAGTTTTACCTAGTGTTAAGTTGGCATAATTCAAGATAATGTATAATGCTGATATTTCAATGTAACACATACTCTCCTAAGAAGCTTAATCTTTCACAGGTATAATTTCACTAAGCAGTGACTTTTTTTCCTAAAAATCTTATGTCTTTTTTTCCCCACTTAATAGTATTTTATTTTTCCAATTACATGTAAAGATAGTTTTCAACATTCACTTTTATAAGATTTTGAGTTCCAAATTTTTTTCTCCCTTCCTCCTTCCCCTCCCCCATCTCCAAGACAGCAAGCAATCTGATAGCAGTGACTCTTAATGGAGCTAAATCATGCTGATATACTGATAACTACACTAGATATAACATTTATCATAGGAAATGAAAATACAAAGGTCACCACTAAAACAGTAGGCCAGAGTCTCACAAGGAGTTTGATAAAGATTAACCAACCATATCCAATCATCATTAACAACTACTAAAATATTAAGAAGTTATATATACATATACATATATTTATATTTATATGGGAGGTAGTAGCCTGCTACTATGAGGTAAAGGTTATTAAACTAGAAAAGGAGGAGGAGGTTCAAGGTAGAATGCCCTGTTCTCTCTATTTCCTAGAAAATATTCTACAAGAAAAAGTATTCACAATTTTCTGCCTCTGGGTAGTTATTTTATTTCAAAATACAAAAATACTCAGCTTTCTACTTTCAAGGAGAAATAATTTATCTGACATGAATATGAGCTAAAATTACTCGTGTATGATTTAGTTTACCCCCGACCTATAGTTATTTCATTTGTATTCTCTTCTGGTAAGCAAAGCTCTCCATCTGTGCATGCTGTCATGTCAAAATTAAATTGCTAATTGCAAATGAACCCCTATAAAATCAAACTATTAAAACCATGGCTAAGTAGACATAGCTTTCTTCCACTGTAAAATGGGAATAGTAATATAACCAACAAATGGGAAAGAGCAACACTCCAAAAACAACAGATAATTAAAATATAATTGTTTGTAGTTAGCTTTGGCTATCTTATGTTTATTCTGGGAACAGATTTATCTACCTGTGGTTTTACTAGGCCATTATCAAAATTAATTTTCACACAACTAAAAACCTGAACGGTAAGAAAAAGTAGACCTGGGTCAGAAACTATATCCTGAATAATCTACAAAATGTTTTTTTAATCTCTAAATAGAAAAATATTGATTTTTAATTGTAAAAATAATTATAAAAAAATCTAAAAAGCCTAAAAATAGTTAAGATTTCAGCATCATTTTCTGAGACAAAACAATTTGCATACATTATATCATTTCAATCTCACAATAACTATATTAGGTAGTTAGTAAAAGTGCTATTACTCCCATTTTACAGATGAGCAAAATGTACTCCAGTAATTAAATTATTTACGCAAAGTCACACATCTACTAAGTCTCTAAACGAAACCTCCAATCCAGATCATAGGATCATAGATCTAGAAACTGGAAGGGACCTCAGAGGCCCTAGTCTAATCTCCTTCTTTTACACACTGAAAAACTGAGGTCCTGGGAGAGCAAGTTATTTACTTGAAATAACACTGTCAGTGTCAGACATTTGAACCCAGATCCTTCAATACCTGAGCTAACGCACTTTCCAAAAGGCTGCCAAAAGGCTAGTATTCTGGGGAAAAGCTAAGAAACAGGAATCAGAAGGCCTGGGTTCAAGTCTTGATTTGAGCACTTACTAGCCTTGTGACCCAAGGTAAGTCACTTAACCTGACAACTTTTTTTCCTCTTCCGCAAAATGTGAATAACATTTTGCACTACTTAGTTTGCAGGATTGTTCATAGAGTCATGGATTCAGAAATGGAAATGATGTTAAATAAGAACATCTAATCCAATTCCCCTCATTTTTCAGATGAGGAAACTCATCTGAGGTTGCAGAAGCAGTTAACTGACTTGCCTAGGATTACAGTTATTAGCAATAAGAGCTTCAACTATTGCCATAAATCTAGGGATTCTTTAACCTGAGATCTGTGAAGCTGCTTTTTCAAATTTTTGATAGTATTTTAACATAATTGGTTTGGTTTGCAATCCTATGTATTTTCTTTTATGCATTTAAAAGCACTGTTCTGCAGGTTCCAGAGGCTTCTCCCAATTGGCAAAGGGGTCCATGATATAAAAAAGGTTAAAAATCCCTGTGGTAGAAGAAGCACTTTCTAAATAATAAAGTACTATGTAAATGTGAGTTATATTACAATTTATTATGGCAACTCCAAGTTCCAATGTCATAAAAGTTATAAGAGTTGCTAACTCCCTGCCTCTGAGATACTGTAGTGATAAATGAAACTGACAGTCCCATACTTTAAGCCCAGCAGTAGAAAGCCGTCAAAACCGAAAAATGTTTCCCTTTTTTTTTTTACTGAATGATACAAAGAACTTCATTACAATTTATACCCGGTTTTGAAGATCAACAGGTAGTTAAAATCAGTAGAGATTTGTTTACCTTTTCTCTATTTAGGATACAATGTTTCACTTCAAATGTAAAAAGGTTTGGGGAAAAGATATGTTTGTATACACACATTCTAATGATTTATTTTCTGTCAACATGGCTTCACAAAAAAAATTTTTATTTCAATTTTTCTTTTGTTCTTTTTACCACAAAAGCTGAGGGTTCTAAAATATCATGTTCTAAAGACAGAAAACAGTTATTCCATTTGATAGGATGAATGTAACCAGTATGTGGCTACAAAGCGTTATCTAGGTTCCTTATTCCTTTACAGAAATCTTTGAATAGTACTGTTCTCTCAAAATATCCACTAAAAGTTTAGGGAATTTCTAGCTGATTTTTAAAAAATAACTCCTTTTTATTACTTTAAAGAAATAAATGGTGGTGGCACCATGGGTTCAATGGAAAGGGTTCTGGGGGCAGCTAGGCAAGAGTAGTGGATAGAGCTCTGGCCTTGGAGTCAGGAGGACTTGAGTTCAAATCCAGCCTCAGACACATAACACTCACTAGCTGTGTGACCCTGGGCAAGTCACTTAACCCCAATTGCCTCACCAAAAAAAAAAAAGAAGAAAGGGTTCTAGATTTAAATCTGGATTTAAATTCTGCCCCTACTATCACTACCTGTGTAACCTTTACTTATCTGTAAAATGACAGGGTTAGACTAGTTGACCTCTGATGTCCTACAAAACTGTCATTTTATGATCGCATGACTTTTTTAGGTTGAAAGGCAGCATAGAGAGGCCAGAATAGACCTGTGTAACCTTTACTTATCTGTAAAATGACAGGGTTAGACTAGTTGACCTCTGATGTCCTACAAAACTGTCATTTTATGATCGCATGACTTTTTTAGGTTGAAAGGCAGCATAGAGAGGCCAGAATAGACCTGTGTAACCTTTACTTATCTGTAAAATGACAGGGTTAGACTAGTTGACCTCTGATGTCCTGCAAAACTGTCATTTTATGATCACATGACTTTTTTAGGTTGAAAGGCAGCATAGAGAGGTCAGAATAGACCGGATTTTCAAGTCTCACCTCTGACACTTACTGGCTTCATTACCCAAGCAAGTTGCTTCACTTTTGCTTACCTGCATTGGTAGACAAAGTTTCATCATCTGGGATTTTCCTATTTCAATTAATGTTCAGGTTGCATCCCTAGCCTTATGATTTTACATTAAAATAAAAAGGTAAAGGGGCAGGTAGTGCAGTGGATAGAGCACTGGCCCTGAAGTCAGGAGGACCTGAATTCAAATTCAACCTCATATACTTACTAGCTGTATGACCCTGGGCAAGTCACTTAACCCCAAATACCTCCCCCCCCAAAAAAAAATTTTTAATCATAAAAGGGTGACAAATGAAACTAGAGGACTGAGGGGACAGAATCTGCAGTGTTCTTCCAAGGTAAAATAATAGGGTAAAAAAAAGCACCAATTTAGTATTTAGGTTCACACTAAGAATTCCAAATCATTGACAGGAAATATCCTTGTAAATATGGAAAATTATTTAATTATAGCAACCACTACTGGAAGGCACCCTCTGAGAAACAGGGAAAGATGGGGAGATGTCCCCTAGACTTGTAGTCAGTACATCCAAAGCCAAGCCACACAAAGGACAGCCTGCTTCCTCACTGATTCCAGAGAAACCACCCTTCAGCCAACACTTAAAGAGAAGAAATTCTTGCTAAGTATGGGATAGGCTACAACAACACTTGGAAAAGGAAGAAGTTGCCCTTGGAGGGGGAAAGACAAATTCCTTTTCATATGGGTAAGAAGTTCCCTTCCTCCTACAGCAAACAGAAGACAAGATGGGTTCCAAAAAGTGAGTGGATAAGCATTTATGGGATGTTGTAGGTGTGTGAAAGCATTTCCCCGAGGAAGAGTGGAAAGAGGGCTAGGTGAGAAGTGCGATAGCCCGACCTAAAAGAGTCCCAGCTCTGCCATGTTCTAACCATGTGACCTTGGGCAAGTCACTTCCTATCTCTGCATAAAAGGAGGGGGTTGGATTAGATTCTCCTCTCCCAATGTTCTATGATTCTATGGTGTTATGTGACAGTACCACTTCTAAATTATCTTTGTATCTCTTCCAACAGAGGGTTTTACACAAAGTGGATGGCTCAGTACATAGAGTGCTGGGCCTGAGTTCAAATATGAGCTCAGATACTTACTAGCTGAGTGACCCTGGGCAAGTCACTTAACTACTGTATGCCTCAGTTTCCTCATCAGTAAAATAAGAATATTAATGCTTGTAGTCTCAGATCCACAGAGTTGTTGTGAGGCTCAAATTAGACAATATATGAAAGTGATATGGAAACGATAGTTAATTTCAGGGTGAAGGGATATGACAGTGTCCACACATCACTGTGAAACACTTGTGAGAATGTATATCATGTAGAATTGCGTGTAAGACTGTGTATTTATAGGGGAAGGGAGGAAGTTTCTGTGCGTAAGCACTGAATGAGAATGTATCAGCGAGAGAGTGAGAAAGTAAGCTGTATGTACCAAATCACAGACTTGGAGAGGCCCTCTTCGTGTTATGCGTTAAGTATGTGTGTGCTTGTAAGAGCAGCTGCAGAGATATATGCACAAGTACGTGCAAGCGTGCAGGGATGACCGTGCACAGGTGTGTGTAAATGTGTGTGACTATAAGACCAGTCATGTAGGCATGTGCACTAGTGTGTAAATGTGGGAGGGGGATGAAGGCAGTCACGCAGGCATGTGCACAAGTGTCCGTGTGCGAGTGTGCATGGGCTCCCGTGCACAAGAGTGTGCAGTGTGAGTGAGCTGGCGCTCAGGAGTGGCGGGTAGCCGCCCGCACCAGCACCCACGTCCGGGTAAGGGGGAGGGGCGGAACGGGGGGCAAGGGGCACTGCGGGAGGCGGGAAGGGTCGGTGTGCAGGGGCAGGCAGACGGTGCGGCGCGAGGGCCGGAGATCTGAGGTCGGGCGGGGGCCACTGCCCGGCCCCTCCAGCCCCTTACTTGGCGAAGTACACCCAGCCGTCCTTGGTGGTCCTCTCCTCCCAGCCCGGCGGCAGCTCGTCCTCACTGTCAGTGTCGTCCAGACCCGCGTAGCGCAACGCAGCCATGGTGGGAAAGAGGCAAACTGCTACCCGCCTGGGCACTGGAGCACAAGCGCAGGCAAACCCCTGCGCGACGCCGGCTCGGCTCCGCTCGGCTCCGCTCGGCTCGACTCGCCAGCGCGCGACCCGCCGCTCCCCTCACCCTCCCGCGCTCCCGCGCTCTGATCTCTCGGTTTCCCTCGGAAGTGGGCATGCGCAACGCCGGGCCCTGCCCAGCGACGTCGGGCTCCGGGACGCTGCTAATGAGGAAGAGGCCGGAGGATGAGGAAGAGGCCGGAGGACGAGGAAGAGACCAAAGAACAATAGTCACATAGAGTTACAACGAAGATTTTATTTACCCCGTTTACCCCCGCCCTCGCTTCTTTTCTGCCCGACTAAAAGTCCTGGGGGCCAGAACTAGAAGCCCCGCAGCCAGCCGAGAATTTAGAACGAAGACGTCACCAAGATAGCGCCGTCCTGTTGCATTACTGGATGGACTGTTCAGTAGACTGTACTGGAAGCCTGAGCGCGAAGAGCCTGCTGGGAAATGTAGTTCTAGGCAGAACTGAAAGCGTGCAGGTATGGGCTGCCGCAGACTTTGAACTTCCTGGCCAAAACTCACAAATCCTTTAGGGATGCTTGACGTGCTGCGCTGGAGGTTCTTACAGCCGACTCTTCAGATGTTTAATGTGAACCCTTTACGCTTTGGAAATCGGCAAAAGCTACACAGTAGATTGATTTAGCTTGTTGATTGTCCAGACTCGAAAAAATAAATGGGAAAATTTTAATGCAGATTAAACTTAAAAATGGGTTGTGAGTACTTTTTTTTCCCCTGAGCTGGTGGTTAAACACTTATCATTTACGCTGCTGAATTCATTTAAAAGATGAGAAAACAAGTTCAAAGAGAGAAATTAAGTTGCCCTATTTACAAGAAAAATAAGTGGTAGCTAGGGCTTCAAACCTCGCCACTGTGCTCCAGTGTCTTCTTTATTCCACAAGGTCCCTATGGTCTTTACTTCACCCCACCCACGTTACCCTATCCTACAGACTTCAAGGAAGAGAGCATTCCGGTGTTACTCACGAAGACAGTTCATATTTATATAGTATCTTACGGAATGAAAAAAGGTAAAGTGTTTTGTACACATTCAATTCAAATGGTTAACAAGCATTTATCTGTAACCAGTCCCAGAATTTTAGGAGCTCGCATTTTAACTAGAAAATTTGCAAACTGTACATACAAAACAGAAATAGGATAAACCGAAGATAATCTCAAAGGAAAGGCACTAGCATTAAGAAGTACTAGGACTCCCTCTTTCTAGAGCCTTGATGATAATAGCTCTAGGATGAGGAAATTTGTTCTGGACAGGACAGAAGACTGGAACTACAGCAGTGTTCCAGGGACAGATGCTTGCTGGGGCCCCAACAGCCCAGCACCAGTGCTACAAAAGAACTCTACAGGAGAGCAGAACAGAGGGCTAGGAGTAGGTTATGTGCCTGACCTTGAAAGAAAGCCGAAACCGGCAAGCCCATCCTCCCTGAACCTAGGAGACACAAACTACAGAAATCAGCCCTGTAGCACTACAGCTACGAAGCTCCTATCTGCTAGTGCTGGGCCACAGAACTAAGGAACTGAAGGAGTAAGACAGGACACCAATACAGGAAACTATAAGTGTGGAAGGGAACCCTGTGTAGTACTCCACTAAGCCTGAGAGAAAAAGCTCAGCATCCAAGTGGTGCCAGTTCTGTCCATCTAAAAATCAGGGCAGAGACATAGACTGGTGAACTGTGACTTGGCCAGTGTGGGAAGAGGCTAATCTGCTTTGAGATCCAGCCCCAGAGGAAACCACCATCAGAGGGGAAGGAACTGAAAAGTGAGTGATAAGGAAAACAAACTGGGGTTGGGGAAGGAGTGACTGAAAGTACTAAATGTCTCAGGAAAAGGAAAACTCAAAAGACTTTGAACATAAGCAGATAAACCAACTGGGAAAACATTAACGAAAGACAGAAATGTGTCCTCAAAATTTGGTGACAGGGCAAGTTTTATAAGGTAGTGGCAGAAATTGCCTAGCTTGAAGAGCCCAAAATAGATACCTTAGAAGTTTTGGTTGTGTGAGGAATACAGAGAATAGAGATAGACTAGATAAGTATAATAGTCATGAACCAGAGACTTAGGGTCCAGGGTACACAGAGAGAGTGAATGGATAATGAAGAGAGAGAAATCCTCTCTGAAAAGGGGTACCAAAAAAAGAAATGAAAAAACTCATGAACAGAACTACTTGCTGGGGAGGAGAGTAAGGGAGAATCTACTTGACTGAGAGGAAAAAAGGGAAGGGGAAGAATTATATAACTAGGCAAAGTCAGGAAATAAAAAGAACTAATACACAAAACCCCACCGGGAAAGGTTTGACAAACAAGAGGAGAGGGACCAGAGGTAAGGGGAAGAAAGCCGGTGGAAATAGGTCCACCTTTAAAAAGATGAAACTATAGTAACTTAAGGAACATGGTGCTTAGTGCATTGTGGGGGGAGATCATAGCTTGAAAAAAAAATTGGAGACAAATGGAGAAAAATATAAACCCAACTCATAACTTTAAATGTGAATGGATTAAACGATTCAATAAGACAAAACAGACTGATAAGAAAACAAACCTCTACAATCTATTGCTTTTTTAAAAAAATTGAAAAATAAAAACATACACAAAATAAAACTGAAGGGATAGAAAACAAATTTACTTTGCATCAAGTAAATCCAAAAAAGCAGGAGTTGCAATCATGTTAGAGGAACCAGAGGAGCTACCGACAACAAACTAGCATCAGAAATAAACTTACGCACTCCAAAAGCCTTAGCATCCAAATTCGCAAAGGGGATATTATGCTACAAGAAGACATAGACAGTAATACAATAGTGACAGGAAATATCAATAGCCTTTTCTAGGTCTTAGTTAAATCTAACAGAAAGATGTACTAAAGGGAGAATACTGAAATGGCGAATGACTGGAGAAACTAAAGTTAAAACACTTATGGTGTTTTATAAATGGAACCGCAAAAAATGTACATATTTCTTAGCACCACATGGAATTTTTATAAAAATTGACCATATATTACAGCACAGAGATATTACAAACAAATGTAAAAAGGCAGGAATAATTAAAATATCCTTTATAGACCATAACACGATAAAAATAGTTATTGGTTCAGGCACCACAAACAGAAAACACAGACCCAAATGGAAACTTAACATTGAAATCCTAAATAATGCATGGGTCAAAGGACAAATCATAGAAACAGTAATTATGTTAAAGAAAATAAAATGATGAAATAACATACCAAAATTTCAGAGATATAGCTAAAGCAATCCTAAGGCGGGGGGGAGGAGAATTACATCCTACAAACATACATTAACTAAATAGAAAAAGAAAAGATTAATAAACTGAATATGTATTTTTAAAAATTGAAAAGCCAACAAATAAGCTAACATATGCACAGAAGAGGAGATATTAAAAATTAGAGGAGAAATAACTAAATTGGGGGGAAATGACCCATAGAAACATTAAATAAAACTGAAAGCTAATGCTTTGAATATATATATATATATATATGTGTGTATATATATATATGTTTACATATAAATCTCATAAAAAATCAGGATAAAAAGAATAATCAGAACATATCATACGCAGTTATATACTAACAAAACTGGAAACATAAAAGAAATAGAAGAATGCCTTCAAAAATATAAAATATACAAACTAGCAGAAGACCAGATATAGATCTTAAATAACCTGATTTCAGAAAGGGAAACAAAATCTAGCTGTAAAGAAACAAGCAAAGAAAAAACTCTTCATCCTGATGCACAGAATTCTATCAAAACTTTAAAGAACAATTAGTATTCATGCTTTGCAAGTTACATTCAAAACTGAAAGAGAAACAACCCTATCAGAATCCTTTTATGAGAAAACTTAGTTCTAAATTCCTAAAGCAGGAAAAAGATAAAACACAGAAGGAAAACTATAAGCCAATATGATTAAAGAATATTGACCCAAAAGTTTTTAACAAAATCCTGTCAAACAGACTACAGCAATGTATCCAAGAAATCATTCATTATGATCAAGCGGGAATTATACCAGGGATGCAAGAATGAAATGTTTAACATTAAGAAAAATATCAGCATTGTGTTAAAAACCAAAACATCCAAAACCACATGATCATCCCAACAGATACAGAAAAAAAGCCTTTGACAATTTGGTACATTATTCTTTTATGCTAAAAAGCCTATAAACTATAAGCAAAGAGGGGCTTTTTTTTTTATCATAAAAAGCATCTATCTAAAACCAAAAGCAAGCATAATATGCAATGGGGATATATAAGAACCTTTTTTTAAAAATGGGAGGGAAGCAAAGATACCCACTTTATCCACTATTGTTTGTTATAATACTGGAAATGAAAGCAAGAGCAATAAAACAAGGAAAAAAAATTTTTTTAAATTAAAAAAAATTAAAGGCATAAAGATAGATAATGAAGAGATAAAAGTATCCCAATTTATTAATGATATGATGTTATACTTGGAAAGTCCAAAAAAGAGATACTAATTGAGACAATAGCTTCAGCAGAAAAGGGGAAAGACCTATTTATATGAAAATATTTATATCCGCTCTTTTTGTGTTGGCAAAGAATTAGAAAGGGAATACTCATCAATTGGAGAATAGCTAGCCAAGTTGTGGTATATGATTGTGCGGGAACATTACTGTGCTATAATAAATAATAAATAAATACAGTAAAGCCACCAGTAGATTGGCTTCAGAAAAGCCTAGAAAGTCTTATATGAACTGATGCAAAGTGAAGTGAGCAGAACCAGGAGAACATCATATGCAGTAACACAATATTGTAGTGATGATCAGTTGTGAAACTCTGATAAAAACAAATGATCCAAGGCAATTACAAAGAACTCATGAAGAAATATGCTATACACCTCTAGAGAAAGAAATAATGAACTCTAAGTGCGGATTGAAGTACACTTTTTTTTTACTTCCTTTATTTTTATTGGGGGGGGTTGTGTATTTTCTTTTACAACATAACTAATATGAGAATATGGTTTTCATGATGTCACAGGTATAATTGCTGTCAAATTGCTTGCCTTCTCATGGGATAGGGAAAGGGCAGGAGAGAGGGGGAGAATTTGGAAGTCAAAATTTTTAAAAATTAATACTAAAAATTTTAATGTAATTGGGAAATTTTTAATGAAGTAAAAATATTTTCTAAAAATAGCTTCAGCAAAGTTGCAGGCTACAAAATAAATCCTCAAACAATCAATAGCATTTCTGTGTAATAACATAATAGAAGAAGCAATATAGAAAGGGAGATCCTTTTCTAAATAACTACAAAATGCATAAAATATCTGGGGATAAACCTACCAAAGAACACAAAAGATTTCTAGAGTTTCAAATGCAAAGGCCTAATTAAAATAAGAAAGAACAATTTAAATAGCTGGTGGAATATTTATAGCTAATGGTTAGGCAATGCCAGTATAATACACAATATTATCAAAGTTAGTTTACATTGTTAAAGCTATACTAAGTGAATTGCCAAGAGGATAATTTTTTATAGAACTTGATAAAATAATAACAAAATTCATTTGTAAAAACAGAAGGTATAGAATATCAAGGGAAATGATGAACAAAAGGAGATATTAAGGGGAAATCAAACTGCAGACCTCAAACTGTATTATAAAGCAGCAGTCATCAAAACTGGTTAAAAAACATAGATAGATAGATAGATAGATAGATAGATAGATAGATAGATAGATAGATAGATACACATACATATCAATGGAACAGACTAGACAAAGGAGAATATGAAACAATGGACCTCAATAACCCAGCTGTGATAAAATAGAAAACATAAATTACCTAGGAAAAAAATGTATTTGATAAAACTTCTGGGAAAACTGGAAAGCAGATTGGCAGGAGTTGAAGTTAGACCAACATCTCACTCCATACCCCATAAAACATTCTAAATGAATACATGGCCTCAATAATAAAGATCATACCATTAAAAGAATTAGAAGAGAATCAAAGTTTACTTCACACAACTATAGGTAGGACATGTATTGTTAACAAAACAAGAAAGGCAATTAAAAAAAATAAAATAGGTAACTACTTAAAACTGAAACATTTCTTCATAGACAACATTAATACATCTAGGATAAGAAAGGAAGTGGTTGGATGAGGAAAAACTGTATAAAATTTCTCTGATAAGGATTTAGTATACAAAATATATAAAAACAAATACATATAAGATAAATAGCCACTCTGCAACAGATAGTCAAAGGATATGAACAAACAATTCTCAAAAGAAGAATTCCAAAGTATTCACAACCACGTGAAAGAATGATCTAAATCACTAATAATAAGAAAAATACAAGTGAAAACAACCCTGAGGTTTCACCTCACACTCTGCATTTTGGCAAAGATGACAAAAAATGGTAATACGCAATGTTGGAGGAGTGGTAGACTGATAGACACATGCATTGTTGGTGAATCTATGAGATGATACAACCATTTTGGAAAGCAATTTGGAATTATGCAAATAAAGTGACTAAGGTCTATACCCTTTGAATGAGACTCTATTTCTGGGCTTGTACCTCAAGGAAGCCATCAATAAGAAGAAAGTCTCTGATGCCGAGTGAAGTGAGCAGAACCAGGAGAATGCTGTACACAATAACAGCCACATTGTACAATGACTAACTTCGATAGACTTAGCCGTTCTCAGCAATGCAAGGATCTAAGACATCTCCAAAAGTCTCATGATGGAAAATGCTACCCACGTCCAAAGAAAGAACTATGAAGTTTGAATGCAGATAGAAGCATACTATTTGCTCTTTTTTCTCCTTCTGTTTTGTTTTGTTTCCTCTTTCTTGTGGTTCCTTCTGTTGTTTCTAATTATTTCTTACAACATGACCAAAGTGAAAATACATTTAATATGAATGTATATGTATAGCCTATAGCAGATTGTGTGCCATCTTGGGGGGGAGGTGGGAAGGGAGGGGGAGAAAAATTTAAAACTCAAAAGTTCATGGAAATGATTGTTGATAAAACAAAATAAATTTATTTTAAAAAGAAAAGAAGAAAAAGAAGAAGAAAAAAGTCTCCTGGGAAGCAGTTTGGCAGAAACTAGGTATAAACCAACATCACACACCCTATATCAAGATAAGATCAAAATGGTTACTTGATTTAGACATAGAGGGTGATATCATAAGCAAATTAGGGGAGCATGAAATATTTTACCTGTCAGATTTATGAATAAGGGAAGAATTTATGATCAAACAAAAAATAGAGAGCATTGTGGGAAATAAAATGGATAATTTTGATTGCATTAAATTAAAAAGGTTTAGCACAAACAAAATCAATGCAGCCAAGAATAGAGGGAAAGCAGAAAACTGGAAAAAAATTTTTTACAGCAAGTTTATCTGCTAAAGGCCTCATATCCCAAATATATGAAGAACTGAAGTCAAATGAGTCAATACCCAAATGGTAAATGGTCAAAGGATATGAATAGGTGGTATTCAGAAGAAGAAAACAAAGCTATCTATAATCACATGCTCTAAATCATTATTGATTAGAGAAACATAAATTAAAACAACTCTGATCTAAAACAAACTCATACCAATCAGATTGACTAATATGACAGAAAAGGGAAATGTTGGAGGAGATAGAAAAACTGGGATACTAATGCACTTTTTTTAAAGTTGTGAACTGATCCAAACATTCTGGAGAGCAATTTGGGACTATGCAGAAAGGGCTATAAAATGGTGGTATACCCTTTGACCCAGCAATACTGATGAGGATGGGATCTGGACCCAAAAAAAGAAAAACTCTGGACTTTCCCACATGTACAAATCTCTGGTGTTCACCAGAGGCTATAATCCCATCAACTGGCCTTTCGTTGTGGCTACGCCCAATCTCCCAATTCTCTGTTACCCTTAACCTAGCCTACCCCTCCATTGTCTTACCTCCCTATGGCCCCAGCCACTTCCCACACTTAATCCTAGCTAGGTTCCATTCTCCCTTGGCCACGTGGTCCAGGTCCCTGGCATTCTATTACCTCATAGTCCCCGGAGACTACTTGGCCACTCCTAGATCCCTCTCACAGTCTTTCTGTATATAAGGTCCATCTTGTCTCCATTAAGAGACTCAGATTCTTAAAATCTAGCTACTGCTCAGTTTCTTACAGTCTAGCCAATAGCTCGCTAATGTTCAGATTTCTTAAGAGTCTGGCCAATATGGAAGATGTTCTAATAAACCTTGTCTTTGGCTGAAAGAAGGCTTGGGTCGAATTCTTTTGGGTAGGAACTGCATGTTGTGATTTTGGGGTCCCAGCACCCCTAAAGCTCAACAATGTCACTAGTAGGTCTGTATCCCAAAGAGAAAAAGACCAATTTGTACAAAAATATTTTAGTAGCTCTTTTTGTGGTGGTTAAAAATTGGAAATTGAAGGGATGCCTATCAATCGGGAAATGGCTGAACAAATTGTATTATATCATTGTGATGGAATACTGTTGTGCTATAAGAAATGATGCAGGATGCTTTCAGAAAACCTGGAAAGACTTACATAAACTGATGCAAAGTGAAGTGAGTAGAACCAGAACAGTATACACAGTAACAGCAATATTATATGATGATCAATTGTGAATGACTTAGCTATTCTCGACAATACAGTGATCCAAGACAGTTCTGAAGGGCTTATGATGAAAAACGCTATCCACCATCAGAGAAAGAATTGATGGAGTCTTAATGCCAATCAAAGCATATTTTTTGTAACTTTGTTTTTCTTGGCTTTTTTTTTCTTTTTGGTCTGTCTTTTCTTTTGCAATATAGGAATTTGGAAATATGTTTTGCATGATTGCACATGTATAATCTATATCTAATTGCTTGCTATCTCAGAAAGGGAAGAGAGGAGGGAGGGAGAGAATTTGGAACTAAAAAGATTTTTTTTAACCAAAGTTAAAAATTATTTTTACATAAAATTTGAAAAAAATATATATTAATTTTTTTTTTCCAAAAAATATTACTCCAGCACTTTTTGTGATAGCAAATATTTGGAAACAAAGTAGATGTCCTTCAGTTGGGAGATGGCTAAACAAATTGTGGTATGTGAATGTAATGCAATATTACTGTGCTATAAGAAATTATGTGTGTGATAAGTACAGAGAAGCATGGAAAGAGCTACATCAACTGCTGCATGATGAAGTAAACAGCCAAAGAAACAGAGCCAAGAAAAGAATATGTAGAATAACTCTAATAATTTACATGGAAAGAACTATACACTAAAAAAATCAGAAGTGAAGGTAACAAAATTATAAAGATCATGCAGAACTCAATGAGATGTGAGAAGATACTTCCAACCCACTCCTCCCTGAAGATGGGAGTTCCATGTGTGTAACACATTACACATGTTTTCAGACTTTTTCAATGTAATCGATTAGTTGGGCTGATTGTTGTTTTTTTCCCTCTTTAAAAAATGTTTTTTTTTAAATGGGTTGTTTCTCTGGGAAGAAGGGGAGGGATACTTCAAATAACTATGATGATGTAAGAAACAGGAGCTATCAATAAAAACTTATTAAAAAAATTTTAAAGAATTACTGAGGGGCAGCTAGGCGGCACAGTGGATAGGGCACTGGCCCTGGAGTCAGGAGGCCTCAGACACTTGACATTTACTAGCTGCGTGACTCTTGGGCAAGTCACTTAACCCCATTGCCTAGCAAAAAAACAAACAAGCAAAAAACCTAAACCACTTAATCCTATTGCCTAGCAAAAAACCAAATAAACAAACAAAAAAAGAATTACTGGGAAAATATCCTTCCAGAAAGTAAGATTTTAGCTGAGACTTGGAGGAAGCCAGGAGGTGAAGATGAGTAGAGAAAGCATTCCAGACATGGGACATAGCCAGGAAAAAATGCATGGAGTCTGCAGATGGAGTGTTCTCTAAAAACAACAGCAAGGAGGCACTGTGTGGCTGGATGGAGTAGAGGGGAGTGAAGTGTGAGAAGACTGGAAGGGTTGGAAGAGGCCTAATTATGAACGGTTCTAAGAGATATAGGATTTTATATTCAATTCAAAGTTAATAGAGAACCACTAGACTTTATTGAGTAGGATGAGTGTCATAGTCAGACTTTCACTTTAGGAATATGATTTTGGCAACTGATACATGTATGTAAGAAAAGGTTGATCAAAGACCCTTCCTCCCCCTAACCATCTGGGGCCCACCAATCTACTTGAAATGCAAGGATATAGAGCATAGGTTTTGCCTTTCTTTGTATACCCAGTGCTTAGCACAATATCAGGCACTTGATAAATGTTTGTTAATTTGGCCAAAATACTGAGGCAGAAGTTTATGTTGATTTCAGACTTGGAGAGATTGCATTTGGCTGTAAAAGACTGTTAAGAGTGAGAATGAAGGGGCAACTAGGTGGCTAGTAGATAAAGCACTGGCCCTGGATTTCAGGAGTTCCTGAGTTCAAATCCAGCCTCAGACACATAACACTTATTAGCTGTGTGACCCTGGGCAAGTCACTTAACCCCGTTGTCTAATCAAAAATAAAAGAGTGAGAATGAGGTGTAAGGGTGAGCTAAGTTCAAATTTTGGTTAATTTTCATCTTGTAAAAGTTATGTTCCTTTAGGAATCATAAAAGGGTGAGTCCCTTTTTCAGACTTTGATTGGTTCATTTGCATATGAAAGAGTCAGGAAACTTGGCTGGGGATTGATAGAGACAAGGTACTGGCCTCCAGCAGTTGTAGCCTTCCTGAGAGTGTAAAGCTTAAAGAATTCATCTGCAGAGTCAAGAAAAGAGCCAGCTATGGAGGAAGAACATAGCTCTTGAGAACTTGGGCCCCTAATAGAGTGCATCAAGTCAAAAGAGATTTTTTTCCCTCCCTACTCCCACCAATGGCTTCTTGCAGCAAAAGCATAAAGCTAGATGGATTCCAGAAGAGTATTTGAGTCCAGGAAGTAATAGAAGACACAGTTTAGCATCTGGAGCCGGGAGACAGCAGGCCTCAGGTTTGAGACTCCCACTTTTCTACATAGGTGTGGGCTCTGCTTCCTTCTAAAAGAGCATAGCAGTTCCCCAAGCCCAAGATTTCAGCTGAGCTAGAAGCTGGAGATGGTAGAGACCATGTCAAAATGAAGTGCCCCACCCAGTATAGAGCAAGACCAAGGAGCCCAGTGGAACAAATTTCCAAGCAGAATTCAAACTATCTTCCTAAAATCCCCACCTCCTTCTCCCATCACTCCACCAAACAGTTAATCTTTTTTTGTCTTACCTTAATGATAATCTCATCTTTCTTCCATATGAAGGAACTAACCTTGGGAAAATGTACTCTGAATGTTATTTTCAATGACAAGGGTTAACTAGTTGTTGGGGAATCTTTGTAGAAAGTGGTTGACGACTTGTCACTTTCTTGTGATAGCAAAGTAGAAAATCAGGAATAGCTTGACATGCAACCCAGATTTTGGGAACAGATCTCAAAGAGTTCAGAGAAAGAATCAGTAGGTTCCTATGGAGGTAGGTTCTGTAGTTATAATCAGCTCAGGAAGGATTCAAGAATAAAATTCTGAAGACCCAAAGAGGAACAATTCTAATGAGTGATATAATAGAGAGATTAATGTGGATATACTGGGAAATCACCAACAAATTTGCATTCAGATAAGACATATATAGAATACAGAAATAAGGGCAGGCAGCAGATAACAGATGATGAACACAAGATTATTCAGTACTGTAAGAATAGTATCAAGAGTGCTAAAAGTCAAAGTGAACCGGGACTGGCAAGAAAAGATAAAGACAATGAAAAGAGTTTTTGTTTTTTAACCACCAGATGGCATTCACAGCCATTCTCTGACACATCCCATACTTACTCTAATGGTTTGTTATATTCCCTAACAGGACAGAAGTGCTGAGTAAGTGCTGTATTCTCTACTGTTACCAGGGAATCTGCAATCTTCTGTCTCTTAGCTCTACCTCTCTAGGGCAACCCTGAAGATAAGCTCTGTGAAGATACTGACTGTTTCATTTTTACTTTATACCTTCAGTTCTTAGTGCAGTGCCCAGCACATAGCAAGCACTTAATAAATGTGCGTTAATTGCTTGGCTGCCAAGGTATTTGTGTGAAATTGGGGTCTGGTGCATAAGTATACCCTATCAGCTTGCTGAGAAGATGGAGTCTCAGTGTGGAGGGTGCCAGGGACCTACATTCAGGAGATGTAGGGAAGAAAGTGTATTGGAGAGATTGAAGCATGTGTGAACATTCTTTAACTGGTTATGGTTGGTCTAGCACATGGTTAGGAAGAGCATTTTTCTGTGGGCTGCATTACCAGAATCACTGGTGTCTTCAAATGGCCTGAGTTAGCTACAAGTCTTTTTTGCTCCATTTAAAATGGAGGGTGGTGGAGGGCTCAGTGACTCAGAGAGTAAAATCATGTGGTAAAGGGTAAAAGGGACTTAAAACTTCCTTTTCTAAGACCATCTGGGTTTTAAGAAATGGGACCTCATTGAATTTTTTGTTCATTTTTCTTCATTCTTTATGTTGAGAATATAATCTCCAAATCTGAGAGTTTCAAAAGCCAGATTTAGCCACAGAAATCTGGGAGTTCAGATCCATGCTGAGTTTTGTAATTAATACACCATCAACGTCCTGAGGAGCAAGGAGCCAGGAGTAACCTTTGGGAATGATGTTCAGGACTCCAGTCCTAGGGAAGAATTCATCTAACAGCAGTGCCACCTTTGAACATGAGGTGGGAACAATAACTAATAACTGAGCTAAGTTTTAAACCTAGTCTCACTCCTAGAAACTAAGGTGGAGTAGAGAGATAATGTCCCTGAGGTGTTGGGGAAAATACTTGTATATTCTTACTATATCGTTGAAGTAGATATTCCTTTGTAAAAAGGAAATAATATCAAGTGGTCAGATGGAGCTAGGGTACTCTTTACTGCTCCCCACCCCTGCCAAATGGAGAAACACAATTAGTAGAAGCTCAAGCTAATAAAATAGAAAAGAGATACCACTTGAATCTTGAAGGGGAGATATAACAGGCCTGGTCTTGAGGGAGTGAGGCCAGAGCATACTTTTTACATGTGTATTTATAGATTTACTCCATTAAAACTAGCTCTGAGCCCCTACCCATACATAAACCCTACCTACTTCTGTGCAAGCAAGTTTTACTATGTGATAGTCATGTGACTTTGTCATAATGGATTTTACTCTAGAGAAACATTGAGACTTGCTAGGATACCATATGCAGCATTTTGTCAAAGAATACGTAAAGCAGGGGACACAGCGATGTTTGTTGCCCACCCCCCCCCATTTCAGTTGATGTAGTCATAGGATATAGACATAGATGATAAAGTATTGCCAGGGTAGCAACTTGTTACCATTTGGTGACCCCTTTGGTACATATGACTTCTCCTTCTCTGGTGGTATTAATGGGAACCTGGCTATTGGTGAGCAAATAAAATAAAATTAATCACATCTCTGGGTGACTAAATAGCTAAACTTTAGAGACAGTTGCACAGTCGGGCAGTTCAAGAGAAAGACAGAAGTCAGGAAAAATATTGCTATTGACTTCTTTGGGAGGAAGAGGGGATTTTCTCTCTTTTCCCCTAAAAAAAAATTCAGCCATGAAACTACATGCCCAAAAGGCATGTAGAGAGGTAGTTAGGGGGCACAGTGGATAGAATGCTAGGCCTGGAGTCAGAAAGACCTGGGTTCAAATTCAGCCTCAGATACTTTCTAGCTGTATGACCCTAGACAACTCACTTAACCTCTCTCTGCTTTGGTTTCCTTAACTGTGAAATGAAGATTCCCTTCCTTTGTATTTTTTTTTTGAGGTAGCTAGGGAGAACAATGAGTCCTGGGCCAGGAGCCAGGAAGACCAGAGTTCAGATTTGGCCTCAGACACTAGTGTCACCTTCAGCAAGTCATTTTACATCTGTTTGCCTCAATTTCTTCAATTTTAAAATAGGAATAATAACAACAGCTACCTCACAGGGATGTTGTCAGGACCAAATGAGATTATATTAGTAAATACTATCTGTGTGCTTAGCACAGTGCCTAGCACACAGGTGCCATATTCATTCTTATTCCCTTTCTATCTTGTATGCCATCTTAGTAAATATCTTCACTAAGAGCTAATTATATCTAATGGATCACTATTAATTGGAAGTACACTAGTAGGAGCTTGTGAATGCTAATAGTAAGTACTCAGACCTACAAGATATTCTAGAACCTTTGGGAGTGGCAACAGCCTTCTAGGGATTCAGCCTTACAAGTACAACAGCAGGTTTGGAGATGAGTGCAGACAGGGTGCTACCCATAGAACTGATAAGAAATGAAAAGTGCTTAATAACTAGAGAGCAGCGCATAATAATACAATGAAGCACCTACTGAGCGGTTGAGCCTTCCGCACTTTCAAAATCTGGAAGTCCCTAATTCCTTCAAGACACAGAATCAGTCTGGATCTAGAAGTTCCAGGAAATGCACAATTTGAGCTTCTTTAGTTCCCCGCTCCTGTTACTATTTAAGAAGATGTATTGCTAAGCAGCCTTATTTATTGCAGCTTAAATTAGTCTCAGTTCAGATTGGTTTAGAAATGACACAGAGTCTCAAGTTTGACTTATATATAAGTATATAGTAAAAGTATTTATTATTAAGATAGTAAAACAGTGTGAAGATTAGTAAATAGAATAGAATTAGAGTTAGTAGGTCCCAATAGGTAACAAAAATATACTTAAGTCTCAATCGGTAGCAAGTCTTGTCACAAGCAATCATCACAGTCAGGGGAACCATCTACATCTGGATCACATGGTCTGGGGAGTCCCAATTTTCAGCCTCCAGAGTCTCAACAGGAAAATCTTGGGCTACACATCTGCGCCTTGGGGTAGACTCAGAAGATAAAGTCAGAGCTACCTGCTTTTAGTAGTTCCTTTTAACAATGAAAGCAGTTTACCAAAATAAATATGCAATCTGTGGGGAAGGAACTGTTCTCAAAACTACGTTTGAGGGTATTCCTATTTATGAATATCCAGTTCCTGGAGGGGTGGTCAGCCCATCCTGGGAGCAAATACCATAAACAGTCCTTAACTATCTAGCTGGGAATAAGATGAACACGAAAAAAGAGGGTCAAATTGCAGGCATACTGAGTGAGGTCAGAATGTCTTTTTTTAATTCATTCATCACAGAAACAAGAGTAAATACTTGATACAGGACTCATGAGACAGGAGGCAGAAGAACTCTCATCCTGTGATTCCCAGCACAATAGCATGGAATTTGGGATCCGATTGGATTTATGATGAAATGCAAACTGGAACTCAATCATCTGGTCATTGGCACGGATTTCTGACGACTTCAGACCTTGAATAATCCATTTGGCTTGTCACTCTGACCTGTTTGAAAGCACACAGGATTGTAGCCATCTCCAAAACTCTCTCACCCCTAAAAACAAGAAATAACAAATTGCAAAGAGCAAAGAAAGGCTACGTGTCAGCTCCAGCACGGGCAAGGGCGTGAAGCCTTTCCCTGTCCAAAACAAACTGTCTCTCTCAGATACAAGTCAGGGGAAGAAAGAAAAAGACAAAGAGCCTCACTTTGGCTACTTAGTGACTTTTAAATGCAAACGGGTTCTACCTCAGTAGCCAAACAACGGTTTCTATTCACTAAGTGTTTAGCAGACTGGAGCCAGCTAGAGGATGTCTGTGCATACTCCATGCTGGGGGCAGAGCCCTTCCATTGCATGTCATCATACCTTTCCAGAGGCTGGGAAGCCTCTGCCAAGTGGGCTAAAAGCAGGTAGAACATTCTGCACATTCCCTGAGCATGGAACTCCGTTGGCCAGGCTCCATTATATGACACAGACCTCAGCTAAATGAGAGTTACCCCTAGTGCAAGGTGCTGCATCTTTAAGTGATTTGAATGATCCCACCCCATTTCTGGTAGAAAATAAACTGGAGAACAATTGGGTTGCTTTGTCAGTCCCTGGGAAAATAACGATTATTTTCTGAGTGGTGAAAGCCCATTCTGATTCTGGTTATTTCCTAGTTGTGTGACCTTGTAGCAAATCCCTGCAAATCACTTAACCTCTCAGAATGTGAGCTTTCTCTATAAAATGGAGATAAGAAAATTTGGATGAAATACCTTCTAGTATTATTCTGGGGGGAAACTTTGTAAATATTAAACCATTATGGAATCTTGTACATCTGTGTGACGGTTGTTTATTTTTATTACTCTTTTTCTGTTGTCAGAGAGAGAAATTACACTAGTAGTTGAGTCACCCACCACAGATCTGACCATGGAGTCAACTGGATGAGGAAGGTTCAAGTAGCTGGATCAAGATAGGCAAGAACTATAAGGTAGAATTCTGAGATCTAGAGAGATGGAGAGCTGTTACTCATCAGAGGTGACACTAAGACTCTCCTTCTTTAACTATAGACAGAAGAAAGTCTGGTTTCCCTGGTTCAAGTTTTTTTCCTGTCTAACACATCTTACACACAACTGTCAATTAGATGTTTCTAAAGCACAAATTTGACCAGGTCACTTCCCTGCTCATGAGCTTTCAGTGGCCCCCTCTTGCCTCTAGTGAAATGGTAAGATTCAATTCCCACCGCAATTAGTCAATCAATTAATCGACAAACTAAGTTAGTAAGAATTTTTTCTATAACATCTTCACGATGTGTGGACAAACTTTTAATCAATATGGAAAGATCATAGGACTTTTGGCCTTTGGATAAAAGGCAGATTATAACACAGAAGAAACACCTGGTGACTGGTTGAGACGATCAAGTTATGTCTCTCAGGCCCTGTGTAAAAAGAGCAGTTAGTTCAGCAGCAGGCCAGTCAAGGAGTGGAAGACTCCAGTCCCTATCTTCCCCTCAACCGTTTTGTTGGAGAAAGTGGGCCTCTAGGAGACAGTGCATCTAACTATGAGCAGAGAGGCAGCTGCCTAGGATAAATATGGTAAGAAAGACAAATGGATACAGAGAGACAGACAGCTGTCCAAGGTAGGAAGAAGCTTTGGGGGATATTATCTATCTCAGAGCAAAGAGAATTCTTGCAATTGACTTTAAATAGACACTGATTCTTAGAACCCAGCAGAAAATCTCACCTAAATGGAATTTCACGAAGACTCCACAAAGGGATGAAAGGACCTCCAGGGCTAGGACTTGCATTGCACCCATTTTGCTACACATGTTCCGAATACATGTGCTTCATCACTTCTGTTCTTAAAGTTTGAATTCACTCTCCTCAGGAACATTGGGTGTATGAGGGGAGAGCGTTCCTCCAGTTTAGGGGAATGTTTTCTACCAACTGTTCTACTATTCTACTTAGTAAATGCCCTTTGTTAAAAGCTAATTAAATCAGACTTACTATGAGTGAGAAACACACAGGTGGGGGGTTCATAAGAAATCCACCCCCTCAGAGTTACCCCTAGAACTCTGAAAGTAGCAGTCAGCCACTCTCTTATACAATGCTAGTGGGAGTTGGAGAAGTAGCTGCTTACATTTTATTATTATCTAATTCCATTAAAATGTATATTCTAACTATGCAAGGAAGTTAGAATAACATAAACAGCAGGAATGGGGTAAAGAGAAAAAGTTTCCTAAGCAAATGGGAACTAAAATAAGATCCAATTGGGTAAATCAATACATTATAACCCTAGACTAATGAGAAGATTGATACCACCCACAGAGGGGTAGAGTCCTCTGAGAATCAGATAAATCTGGGGAGTTACCCCATGGGTGTTGCACATACTAGGTAGGAATAGATATATGATTCATGTCATCTAATCAATATCACTGAATAGGATCAGACACTAGTCAAGAGTGCTCTTTAGCTCTGCATATGCATTACATGTAAGAAACTACTTGTTGGGAAGAAACTACTTTATAAACCTTAAATGTCTATAAATAGATGGGAATGGGAATTAAGCCCAATGCCTACCACACAATAGATGCATAATAAATGCTTATTGATTGTCTGGTTGGTTGGTTAAACTTAGTTTGGGATACTCAGAGAGAATAATAAGTGGCACCCAATGACTATGAGAATATTAGCAGCAGATGTGGAAGTGGTAGCACCACAGCTGGAGAAGAATTTAAAAGATGCTGGAAGTGCCTGGATTGGGGAAGAAAATGTATTTCTGGGCTCTTAAGAACCTAGAGCTAGGTTCATGCCACACGAATACCAGATGGACAACCATTCCTTTAGGCCATTGTACAGGGAGATTGTTGTGCAGGCATGGGTGGCTAAGTTACTTTCTAACTATGAGATTTCATGTTTCTGTGATAAGGGTTACATTTTTGTCTTCTTGAAGTTGGGAGGAGGAAAGGTATGTTTCAAACTTAGTTTCTGGAACCGAAGGCCTTGAAAAGAACTTTTCTCTGTAAATCAAATAGATTGACCAACTGTGGGAGTAGTATGATTCTATTGAGGTGCATTTATTGGACTGAACACCAGATGGCTCTGTGTGCCCATAATTATATGATTGTATATTTGTCCAGTTCTTAAATTTGTCACATTTTTAATGTCTTCTCTTTCTTCTTGGAAATTATAATGCAGGCATGAAAATTAATATGAGTTTCATGTCTAGACCATTAGCTCCTGCTGAATGGAACTGGTCTAAGTACTAATTAATAAAAATAATCACTAGCCCTGGAATTACAGAGAGAGAGAGAGAGAGAGAGAGAGAGAGAGAGAGAGAGAGAGAGAGAGAGAGAGAGAGGGAGAGAGGCAATTGGGGTTAAGTGACTTGCCCAGAGTCACACAGCTAGTGAGTGTTATATGTCTGAGGTCAGATTTGAACTCAGGTCCTCCTGACTCCAGGGTCAGTGCTCTATCCACTGCACCACCTAGCTGCCCCTGGAATTCTATTTCTTAAGGCTATTAAAGCTCCTCCCTCCCAGAATCCCCCAGGTGAGCATAATGGCAATTAGGGATTTTTTGGGGGATAATTTTGTGGATTTGGAGATTTAGGGCAGAAAGAGAACAGTTAATTAAGCAGACTTAGATTTGAGTTCTAGTACAGATACTGGTCAAATGACCTGGACTGAACTTCAGATGTTACCAATGATGTCTTAATTGGTAACCTTGATGGCCTTTCCCCAATCCTTATTCTTTTTGACCTCTCTATGATATTTGATAATGTTGACTACCCTTTCCTGCCAGATATTCTCTCCTTTCTGAATTTTTATGACACTACTCTTTCTTCATTCTCCCCCTGTTTCTAGTCTTCAAGGCTTGCAGTCTCAGCATTATCTTAGACACTTCACTCCCTCTCACCCCAGATATCCAATTAATTGCCATCTCTTGTCATTTCTGCTTTCACAACATCTAGGTTTTTGAAGCTGAAGGTAAAATAATAAGGCCAACTATACCCATTTGTTTTACATATTAATATACATTTTTGTTTCTCTCTATAGAATATATGCTCTGTGAGAGCAGGGACTTTCATTCTTGCCTTCATATTTCCAGTGTGTAATAAAGTGCCTGGCACACATTACATTCAGGCTGATTGATTTACCTTGTGCTATCAAAGATAATTGAAGAACAAGATATAAGGGGTGACATTATAAACAAATCAGAGAATCGAAAGGGGAAAAAAATCATCTTTCAGATCTAAGAATAGGAGAAGAATTCATAGCCAAACAATGGATAGAGAGGATCACAGAACAAAAGGTGATGGACTCAGGATGCAGATTAAGACATGCATTTTTCTGGATGTGGACAATGTGGGAATCTGTTTCTCAACAGTGGGGAGAGAGGTAAGAGAAAATAGATTTTTGTTAATTTAAAATTTTAAAGTAAATTTAAAAAAAGAATGAACATGGAGAATTATGAAATTAAAATTGGTGAATAGTGGATCTCAAGTAACAATTATATTCTGTGCATTTTATGAAGGACATTTGTAGAGTATACATCCATAGCCTATGAAGAGTTCTTTAAAGAAATCCTGGAAGGGCAGCTAGGTGGTGCAGTGGATAGAGCCACCAGCCCTGGGGTCAGGAGGACCTGAGTCCTTACTATAACACTTATTAGCTGTGTGACTCTGGGCAAGTCACTTAACCCCAACTACCCTGCCCCCCCCAAAAAGGAAGAAATCCTGGGGGTCAATGAGAAAGTGAACACAGTTCCCTGTGCATATCCATAACTGGGAAACATCTTTGAAGTTTCTAGGAGTGATTGGGACCAACTCCAGCATATTTATGGTATGAGTGAACTACTCCAGGAAGTGATTTGGGACTCAATAGTTTAAACATCCTTACAATCCATGTCTTCTTTGTGGATTATTAAAGAAACATATCACTAAGGACACATGAATTCTGCAGCTCAAAAGTGTGTTGAGGGCTGGCTCTAAAGAACCCGATCTGGGTTTAAGATCCAGGAAAGAGTTTGACTCTTGCCAGGCATAACCCACAGGGCTCAATCATTTAGGAAGCAGGGCTCTCCAAATCCCCCCCTGCAAAGGAGGCTCCTAAGACATTCCTTCTCACTCTTTGAACCTTAGATTTACACATTCACTCCTCTATGCAGGTGGTGCCAAGGCACCTGGGAAAACCTTGGAAAATACAACCCAATCTAGGAACCCTGATAACGAGGAAATGTATGTTGCCACGTCCTCAGCAGATGTTTCGGGGAGTTTCTCACAGGGAGGACTCTTTGAAGTTAGGCTAGATTTTCTCTATATATCCTGTACCCTCAGATGAATAAACTGAGTCAGTCTTTACTGCTCTGCCTGGCCCACATCTCACATTTATTTCACGCCTTCCCTTTCGGTGCACTATCTGTTGCTGGTAACAAAAGTGGATTCAGAAAAGTTTGATTTTGGGAAATTATTGTGAGAGATAGCATATTCTCTCTCTTTTTTAAAAAACTTACTTTATTTAAAATAAAAATTATCCACTTAATAGTATTTTATTTTTTCTAATTACACGTAAAGATAGTTTTTGGCATCTACTTTTATAATATTTTGAGTTCCCCCTTCCCTCTCCATCTCCTCTCCAAGACAGCAAACAATCTGATGTAGGCTATACATGTACAATCATATTAAACATATTTCCACATTAGTCATGTTGTGAAAGAAGAATCAGAACAAAAGGGAAAAACCATAAGGAAAAAAAAAGAGACAGAGAGAAAATAGTATGCTTCGATCTGCATTCAGACTCCATAGTTGTTTTTCTGGATGTGGATAGCATTTTCCATCATGAGTCTTTTGGAATTGTCTTGGATCATTGCATTACCGAGAAGAGCTAAGTCAAAGTTGGTCGTTGCACAATGTTGCTGTTACTATGTACAATGTTCTCCTGGTTCTGCTCAGTTCAGTCAGCATCAGTTCATGTAAGTCTTTCCAGGATTTTCTGAAATCTTCCTGCTCATCATTTCTTATAGCACAATAGTATTCCATTACACTCATATACCACAACTTGTTCAGTCATTCCTGTAAGGGAAACTGAGAAGGATAGATCTTCCCCAGCCCACTGTGTAACTGCCTCATGACCTGACATAAAGATAAATGGGAGTTACCAAAGCATGGCCGGGAGCATGGAAACAGAACATTAAATAACCAACAAACTATGTTACCTGGGAAAGCAATTCATCTCAAGGAATATTTTTCCTGAGAAAAGTGTGTAACTGTCCAAGGAATTGATCACTCCTTGGAGACTTACACAACAAACAGGTATTTTGGAGCTCTGATCAAGCCCCAACCTTTGTTAAAGATGTGTGCATGCCTGAACATAAGCTCACCAAGGATAAGTACACAAAACAAAATATCAAGACTGCTTTTCCCTGGTTTACATGGATATAAAAGGGGTCATTTGGAAGGGGATTTTTGAAGTACTTTCATGTCAGAGATACAGACACCAAATCTCTGTTGTGGTCAGAAGCAGAATGAGTGCATGGCTTCTATTGAGTCAGAGCGGGATGCTGCCCTGTTGCCTCCCTGACCAAGACCTCTTGGCCATTCTTCAGTCTCCCTGTTCTAGTAGGTAGAGCTTGCCTGGTGAGTGTGTATCCTTTCTTTTCTTATTCCCCCTTTTCTTTATTTTGATTACTACTTATTATATTGAGTGTTATTCTCATCTTTATGTGTGTGTGTTTTGCCTTAATCATTATTAATCATTGTAAAATAAATGTGATTATTTGTTAAGTTTACACTGAGAATGTGTCATTATATCTTGAGATCCAAACCTAAATTGAAACTGTGCAGTAAGTAATCCTTTCAATTACAGTTCCCTAATTGATGGGCATCCCTTCAATTTCCAATTCTTTTCCACCACAAAAAGAGCTGCTATAAATATTTTTGTACATGTGGGTCCTTTCCCTTTTCTTATGATCTCTTTGGGATACAAACCTAGTAGTGGCATTACTGGATCACACACATGCTTCACCTTCATGACTCCTCCTATTCTTTACAGAATTGGTCTAAGCAAATTCTTCTCTTTGAGATGGAGGACTTGAGGAAGAAATTGTTAGTCAACCATGACCCATGTGTCTCCCCTGTAGTAGTGATATGGAAGTGGGCAGACTATCAAAATCTGAATAAGAAAAGTAAGAAATGATCAGTATAAGGTAACATGAGTTTAAGATGCCCAAGGCTATATACTAGGTAGCCAACAGTTTTTAGTGTTGCAACAATGTACACAATGATTACAATATGCAAATGGAGGCATTATTAAAAGGCATTGGAAGTAAAAGTTAAATGATTAGTCTTAGTTTAGGGGAACAGATGATAATTTTATCTACATAATTGTAATGAAGGAGAGAAACAGCAGGTTCTCTGGTCTGCTCTGTAAAGAGAATACTCCATGGATGCCACGCCTACATCTCAGCTACTTCTAGGGTGAAATATAGCTCAACTGAAGGGCTTGCCTGCACCTACCTCCTCTCCCTAAAGAGCCTCTTTATTCTGGATCCAGTCATACAATCCACCAAGTTTTGGTCCTTTGGGGTATCTAATAAGAAAAGGGGCTAGGCTCCTTTTTCCTATACTTTTCAGCTCATTAACCCCCATCCTGGTGCCCTGAGGACAAATTGTTCAGCATTTAGGTTTGAGGCTCATATCTATATCTACCCAAATAGCAGAATAATAAGATACTTGATGTACAACATAAATCAAATATGGGACAGGTTGTTTATTCCTGCACATAAAAGAAATGCTAAATATGAAAGATTCACAAGGTACAATAACAGAATTACTTAAAATTTGATTCTATAACTCATTAGCTACTGTTATAATCTCTTGGAGACTGATACATAAATTTACTAAAATGTAATATAAAGCAGTTTGCAAGACTGTTGGTCAGGTATTTTATATTCCACCTAAGCTCTGTACTATACAACTACCAGCCTATGTCTTCTGATAAAATAAGCCAGGGTTAAACCACTGCTATCCCTTTAAGAACAACTCAAGCTCTGTCTTCTTCATAAAGCCCTTCCTGATCCCCCAGCTGCTAGTTCTCTCCCTCCTAAACTACTTTGTATTTAACTACTTTGTGTACATCTACCTATCTACCTGCTTATTGTCTCCCTCTCCCCCCACCCATTAGACTGTCCTTCCTTGTGAGTAGGGGTTTTTTCATTCTCTATACTTACATCCCCAGGACCTAACACATAGTAGGTGCTTGTTGATTGATTGGTAATTTTCTCACTCCAAGAATACCGGAGTAGTTGCTAGGGATTTCTCCCCAGACCACCAGTAAGATCTGGCCAGTGGGACACCACACTCCCAGACATCTTGAGCTTACAAGGTTGCCCCCAGGCTTGGATAAACCCACTTTGAGAATGATGTTTAATCACCTACTCAGGAAAGGAAACACAAATCAGAGAAGTAAAAGCCTGGAGACAAGCTTATCTGAGTGAATTCATGCCCCATGTGGGCACTGTCCTGGGGTAGGGGGAAATATCACAGTCTGTTCCCTCATACTCCTCATCGGAAGTCTAGAGACAGAGCGCTATTTGCCATATGAGAGAGTCAAAGCAGAGAAATGGAGGTGGAAACTGTCCTCTTAGAAGACCCACTGAGTCACTGACTCCTCTGGTACAGAAGGCGAGAAGGGGATTGACTCATCATTTTGAAGTACTCTTGTTTGTTAGTGCTGAGCTAGGAGCAGCCATCATCCAGCAGTCATCTCCAATGTGTTCAAATGCTGAATCATCATGTCCCTGTAGTCTCTGGAAATTTCTAGAAGATATCTGAGTGTATCCCTATTGGCCAATTCACCCTGACTACTCACTGATACCCTTGAGTTATTAATAGAACAAGAAAAAGACTTCCAACATGCAAGCCTGTATTCTCCCCCCCCCCAAATTTTAAGAGAGGTTAAGTGACTTGCCCACAGTCATACAGCCAGTGAGTATCTGAGGCTAAATCTAAACTCAGGTCTTCCTGACTCCAGGCCCAACACTTTATGCACTGTGGCACCTAGCTGCCCCCATGGGTGCATTGTTAATGAAGGTTTGAGGGTTTCTATTGATGGGGTGATGGTACCTGGACACTGAATTTTCCCATACATTTCGGTAGCCCAGATCACTGGTGCCTCTTTGGCGCACCCCAGGCCATCTTGATTACTTAATAAGGGTACTTGATACTCCTTAATCCCATCCAAATCTTCTGAGTCTTTTTGAGTGTAAAGAAATACTGATTCACTAGGAACTCTGCCCACTTCTATTGGCATCACAATAAACCCTGCTACTTTGACTGAAAGAAGGCTTGAGTGGTTGAATTCTTTGGAGGTAGATCCACCCTGTATCCTTACATTTTGGGGTTCCCAGCACCCCAAAACTGCACCACTATCATTTAGTAGTTTATTACTTTGAGCAAGTAGTAAATCAAAATAAATATTTCCTCATATGTAAAATTTCTTCTTGTTGTTCAGTCATTTTCAGTTGTGTTTGATTCTTTGTAACACCATTTGGGATTTTCTTGGTAAAGATACTGGAATTGTTTGCCATTTCCTTCTCTAGTTCATTTTATAGATGTGGAACTCAGGCAAACAGGCTTAAATGACTTGCCCAGGGTCATACAGTTAGGAAGTGTCTGAGGTCAGAGTTGAACTCAGGTCTTCTTGATGGAGTCAGAGTCCCACACTTTATCCAATGTGCTACCTCACTGATCCCATAAATTGAGAGGGTATAAAATTGAAAAATTTTAGAAAAATCTGGTTTGCTAAAATGAAATCAAGCTAGATTTAATATTCCCTTTTACAATAATTACCCCTGGTAAACTTCATCTACTACTAACATTCAGGAGAAACTTGATTAAAGGCCAAGCTTTTGTGTTATAATTACCTCCACTCTTGAAACCCCTAGGGAAGCTAGGTGGGGCTGTGGATAGAATACAGGCTCCAGATTAAGGAGAACCTGAGTTCAAATCTGACATCAAGACTCTTACTAGCTGTGTAACCCTGGGCAAGTCACTTAACCATATTTAACACAGTTCCTCATCTGTAAAATGAGCTAGAAAAGGAAATGGCAAACTGCTCCAGTATCTGCAAAGAAAAACTCAAATGGGGTCACGGGAGAGTTGGCCAAGACCAAAATCTCTCAACAATAAAATTATAACCCCACCCATCACCCACTTTCCAGAGAAATTTGATTAACCTTAACAGTCATGTCTCATCAATTTAAACTATCGTATCAACTCCATTGCCTGAAGACTATTCCTATTGAAGAGATCTAGAGGTTTGGGGGTTTTGCTGGAACCCCAAGATTGCAATACTGGGCCCCGCCTGAAGGAATTCAACTCAAATCTTCAGCCAGAGGAAAAGTTTATTCGTGATAAATCACATAGACCAGGTAACGCCATGAGGGCGAGTGGGCATGAGAAAGTCTCAGCCTTTTGGGTGTGAGATTCTCAGCCCCAGTGAGGGCCAGGATAGATCTTATATACTAAAGTGACTTTGGGTCATCAAGGGAGGGTCTGGGGAAAGGGTGTGGGTGAGAATTCTGATTGGAAGGTCTGAGAGATTGAATAGACAATGGGAATAGATAATGAAATCAAAAAGGTAGGTCTAGGGCTTTCAAAGGGAGATAAGGGGCTGGGGCCTGTAGACAAATAGGAATCAGATTCCTTTTGGGGCAAGGGGCGAAGACCTCTCATTTGGGCCACACCCCATCACTATAACCTGGGGTATATGGGTGTCCAAGCAGGACTAGCCCCTCTAATATGAGGGCTGGCCAAGACCTTTTCAGGGCTATTCATTCACCTTTGGTGTCCACCTCCACCCAACTCTTATCTGTGGCTCCAAGAAGCTGTAATATGTAAAGTGGCCATACCTCAGTAAAACTGTCTCAGCAGACAGACTAAACCAAATTGAGGGTAACTAACTGATGGGCCACAAACCAGTTGGTGAGTTAGGGGAGTGTCTACCCCAAGCATTGGCACTATGGATAGATAAAAACAATTTGT